>NC_092171.1:14415395-15615395 GCF_045791955.1 Oncorhynchus clarkii lewisi | reverse complement strand
GGATGTTAAAAACTGATTTGTAGGCCTATTGAACAAACAAAACATTTTAACATGCTGGGATGTTGTCCCTTTAACTATAACAAATTCTCTTATGTGAATCAAGTAAATACAATAGTTATTAGAAGTGGGTGACTAACAAGTTATTTCCATAGTTTCAACCTATGTTATACCCCTCCAGTCCAGTCGAGTCCAGTCATTCTCCTTATTCATGTTTCAAACAACTATCCACTGTGAACATAAGGTAAATAAACTTTATTGCAATGTGGTAGCATGGCAACCAGGTAAGGGAGAACAGAAGGGAGTCTCAGAGCTCTGAATTACTGTAGTTGTCTAATAGATCACCTACAGCTTGCAGCCAGGGCCAGACCTGGGCATAAGCGACATAGGTGGTTGCCTAGGGCCCTCGGCCGCAAGGGGGGCCCCAACCCCCCAAAATATACACACATATATATATAGATATTACCAGTCAAAAGTTTGGACACACATACTCATTCAAGGGTTTATCTGTATTTTTACTATTTTCTACAATGTAGAATAATATTGAAGACATCAAAACTATGAAATAACACATATGGAATCATTTAGTAACCAAAAAAGTGTTATATAAATATATATAAATATATTTTATATTTGAGATTCTTCAAAGTAGCCACCCTTTGCCTTGATGACAGCTTTACACACGCTTCGCATTATCTCAACCAGCTTCACGAGGAATGCTTTTCCAACAGTCTTGAAGGAGATCCCACATATGCTGAGTACTTGTTGGCTGCTTTTCCTTCACTATGCGGTCCAACTCATCCCAAACCATCTCAATTGGGTTGAGGTCGGGTGATTGTGGAGGCCAGGTCATCTGATGCAACACTCCATCACTCTCCTTGGTCAAATAGCCCTTACACAGCCTGGAGGTGTGTTTTTGGTCATTGTGCTATTGAAAAACCAATGATAGTCCCACTAAGCGCAAACCAGATGGGATGGCGTATCACTGCAGAATGCTGTGGTAGCCATGATGGTTAAGTGTGACTTGAATTCTAAATAAATCACTGACAGTGTCACCAGAAAAGCACCCCCACACCATTACACCTCCTCCTCTATGCTTCACGGTGGAACCACACATGCAGAGATCACACGTTCACCTTCTCTGTATCTCACAAAGACACAACGGTTGGAACCAAATTTCTCACATTTTGACTCATCAGACCAAAGGACAGATTTCCACCGGTCAAATGTCCATTGCTCGTGTTTCTTGGTGTCCTTTAGTAGTGGTTTCTTTGCAGCAATTTGACCATGAATGCCTGATTCCTCTGAACAGGAGACAGATGTATCTGTTACTTGAACTCTGTGAAGCATTGATTTGGGCTGCAATCAGAGGTGCAGTTAACTCTAATGAACTTATCCTCTGCAGCAGAGGTAACTCTGGGTCTTCCTTTCCTGTGGCGGTCCTCATGCGAGCCAGTTTCATCATAGAGCTTGATGGTTTTTGCGACTGCACTTGAAGAAAATGTCAGTTCTTGACATTTTCCGCGTTGACTGACCTTCATGTCTTAAAGTAATGATGGACTGTCATTTCTCTTTGCTTTTTTGAGATGTTCTTGCCATAATATGGACTTGGTCTTTTACCAAATAGGGCGATCTTCTGTATACCACCTCTACCTTGTCACAACACAACTGATTGGCTCAAACGTATTAAGAAGGAAAGAAATTCCACAAATGAACTTTTAACACCTGTTAATTGAAATGCATTCCAGGTGACTACCTCATGAAACTGGTTGAGAGAAAGCCAAGAGTGTGCAAAGCTGTCATCAAGGCAAAGGGTGGCTACTTTGAAGAATGTAAAATATATTGGGGGGGTTCAGGGTTCAACTTACTGTTGAGCGTTAGAATAGAAGAATAAACAAGGTGGATCTGGAAATGTGGTGGTGCATCAGCAGTTTTCTTCCTCTTATGTCAGTCAGTGACAGTCACTCAATTAGCAACAACAGTTTGTATTGGTAAGTTAGTCTACCCAGCTATCGAAACCTGCAGAAATCATGGCAGAATTACCAACCGGGTAAAACGTGCCCAAGGGCCCTGACTGCCAGGGGGCCCTCACTAATTTTGTTAGTCACTCTCACTCAGACATCACATTAACATGGCATGTCATGGCAAAATGTGTAGAATTGCAGGAAATGTACTTTAAAACGAAAAAAAATTATCTCCGCCATCAAGAGGGGGGCCACTAAAATGTCTTTCCCACGAGGTGGGGGGTCCCCCAAACCAAATCTTGCATAGGGCCCCCAAAAGGCTAAGGTTGGCCCTGCTTGCAGCATATGTGAATTGGATCCAGTCAGACTTAGGGCACCTGTCCCATTCTGTCAACATCAGATCAGGTTACCTGTGGCATCCTGGAGCGCCTCACCTCACCCTGCTCTCACCTGGCTGGGTGGCTTCTCAATAGGTTGCACAACTTCCTGTTATTAGAAATAGACTGACCATGTTTGGCAGTGCCTTCACACAAATATTGCATTCACTGACTCCGTGAATGGGCTCCCACTGGGCTCCTGAGTGGCAGCGGTTGAAGGCACTGCATCTCAATGCCTACCAGAGTAGCTTACCATCAAAAACAATGGAGAAAAGGCTTCCCATAACATTAAAATATGGAAATAGCTGTTCTATCGTTCAGCCAACAGCAGCAGCCAATGTGTGGTGTTCAATGTAGGCCTACATTCAATGAGACTTTTGAAAAAAACATGCTTATCCACTGTGACTGAAAATGTTGTTGTTTTATTTGACGCAAGAAACCACTACACAAAATAAAATACATTATTATTCCCATTCCATTACAGAGAATCAGACAAATTATGCTACCCTCTGCCTATTGGCTACTTAGCTTATTCAAGTCTGTCTCAAAATACAACACTGCCTCTTTAACACACAAAAAAGCAATTTTCCTTGCAAAAGGTGTCTAGAAATGCACATGTTTTGTGCTCCTGTAGGAAGCAATCCCTCCCCCATTGCTGACTACAAATGATATATAACTGGGCTAATAACTCACTAACTAGCAGAGGATATTAACAAATGTACAAATATGCACATGTTGCTACATGTAGCGCTCACTTTGATCAACAACAAAACAAGTGCATCAACTGACTCATGCTATAAAAACAGTCCAGTTCAAAGTGAATGGCAGATCCAAATATAAATGGTCTATTGCCTATAGGCCTACTGCAGCTCTTACGGGTTATGGCCACAGGTCTGTGTGGAGTATGGCCCTGAGTCATGCCTGTCAATGCAATAGAATCCTACTCCGATGTATTCTGCCTACAACAACATCGCATTGCATTGTTTCTTTTTTTTCGGTATGCTGCATTGAAAGTGACTAATATTGTGTTGATTCAATCACAAATCCCACAGTAAAGGGAAATGTTGATAGTGTTAAACTAATGGGGAAAACTGAGTGAAGTTCAATCTCCTGCTTCTCGGGGCGCGTTGATATTTCTTATGTGCGCAGCTTAGAGGGAACATTGATCACAACTATAGACAACTATTAGAGATAGATGAATGACACTTGATTTGGAACCAGAGCCCAGTGTTTTTTCTGGTCACGAAGTCGGGGGAAAACGCCTAGCCTCGCCCAAGGTTATCTCATATGTATCCCCACATCCCTCCAGCAACACTGTATTCCGAGTGGAGCTCCAGAGCTTGTCATAAGGGCCTCTCAGGTTGATTAGGGTGCTAAGCTGCTGGAGCAGGCCAGTGGAGCGAGGCTGTGTTTAACAACCTTCCAAAGGTATCCTCTCTCCGCTGGTTAACTCTTATATCATACTCTCACTGGCAGATTTCTGGGAGCGCTGGAGGACGAAGAGGAGACAAGCTGGAACATTGCTCAGGTGTAATGAGATTTAGAGATCATCTTTATTTAATTTTCCTAATGTTGGGTATGGAAATTGATTTTCAATTAAATGTTATATTCTCGAGAAACTCAAAAACACCATGGCAATGGTTCAGCAGTTATTACTGAACAAGGCAGGTGTTCACTTCAGAATACCCAAACTCAATAGATACCTATGTCGGCCTCTTCCTTGTGTAACCATTAACCACTCTTCAAACACAATACAGTATGACCTATCTGGTCATGAATACACCTTCTGTGGTGGCTGCAGTGTTGACTCTCAGTTGCTAGAAACCCCAGGAAGAAAGCATACAGGGACACACGTTTAATACAGCTGGCCTGCTGGAATACGGCACCTTGCAGCACTTAGGTCCCCGTGGACTGACACTCCTAGCAGGGCCTCACTGTCAGCCTGCGTCTGTTGTCATCACCATTATATCCCTCTGATGATGAAACGATTAGCAGACACTAGGCTAATCACAAAGCGAGCGGGTGATGGATGGGGTGGCTGATAGACTCAGGGGGTTGGCTGGGGTGCTTTGTCCAGGCACCCCTCGATCTTGTGATACCGGCAACCCCCACCCCCTATCCAACCCCTGTTACCCCCACCAGCTGCCCTGACCCCTAATCATACCCCTGCCTCTGCTCACCATGTGCTGAGAGTCAAAGGGGTCCTCCCATCAGTCATCAGAATGGAATCCCCCCTACCCCACGTCACAATCAATCGCCCCCGGGACATAGATGGATGGGGGCATCCACGGCCCTGTATCTTCTTGGTAAAGACACTCTCACAATGGGCTTCTGTCATTGGTAGATAATTGAGCTGGTCCCAGGCATGGTGCTCAGGTCAGGTTAGCTGCCCCTGGAAGGAAATATCAGAAGGCCCCGGACAGAACCCCATTTATCTGTTGACATAGCTGCCTGTTCTCCTGGACGCCACAGTCTGTCCTGAAGCCCAGGGGTACACACCAATACAATAGAATGAACATGATTTTCCTGAGCTGAGTACTGTGCCAGCCTATTGTGTCTTTCACATGCTATTTGATGTTCTTAAAAGGAGAAATGGCCCTATCTTTTGACGAATTGCACTTTTCTGTCTTGTGTATCCTTACATACATTTGAAGTGCAGTTTTTCTCGTAAATTATGATTTTCTTGACCATTGATTGACTCCTCAGTTGTGAATAACACGGATAATTGCGCAGTTAAACTATAGGATTATGATGCCATAACACTATGATTGAGAGTGAAAGATCCTATCATATATTCACCACTGTCTGTTGCCTACTATCACCATTCACATGCAGATTCATCCTCCCTGAAGTGCAACACAGTATAATTTCCATTTAGATAAGGTGTACACACAAACATAGAAAGGACAGAAATCTAGAGAATGGGGATCTTGATTTGATTAACTAATCATACTCTTTGTAATCCCACTCGGCCGTGGAGGGCAACGCATGACTGTGGACTCCAATCACACAACACTTGATTGTTAAGGGTATGGAGCAAATCAGCTCAACGAACCTAAGTCCATACACTACAGAATGGCAGTGATTAACCACACAATTATGAGGTACAGCGTTTATTTCAGTCACAGCCGGCCTCCAGTGCAGGCAGTATTGGGGTATTTTAATCCTCTGGCAAATGCATGCAGGTTGTTTGTGATTAGGTGGGACAATAAGGTGCACTACCCTGTACCCAGAATGGAGCATTGTTTTAAAGGAGGATCTCAAGCCACTCAAGATACATTGAAGCACATATATACTGTATGCACATTATTAATATCCTCCAGGTTCTTTGACCCTACCTAATACTAGCAGAAGCCCAACTAGCTGAACCGCTAAGCTCCATGTTAATATTTTCATCACTCCCAGCTGGCTGACAGGCCTCTCTACAGGGTCACAGAGTACATGGGTAGGTGGTGGAGGCAGTAGGGGTAGAGGGGTGGAGGCAGTAGGGGTAGGTGGTGGAGGCAGTAGGGGTAGGTGGTGGAGGCAGTAGGGGTAGAGGGGTGGAGGCAGTAGGGGTAGGTGGTGGAGGCAGTAGGGGTAGGTGGTGGAGGCAGTAGGGGTAGGTGGTGGAGGCAGTAGGGGTAGAGGGGTGGAGGCAGTAGGGGTAGAGGGGTGGAGGCAGTAGGGGTAGAGGGGTGGAGGCACTAGGGTAGAGGGGTGGAGGCAGTAGGGGTAGGTGGTGGAGGCAGTAGGGGTAGGTGGTGGAGGCACTAGGGGTAGAGGGGTGGAGGCACTAGGGGTAGGTGGTGGAGGCAGTAGGGGTAGAGGGGTGGAGGCAGTAGGGGTAGGTGGTGGAGGCAGTAGGTGTAGGTGGTGGAGGCAGTAGGGGTAGAGGGGTGGAGGCAGTAGGGGTAGAGGGGTGGAGGCAGTAGGGGTAGAGGGGTGGAGGCACTAGGGGTAGAGGGGTGGAGGCAGTAGGGGTAGAGGGGTGGAGGCAGTAGGGGTAGGTGGTGGAGGCAGTAGAGGTAGGTGGTGGAGGCAGTAGGGGTAGAGGGGTGGAGGCAGTAGGGGTAGAGGGGTGGAGGCAGTAGGGGTAGAGGGGTGGAGGCACTAAGGGTAGAGGGGTGGAGGCAGTAGGGGTAGGTGGTGGAGGCAGTAGGTGTAGGTGGTGGAGGCAGTAGGGGTAGAAGGGTGGAGGCAGTAGGGGTAGGTGGTGGAGGCAGTAGGGGTAGGTGGTGGAGGCAGTAGGGGTAGAGGGGTGGAGGCAGTAGGGGTAGAGGGGTGGAGGCGGTAGGGGTAGAGGGGTGGAGGCAGTAGGGGTAGAGGGGTGGAGGCAGTAGGGGTAGGTAGTGGAGGCAGTAGGGTGGGTGGTGGAGGCAGTAGGGGTAGGTGGTGGAGGCAGTAGGGGTAGGTGGTGAAGGCAGTAGGGGTAGAGGGGTGGAGGCAGTAGGGGTAGGTGGTGGAGGCAGTAGGGGTAGGTGGTGGAGGCAGTAGGGGTAGAGGGGTGGAGGCAGTAGGGGTAGAGGGGTGGAGGCAGTAGGGGTAGAGGGGTGGAGGCACTAGGGGTAGAGGGGTGGAGGCAATATGGGTAGGTGGTGGAGGCAGTAGGGGTAGAGGGGTGGAGGCACTAGGGGTAGGTGGTGGAGGCAGTAGGGGTAGAGGGGTGGAGGCAGTAGGGGTAGGTGGTGGAGGCAGTAAGGGTAGGTGGTGGAGGCAGTAGGGGTAGAGGGGTGGAGGCAGTAGAGGTAGGTGGTGGAGGCAGTAGGGGTAGAGGGGTGGAGGCAGTAGGGGTAGGTGGTGGAGGCAGTAGGGGTAGAGGGGTGGAGGCAGTAGGGGTAGAGGGGTGGAGGCACTAGGGGTAGAGGGGTGGAGGCAGTAGGGGTAGGTGGTGGAGGCAGTAGGTGTAGGTTGTGGAGGCAGTAGGGGTAGAGGGGTGGAGGCAGTAGGGGTAGAGGGTTGGAGGCACTAGGGGTAGAGGGGTGGAGACAATAGGGGTAGGTGGTGGAGGCAGTAGGGGTAGAGGGGTGGAGGCACTAGGGGTAGAGGGGTGGAGGCAGTAGGGGTAGGTGGTGGAGGCAGTAGGGGTAGGTGGTGGAGGCAGTAAGGGTAGGTGGTGGAGACAGTAGGGGTAGAGGTGTGGAGGCAGTAGGGGTAGAGGGGTGGAGGCAGTAGGGGTAGAGGGGTGGAGGCACTGGGGGTAGGTGGTGGAGGCAGTAGGGGTAGGTGGTGGTGGCACTAGGGGTAGAGGGGTGGAGGCAGTAGGGGTAGGTGGTGGAGGGGGTCTCGGAGCATCCAGAGGGTGCGTCTGCGTGGCAACTCCACAGGCCACTCCATGACTGATCTCATCTAGTTTATTATGCAAACGGCTCCCAACTCCCACTGCATAATTAGGACTTAATTAACATGAGAGGAATCTTTCATCTGTCTGGATCCGGCCTGCTCCTTACTTCCATTTACAACATGATATTAATTTCGGAGGGAGGTATGGTGCCCTTGCTGATGAAAAGATTGATATAATTAATTAAGTTTTTTTTTTCTGGGAGAAAATAATATGTGTGATGAGCAGAGTCTGATTAACCCCATTATAGTGACTAATTAGGGGGCTCATTTAATAATCAAAGAAGAATGCTAATTACGCCATCTAAATCAGGACTGTGTCCATTTTGGACAAGCTTTGGGAAATGTGACATTGAAAACTCATCACACATGGTCATGTTTGTGTGTGTGTATATGTTGTGTATACTTGAGGACTGTCTGAGTCTCAAATTATTCCATCTAATTGTTGTATTTCTCATGCATTGAAGAACATCTTACTGAAAAAATGTATTAATTAACAAAGGATGACAAGTTTGCAACATATATACAAATGATTCATGACAAAGCAGCTGAATAAATCATCTCATTGATACATTAGTACAAACTTTAATTAACATGAAACATTCATCCGTTTCTTAGCCGCTGAAGTCATTTAGGCTCCTTTGATATCAGGGTTTTCCCCTCTGTAAATCATAATGACAAATTAATGCTAAGTATTCTGAGTAGAAGAAGGGTACGCCTAATAATCACCTAAGGATAAATTAAATGGATTTGACTAACTGACCTAAGGTTATCCTACAACACACACCCAGTCATGTCTTCTTCATCTCATCTACCCTCATTCTAAGTCATAAGTTAAGATACAGCACCATGGACAGCTACCACAGTGCCGCTCTCCATCCAGAGGGTTCTGAAGTGACATCCTTTACTCTAGCCTTTAACAGCTTGGTGGGTGTCTCAGGTCAAAGCACTAAAACTAATACCAACAGTTTCTGATATCGATCAAAACATTGCAAACAAGTCATAGGTAAATATGCCACAGGGTTCTCCAAAGGGTGGTGCAGTCTGCCCAACACATCACCGGGGGCACACTGCCTGCCCTCCAGGATATCTACAGCACCCGATGTCACAGGAAGGCCAAAAAGATCATCAAGGACATCAACCACCCGAGCCACGGCTTGTTCACCCCGCTATTTTCCAGAAGGCGAGGTCAGTACAGGTGCATCAAAGCTGGGACCGAGACTAGCCAGCTACAACCCGGGTACTCAACCCTGCACCTTAGAGGCTGCTGCCCCATTTAAATAGATATGGAATCACTGGTCACTTTATTAATGGAACACTAGTCACTTTAATAATGTTGACATTCTGTTTTACTCATTTGATATGTATATACTGTATTCTATTCTACTGTATTTTAGTCAATGCCAGTCTGACATTTCTCTATATAATATTAATATATTTCTTAATTCCATTATTTTACTTTTAGATTTGTGTGTATTGTTAGATACTACTGTACTGTTGGAGCTAGGAACACAAGCATTTCGCTACACCTGCAATAACATCTGCTAAATATGTGTATGTGATTTGAATAGGCCTACATTCATACTTTAAGGCTGCGTTCTGATGTGATTGGTCAAAATACCCCAAACCCTAACCCTAACCTGAACCCCTACTCTAACCCTAACCCTGACCCAACCCTAACTCTAACCCTAACCCTGACCCAACCCTAACTCTAACTCTAACCCTAACCCTGACCCAACCCTAACTCTAACCCTAACCTGAACCCCTACTCTAACCCTAACCCTGACCCAACCCTAACTCTAACCTTAACCTTTACCTTAACTATTTTAAATTTGAACTTCAGTGGGGTAGGTAAGCTGTGACCTGATTCTCTGGCAGGTTCTGAAAGGGGATGGGGGTTGATGTATGGTTCACAGGAAAATGGAGAATGTAAGATGAAGTGCTGAGCGCTCCATTTGTCAATCGAGGGAGGATGTGGCTCATTAGGTTTCAGAGCGGCCATCTTTCTTTCTTTTTCTTGATGATGCCTCTGTCTTCAGCAGTTTCATCAAGATAATGGTGACCTCAAAAAAGAATCCATATGAGCGATGTTTCCAGTTTCATTTCTGTACATTGAATCACTACGGTCATTATGGTTGGTTGTTCATGACCTGGGGTGTAAATGGACATCACCGTAGGTTCTGATCTTAAAGGAAAAGAAATACACAGCTGTTAAAACAAACTTTAAAAAAAACACTAGGTCACCATGCTGCCGCACTACCGACAATAATATCTACAGTCATGAGTAAACATCTGTTAATAGAATCCACCAGGGAAGAAAATGTGAGCGTTTGTTGTTTCAAAATGCATTTGGAGAATGGTTGGATTGTGTGTGTGTGTGTGTGTGTGTGTGTGTGTGTGTGTGTGTGTGTGTCTCCACCTGTATGTACCTCAATTTCCCTCTCTGCACCCCCATAGTGCGGCTCTGTCTCAAAGAACTCTTGTCAGATAATTGAATGAGCTGTAGCAGAGAGAAAACCTGCAGTGGGGAGCTTGGCGCCTGCTGTCCTTATTATCTGTAACACAGCAGTCGCACTGCTTGCTCTTTGTGGTTCGCTCATGAATAGAGAAAAGGAATGTGTGGAATGACAGAGGTGAACCCTGAGGAGAGAGACAGGGCATCACATTTTAACCAGCCCAGATGGAACAATCACTGTATCCACCTCCATGGCTCTGAGGTGAATTAGCGTTTAACAATTTAACATTCCAGGGCATGCTTGGTGACAGGAGGCTCTGGTGGAACACAACCAACGGACTGGAGAGATTTCTGAGCAGCTCTCGGAAGTTTCAGATGATTGAATTTATGCCCCGGGGCTAGGAGACATCATGTTTCAGGGAACCATTTCCATATGCTAGCTAAGGGGAGGAGAGGTTACAGAAGGATTTTTAAGCCTTGACAATTGAGACATGGATTGTGTATGTGTACCATTCTGGGGGTGAATGGGCAAGACAAAAGATTTAAGTGCCTTTGAACGGGGTATAGTAGTAAGTGCCAGGCGCTCTGGTTTGAGTGTGTCGAGAACAGCAACGCTGCTGGGTTTTTCACGCTCAACAGTTTCCCGTGTGTATCAAGAATGGTCCACCACTCAACGGACATCCAGCCAACTTGATTGGAGTCAACATGGGCCAGCAACCCTGTGGAACGCTTTCAACACCTTGTAGAATCCATGCCCCAACGAATTGAGAATGTTCTGAAGGCAAAACTCAGTATTTGGAAGGTGTTATTTAGGAAATCATTGTACAATTCAGATATTTGTACAGTACCAGTCAAAAGTTTGGACACACCTACTCATTCAAGGGGTTTTATTTATTTTTAATAATTCTCTACATTATAGAATAATATTAAAGACATCAAAACTATGAAATAACACATGGAATCATGTAGTAACCAAAAAGGTTTTATACAAATCAAAATATATTCTTCTAAGTAGCCACCGTTTACCTTGATGACAGCTTTGCACACTCTTGACATTATCTCAACCAGCTTCATGAGGTAGTCACCTAGAATGCGTTTCAATTAACAGGTGTGCCTTGTTAAAGTTAATTTATGGAATTTCTTTCCTTCTTAATGCGTTTGAGCCAATCAGTTGTGTTGTGACAAGGTAGAGGTGGTATACAGAAGATAGCCCTATTTGGTAAAATACCAAGTCCATATTATGGCAAGAACATCTCAAAAAAGCAAAGAGAAATGACAGTCCATCATTACTTTAAGACATGAAGGTCAGTCAACGCGGAAAATGTCAAGAACTGACATTTTCTTCAAGTGCAGTCGCAAAAACCATCAAGCGCTATGATGAAACTGGCTCTCATGAGGACCGCCACAGGAAAGGAAGACCCAGATTTACCTCTACTGCAGATGAAGTAACAGACGCATCTCAACATCAACCGTTCAGAGGAGACTGTGTGAATCAGGCCTTCATGGTTGAATTGCTGCAAAGAAACCACTACTAAAGGACACCAATAATAAGAAGAGACTTGCTTGGGCCAAGAAACACGAGCGAAGGGCATTAGAACGGTGAAAATATGTCCTTTGGTCTGATGAGTCCAAGTTGGAGATTTTTGGTAACAACCGCCATGTGTTTGTGAGACGCAGAGTAGGTGAACGGATGACCTCCACATGTGTGGTTCCCACCGTGAAGCATGGAGGAGGAGGTGTGATGGTGTGGGGTGCTTTGCTGGTTACACTGTCTGTGATTTATTTAGAATTCAAGGCACACTTAACCAGCATGGCTACCACAGCACTCTGCAGTGATACGCCATCCCATCTGGATTGAGCTTAGTGGGGCTATCATTTGTTTTTCAACAGGACAATGACCCAACACACCTCCAGGCTGTGTAAGGGCTATTTGACCAAGAAGGAAAGTGATGGAATGCTGCATCAGATGACCTGGCCTTCACAATCAACCGGCCTCAACCCAATTGAAATGGTTTGGACCGCAGAGTGAATGTAAAACAGCCAACAAGTGCTCAGCATATGTGGGAACTCCTTCAAGACTGTTGGAAAAGCATGGAAGCTAGTTGAGAGAATGCTAAGAGTGTGCAAAGCTGTCATCAAGGCAAAGGGTGACTACTTTGAAGAATATAAAATACATCTGGATTTGTTTAAAAAAAAAATTGGTTACTTCATGATTCCATATGTGTTATTTCATAGTTTTGATGTCTTCACTATTATTCTACAATGTGAAATAAATAAAGATAAACACTTGAATGAGTTGGTGTGTCCAAACCTTTGACTGGTACTGTATATCGTAAAATATTGTAGAAAAAAACAATGATTTCCTAAATATTGTTTCAGGATCTAATAGGTCAAATGTCGGACAGACATGTTGTCCACCTGCAAGGAGACAAAGTCTGTAAGACTTTCTTCCCTGGTTCTTAGAAACCCCCAGTCCCTGATTCAATCTAGATTCCTCACTGGCCCTGTCCTTGATGCTGAATGGATTCTCCCTAGCAGATTACACACAAGCACAATGGCCCTACAGCTCATCCATGACAATCATTGATTGACAATGCCATTCATGGAGCCCATGTCATGATGAGTGTAAATTACAGTGACATCCTTTGAGCATTCTAACAGGATGGGGGTGGGTGAGATTCAGACAGTGGGTGAACAGAATAGGTGAAATGGATATCTCGGGGATCATTTATTTATTTTGTATTTAACTAGGCAAGTCAGTTAAGCACAAATTCTTATTTACAATGACGGCCTACCAAAAGTCAAAAGGTCTCCTGTGGGGACGGGAGCCTGGGATAAAAAATATATCCAATATAAATATTGGACAAAACACACATCACAACAAGAGAGACAACAAAACACTACATAAAGAGAGACCTAAGACAACAACATAGCAAGGCAGCAACACATGACACCACTGCATGGTAGCAACACAACATGCTAGCAGCACAAAACATTATTTGGCACAGACAACAGCACAAAGGGCAATAAGGTAGAGACAACAATACATCACACTAAGCAGCCACAACTGTCAGTAAAAGTGTCCATGACTGAGTCTTTGAAAACTGTCCAGTTTGAGTTTGTTGCAGCTCGTTCCAGTCGCTAGCTGCAGCGAACTGAAAAGAGGAGCGACCCAGGGATGTGTGTGCTTTGGGGACCTTTAACAGAATGTGTCTGGCAGAACGGGTGCTTTATTTGGAGAATGGGGGCTGCAGTAGATATCTCAGATAGTGGGGAGTGAGGCCTAAGAGGGTGTTATTTACCGTAAAGAGAAATATGGTTTGATAGTTTTTGCGATCTTTTTAAATTATGTTTCATTTCTAGCAACCCAAAAGGATTCGACCAGAAAGGGAGCCAACAGTTATTCAGGGTGATCCCCCTTGCTTCAATTTCTGCATCCTAATTTCACCTGTAGGTGGTGCTATAAAATAGGCAGACTGTGAGCTGAGTCTGAATTGAATGAACACAGAAAGAGGTTCATTCTGGGTAAATGCTGTAGGCCTGTATCATCATGCTGTACAAAAGTGGCATACAATGTTTGATATTTAACTTTAGTGTAATTTATTAAAAGTTGCCACTTGCAGCACATTAGGGAATTGTGTTTTGTTAAATAGGCCTACATCAGTCAATCAAAAGAGCAGCACTAAGCAGAAACTCTGGACATGAATGGTTCCCCACATCACTAAACATTATTTGACATTTAGAGAGAAGACCCCCTTCCCAACATTAAACCAGGCCGAGTGATGATGTGGCATAGGGCTCAGGGCTCCAAATTTATAGTCTATTTAGGGGCGGATTAAGATTACTTTATGGATGGATGGAAAGGCAGCTGTATGCTAATGATGCACCGATCCTTCAGTGCTTCCACTCTTGCAGGGCAGCACGCGCCACTGAGCAAACACGCACACGCATCCGCTGAAACCCCAACATACCGGCCCACGCGCTCTTAGAAATGATCACAGGGTGGAGAGGAACTCCTTAAAATGCCATCAAAGCGTGTAGCTCCACGAACCACGAATAATAGAACTGCCAGCAAAAACGTTGTGGAACAAACACGGACTACAGCCAAAATATATTCAGTTGAAGTCGTACACTTAGGTTACAGTCATTCAAACTCGTTTTTCAACCACGCAGCAAATTTCTTGTTAACAAACTATAGTTTTGGCAAGTTGGTCAGGACATCTACTTTGTGCAGGACACAAGTAATTTTTCCAACGATTGTTTACAGACAGATTATTTCACTTATAATTCACTGTATCACAATTCCAGTGGGTCAGAAGTGTACATACATTACGTTGACTGTGCCTTTAAACAGCGTGGAAATTTTCCAAAAATTATGTCAAGGCTTTAGAAGCTTCTGATAGGCTAATTGACATCATTTAAGTCAATTGGAGGTGTACCTGTGGATGTATTTCAAGGCCTACCTTCAAACTCAGTGACTCTTTGCTTGACATCATGGGAAAATCAAAAGAAATCAGCCAAGACCTCAGAAAACAAATTGTAGACCTTCACAAGTCTCGTTCATCCTTGGGAGCAATTTCCAAACACCTGAAGGACCCATGTTCATCTGTACAAACAATAGTACACCAGTATAAACACCATGGGACCACGCAGCCAACATACCGCTCAGGAAGGAGACACGTTCTGTCTCCTAGAGATGAACGTACTTTGGTGCGAAAAGTGTAAATCAATCTCAGAACTGCAATGGACCTTGTGAAGATGCTGGAGGAAACAGGTACAAAAGTATCTATATCCACAGTAAAACGAGTCCTGTATTGACATAACCTGAAAGGCCGCTCAGCAAGGAAGAAGCCACTGCTCCAAAACCAACATAAAAAAGCCAGACTACGGTTTGCAACTGCACATGGGGACAAAGATCGTAATTTTTGTCCCCATAATTTAATGTCCTCTGGTCTGATGAAACAAAAATAGAACTGTTTGGCCATAATGACCATCGTTATGTTTGGAGGAGAAAGGGGGAGGCTTGCATGCCGAAGAACACCATCCCAACTGTGAAGCACGGGGGTGGCAGCATCATGTTGTGGGTGTGCTTTGCTGCAGGAGGGACTGGTGCACTTCACAAAATAGATGGCATCATGAGGGAGTAAAATTACGTGGATATATTGAAGCAACATCTCAAGACATCAGTTAAAGCTTGGTCGCAAATGGGTCTTCCAAATGGACAATGACCCCACGCATACTTCCAAAGTTGTGGAAAAATGGCTTAAGGACAACAAAGTCAAGGTATTGGAGTGGCCATCACAAAGCCCTGACCTCAATCCCATAGAAAATGTATGGGCAAAACTGAAAAAGCGTGTGCGAGCAAGGAGGCCTACAAACCTGACTCAGTTACACCAGCTCTGTCAGGAGGAATGGGCCAAAATTCACCCAACTTAGTGTGGGAAGCTTGTGGAAGGCTACCAAAACGTTTGACCCAATTTAAACAATTTAAAGGCAATGCTACCAAATACTAATTGAGTGTATGTAATCTTCTGACCCACTGGGAATGTGATGTAAGAAATAAAAGCTGAAAGAAATAATTCTCTCTACTATTATTCTGACATTTCACATTCTTAAAATAAAGTGGTGATCCTAACTGACCTAAGACAGGAATTTTTTAAATGTCAGCAATTGTGAAAAACTGAGTTTAAATGTATTTGGCTATGGTGTATGTAAACTTCCGACTTCAAATGTATAAGGGCCGATTCATGAACGGTTGTAGGCCTACGTGGGCCGATAATGTGACTGGCCTTTAGCCTAGACCTATATATTGTTGACTATTTCACATTTTTACAACACTATGGCCTGATAAGGGGAGAAAACTAGTTTTTAAACTTGTTAATGTAAAACGTTAAACGTAGAAAGACGTTGCTATATATGTATAATTTAAGAGAGACAAAATGTGAATTGCACAAAGCTAACGGTTTGCTTTCAAACAAGCGAAAGCGCATCAGAACAGAGCCACCCATTCAAAAGGCGCATGTTTCAACTAAAGATGGTGTAATTATTTGACTTGGTCATACAGCAGCTTTATGCAAATTAGGAGAACAATAGGCCTCCCCGATTATTCTTGCCTTGCTTCCCCACGCAGAGAAAAAGAAAGCACGCTCTGCCAAGTGATGCATGCACGCTCATCTGAAGATATTATTATAAAACGCAGGCAACCATAACTCTAGGCCTACTAGACAAAAATAATCGTAGATGATCGACCTTGTAAGCATATAGCGTACTCTCTAAACTTGATGGCTGTAAGATTGTACAGGCCTACATTTAAATGTAATGTATGCACAAAACTGACAATAAATCATCAGAAATAACCCTGACTACAAAACACAGTATGAAAATGCTCAATTTACATATCCTTTGGAAATACATTTTCAAAGAATTGAACCATGCAAGATTTCAGATTTTCTGAAAGTGTTTTATAATAGCCTACATGCAACTTAAAGTGCCTAAATTAAAAACATCAAACCAATCTTGATTTGAAGAAGGTAGACGATATATTAATTCCAAATGTAAACTTCAGAGTAAAACTTTGAAAACCAACTAATATTTCACAAAATGAATAATAGTAGGATACAGATGCATGGATTTGTTTCCAACAAGAACGTAACCTTATCAAACAAGAACAGTTTGTAAAAGGATATTTTTACAGACATAAAAATGTTTTATCGTTGCACATGACATCCATATCACATTCCAGACAGAGCAACATTGGGCGCGCTCGGGCAGTGATTGGCGGTGAGTCTTATTTCACAGTGAAGGGGTCAATTTGCCTTTCAAACAAAAACGGGATATCCAGTGTGGGCAGACGTTCCCGTGGCTATTGTGTACCATGACCAGAACCCTTCTTATTACTTATAGTGGGATGTCTGATGTATAACTCCAGTTAAACTGCCGAGACAGACTTGTGCCCAAATAAATACATTCATACCAAATGATGTTTATTTTCAAGAAGTCTTGCCTTGTTTGTGTAAAACAATAACACTGCGTATCGACTTTTTGAAGATAGGGCCTTATACCAATGTCACACACACACATGTTGTTATGTTGTTGGAGGTTCGTGCGTAAAGCTTGCTTTTGACTGGGGGGGAAAGTCCCATTAAACCACAATAGCCTACAACAACACGTGTGTGCCATTGCTTTACTATCGCCACTGACATCACTTTCTGCCCAAGTTTGTAGATTTTCATTTTGTTGTCTTTTATTCTAGTAATGCAAATAACCCCTTTGCAACGTCTTTGTTGCCTTCTCAACCGGACCCCTCTCCAGTCCAGTCCCCGTCTTAATTCACAATTCTGATGATTGTGGCAGTGACGGACATTTCCTTTTGGCAGCTCCGTGGCCCCCAAAGGAGAGGCACAAAGCGGTGGCACGTGTGTATTTGTATAGAGAACCATCAAACCGTAAAAGGAGGAGGGCCCGGCGTGTGCCTCTGTCGGGGAGTGGCCGAGCGCACACATTAATGTAATAAACCGCAAGTACATCTGCTAAGCTATCTGCACATCCTTCAACGAAATCCACCAAACACGGGCTTTGAACCCTCCCACATCCAAATCCACTGGGATCTTCGTTTCGTCTGATTGGTTGAGGATGCGGCAACAAGGGGCGAGAACAATAGCATCATTCTGGCATAAAAAGAGTGCAGCTATGCCTTGGAGACGAAAACATTTCAGCACCACAGAGATCAATAGCTTAGCGAAAATATAAGTTAGCAACCGAGGCTCCTGGCGTGACTGTAATTTCACAAACCTGGATATCATCCGAGCCTTCGCCCACCTCTCCAAAGTGCCTTTCTGTCATTCGCAAAGATGCCTAAAGGATTCCTGGTAAAAAGAAACAAGAAATCAGCACATGTTTCCTACAGGACTCGTACAGATGAATATGAGCAAGAGCATCACATCCCAGCCTTTCAGAGTCAGGTGGACTCATCTCCGCCTGTCTCTATTGCGTCCAGTCCGGACCGCGCAGCTCCATCACCAGACATCGCAGCAGACGCCCCGGTCCCCAGTCTGGATGCTAAAGGGGTTCAGTTTGGCAACCAAGAGGCTGTGTACCAAGCCCTCTACAGCCCCACCAGGCCCATCAGCAAGGACCACGAGAGGAGATATTACGAAAGAAGTTTTAATCTAGGTTCGCCAATTTCTGCTGAATCATTCCCGACACCTGCCTCCCTCAGCAGTTTAGATCATCTCCTGTTCGCCCCCGTGGATTTGAAAATAGGCACTAGCAACAGCAACCGCAGCGGCACCACCAGCAGGATCCCTGCTACAGCCATCAGGGGCGGTACTAAGAGGCCCGCATCCGACACTGAGCGCAAGAGCAAACCTGCCTCCAAAAAACCCAAAGCCATCAGAAAACTGAATTTTGAAGACGAAATGACAACGTCTCCGGTACTTGGTTTGAAAATCAAAGAGGCTCCTGTCGACTTTAAACCCAGAACGCAGACGTCGGCAGGTGGGAAGCCGTTAGGAGAGTTTGTCTGTCAATTGTGTAAGGAAGCATACGCTGATCCATTTTCTTTGGCCCAGCACAAGTGCTCTAGGATAGTGAGAGTTGAGTACAGGTGTCCTGAGTGTGATAAGATGTTCAGCTGCCCGGCTAACCTCGCCTCTCACCGGCGCTGGCACAAACCGAGAGCGCAGAGTGCAGCCGGGATACCATCTACCCCGAGCATCAAATCTGAAATCGCCAAAATTCCCCCCGGTGTCAAGTCCACCCCAGAGGAAGCCAAAGACCCAAGAATCGAGCTTCTGAGTGACAGAGACTCCCCCAGCCCGGGTATGTCTGAATCGGGCTCAGAAGACGGTTTATACAACTGCCAACACTGTGGGAAGAGGTTTAAGCGCCAAGCATACCTAAGAAAACACATCCTGGGACACCAAGCCTTGCAGAATAAAATGTTCGAGGACCACACGTTTCAAAACAGCGACAGAGTGGAAGAGCAGGTGCCAGTGTCCTTAATCTCAGAGGAAAATACAAACCAAAGTCCCCTGAATCTAAGCCCCGTGGACTGCCTTCTCTGCCCCGTTTGCGGGGAGAATTTCCCCAACAGGGCCAGCCAGGAGAGACACTTGCGTCTCATGCACTCCTCCCAGGTGTATTCCTGCAAGTACTGCTCTGCCACTTTCTACAGCTCACCGGGACTCACGAGGCACATCAACAAATGTCATCCGTCGGAAAATAGGCAGGTGATCCTGCTTCAAATGCCCGTGCGCCCTGCTTGCTGAGCAAAGGGAGCGTTGGAAAACAAGTTAATTGCCTACACTACTGAAAGACAGGCAACTTGATGTTTAGATTGTGTGTTCGATGAGAGCTGTCCTATCCATGCCAATCAGATGGTTGTTAAATGCTTATCTATTTCTTGAAATAAAAAATAGGCATATATTTTGAGATTTCTCTCAAATAGTTTATTGAAAGAAAACAAAGTGTTAGTTTGACTGTTAAAGGTATTTTTCTAGGACAGCTGCACACGTGCTCAAGTAGCCTAATAGCTTCTAGACCTAAGAACTGTTTCATTTTCCCTCATAAAAGCCTTTTAATTCACAGACTGTGAATTTCTGTTTCATTAAGCTTTATGCTAACTTATGAATCACAGGACAGATTTATCAACTTTGTCTTAAAAACGTGCAAATATCGAATCATTCCCTTTTAGTAGAACCACAAATGCCTTTAGAATATAGCCTAAACACATCTAAACTCTGCTGTACAACTGCCTTAAAAAAGTCAACTTAATGATTGTTTTAATTTTGAATGCTGGCACATATTTTATTATTAATTGTTGCAATATTGTTTCGTCATATTACTTGTATTTATTTATTTATTCTATTTGCAATTCTATTCTGTAATTTATTGTTGTATTGTGTGATTATTCTGTGTCATTCTGGCAGTTCACATGTGGTAGCCAAATGTTTTGTCAAAATTAGGAGTTGTGATAATTGTCGTGGACCGGTCTAAATCTTCACTCTCCACAGCTCTTGTAAAACGTAAAGCTCTTATCTTAGATACAATCTTTTTCTATGAACATTTTTATTTTCTTAAATGTCGGCTTTTATAGCGCTTTGATTGTATGTGTACACTGTTGTCATCTATCTGTCCATCCAAATAAACAAATATTTTCAAAATGAAACCATTTATTTTGCTACAGTTTGACATGGACACAAACTGTCTTGAATAATACTACTCCTACATCACCCAGGTCTGCCTGCCCTCCCTGAGAAAATAAACGGACCTATAGGGAAGCATTCATTAAAATGGATGTCAGAAATAATTATTTGTCCTTTAGAAAACCAAAACAATACCATTTTTATCGTGTAAATGATATATTATGGAAATCCACCTGGGTAGAAACTCAAGAGACACAATCTTCAGCCGAATAATTCTAAATGGTAGGCTATTGGGAAATGGGTGCATATGGGGAAAAAGTCGTCTTGAAAATCATTCTTATTCTTTCATTTTCTCCGCTGGACTTCGCCTACACAACAAAATATCATATACAATTTCTCTCAGCTTCACAACATTCATTTGGCTATTTGTGTGAATCTTCAGGCTATGTGAAAGCTCAAAACAAAACATAGATGAAGCCTACTCAAGTGGGTAATTAGTAAAGGATGTATAATAGCCTAATTACCATGGATACTCAAGCCATGATGCAGGCATATTCACTACGGATGCATCATTTCTACAATGATGTGACTGATGTCAGAGACTACTTTTCAAGGACTGTACTCCTCTAAACAAACCAACCTAATTCCTCGAAGACCCCTTTCAGGTTTCATTTAACTGGGATTGCATCAGATGCCAGCAATTTTTTTATAGGCAACGGAAAAGATACCCTAAATTGATCGTCACTGTAATATTGATATGATGATTCAAGCCTGGTTTTGGTTTCTATAAAGAAGAGACAGAGAGCACTTAGCTTCCAGTCATAAATTGCCATAATGCTTGGTCAGAACATGGCTCAGGACAAAGAGGTGATGACCACACAACTCACCTCAAGATCAGGACATTTCTCTTTTCTTGAGGAGACTCAGAATTTGATTTCCCCTTTTTAAATGGCTGCCTGACTGTCGAGGCTGAACATCCAGGTTCACATACACTCCCCATGGAGAGAAAGATTGGTAACAACTTCCAGAAGTGCGTGTGTGGCTTCAGCCAGCCCATGAGAGGGTAATGATCACAGTTAGGTCAGGACTGTAGATACCGTCATATAGTTCACTAATGAGGACAGGACAGGACTTAATATGTCACAATGTGAAAATTAGACTGTTCACATACACTGAGTGTACAGAACATTATAAACACCTGCTCTTTCCATGAAATCGACTGACCAGGTGAATCCAGGTGAAAGCTGTGATCCCTTATTGATGTCACTTGTTATATCCACTTCAAATCAGTGTAGATGAAGAAGAGACAGGTTAAAGAAGGATTTTTTTTAACCTTGAGACTTGGACTGTGTATGTGTGCCATTCAGAGGGGGAATGGGCAAGACAAAAGATTTAAGTGCCTTTGAACGAGGTATGGTAGTAGGTGCCAGGCACACCGGTTTGTGTCAAGGTTTTTCACGCTCAACAGTTTCCAGTGTGTATCAAGAACGGTCCACCACCCAAAGGACATCCAGCCAACTTGACACAACTGTGGGAAGCATTGGCGTCAACATGGGCCAGCATCACTGTGTAGAGTCCATGCCCCGATGAATTGAAGCTGCTGTGAGTGCAAAAGGGGGGAGGGGGGGGGGGGGGGTTGAAACTCAATATTAGTAAGGTGTTCCTAATGTTTGGTATACTCAGTGAGTCTTGAACCTATACCTTCTGCAGATCACTTTTAGTCTCCTTTCTTAACTTGTGAATATTCAAATCACATAATGTAGACAAACGCAGGAGAGCTTCAGACGGTCCAAAGGGACATGGTCAGGCAAGATAGACGGACAGACACACATCACCAATTATCCTCTTAAGTCTAACAAGTAACAGTCCTCCCAGTGTTGGCTAGGTGCTGTAGACTTTGCACCTGTACCTTCGGTGGGGGCCCATTATCCCAGCCTCCTCTCCTGGAGCAGCAGGGGAACAGATGGGAAGGGGGTCAGGTTACCCCGGCTGCTGCTTCTGGGCCAGGGTTGAAAAACCAAGACAACAGCACCATCAAGTCACCCCTGCACCCCATCGACCCCCCCCCCCCCCCCCTTCCCCCAAAGCCAGAGGTTACAGTCAACCTGTCACTGCAGCCAAAGCAGCAGATTCTCACGAGATGATTCATGGAGGATAGGCGTTACTGTGACAGGGTTAGGTAGTAACCATCTCTGTAATGACAGTTTTAAAGGAAAAGGTTGAATTTACTTTCTCTACTTCCGCACCACTGCTATGAAAAAAACCCATTCAGATCAATAGACCCATACAAATAACACAGAGAACACATAGGATTTCAAATTGATTTAATGAAATGTTTTTGATTTTCACATTTCTAATAAAGATAGCATGACTTCAGTCATAAAAAACAGTTTGATATGTTAACAAGTAATGATGAAATCTTCAAGCCTTTTTCCCCTCTTCCTCTTATACAAATATTATATTACAGGCATTAATATATTTATGGTAAAGGACTAAAACCCTCAATTTGACACAATGTACAGGATTCCTAAACCAAAACCTAGAATTAACACTAACTCTGTTGCTTCACATGAGTTGAACCAGTCTTGAGTAAGACACAATCCTTGCCCTGGTCAAATCAAACCTTACGCCCATTTACTCCCATATATAACAGGGATCCCATCCACAACATCTAATCTACAATCTAGACTCCATAAGAAGACTGGTAAAAAGAGCTGGGTAGTTCTTTACAGTGGCTACTGGGAAGGTGAAAGCATTGATCTGACTCAGGTCAGTATTTACATACATTCTTCAAATTCACAAAATGGACTTCATTATCTCTGAACGAACTCTCCGTTCATGCCTCCTATGTTATTAATCAGTGCTTGGGAAAGAAAGGGACACAAAAAAAGAGAGAGAACAAAATGAAAGAAAGAGAGGATGTACAGGTAAGGCAAAGTAGTGCAACAGACAGGGATGCAGCTCTGATGGAACCCTGCATAATGTGTGCGTAACACCTGGCTTCCATGGCAACCCAAAGGCGCAGGTTGTGGAGAAGGAGGCAGCGTGAGTAGCATAGCGCCAGCCTGCCTGTTGCTACGAGGGTCGCCAGAGTACAGCGCTGGTATGCCTTCTAACTCCCCAGCCCCCCACCCCTCCACTGTGGCCTCACGAGGTTACTCAGGGTGCATCATGGGAAATAGGAGGAGTAGGTGCCATTTGATTCCAATTCAGAGAGAAAGGAGAACAGAGCACCTCAAATAAAGACGAAACAAAAGTGGGCCAAACCCAGTCAATCTGTTCATATAAAACGTGTGAGGACGGGGAGGACAAGACGCTGACCTTTACAGTCACACAGGGGGAAAAAACAGTCTCTCCCTCTAGAACAAAGACATGAGACAGGAAGGCAAGGCTAGCCGTTTAGCTCTTGCAATGAACAGAAACAAAATAAATCCAATGATGTCTAACAGTGGTTTACAGTGGTGGGGGTCTTGGAATGGATCTTGGTGGACAGACATTACACAGGCACTGTGAGAAGCTCCTTCACAAATACACCCAGCCATACAGACACACACACGGATGCGCATACACACACACCAGTGCATGGAGTTAAGATTCACCTGAGGCTCTGGTGGCGTTTTCCTCTAAAACAACACATTATACAACACCACAAACATCAAATAAAGCAATTTACATCCAAGAATAAAGAGAAAATACACATTCATTGCTAGTTTATCAACGACAGTGAGTGCAAAAGTTCATCTGTAGGAACATTGGAATGTCATTCTTAACTTTACAACACGAGAGAACAATGTCAGAGGAAGAGCCAGATGGAAGTTACTGGATTACAGGTTATGAACCCAGGTTAAACAATCCTACACAGGGTAACATCACTAAACAATTAGAAATGCAGTATTTTCTCATTTCCAGCAGAGTTGCATAAATCAAAGGAAGACAAAAACCCATCAGAATCTATTTAAAAAGGTCCTTACAGCGATAAAAAAAAACGTTTCGATTCACCTCGGGGTTGGAAAGACATCATTGATTGTCCACTCCAGGTTCATAACTATTAAAAACAGACTCCTACTGCATTGGCTCACAGCCCTCCGTAACCAGGAAGTGTGTGGTGTGGTGCAGCATTATGCTAGAGCAGCACCTCCTATGTCAGCCCTTCCACCTCTCCACAACATGAGGATGAGTATGGTCCAAACAGACAGACAGGCTTCCATGGCTCAAGGCCAAGGACAAAACAACACACTTAAATATGATCCTATCCTGTCAGCAGTAAGAGTATCATCAGTGATTTACAGAGCAGAACTGCAGGGGGGGGGCATGAGATGGGAAAACCATGAAATGAGTCCCTTTTGGGTAGTGTAACTTGGTGAAGAAAAATATGTTTTATTTCATATAATTTTAACATTTAACATGTGTTCATAAAGAACACATGTTCAACTTAATAAAAAACTGGTTTTACCATCTCAAGAAGTTAAATAAAAAGATTAAGTGCCTATTAAGTGCCAAAAAAAGTAACAGGGTTGATGATTTCACCCTGAACAAGGCAGTCAACCCACTGTTCCTAGGCTGTCAATGTAAATAAGAATTTGCTCTTAACTGACTTGCCTAGTTAAATAAAAAAGGTTAAATAAAAAAAATGAAATAAAATTCTTAAATCCGCCATAATTCCCCTTGCGACAGGGGGATTGGAAGCTTGTGTTCAGGGACAGGGAGGGGCAATTGAATGCAGCTTCACCACTTTAGAAATATAAATAAAAAACATTTCTAGCCTGTCTATCTATGAGTAACAGGGTTAATGTGTCATGCTCGACCCGCTCAGTTCTCCACCACAAAACACCAGAAAATAGGCAAAAAGATAACCAGCTCATCAAGAACCTGTTTAAACACTAGGATTTTACTATGAGAAGTTCAACGTTTCTTTTGAAAAAATGATTACTAGTACATTATAGTAAAAGTTCACATAGCAGGGTTGACCTTAAAATGAGGGAATTACTTTGTTAAAGTAATACTTGGAGGAATTTGGGGGTTAAGTGGGTTAACATCTTCCGGAAAGTCAGAGGGAAATGTCAAAACGCTGCATTTTGGCACTTCAGCAAGTCTTTATTCATGAAAGAAAAACAGATTTATTGAATTCTCCATGTGGAGTCTTTTAAAGAGCACTTAATTTAATATAAGAGGCTTTTAAAATTCAATATTGGTGCACAATTTCTACTTAGAAATATCAAAGGGGTACAAAAGGAACTCATTTTGTGGAAAGACCTTTACCAAAATGCATATGGGTGATCATATTCCTTTTCTATGTCACAACCATAGAGATCCTTGTTGTCACATAGAAAGGGAATTTTGAAATGTTGATGATATGTGGACTTTAAGCCACCAGACATGATTGTTCAGTCAATTCCCTGTCTATATTTAATCGCTGTACTGACTGACAAGTGATATTAATCAGATTCTTTCAGAAAATGCAGCAACATCGGAACAAACTTCAATAGCTTAAATATTTTCTTCAGGTCAAATATGCAGTTTAACAGTAAAACAATTGGAAATGTATCAACGTATCAATAACTGCTACATAAATAAAAAATTGCAATAGGCTCCAGTTATATGTTTAAACAAGATATAAAACAAACAACGCACACACCCAAACTGCAGTCATGAGGGGTTAAGGTATGAGGTTTCACAGCAGGACCTGTAGTAAAGACGAAGCAGGGAAGGTTTGGGAGGTGGGTCGGGCGAGAGAGCTCAGTTGGAAGATTTGCTTATGGCGCTGGCTGATCGGCGGAGTTTTCCGGAAACTCTGTTCTTTGTGGCACGGGGAATCGTGGGGGAGACCTGGTCCGCCTGGTCCGTTCCTAAAGAAACACTGAGCTCAGCACTCGTGCTGCCGCTGAGAGAGCCTGGAGAGAGAGAGGGAGGGGATGAGAGAAGGGATAGAATTGGGGAGAAAGATGGAGAGAAGTGGTGAGACGTGGCAGGCTAACAAAGCGCTGATAAGACTGGCATACTCCATGTTCTGACTGCCATGCATGTCATCGCTCCCTGTCCCCCAAAGCAGACACCCCAAACGGCTTACTCCCTCTAAGGTCAAATGTATAATAACAAAACAAAACAGAAACAGGTGTATAGATTGATTTGAACCTTTAATTCCTCACAGTTTGCAAAGTGGCACGTGTGTGGTCTAGATCAAGCTATATACACAATCAGATGCAATGTTCACCATTCTTTCATCACGTGCTTTGACTGGCTAGACTAGAGGCTACTAGGGGAGAGAGGCTGGATATTTCTCCCAACACTTTGGGTTTGGGAGGGCAGATGCTTGCATGAGTAGGGGAAAAAAAGGCAATCTATTTTAAACCACGTGGTCCTAAGAATAAAATTGCCTTCGCTGTTCAGTGACAGATTGTTCAAGTTCTAAAATGGTGTATTGTAAAAAGTGAATGGAACATTATGTTAACTGGACAGGCATGTCGCGAGCATGTGGAGAGACGCCTTTTGTTCAACATTGTGGATCGGGGCTCCCGAGTGGTGCAGCGGTCTAAAAGCACTGTATCTCAGTGCTAGAGGGGTCACTACAGACCCTGGTTCAATTCCAGGCTGTATCACAACCGGCCGTGATTGGGAATCCCATAGGGCGGTGCACAACTGGCCCAGCGTCGTCCGGGTTAGGGTTTGGCTGGGGTAGGCCGCCACTGTAAATAAGAATTTGTTCTTAACTGACTTGCCTAGTTAAGTAAAGGTTAAATAAATACAAAATAAAAATGATTACAGGCTGCAAGCAGTGAAAAGTGAGGGGGAGGCCGGTAAGCGCAAACATATTTTGCGTACACCCCCCAACGCATCTTAGCGATGCCTCAAGTTGAAACAACTTTCCTGCTTTGGCCAAGATGGCATCTGGTTGCCTATTTTCTTTCCTCCACTTTTTTCTCTCCATCTTTCTGAAGCATCTCAAGTTCCTGCAGCTAAAAGGGACAGCAGATGGCTGCAGTAACAGACACTCAGCCCAGCGGACACAAGCATCCCCGACTTCCACTCAGTCAGAGGGGGAGGGGTTAAGGGTGTGTGTGGGTGTGGGTGTGTTAGCAGAATGGATCTTCATGATGCATGTGAAAAGAACAGAGGAGGGCTGTGAGTCGACGTAGGGGCAGACCTAAACCAAGTCCAACCCTGCAGCCCCACTTCCAACTCCAGAATTCCACTGACCATTCCACCACTTGAACTTCCCCGCTGGCCCTGCCACGCCCCACCCTCTCGTAGAGTTGTTGGATAATGGGGAGGGCCACAGATAAGATAACCCTCTCAGGTAAAGGCCTCCACACAGATGTTACATTTACTAGCCCACCAGCATGCTACCTAGAACCCACCCATGCAATGGACACCTCTATAGATTGAGTGATCGGTTTACTACCCACTAACAACACACTCATGCTTGTTTCAAATTGCAGCACTTTGAGCTGCATATATCATATATGTCATATGCAGCCCAAAAATGACACAAACTTAAGTTGATTATTAAAATAACACATGCATAATATATCTCCAGGGTGAAACAAAAATCTCCCAAGACTTCAATTGGCCGGTGTTTGACTGGTTCATCATTACCCTCAGACTCAGAGCAACCAAGGTAATTCCTCTGAGCTCCCCCTTAAAGGGATACTTCGGGATTTTGGCAACTTCCCCTGAGTCAGATGAACTCAGGGATACAATTTATGTCTCTGCATCCAGCATTAAGGAAGTCAGAAGTAATTTGGCAAGCCGGTGCAAACTAGTGTTACCATTGACTTCCAGTCGTTGCAATATCTACTAGCATGCTAGCAGTTTCCATAGACGTCCAGTCTTTGTGCTAACGGCAGTTAGCAATTGCGCTACCGTTAGTTAGTAACTTACTTTAAACTGCCTGCTGAGACATAAAACTGGTCTCCTCGAGTTCATCTGACTCTGGGGAAGTAGATAAAGGGCTTTATTGCCAAAATCCTGAATTATCTCTTTAACAACTATCCTGAGAGAGGCCATGATGGGGCAGAGACCTGCACAGGGTGCCTTTAATCAGAGATCCATTCATAGAAAGAGAAAGAAAGAGAGAGAAAGAGAGAGAGAAAGAGAGAGAGAAAGTGAGAGAAAAAGGAGAGAGAAAAAGGAGAGAGAAAAAGGAGAGAGAAAAAGGAGAGAGACAACCCCCCCCCCCCCCCCCCCAAAAAAACAAACAAAGGACATAAATGGGCCTCATCCCCATCGGTCCCCTGCAGCATTTCAAAAAAGCTTAAATGACAGACGTTTTCTTCCAGTAGGGCAGGTGTTAGTATCACATTCTGCCCCAGGCGAACAGGGGAGAAAAACAGCGCTGGGGAGATAAATATAAAGGCGTGACATGCAGAAGCTTAGCCAGAGAGAAGAGTGGCTGTGTTGCTCATGCTACTACTGAGGTGCTAATTGTCCCGAACCGTGCAGCGTCACTCGCAATTACCGCCTGGATAAATAGAGAACACAATCCCCATATAACGTCATATCAACCCCCCATACAACTTTATGTTAACGTTCCTTTAAAAAGCGGTAGTTGGGTAAATAAAGCGTGTTAGTACCAAATAAAGGAGAAACCAGAGATGAGTGAACGGGTGAGCGAGGGTAGGCTCTAGGGCGACACACAAGCTTCCGGCCGGTGCTCGGGGCTTACCTTGTTCAATTACTGTAATGACACCTTTAACATGTTTTAATCTAAAAGAAAAACAGACAGTAGAGCGTCACATTAAGACAGACAGTCACCACAACACAGCCCTGCTGTGGACCGACAGTCACCACAACACAGCCCTGCTGTAGACCGACAGTCACCACAACACAGCCGTGCTGTAGACCGACAATCACCACAACACAGCCCTGCTGTAGACCGACAGTCAGGGAGGGAGGTGAGGGGGACATTCAGGAAGCCTGTGTGGTTAGTTAGTGTCACAGTGATGATCACAGTCATACAAGAAACAAGGAAACAGGACGCATCCAATAAGACATTTAATATGTTAAGAGACGGCAGCATTATCAGACAGCGAGACGTCCACTTTTGTGTTGGTTGGAGTCTCTTGGGTGCTCTTGATTGGTAAATGATTTCTGTAACTTTACATTGCATAGGTTGGTATGACTCATGTGAAAAGCTCCTGAACCAGTTAAACACCATGAGATAGAGATCAGTGTTAGAGGAAAAAAAAGGCATATTACCATATCTGTGTTTTACAACTCATTATAAACCGGGTGGTTCCAGCCCTGAATGCTGATTGGCTGAGAGCCGTGGAATATCAGACCATATACCACGGGTATGACAAAACATGTATTTTTACTGCTCAATTACATTGGTAATCAGTTTATAAATAGCAATAAGGCACCTCAGGGGTTTGTGGTATATTGTCAATATACCACGGCTAAGGTCTGTATCCAGGCACTCCGCGATGCGTCGTGCATAAGAACAGCCCTTAGCCGTGGTATATTGGCCATATACCACAGCCACTCATGCCTTAGTGTTTAAATATACCACGTACTAATGAAACAGTGCTTGTGTATGTGTATATGATAACACAATTAATCTGCACTGAAGTACATACAGCGTGCTGTCCCGCGAACAAACAAAAACCACCGACCAGGTTGACCTCTCTGACACATGGTGAAAGCTAGAGGCTCTTCAGTAGCCAACCGGTGCTGTTAAAGCAGAGGTAGACGAGGAAAGCAGGTGAAGAGCTGTTGTCTCCAGACAGACAGTGGTTTAAGGGTGAGAGAGGGAGGCCTGTCTAGACTCTGGGGAGTTGAGAGCTCTTCAGTTTGAATCCATTAGCAGCTGGGTCTCATGAGACAAGTTGTTTACCTCTTTAAAAATCCACATTTATTCAACCCGTTGAATAATCATGTGTAACTCCAACTTCACATGTATTGCAGCCAGTGTAGAACTCCATAGGAAAACACACAGTCCATAGGCAAACCAACAAACACTCAAACCACATGAATCCAAATCCAGATTAGACAGAGCACAACCCTCTAATGAGTGACATTGCAGACCCTCAGTGCGGAGGATGACAGCAATCTACTGTGTGTTATAAGATGGGTCATGCAGGAGGAGGACGATGGGGGGGGGGGGGGGGGGGGGGGTGACTGAGGTTCACTGAGATGGCGTAGCTGTCTCTGAGGTGAAGGATAGGTTAATGTTGCTGGTGGAGGGTAGACAATGGGCATCCAGCTTGGCCCAGGGGTACTCCACGTCCCAAACCATCCCCGGCCAACACCTGCACGCTGCCCATCATGGATGACATGTTATAGTAGAGCAATGAGCCAAAGCAGGAGTATTGACAAGCACACACACTGCAGCAGCATATGGAACGACAAGCACCACAATAGATTCAGCTGCGGGACGATTTCCTCTTAAACGCACGGTCAGGGGGCCAGAACCTAATTACAAATCATTTGTCAATCGCCCGCAAGAACATATACACTGTGTGCACAAAACATTAGGAACACCTAAACAGAACAGCCACAATTCGTCGAGGCATGGACTCTACAGGGTGTTGAAAGCGTTCCACAGGGATGTTGGCCCACGTTGACTCTAATGCTTCCCACAATTGTATCAAGTTGGCTGGATGTTCTTTCGTTGGTGGATCATTCTTGATACACACAGGAAACTGTTGAGTGTCATTTCTATACGATCACTTATATCGCTCTATTATGCGTGAGAATACTTTGGGGCAGATTTCCTAAATTAAAATCACTTGGAGCAGATTTGCTGGTGTTTTTAACGGTCTTATGTCCAACAATATGTTGCTTTTCCTTGTTCAAAAACTCGGTGGGCTAAATAAAATAGGGAACCCTGTATTAGAGGGTAGTACACAGCAACGATACACTAACAGGGAGAAAACTAAAGGAGCCTGTTGTGAGGATATATTAGTGACCACCTGTTGATGCATAGAACCATACACAGGACATAAACATGCCGTATGTTATGAACATAAATGTGTTGCACATTATCCACACTACTGCTAGAAATACATGAAAATATGGTGACAAAAAAACGACCATTTCAAAACAACTTCTCAGAAAAGACGGGAATGCCTGGTTTATCACTGGAAGAAGCTGCAAGCACCTGTGTGTTCATTTTTATTTGACCTTTATTTAACTAGTCAGTTAAGAACACTCTTATTGTCAATGACGGCCTAGGAACAGTGGGTTAATTAACAGCCTTGTTCAGGGGCAGAACAACAGATTTTTACCTTGTCAGCTCGGGGATTCGATCTCGCAACCTTTCGGTTACTAGTCCAATGCTCTAACCACTAGGCTACCTGCCGCCCGTATGCGTGTGCGTGTACTACTAGGACTTAACCTCCCCCTTGTTTAAAAGATTACCAGGTGAAGACCGCATGCAGACCAAGAATGAGTCCTGAAATTGCCCTGCATCTCTGTGGCGTGGAGCTGTGCCAAGAAACAGTTGATGCAGAGGGCCAGCTGATTACAAACCCACTCTGGACAAAAGCCTAAATCCTGGACACACACAAATGTATGCATACACCACACACACTTTTACATAGACACACAAACAGAAGCAATAGCCCAAAAATGATGTTTGCCCATTTATTTCTATATTTCCACTGCATTAAAGAGGGTTAGTATATTAAGTCTTGCTGTTGGCTGGTCTCAGCAGACACAGCTGATGCACAATACTGTGAAACCAATCCTCATTTAACAATATGAGAAAATAATGGTTTATTGTCTGGCCTCTGCTCCCATAATCCCAATGAGGAGCCAACCAGGTATCCTACTCCTGCCCCACTACAGAAGAGCCCACTGCTGAAATAACCCACAACAGCAGAGGATAGACGTGACCCGGCGCTGAGTAATTACATGTCTTTTCTCCATCACTCTCTCTCGCTCGCTGGTTCAATCTCTCCCTTTCTGTTTACCTCTGCCTTTCTATCGCTCCCTCCCACTCCCCGAGGAATAGTCCCTGTTTAGTATTCTGGATGATGAAAAAGGTCAATAGAGGTCAGTTTAGGACTTATTTTATTTGAGAAAATATTTATTTGCACCAAAGTAAACTATTGATAGACAACAATACAGATAAACAAATAAAAACAGTGTGCAGGTGTGGTTGGGACTCCTGTCCACCTCTGCAGTAAAGGGAGCAGACTGTAATTATGTTAATAGACCTGCTACCCCCTGCCTCCGCCAGTCTGCTTATCAACCCTGCCTTCTGGGGCTGCTCGCTGAGATCTGGACAACACACACACACACACATGCACACACGCACACACACACACACGCGTAGGCCAGACACACGCGATAACAGATTCAGTTATCACAAAGTAGAACAGGACAAGTGTCCAGTTTTATCATTGCTGTATCGATTGGATGCTAGTGGTGTTGTTGTTGTTATAGACCCATCAGATCTAGGCCAGGCAGGACAGGAGGAGGAGACATTGTTTAATGAAGTCCCCCTCCCTCTCCTCCTCCTGACCTCTGGAGGACAGCAGTGTGAGCCCAGTGTTCACCCTCAACTGTTAGTTACTACACATCTCTGGTACGGGGACGGAGGCTCCGATAAGAAGAGTCCGATCACATACACTTGGCTTGACCCACATTCAATCATGTCATATGTATATTTCGATCTGGCTGATTAAATGAGAGGGAGACAAAAAACAGAAAAGAGGAGGTGAGATGAAACAGTACACAGCGAGACAAGGAGCAGGGCCCAACTAAGTTGTTGAGCCACGGGTGAAGTCTTTGATGCTGCTGCTCAGACAGTGGAGAGAGATTGGCCCTGTTGCCTTTGATATTCATCAGAGTGTGGGTGTGAGGAGACAAGGACCAGGAAACAGAGATGGAGGGGCCTGAAGAGGGCTAACAGGTGTGCTGCTGTGGAGGAAGAAAGGAGGAAGTGGAGGAAGAGAGGAGGAGAGCATGGGATTCTTACCTGTCCCACTCATTGGGTAGTAGCTGGGCGAAGGGGAGAAGACCTGCGAGGCAAAGTCCTCAAAGGTCATGACCTCCCGGTGGTTCTGCACGATGGCCTCCAGGTACAGCGCCCGCTCCTCATAGCTGGGGCCAGGGTTAAGGAAAACCAGAGGAAGAGACCAAGAAAACGGATAATTTACAGCCCAATGAAATCGAAACAAAAGTGCTAAATTCATCAATACAGGAACTTAGTCAATCAAGACAAAACAACCGGTGAAGAAAACCCATCGCACCGTCACATAATAGAGAAATGAGCCTCTCTGACCAACAACAGTAGCAGACACAGACAAAAGGCAGCATGAGTAGACAGAGGAGTAGCAATAACCAGACCGTTGGAGAGGACACTCAGCTTGGCCACGCAGCCACAAATGGGAAAGCAGTCACCAAATAAAAACACTACAGGCATGACCCTCCTCTCGCCTCTCCTTGGCCTAGTGGTTAGAGCATAGGACTAGTAACCGAAAGGTTGCAAGATCGAATCCCCGAGCGGACGAGGTAAAAATCTGCCGTTCTGCCCCTGAACAAGGCAGTTAACCCACTGTTCCTAGGCCGTCATTGAAAATAAGAATTTGTTCTTAACTGACTTGCCTAGTTAAATTAAGGTAAAATAAAATAAAAATCCTTGGGCACTCTAATAGAACTCCTGCTGGAGGCAGAGAGATGCTTTCGGACATCCCTCCCACCCTGGCACTTCTCCAACAGGGAGAAAATTGTAGACATTTCAAATTCAGAGTGGCAGGCAGGGAGAGCAACCTGGGAATATGGTGCCGGATGGATACAGACAGACAGTCATAGAACATAACAGAATAACAAAAAGGGCTCAAAATGCTGCTCTCTCTGTGTGTGTGTGTGTGTGTGTGTGTGTGTGTGTGTGTGTGTGTGTGTGTGTGTTAGAATGTCACTAACTATGCTAGCTGTAGGTTTCCGTCTTTCCTTCTAGATAACTGCACCTAACAAATGGTTATTCAGTCACCACGTCAAGAGTCGACCCAAACAGGCATCTACTACAGCCCCCGACTCCAGGAACCTGCTGGCCTCATTCCGCTCTCATTAACAGACTGCTGCTTGTAGTAAGTGTTGCTAGGCTGTTGCTAGGGCCCCTCTGCTCTGGTAGAGTGTTGGTGAGAAGAAGGGCTGGCACTGGTAGTGGATGTTACAGGGAATGTGTATGGGCTGGACTAAGCTGGGTTGGCTAAAATGGAATGGACTGGGCACATGCTGGCACAGCAGGGGTTGAGGCAGGCATGACGAATGGCTGAAAGGCAGCCGTTTCAAACTGGGGCTGACGGGCACCTGAGCCTAGGGCCTGGGCCAGCCTGAGGACAGGCAAGCTGCTCACCACACGGTGGGAGGGAGAGCGGCATGGAGAAAGAGAGGGAGATAAGCTTCATTGGTGCAGCAAGTCTGTTCTAAATCCACGGAGTAGGGGCAACACAAGGGCATGGGTTAAGATCACCTGAACTGTGTGTGAGGCTGCCAGTAAAGATAGCTGTGAGGCTGCACAGTGATATTTTACCTGCCTCCAGATCCCGCTGATTCAACCAGGAGTGGAGACACAATAGAGAACATCACAGACTTTGCTGCCATAGCAACCCAGGTCACAGCACAATGTGACGGGTCAAATCCCGGGTTTTATGAATGTACGTGAAGAGGGGGGGGAAGAGAAAATCTGTAAATCGAGAGAGAGCGAGCGAACGAGCAAGAGAACTCCAGTCCACTGAGCCAACAGAGCCATATGGTTGTCCATTATCAGAGATGCAGATGACTGTGTCCCGGCCTATTACTGAGATTCTTAGAGCAAATATTGACTCCAGCTGGGGTGGCCCTCCACTCTCCTCTGACACACACCTCTCCTACACTCTGTCGATTCCTCTACCCACTATAACCAACGGGGAGAGAGAGAGAGATCAGGAAAGAGATGGAAAGAGAATCGACTGTGTGCAATCAGTAAATGCACGGCTTCTGCGGATTTGAATCTTGTAGCACAGATATTCCTAGAAAAGCTCAGATACAAGGTGAGTGGTAATGTTGAACTAGAGACTCTATTTCTATGGTTGTCCCCTCCCTCTGTCTCTGTCACTAACGACTATAGGCTTGGTACAGGATGTTCCCCTACATGTGCACAAAAGCTGTTCCTGCTTGCCTAGCACCCAGTAATTAAATCAAAGGACAACAACGGAAAAAGCATGTCCACGTCGCATTCGCCAAACCCACTGACCCTTCCCTGGGCGACAAACATGCGGTCTCTCTCTCTCTGTGGCAACACATATCTGTTAAGGAATTACCTCTTCAGGTGGAATGGCCATTACCCGAGAGATGGCTATGTTGGTATGTTATTTATCATTTACTGATAATGTACCTGGCTACTACTGTTGGCCTCTGGCTACTACTGTTGGCCTCTGGCTACTACTGTTGGCCTCTGGCTACTACTGTTGGCCTCTGGCTACTACTGTTGGCCCCTGGCACTCAAACCATTAGGCTATACTACAGGGACCTTGCCAGGATGAAAACAACAATACGTTTCCGCAGTATCAACGCAATACAAGTCATCCGTAGAATAATTGTCATTTCACAGTTGAACTGTTAAGTTAAAAAAGAGTGGTCGAGAGGCTTCCAGAAGCATATTCCCCCAAGTTCCAAGCGGCTGCACATTCCCATTAGGGAGAGGAGAGGAGTGGGAATATCATGTCTGTGAAGCGTGTCAGAACACTGCGTGAGCAACTGACAAACCTCTTCAGTCAGACGAGATTGGAAACAACCTGTAACGTAAAATAACGCTCTGACGTCACTCAACAACAAGGTCAGCCTTTAAAAGAAACTGTGAGAGAAGGAGAAATCACAAAGGTATTGGTTATGACCCAAAAAAAGCACATTTCAAATCCACTTGACAATGGTAATGACAATGTAGGCATTTAGTAGATAAAAGTCATCCTCCAGCTCTATAAAAGCCTGTCCCCTAACTCTGCCCCCATGGTGCTCACTGGGACAAAAGGCAGTGACTTATGGCTCAGATAAAGCCGGTGTGTGGCTGTTGGGTGATGTGAATTGTACACACACCACACATGGAGCCTCCACCTCTGGCACTCTTATAAACAAGCCGATGTGTGTTCCCTGAAACAGAGGTCACACACAATAGTGCACGTGTGCGTGCATGTGTTAATGCATGATGCATATGTGTGTGTGTGTGTTTGAGCGTAATGTCCAGATGGCAGGGTGGCCAAGGGGGAATCCAGGGTCAAGCGCCTTTATGGAACAAAACCAAGGTCAGGCAGCAGCAGTGGGCCATGTTCAAGGTGAATAGGACCTCAGATGGCTCTTAACAGGCTGCTCTGGCCCAGGACCCCTACACCCTCTCTCCCTCCCTCCAGAGGGATCCGTCCTCAGTATCTCTCTGCACCCTCCCAGTCCAGAGGGACTTATATTGAACCTCTGTGAATCCCCCACGCCCCTGTCCTCTCCCTATCAGTCATTTCAGACAGACAACTTTGGGATGATACATTTTTGTTTCCCCGCAGATTATTTGGAAACTGTGGTCTTTCTGTTTTGTACAGTCGTGGCCAAAAGTTTTGAGAATGACACAAATATGCATTTTCAAAGTCTGCTGCCTCAGTTTGTATGATGGCAATTTGCATTTACTCCAGAATGTTATGAAAAGTGGTCAGATGAATTGCAAAGTCCCTCTTTGCAATGCAAATGAACTGAATCCCCCAAAAACATTTCCACTGCATTTCAGCCCTGCCACAAAAGGACCAGCTGACATCATGTCAGTGATTCTCTCGTTAAGACAGGTGTGAGTGTTGACGAGGAGACAAGGCTGGAGATCACTCTGTCATGATGATTGAGTTTGAATAACAGACTGGACGCTTCAAAAGGAGGGTGGTGCTTGGAATCATTGTTCTTCCTCTGTCAACCATGGTTACCTGCAAGGAAACACATGCAAAGACTTTTGGAGGATGGCCTGGTGTCAAGAAGGGCAGCAAAGAAGCCACTTCTCTCCAGGAAAAACATCAGGGACAGACTGATATTCTGCAAAAGGTACAGGGATTGGACTGCTGAGGACTGGGATAAAGTCATTTTCTCTAATGAATACCCTTTCTGATTGTTTGGGGCATCCGGAGAAAAGCTTGTCCAGAGAAGACAAGGTGAGCGCTACCATCAGTCCTGTGTCATGCCAACAGTAAAGCATCCTGAGAACATTCATGTGTGGGATTGCTTCTCAGCCAAGGGAGTGGGCTCACTCACAATTTTGCCTAAGAACACAGCCATGAATAAAGAATGGTACCAACACATCCTCCGAGAGCAACTTCTCCCAACCATCCAGGAACAGTATGGTGACGAACAATGCCTTTTCCAGCATGATGGAGCACCTTGCCATAAGGCAAAAGTGATAACTAAGTGGCTCGGGGAACAAAACATCGATATTTCGGGTCCATGGCCAGGAAACTTCCCAGACCTTAATCCCATTGAGAACTTGTGGTCAATCCTCAAGAGGCAGGCGGACAAACAAAAACACAAATTCTGACAAACTCCAAGCATTGATTATGCAAGAATGGGCTGCCATCAGTCAGGATGTGGCCCAGAAGTTAATTGACAGCATGCCAGGGCGGATTGCAGAGACTCTTTGCATCAACTTCATGTAATTGTCAATAAAAGCCTTTGACACTTGTGAACTTATGAACACTTGTAATTATACTTCAGTATTCCATAGTAACATCTGACAAAAATATCTAAAGACACTGAAGCAGTAAACTTTGTTGAAATTAATATTTGTGTCATTCTCAAAACTTTTGGCCACGACTGTACGCGTTAGCCTAGGACATCTTTGCTGCATTATTCACACTCTCAGAATCCAGTAGCCTTCCTCTCTAGTTGGGCTTGCGAGATCAAGAGTGCCTAGTATATGTGTGTTCTCAATGAAATAGAGTAGACTGACTATGCACGGGCAGAGAATGACAGGCAGTTATCTTTCCAAGGAAATGTACTAAAATAGGAATAGGCTATAGTTTACTACAGTGTCTGTACATAAATATTGATAATGGAAAGTGGAGGATGCTCAACCAACCTTAGTCGAGGTGCAATCCCACAAGTGTCCACTCATCATTATTTTATCTTTTTCTCCCCAATTTCATGGTGTCCAATTGGTAGTTAAAAAAAACCTTTTACACTTCTGCTACTCCCTGTTCATCATATACAGTGGGGCAAAAAATAATTTAGTCAGCCACCAGTTGTGCAAGTTCTCCCACTTAAAAAGATGAGAGGCCTGTAATTTTCATCATAGGTACACTATGACAGACAAAATGAAAAAAAAAATCCAGAAAATCACATTGTATGTCTTTTTTTATTAATTTATTTGCAAATTATGGTGGTCTTGTTGTGAGCCATGACCAGCCTTTCAAAGCACTTCATGACTATCAACATGAGTGCTACAGGGCAGTAGTCATTTCAGGTTACCTTCGTTTTTTTGGGCACAGGGACCATGGTGGTCTGCTTGAAACATGTAAGTATTACAGACTCGGTCGGGGAGAGGTTTAAAATGTCAGTGAAGACACTTGCCAGTTGGTCTGCGCATGCTCCGGGTACACTTCCTGGTAATCTGTCTGGCCCTGCGGCCTTGTGAATGTTGACCTGTTTAAAGGTCTTGCTCACATCAGCTACGGAGAGCGTGATCACACGGTTGTCTGGAACTGCTGGCGCTCTCATGCATGCTTCAGTGTTGCTTGCCTCGAAGCGAGCGTTAAAGACATTTAGCTAATCTGGTAGGCTCGCGTCACTGGGCAGCTTGTGGCTGGGTTTCCCTTTGCAGTCCGTAATAATTTACAAGCCCTGCCACAATTGACGATTGTCAGAGCCAGTGTATGTTATGTTTACACATTTTGATATTGTCTATAGGGCACACAAATGCTGGGACCATGGCTGGCAAGTGAGGTGTGTCACATACGCCTAAAATAACTTTGCGGGACTGCAGTTGGGTTCGAGAGCAGTTCTTGCTGTAGCATGTTTGAGTCTGACAGAAAGCCAGGGGGGGAGCGATATGAAAAGCTTCGGTAGCGGGCGGGAGAGGGATGAAGAAATCAGTCCCGTGCAGACCTCTACCTTGCACAACATCACTCACACATAGTGCTCTACACACAGAGTAGGGAGGGACATACACGTACATTGCTGGGATTATCATTCATACCGGCCAAAGGACTAGGATTATTAGTTCACCAGAACAGCACAAGGACAGACTTAATGGATAGCAGTGTGAAAACATGTATTTCCTTTTCTGTCAAGTGGAACTTCCAGAGGACTGGAAAGCAGCCCTCTCATCCTCTGAGAATTGTACAAAGCAAAAGGAAACCACAATTTTAGGCTGTGGGATGGGAGCTGGCAGTGTGAGAGTTCAGGACACACCAAGAGGTTAATCTGTTGAGAGGGCCTCACAGAAGGGGGGCTCCACACTACTAGTTTAGAGTCCAGAGGAGAAAAGGGCTTTAAAACCCCATCCTGAGGTCTCCCTCTCACAGGCTAGACAGGAGCAGTTATAGAGTGAGAAATTATGCTGGCTCATCTAACCAATAGGCGGCGCTATCACCGGTCCTAGGTTGGTAACCGTGAGCAATCAAGAATGTTGAGTATTGGTCTCCATGATAGATAGCAGTGTAAAACGGTTCCTAATAAATGACAAGTAAAGATTACATCCTGTGTCCTCCAATTATATGTTGGTGTATTCAAGATACTACATCCGGCGACGAGGCAAAAATCAGAAGTTTTCGGCGAGACTACGGAGTTCGAGTTGGACGGTGAAACTACCGTGAGTGAATATTAGCATGCTAGTTAGCTAGGAAAGGCTAAGCTAAGCGAGTGAGAGCCATCGACGTGGGGAAGCTAGGAAATACTTTGCCTTCTCTTTGGCAGCAGTGACTGGACGACGGACAGGATGGCAGGCACAGTAGGATCGGCAGCACCATTTGACAACAAGACACAGTTGTGTGAAGAATATTGTGAAATTCTCAACATTTAAAAAACTTAAATAAATGTGGCGGAGCTAAGGAAGCTAGCACAGGACTGTAACTATGGAGACACCATCGCAGTGATGCTACGTGACTGATTAGTATGTGGGGTAAATGAGGATAAGATACAGCGGAGCCTTTTATCTGGGGAGATTTTGGACATTTGACAAAGCACAGAATTACAGTCACAGACAAAAAGAGCACGAAGGCTCCTATAACGATTCGAGGGGGGAGAGAAAGACATTCGAAAAATGCACATTTCATATAGGAAGAGGAAGAGGGTCGTGGGGATGTGTTTACTATTCACAATACGGACACTACCCATTACTAAGGTATCTCCGCTTAGACCGTATTTAACAGTACATGGGATGAAAAGTGAAATAAGAAACAGATACTGGCTGTAGTATAACAATAATGTCACAGTATGCTAGGCTAGGGAAGAAAGCAAAGGTTCCAGAGTACATGTTTTATCACTCTGAAAACATATACAGGACAGAAAGTGGACATTGTAGGATCAGCTAATGTGAAAGTTGAACACAAAAGAATAGTCAAATAGTTGTAGCTGGGTCAGGACCAAACCCGCTGGGGCGAGGGTGGATCACCATGTTGGATGTGGACTGGCATACCATGAATATGATGCTTGACAGCAAAAGATGCTCTACAGGAAGTGTTAAAGAAACATGAGGAAGTGTTCAACGATGAGTTGGGCACGTTGAAAGGATTCACAGCAAAGATGCATGTATCAAGTGATGCCACACCCCGTTTCTTCAAACCAAGGTCAGTACCGTTTGAAATGAAAACTAAGATAGAGGCTGAGTTAGATCGTTGCCAGGACAACAAAATCATGGAACCAGTGAGATTCTCAGACTGGGCAGCACCGTTAGTCCCAGTGTTAAAACCAGACGGTACAGTGAGATTGTTTACCGTTACTTTATAGTCACCACAGAGTGTCATCACTAGAGATTGTTTACCGTTACTTTATAGTCACCACAGAGTACCCAATTTCTAAAATGGAGGACATGTTCACGTCCTTAGCCGGAGGAGAATTTTTTTGCCAACTAGACATGAGTCATGCTTACCAGCAAATTGTGCTAGATGAAGATTCAAAGAAATATGTCACAGTGAACACGCACAAGGGACTGTTCACATATGCCAAGTTCCCATTTGGTGTCAGCTCCAGTCCCGCTATCTTCCAGCGCACTATGGATGAGACTCTACAAGGGATTACACAGTGTCTCTCGATGATATTCTCCTGACAGGAAGAAATGATCAGGACCACATCCGAACACTGGACAGAGTGTTACAGCAACTGGATGAGGCTGGGCTACACTTGAAACAGAGTAAGTGCACCTTCATGGAGAAGGAAGTGACATTCCTAGGCCACAGGGTGGACGCTACTGGACGGCATCCAGTGCCAGAGAAAGTAAAGGCGGTGCAGGACGCACCAATGCCTACCACAGTCACAGAACTGAAATCGTATCTGGGCCTATTAAACTACTATAATTGGCGATCAGAACAACAAAAAGCCTTCAAACTGTCAAAAGAACTGTTGCAGTCTAGCAGAGTGTTAGTGCATTATGATGAAGGAAAATAACTGATAGTTTCCTGTGATGCCTCCCCCTACGGGGTAGGGGAGTTAATGTCTCATTGTTTGTTGTTTCAGACAATGCTCAGTGCTTTGTGTGTGAGAGCAGTAAGGAGTTCATGACAAAGAATGGAATCACACACGTCACTTGGGCACCACACCATCCTGCGTCGAATGGTTTGGTAGAGAGAGACGCTCAGACATTCAAAGAGCTAATGAAAAAGAGAGCAGGTGACTTGTTGGAGACAAAACTGAGCAGAGTGTTGTTTAGCCAACGCGTCACGGCCCACTGGACTTTTACCGGCTGAGATGATGATGGGGAGGAAAGTTGAGGTGCACGTTAGACTTGATACACCCAGACCTAAAGAGTAAGGTGCAGGCTAAGCAAGCAGGACAGAAAACTTAGCATGACAAACACGCAAAAGCTTGCAGTTTTGTAGTCGGAGACTCGGAGTCGGAGTGTATACCAAGAACTTTGGATGTGGACCTAAATGGATAACTTGGTTGGTTCAAGAAATCACTGGGTCTGTTTCGTACACTGTGATAGTGGGGGATAGTAGAGGAGTACGTAGGCATGGTGATCCAGAGCCAGTGACATGCAACACAAAGCCCAGTCCAGCAGGCAAGGAGTTACCACAGGACACAGGTACTCCAAGGCCAGCAACGGACAATGCACTTGTTAAATTAAGGAAACCAACAAAGGTTCACCTAGAGGGGAATTGCGACACTCTCAAAGAGTTAGGAAACCTCCAGCTCATTTTGGAGAGTTTGGAAAGTAATGGATATATTTGTTTCTCCTTTAGGAAGTAAGGTAGTCTACCCTTGCTTCCAATAAACAAAAGTGAAATGACAATGCAAACATTGAATCAGTTGTTCAGTTCATATAAGAAACACACTGTAAGGTGATGTTATTAATGCTAAGTGAAGAGATGACTTACCAGCTACAATGAGAATGGTTACTGTTATTGGAATACTCATACAGTAGGTGTTAGATCTGAAAATGTTAAACTAACCAAGAGTTAGTTCAGATTTATGGGGGAAGGAGTGTTGGAGTGATAAATGATGCTGGCTCATCTAACCAATAGGTGGCGCTATCACCGGTCCTAGGTTGGTAACCGCTCTGTGAGCAATAGAGCTAGTTGAGTACTGGTCTCCATGATAGACAGCAGTGTAAATCAGTTCCTAATAAAGGACAAGTAAAGATTACATCCTGTGTCCTCCAATTATATGTTGGTCTATTCAAGATACTACAGGAGCCATACAGGTCAATTAGCTCCACTCAGAGCCTGCAGTGGGGAGCCTATGTAGTGGCCAGAGTCCCCTCAACCTGACTTGACTGGGAGCCAGGTTAGAAACATAGGGCAGGGCAGGAGCCTGAATGAGATCAAGGATCTTGACGGCCAGGCTCTGGCCTCTCTCTATGGGGAGGAGAGGATGTCTTTGCTCTGAGTGGTACGCACATCACACTCCGCTCCGAGCTGCTACCCACACCCCACTGAGCTGCTATGATACATGTGAAGGATTGACCCAAGAGACACTCAACTAGCCTCTATTTAAGCAGTCAGTAGCCACTAGGTTTGGTACCATTTCACTATCCTTTAAACTGACCTTTCACCATCTATTATTTGTATTACCTCCAGTATTACACTCTACCAACAAGGTAATTACAGAATCGCACAGAGAATTCAGTCTCTCCTACAACACTAGAGAGTAAGTAACTGCTGAGAATGAAGAGCCAAGGTTAATCGTGCTGGTATAAAAGTCCTCTTGCTAAATGACCTCTCGCAGTTTGGAGACGGGGTAGACTACCTGTGGGTGCTTGACCCCCACTCTCATCCTCTCTCGCTCAGATCTGCCCATTAATCTCCCAATCAGCTTGACCTTCCAGAGGAGAGGAGAGGAGTGTGGGGGCGGCCACCGCATTTACTAGCATCAGTCACATAATCGGCCCGTTAAGAGGGGAAAAAGGCCTGATACTTCAGCGATGTTAGTGCCGCATGAACAGGAATACCACACACACACACACACACACACACGACTCCTTCCTCCTGAATTAAATGTACTACCCCTATCCCCCTACACACCCACCATCCATTAGTCAAAGTGGATTATGTACATATCTCATTAATTTGGTCCTGGCAGGTGTGTATGGCATTGCATGAAGCCATTCAAATTAATAAAAAGTGTCAAGGTGTCATCTCCTAAAAATAAATGGTGTGGAGAGGAGGAAAGGAGACACCAGCCATTACACAGGCAGAGTGTAGTAGAGAGATGCTTAAGAGAGAGGGAGTGAGAGTGATAAGGAGAGTGAGGGAGAAAGAGAGAGTGCAGGTGTTGATTGGACAGGGGCTGGGCGGTGAGTGCCAGGCAGGCCAGCGGTACTGGTTGTCACAGAGCATGCCAAGGTGTGAAGCTCGTCCCAGTGGAAAGCCCCAGATGTGTGAGGTGATTATGGGGAAGCGGGACAGAGAGAGAGACATTTCAAATGTCTATATTCGTTTAAAACTTTTGTGAGTGTAATGTTTACACATTTGTCCCTTGTTAATTACCCTTTTGTTTACTGTTTCCCATGCCAATAAAGCCCTTTGAATTGACAGAGAGAGAGATAGAGAGAGAAAGAGAGAGAAAGAGCTCTGTCACACGTTGGGTCTGTACATTGTCAATGGTAAGTTTCGTGGAGACTCCTATGGTAGGTACACCTACAGCTAATCGATTGGCAGTAGTACTGTAGATTACTTTTTGACTGACCACGACCGAGAGTCTGTCTGAGCGTTCACAGTCAGCCCACTGACACCCCTATCAGATCATAGTAAAAATCAGTCTACTTGAACTGATCAATACTCAATCATGAGGCATCAAATTTATTTATTCGTTATTTTACCAGGTAAGTTGACTGAGGACAAGTTCTAATTTGCAGCAATGACCTGGGGAATAGTTACAGGGGAGAGGAGGGGGCTGAATGAGCCAATTGTAAACTGGGGATTATTAGGTGACCGTGATGGTTTGAGGGCCAGATTGGGAATTTAGCCAGGACACCGGGGTTAACACCCCTACTCTTACGATAAGTGCCATGGGATCTTTAATGACCTCAGAGAGTCAGGACACCCGTTTAACGTCCCATCCGAAAGACAGCACCCTACACAGGGCAGTGTCCCAATCACTGCCCTGGGGCATTGGGATATTTTTTTTTTATACCAGAGGAAAGAGTGCCTCCTACTGGCCCTCCAACACCACTTCCAGCAGCATCTGGTCTCCCATCCAGGGACTGACCAGGACCAACCCTGCTTAGCTTCAGAAGCAAGCCAGCAGTGGTATGCAGGGTGGTATGCTGCTGGCAAAGCCAAAGGAACTGCAAAATATTGAGGACAGATATAGTAGTGTAGGAACCAACCAAAAAACAATTAGGCAACAACAAATACAATCTCTTTTAGCCAACTTCCTGGACAAAACATTTCACTGTATAAATTTGGCAGTAGAAAGCCTAAACAGTATATTTCACCTTTCAGCTTCCCTATCAAATCAAAAAATGTCAAGTGGACAACCTAAGAAAAAACTATTAATGACAAATGGTTTGATGAAGAATTCAAAAACCTAAGAAATAAATTGAGAAACCTATCCAACCAAAAACATAAAGACCCAGAAAACCTGAGCCTACGCCTTCACTAAGGTGAATCACTAAAATACAGAAATACACTACGGAAAAAAGAAGGAATAGCACGTCAGAAATCAGCTCAATGTCATTGAAGAATCCATAGAGTGGAGACAAATTTATCCCCAATAACTACCGTGGAATATGTGTCAACACAGCAGACTCATACATTTCCTCACTGAAAACAATGTACTGAGCAAATGTCAAATAGTTTTTAAACAAATTATCCTACGACAGACCACCTATTCACCCTGCACCTTCTAACTGACAAACAAAACAAAGGCAAAGTCTTTTCATGCGGATTTAAAAAAATCCTTTGACTCAATTTGGCATGAGGGTCTGCTATACAAATTGATGGAAAGCAGTGTTGGGGGAAAAGCATACAACATTATAAAATCAATGTACACAAACAAGTGCGAAGTTAAAATGGGCAAAAAAAATATATATATTTCCACAGGGCTGAGACGGGGATGCAGCTTTCTTTCCATGGGGTGAAACAGGGATGCAGCTTTCTTTCCATGGGGTGAAACAGGGATGCAGCTTTCTTTCCATGGGGTGAAACAGGGATGCAGCTTTCTTTCCATGGGGTGAAACAGGGATGCAGCTTTCTTTCCATGGGGTGAAACAGGGATGCAGCTTTCTTTCCATGGGGTGAAACAGGGATGCAGCTTTCTTTCCATGGGGTGAAACAGGGATGCAGCTTTCTTTCCATGGGGTGAAACAGGGATGCAGCTTTCTTTCCATGGGCTGAAACAGGGATGCAGCTTTCTTTCCATGGGCTGAGACGGGGATGCAGCTTTCTTTCCGTGAGGTGAGGTCAGCTTGAGCCCCACCCTCTTCAACATAAATATCAACGAATTGGCGAGGGCACCTAGAACAACCTACAGCACCCGGCCTCACCCTACTAGAATCTGAAGTCAAATGTCTACCATTTGCTGATGATCTGGTGCTTCTGTCCACAAACAAGGAGGGCCTACAGCAGCACATATATCTTCTGCACAGATTCTGTCAGACCTGGGCCCTGACAGTACATCTCAGTAATACAAAAATAATGGTGTTCCAAAAAAGGTCCAGTTGCCAGAACCACAAATACAAATTCCATCTAGACACTGTTGCCCTAGAGTTCCCAAACCTTTTATAGTCCCGTACCCCTTCAAACATTCAACCTCCAGCTGCATACCCCCGCTAGCACCAGGTTCAGCGCACTTTCAAATTTTGTTTTTGTCCATCATTGTAAGCCTGCCATACACACACTATACGATACATTTATTAAACATAAGAATGAGTGGTGTTTTTTCATTACCCGGCTTGTGGGAAGTAACAATGAGCTCTTACAGGACCAGGGCACAAATAATACAATTTATTTAACCATCATACATATAAAACCTTATTTATTACTTGAAAATGATGAGTAAATCACCACAGGTTAATGAGAATAGTGTGCTTGAAAGGATGCACATACAGTTGAAGTCAGAAGTTTACATGCACTTAGGTTGGAGTCATTAAAACTCGTTTTTCAACCACTCCACAAATTTCTTGTTAACAAACTATAGTTTTGGCAAGTCACTTAGGACATCTACTTTGTGCATGACACAAGTAATTTTTCCAACAATTGTTTACAGACAGATTATTTAACTTATAATTCACTGTATCACAATTCCAGTGGGACAGAAGTTTGCATACACTAAGTTGACTGTGCCTTTAAACAGCTTGGAAAAATCCAGAAAATGATGTCATGGCTTTCATTTGAGTCAACTGGAGGTGTACCTGTGGATGTATTTCAAGGCCTACTTTCAAACTCAGTACCTCTTTGCTTGACATCATGGGAAAATCAAAAGAAATCAGCCAAGACTTCAGAAAAAAAGTTGTAGATCTCCACAAGTTGGGTTCACCCTTGGGAGCAATTTCCAAACGCCTGAAGGTACCACGTTCAGCTGTACAAACAATAATACACCAGTATAAACACCATGGGACCACACAGCCGTCATACCGCTCAGGAAGGAGACGCGTTCTGTCTCCTAGAACGTACTTTGGTGCGAAAAGTGCAAATCCCAGAACAGCAGCAATGGACCTTGTGAAGATGCTGAAGGAAACGGGTACAAAAGTGTTTATATCCACAGAAAAATTAGTCCTATATTGACATAACCTCAGCTAGGAAGAAGCCACTGCTCCAAAACCAACATAAAAAAGCCAGACTACGGTTTGCAGCTGCACATGGGGACAAAGATGGCACTTTTTGAAGAAAAGTACTCTGGTCTGAAGAAACAAAAATAGAACTGTTTGGCCATAATGACCATAGTTATGTTTGGAGGAAAAAGGGGGAGCCGAATAACACCATCCCGTGAAGCACGGAGGTGGCAGCATCAAGTTGTGGGGGTGCTTTGCTGCAGGAAGGACTGGTGCACTTCACAAAAAAGATGGCATCACGAGGTAGGAAAATGATGATGGATATATTGAAGTATTTAAAAAAATTATTTTACCTTTATTTAACCAGGCAAGTCAGTTAAGAACAAATTCTTATTTTCAATGACGGCCTAGGAACAGTGAGTTAACTGCCTTGTTCAGGGGCAGAACGACAGAACGACCTTGTCAGCTCGGGGATTCGAACTTGCAACCTTTCGGTTACTAGTCCAATTCTTTAACCACTAGGCTACCTGCCGCCCCATCTCAAGATATCAGTCAGGAAGTTAAAGCTTGGTCGCAAATGGGTCTTCCAAATGGACAATTACCCCAAGCATACTTCCAAAGTTGAGGACAACAAAGTTAAGGTATTGGAGTGGCCATCACAAAGCCCTGACCTAAATCCTATAGAAAATTTGTGGTCAGAACTGAAAAAGCGTGTGCGAGCAAGGAGGCCTGGGCCAAAATTCACCCAACTTATTGTGGGAAGCTTGCGGAAGGCTCCCCGAAACGTTTGACCAAAGTTAAACAATTTAAAGGCAATGCTACCAAATACTAATTGAGTGTATGTAAACTTCTGACCCACTGGGAATGTGATAAAATAAATAAAATCTGAAATAAATAATTGTCTCTACTATTATTCTGACATTTCACATACTTAAAATAAAGTGGTGATCCTAACTGACCTAAGACAGGGAATTTTTACCAGGATTGTGAAAAACTGAGTTTAAATGTATTTGGCTAAGGTGTTTGTAAACTTCGGTCTTCAACTGTAACTCTGCGATGTTGGGTTGTATTGGAGAGAGTCTCAGTCTTACATCATTTTCCACAAATAGTCTGTGCCGGTATTTAGTGTTCACGCTAGTGAGGGCCGAGAATCCACTCTCACATAGGTACGTGGTTGCAAAGGGCATCAGTGTCTTAACAGCGCGATTTGCCAAGGCAGGATGCTCTGAGTGCAGCCCAATCCAGAAATCGGGCAGCGGCTTCTGATTAAATTACATTTTCACAGAACCGCTTGTTGCAATTTCGATGAGGCTCCCTTATTCAAATATCGGTAAGTGGACTGGAGGCAGGGCATGAAAGGGATAACGAATCCAGTTGTTTGTGTCATCCGTTTCTGGAAAGCACCTGCATAATTGCGCATCCAACTCACAGGTGCTTTGCTATCACATTTGACATTGTCTGTAAGTTTGAGTTCATTTGCACACACACAAAAAAAAATCATACAATGATGGAAAGACCTGTGTGTTGTCCTTGTTAATGCAGACAGAAAAGAGCTCCAACTTCTTAATCATAGCCTCAATTTTGTCCCGCACATTGTATAGTTGCGGATAGTCCATGTAATCATAGATTCAGATCATTCAGGCGAAAAAAAAACATAACCCAGATAGGCCAGTCGTGTGAGAAACTCGTCATCATGCAAGCAGTCAGACAAGTAAAAAGTATGATCAGTATAGAAAACTTCAAGCTCATCTCTCAATAAAAAAAACGTGCCAATACTTCTGTATGTTGTAAAAGCGTTAAATGGTTGCTGCCCATATCATTGCATAGTGCAGAAAACACACAAGAGTTCAGGGGCCTTGCTTTAACAAAGTTAACTATTTTCACTGTAGTGTCCCAAAAAATATTTAAAGTGGTCAGGCATTCCCTTGGCAGCAAGAGCCTCTCGGTGGATGCTGCAGTGTACCCAAGTGGCATCAGGAGAAACTGCTTGCACACGCGTTACCACTCCACTATGTCTCCCTGTTATGGCTTTTGCACCATCAGTACAGATACCAACACATCTTGACCACCAAAGTCCATTTGATGTCACAAAGCTGTCAAGTACTTAAAAATAAATACAAATATCCTCTCCTGTTGTTTTGGTTTCCAGTGGTTTGCAGAAGAGGATGTCTTCCTTAATTGACCCCCCATAAACGTAACGGACAGGAGCTGTGCCAGGCCGCCATGTCATCCAGCTGTAACACATAGAATTCACCGGCTTGTATGCGAAGCAGTAATTGTTTCAAAACATCTCCTGCCATGTCACTGACGAATCGTGAAACAGTGTTGTTTGATGAAGACATTGTCTGTATTGTTTTTTTTTGGCCTTTGCCCCAGCATTGTTTCCCTGTGTTGTTTGGTGCTTGAGATTCACAACTGTTAGTGTCCATGCTAGCTGGGCTAACAACAAATGTAGAATTACTGATGCTAGCATTGGATGTGCTCGTGGAAGCAGAACAAATGTGTATCGTCGACAGGTGCTGGTGTAGTACTGCTGGTAGTAGCAGTACTACCAGTAGAGCTGGTGTGTGTCTCTATTGACATGGGCCGTACCTTTTTAAAACCTTTGATACATTTTCGAGCAAACGGAATGAGTAGCAGCTACGTTTGGCTACATAAGGACTGTTAGTGGAATTTCCGCGAGAGTGTAACGGTAATGAGGTAAATGAGTAATGTGATTGGATGTTAAATATTTGACTAGGCTAGCTGTATTTGACATTGTGTTGTTATTTCGCTGAACACTAGATGGTTAAATGTTATTTTCAGCAGTGAAACGAGGCTACTCAAGCGTGAAAAAAAACCTCACCCAAATGTATAGCCCCGTTGGTGAATCTAAACGGACTGTTTGAAAATGTGAAAAAAAGAAGAAAAAAACCCCATTTATTTGGAGTATCCCCAACGGCATTGCGCATACCCCAGTTTGGGAATACATGCCCTAGAGCATACAAAAAAAACGATACATACCTCGGCCTAAACATCAGCACCACAGGTAACTTCCACAAAGTTGTGAATGATCTGAGAGACAAGGCAAGAAGGGCCTTCTACGCCATCAAAAGGAACATCAAATTTGACATCCCAATTAGGATCTGGCTAACAATACTAGAATCCGTTATAGAACCAATTTCCCTTTTTAGTTGTGAGGTCTGGGGTCTGCTCACCAACCAATAATTCACAAAATAGGACAAACATCAAATTGAGACTTTGCATGCAGAATTCTGCAAAAACATCATCCGTGTATAACGTAAAACACCAAATAATTAATGCAGAGCAGAATTAGGCCGATACCTGCTAATGATCAAAATCCAGAAAAGATCTGTTAAATTCTACAACCACCTAAAAGGAGGAGAAACCCAAACCTTCCATAACAAAGCCATCACATACAGAAAGATTAACCTAGAGAAGAGGCAAGGTGGTCCTGGGTCTCTGTTCACAAACAGGACAGCAACACAATTAAACGCAACCAAATCATGAGAAAACAAAAAGATAATTACTTGACGCATTGGAAAGAATTTACAAAAAAAAACAGCTAAATGGAATGCTATTTGGCCCTAAACAGAGAGTACACAGTGGCATAATACCTGACCACTGTGACTGACCCAAACTTAAGGAAAGCTTTGAATATGTACATACTCAGTGAGCATAGCCTTGCTATTGAGAAAGGCCGCTGTAGGCAGACCTGGCTCTCAAGATAGCCTTTCCTATGTGCACACTGCCCACAAAATGAGGTGGAAACTGAGCTGCACTTCCGAACCTCCTGCCAAATGTATGACCATATTAGAGAGACATATTTCTCTCAGATTACACAGACCCACAAAGAATTTGAAAACAAATATTATTTTGATAAACTCCCATATCTATTGGGTAAAATACCAGTGTGCCATCACAGCAGCACAATTTGTGACCTGTTGCCACAAGAAAAGGGCAACCAGTGACTAACAAACACCATTGTAAATACAACCCATATTTATGTTTATTTATTTTCCCTTTTGTACTTCAACTATTTTCAGATTGTCATAACACTGCCATAATATTACACTTTAAATGTCTCTATTCCTCTGAAACTTTTGTGAGTGTAATGTTTACTGTTCATTTGTATTGTTTATCTATTTCACTTGCTTTGGCAATGTAAATATATGTTTCCCATGCCAATAAAGCCGTTTCAATTGAATTGAACAGAGAGAGAGAGGTGCGATTGCTTCAGAGAACAAGTTGGTTTCAGGTAGAGAGGAACTGTCGAAATACACAAAGAGGGGATACAGAGTGCGAGAAAGCGTATTCCAGAAACTACTCCGCATGCTAAGTACACAAAGTACCCATGGTGTCTCATTAGACAGATTGTTCCTGTGAGAATCAGAAAGGAGTGGGTGAGAGAGAAAGATAGAAAAATGGATTTCTATTCTGTCACCTGGGATGTGAATTGAGAAGCTTCCAGAAACGACCTGGCTAAGATGCAAAATGTTCTGTACTGCAGTCTGTGGTGTAATGGCAGGTTACAGGAGCTTTAACAAGGGGACTAATTAGGATCAGAGCCCCAGGGGATTACGCTGGCATTAAGGCCAGGTTAACGACACCTTCAGGGGGATGAGTCTCCCTCGGCGTCAGTCTCTCAAGCCAACCTCCACACCTCACCACCGTCCATCTAAGAGCGAGACAGAGGCACGAGGAGTTATGGCCGTGACATCACTACTAACCCGTGACATCACTGCTACAGCAGCACCAATCCAGACAGAGGGCTGTGTCTGCTAGCTGGCATGGACCCTTATTTATGACTGGACCACAGTAAAGAAGTAGCCCATTCTCTCAAGCATGCCATGTTACCGCCAGCTTACAGTTCCCTGAGGCGCACTAAAAATCGATTAGTACTTCATAGCAAATCAAATAAACGCAATCTTTACCAGAGTTATGGTCGACTGGACTAAAAACTATGCCATAGTGATGGGTCAACTGGGGATGGTGAGCCATAGAGACTCCTTCTTAGTGTTGAGATGGTAACACTTTACATTAAGGTATACTTTATGGGTAACTAAGTCGTTTATAAATCCAGGGATAACAATTATCCTTTTTCTGATAACGTAATAAATTCGGACATTGTCAATTGGTTATTCCAACATAACGGTTCGCCATCAACGGGCAGGGCTGGTTGTGTAGTCAGATGAGTATTCCGATGTGTAACAAATCTCCTGTTCAAAGGGCCGTCTATTGATCCATGCCAGTAACGTGTCCGCCTTAGATGTGGAGCACAACGGAGACATGATTGATCAAACCCAGAGAGATGATTAAAAGCAGCCAGTCACAGGGCTCCATCACATTAACAGAAGATTGCCTGGCCGACATGCTCAAGGAGAAAGAGACTAGAAGTGGGGTGGTCAGAGAAACCTTTGAAGATGGCCTTTTTTGGTCCAATCTGAGCTGAAGTAATCAGGTTTGGATGAAAGCTTCCGTGGCCTGGGCACTTTGTTTGGCTGGAGTAATGGTGGGCCTCAACAGAGCAGGGGAGGTGAATATGTATGTGCAGTGCCTGGGTGGACATGACAAATCTGAAACCGTGGACCAAAATGGCTATTTTCAGACATGTATTCAACATGTGAGTCGTACCACCTGTATCCTGCTTCAATCCCAAACCAGCAACAGAGCAGAGAGAGACCGCCTTTGGCCCGTTTGACACGTCAGCCCCACTCCACAGAGAGATTCTGATGTCCGTAATAGCCTGCAGGGCCACATACAACACGGTGTTATGCCAAAGGGTTTTGGTTTAACCCAACGATAACACAGTGTTCCACAGAACGCTAATGAAACATTTACCACACAGGTGAGGCCTCTGAACTTTTCATGTGTGGGTAAATGATTGCTATGCGTTAACGTGTGGAGTCGGTGTCTGGATTCATGCTTCAGAGTGCCTTCTCCCGCCCCTACATTAGCCTGGCAGTGAAAGGTTCAGTAAATAGAGCTCTCGAGCCTTATGCAAAATGGCAGGCATTTAGCGGAAATGCTAATGATAAGCACAGGGCTACAGATGACCACAGTTATCATCGCGTTATGAATGCATTGGAGAGCCAAGGTTAGTTACAGGGACAAAAAGGGAATTAATTTGCCCTCATCTCTGCATTACAGCCATATTTCAATCAATGTCGTTACAATCATAATGAGGTTGGGGCTCTTAGCAAAAAATTACAACCAGTAGCAGACCGTATCGCTGGCCAATTTGTCCTCAGGATCGTCTCCACTTTGTTCTCCTTGAAGATCACGGTAATAATGCGGCTGTGAGCGAGTGTCAGATTGGAGGACAGGAAGTGTGAGATAAATGTATGTGACACATGAGGGGAGCGCATAGGGAAGGGCAGAACTATGGGGCCCTCTTCTAGTCTACAGCGTAAAGAGCAGAACTATGGGCCCTCCTCTAGTCTACAGCGTAAAGGGCAGAACTATGGGCCCTCCTCTAGTCTACAGCGTAAAGGGCAGAACTATGGGGCCCTCCTCGAGTCTACAGCATGAAGGGCAGAACTATGGGGCCCTCTATTCTACAGCATGAAGGGCAGAACTATGGGGCCCTCCTCTGGTATACAGTGTTAAGGGCAGAACTATGGGGCCCTCCTCTAGTCCACAGTGTGAAGGGCAGAACTATGGGACCCTCCTCGAGTCTACAGTGTGAAGGGCAGAACTATGGGACCCTCCTCGAGTCTACAGTGTGAAGGGCAGAACTATGGGGCCCTCCTCTAGTCCACAGTGTGAAGGGCAGAACTATGGGACCCTCCTCGAGTCTACAGTGTGAAGGGCAGAACTATGGGGCCCTCCTCTAGTCCACAGTGTGAAGGGTAGAACTATGGGACCCTCCTCTAGTCTACAGTGTGAAGGGCAGAACTATGGGGCCCTCCTCTAGTCCACAGTGTGAAGGGCAGAACTATGGGACCCTCCTCGAGTCTACAGTGTGAAGGGTTAGGAGGAGCAGATGGAGTTCCAAAAGCTCCCGTATAGACACGGACTCGGCTGTTCTGGAATACCGGAAAAACTCCCCGCTCTGTCTGACGCCTCCTTTCTTCCTTTTCTTTCCTCCCCCTCATTTCTTTCATTGTCTTTCTCTCCAGCCTTCCTCAAACCCACCCACCGCTGCCCCTCCCCAAGCCTGAAAGCACAGCCGGATGTAGGGTAGGCCTGGAGTGAATGAGGTGGGGGAGGGATGGGGAGTCTCCCTACTACCTGGAATGATTAGTGGGGGTGGGATGGCAAGAAAGAGGTATGAAAAAAACTGGGCAGAAAGACAACTGATGTCTTCTGTGCTGGCAACAGCCTTTTCTAATCCTAGCCCTGGGGCCACACTATGCAGTCAAGCGGGCTATTACATGGCAACAATTAGGGGGCTGGAGCCTAACACCTGGTCCTCCCCATTCTGGCCCTCCACTGGCAGCTGACTGTACAGTCTCGTCGCCAGGTGGTCCTACTTCAATGACATTAGCTAGTCACTCAAGAGTTAATCAGGAGCCTGTCTTAGCCTAGTGTTGGCTGCATGGATCCCATTTACCAGCTTCAGCCCCATCCAAGACTGGCTGTCTTTTTATGGGGATGTACGGAGACAACGTTGCTTAGAAAACTTGTTCAAATGAAGATCTCTAAGAGGGAGCTCAAATAATTAACCGACGGACTGAGGCCTCTAGGATTCCATCCTGTTTAGCAACACGAGGTGCGTCCACATACAGCGAGGGACTATAATGGGCCTTTTCATGGACGCACAAAAACAGATGGAGGAGCTGGGAAGTGCTATACATCTCTGCAGATGGCCGCAACAAAGTAGGGGGAGGGAAACGGGATTTGGTCAAAGTCGGCAGATACAAAAACAAGTGGGTGTAGACTATAGCAGCCAGGGCCACTCCATCTATATCCCCCTGCCCTGAAGATCTGAGAGTAAATAACACTCATTACAATGACAATACATATAGATTTGTAGCCCAAACTGCTAGAATCTCATCAATAGTAATTAGTGGCTATACATAACTAATGAAGATGTGCACAGCACATAAATCTGAAGAGCTCAGGGCCTTTGTTTTCCTGCCAAAGCCTTTTGGAGGAGTGCAGGTCTGGTAAACAAGGTTTTCTGTCAACATTTAAAATGGAAAAACCTAGAGAGGAACATCTACAATGACAGGGAGCCGAAAGTCTTGTTTTAGAAAGAGACTACTAAGAGGTTATAAATCTAGAGCTGATGACCAGATAACCAACCAAGCCTTCTCTTTGTCCAGAGCAACAACAGCAGCACAGCAAATACATTCAGGCCACCAAATGACAATGCCAATCATAGAAAGGCCTACTGTACAGTATGTTGCTCTGTGGCCAAATCAATGGCTGCCACTTGACAACGTACACATACTCTCTCCATTACCACATCAAAGGGAGCCTTCTGGAAATGGCAGAAAATGCACTATACACACTTTAATGTTTCGCTTGTCTCTCTATTTGGAAAATTCCATTTAATGCAAAAATGCAAATGCTCAGGACAAGGACATCCTACATGGGGAAACAATGGAGCCTGGGCCAGAAGAGGAATAGGTGCTGCCTTTCAACTGTTTAAAGAGGCAACATATATATAATCAACTAATTCCTCTTTAAAAAATAACCAATTAAGGCTGTGACATTTAACGCAATGTGAAGAAAATCTTTAGACTAACAGTGGTTCTAGTCTCATTATGATAAAAGAGAATTGAAAAGCTAGCCTAATGCCAATTTTAGGACAAAACAGAGCGAGGCCAAAGGTTTCCAGACAAAAGAAGTCCCTAACCCAGGGCCACGTCACAGAGACTGAGAGAATCCTGGGGTATGTGAGGAGTGACATTTTGCTGACATTTCCCGGTAGCATTGAACACGGGCCGTCTCGAGACGACTACAGAAATATCTGTGGATATGCTTGAATGTGACAGAAGAGAGCGAGAGAGGAGAGAGAGCCCTGGTCTTTTCAGGGGACAGTCTCAGTGCTCGGGCCGGTGATGATGAGGGACACAGAGATTGAATGGTAATAACTGGTGCGCAGACAATGGATGATTGAAGGCTCTCTCCGCGACGCTGAAGGATTTCAATATCAGAGCGGCCCTAGAACTGGGATCCTTATCGGGGCAGGCCTCAGACAAAAGGGGAGCTGCGCGTGAAATGTGGGCTAAAACATGGGCACACGACCACACCGATTAGCAAAAGGCTGCGCACACAAAGAAGCCAGCTTTATGTGGACAAAGGCTGTCCAGTGCCTGTTGTAACGAGAGAGATAGAAGGAGAGCGGAGAGAGAGGACGAGGAAGAGAGAGACAGAGGGAGAAAGGGAGCGAAGGAGAGAGAGGCTTTACATATATTCTTTCCTCCATCTTCTACAAGATGTCAGGCCTAAGGAGTCTGGAGACTAGAGAAGGGAGGGGAAGAGAGCCCGGTGTTTGAGTGCTCCAGGCCCTCTGCTTCCAATGAGAAATAATGGACTAGCAACACCAGAAAACTCCCAGGACCCTTCCATCGCTAAAACCTTCCCCATCCTATTCATATATCCACACAGACACTCATGAACACGTATGCCACACACCTGCACGGTTCTGTTTTTCTGCCCCCAAAAAAACAAAAAATACTAAAAATGTGCAGAGGCTTCCCAGGGAAGCTCATTAACCCTCCCTCAAGAACCCTGAGACAAAAGAGAAGAAACAAAACCGAACTAATCAATGACAACGCAGCCATTGTAGTGGAAACAAGAACAAGCATCAATTTGGATAACCTGAGAGGGCTAACAGCTTTCCTTTAGTGGCGTTTGGCTGGCTGGGAGGAGAAAGAAAGTTCATTAATTAAACAGGACTAGGGGAACAGATGGAATGGCTAGTTGGATGCTAATCACTTAAAGCAGACAGACCGGTTTTACACCCGCCGTAGAACCACACACACACACACACACATCAATCCCTATTAACACGTCCTGCGTTACCAGCACTGAAGTCCGTTACGGAGTCTGTGATCGGCAGAGCGGATGGCTTTCCATATACAAGGACTAAAACTATTGATGCACACTGGGGCTGGCCAATCCACGGAGTTGAACAGTGGAATGCACACACAAGTGCACAGAGTAGTACCACTGAAGTCCACGGTTATGACTGCTTACAAAGACAAAACACCTAGCATCCATCAGCACCAGTCCTCTCAGATAAATACTTTTCAACCAGGGATTCCTTCAAAGTATGTTTTTCCTCCACAGATAAAAAGATACATGATTTCCATAACAACAAGATATGGAAGAATGGCCTAGGTTTTGATGGCTGGTGATAGAGACAGCTTTCACAGTTATCAGAACTAGAGGTGTCTAGTGGATACCAAACACCTCTGTGGCTTCACCCGACAGGTTCATATTGATACAGCCAGTCTGATACTAGTAACGCTACCCGACACCTCCCTACCGGGGCTGGCTTGCTGAATGGTGGGAGAGAGAAGGGGATCTCCCACGCAGACCTGGCAACCTCTCAGCCTTTCACTGCACTCTTACAAAACAGACAGATGTCAGGCATGAATGCATAACAGACGGAGCAGGGAGGGGAGGGTTGTGAGGCGTTCAAGTTTAAAGATACACGGAGCATGACATTCTTTCAGTAACATGCTGTGCTGTAATGTGTGTACATTCCCAGGACTTGAAATATTTAGTGATGGAGTGGCACAAGTATAGAAAACAAAAATTGGTCTGTTCTGCAAATGGCGGACGGCGAATCTTTTTAAATTAACATTTTTCAAAGAGACCCATTTAAAATTCCCTTGGGTAACACAATCACAAGAGTGGACAACGATCAGACAAAATGATAGGTTACATTCTCCCATTTGGAGACAGTTTAACAACCTTAGTAAAACATACCCCATAACACAACAAAAAGATGAAGAAAAAAATAGCACTTCAATGCTTCCGACAAACCCACAGTAACTACTCATCAACTCTCTGTGCTGCTCTCATCCCCAGGATCAGTACACAGACCGTGTCTTTATGGTCTTTCAGGGCCCTGTGCTGTTATCAAGCCCCCCAGCCCCTGCCATCAGCCGTCTGTTTCCATGCATGCTCTACCTGTGTTTAAGAGTGGCCCTGCTCTGCTCAGCCGCCGCTCAGCCACCGGCCCCCAGGGCTTTCACTGGGAGGGTGAGTGGGGGACGCCTTTTGTTAGAGGCAGGGTGGAGAGGAGATGGAGGGGAGAGGGAAAAAACTATAATGCTGTGAGTCATTCTGCATTAGCAGCGGGGGGGGGGGGGGGGGGGGGGGGGTACTTTTGCATGTTGTATGAAGCTAGACGCCATATGCCATCCGGCCAGGCTGCCTCCTGAGTCAAGGTTGGGTTTGACAGGTCTGTGCGTGTCTCCCCCCCCCGCTCCCTTGGCCCTTCTAGGCCCCAGCGGCAGAGCTGTCTTCTGCTCCGAGCGGAGCGGCCGTGGAGTGGTGGTGTGTGGGCGGGGAGGGGACTCAGTGATGTGAACACATCAGACATTGTCGTGAGCCCCAGGAACAGCTGGTCAGCTGGAGAGATGTGGGGGCGGGTTGAGGGCGGAGGAGCGGAGGGGTTGAGGGCAGAGGGGTTGAGGGCGGAGGAGTGGAGGGCGGAGGAGTGGAGGGCGGAGGAGTGGAGGGCAGAGGAGTGGAGGGCAGAGGAGTGGAGGGCAGAGGAGTGGAGGGCAGAGGAGTGGAGGGCAGAGGAGTGGAGGGCAGAGGAGTGGAGGGCAGAGGAGTGGAGGGCAGAGGAGTGGAGGGCAGAGGAATGGAGGGCGGAGGAGTGGAGGGCGGAGGAGTAGAGGGCGGAGGAGTAGAGAGGTTGAGGGCAGAGGAGTAGGGGGGTTGAGGGCAGAGGAATAGAGGGCGGAGGAGTGGAGGGCGGAGGAGTGGAGGGCGGAGGAGTGGAGGGCGGAGGAGTGGAGGGCGGAGGAGTGGAGGGCGGAGGAGTGGAGGGCGGAGGAGTTGAGGGCAGAGGAGTGGAGGGCAGAGGAGTGGAGGGCGGAGGAGTGGAGGGGTTGAGGGTGAAGGAGTGGACCTAATCCCACTGATCATGGGATTAGGTTAAAATATTCAGTAGAGGAAACTCCCTCCATCCCAAAATGTCATAAACCCCAACCATAGCCCCCCTTTCATCCACTCCTCAGCCCCCACCAAACTCAAACTACTCCAAAGTCCTGCTTCTCCCAACAACAGTCTCCAACCCAACCGCCTCTGACAACCCCGACCTCCACCCTGTCGAGCAATCCACCCTGCCCCAGACTTCTGAGTTCCTATTGGGTCAGGGTGGTCTTTGGGAATGGATGTCCCTGAGAGCTGGACTGCGACAAAGCTGAGAGCTGGACCGTGACAGAGCTGGACTGTGACTGAGCTGAGAGCTGGACTGCGACAGAGCTGGACCGTGACAGAGCTGAGAGCTGGACCTTTTCATGGCGTCAGACCGAGGCTCTGCATCTGTCCTCGTGCTCCTAGACCTTAGTGCTGCTTTTGATATCATCGATCACCACATTCTTTTGGAGAGATTAGAAACCCAAATTGGTCAACACGGACAGGTTCTGGCCTGGTTTAGATCTCATCTGTCGGAAAGATATCAGTTTGTCTCTGTGAATGGTATGACCTCTGACAAATCAACTGTAAATGTTGGTGTTCCTCAAGGTTCTGTTTTAGGACCACTATTGTTTCCATATACATTTGACCTCTTGGGGATGTCATTCGAAAACATGAATGTTAACTTTCACTGCTATGCGGATGACACGTAGCTGTACATTTCAATGAAACATGGTGAAGCCCCAAAATTGCCCTCGCTAGAAGCCTGTTTCTCAGACATAAGGAAGTGGATGGCTGCAAACGTTCTACTTTTAAACTCAGACAAAACAGAGATGCTTGTTCTAGGTCCCAAGAAACAAAGAGATCTTTTGTTGAATCTGACAATTAATCTTGATGGTTGTACAGTCCTCTCAAATAAAACTGAAGGACATCGGCGTTACTCTGGACCCTGATCTCTCTTTTGATTAACATATCAAGACTGTTTAAAGGACAGCTTTTTTCCCCATCTACGTAACATTGCAAAAATCAGAAATGTTCTTTCCAAAAATGATGCAGAAAAATGAATCCATGCTTTTGTCACTTCTAGGTTAGACTACTGCAATGCTCTACTTTCCGGCTACCTGGATAAAGCACTAAATAAAACTTCAGTTAGTGCTAAATACGGCTGCTAGAATCCTGACTAGAACCAAAACATTTGATCATATTACTCCAGTGCTAGCCTCCCAACGCTGGCTTCCTGTTAAGGCAAGGGCTGATTTCAAGGTTTTACTGCTAACCTACAAAGCATTACATGGGCTTGCTCCTACCCATCTTTCTGATTTGGGCCTGCCGTACATATCTACACGTACGCTATGGTCACAAGACGCAGGTCTCCTAATTGTCCCTAGAATTTCTAAGCAAACAGCTGGAGGCAGGGCTTTCTCCTATAAAGAGCTCCATTTTTATGGAATGGTCTGCCTACCCATGTGAGAGACGCAGACTTGGTCTCAACTTTTAAGTCTTTACTGAAGACTCATCTCTTCAGTAGGTCATGTGATTGAGTGTTGTCTGGCCCAGGAGTGTGAAGGTGAACGGAAAGGCTCTGGAGCAATGAACTGCCCTTGCAGTCTCTGCCTGGCCAGTACCCCTCTTTCCACTGGGATTCTCTGCCTCTAACCCTATAACAAGGACTGAGTCACTGGCTTACTGGTGCTCTTCCATGCCCTCCCTAGGAGGGGTGCGTCACTTGAGTGGGTTGAGTCAATGACGTGACCTTCCTGTCTGGGTTGGCGCCCCCCCTTGGGTTGTGCCGTGGCGGAGAACTTTGTGGGCTATACTCAGCCTTGTATAGTAAATTGGTGGTTGAAGATATCCCTCTAGTGGTGTGGGCACTGTGCTTTGGCAAAGTGGGTGGGGTTATATCCTGCCTGTTTGCCCCTGTCCGGGGGTATCATCGGATGGTGCCACAGTGTCTCCTGACCCCTACCGTCTCAGCCTCCAGTATTTATGCTGCAGTAGTTTGTGTGTCGGGGGGCTAGGGTCAGTGTTATATCTGGAGTATTTCTCCTGTCTTATCCGGTGTCCTGTGTGAATTTAATTCTCTCTTTCTCTCTCTCGCAGGACCATGCCTCAGGACTACCTGGCATGATGACTCCTTGCTGTCCCCAGTCCACCTGGCCGTGCTGCTGCTCCAGTTTAAACTGTTCTGGAACGCTGACCTGTTCACCGGATGTGCTACCTATCCCAGACCTGCTGTTTTCAACTCTCTAGAGACAGCAGGAGCGGTAGAGATACTCTTAATGTAGTTGCACCCTCGACAACTACTGTGATTATTATTATTTGACCATGCTGGTCATTTATGAACATTTGAACATCTTGTCCATGTTCTGTTATAATCTCCACCCGGCACAGCCAGAAGAGGACTGGTCACCCCTCATAGCCTGGTTCCTCTCTAGGTTTCTTCCTAGGTTTTGGCCTTTCTAGGGAGTTTTTCCTAGCCACCGTGCTTCTAGACCTGAATTGCTTGCTGTTTGGGGTTTTAGGCTGGGTTTCTGTACAGCACTTTGAGATATCAGCTGATGTAAGAAGGGCTATATAAATACATTTGATTTGACCGTGACAGAGCTGAGAGCTGGACAGTGACAGAGCTGGATCGTGACAGACCTGAGAGCTGGACCGTGACAGAGCTGGACTGGAAACAGAACAAGACCCTAACCTATTGGAAGCAGGTTTCTCTTCCACACAACGTCACAGAGCCTCTAATTCAAAAGGCAAAGACACAGAGGAGAGTTAGGGCTGTACACATCACTTCTCACTGAGAGGCTTATGACAGAGGGAAGATGGCCCAGCTCACCCTTCTCACTGTGCCAAGCCAAGCACTCAGTTCATGGGCTTGGAGATGTCTGCAGGAGACTGTTATGGCACACTAGCTGACAAATAAGAGCCTATCAGCAACACTAAATAGTACATGTTCAGCTACAGTACACTAACATGGCAGCTCCCATTCATAACCTCCTTTCAAAGACTCCGAAAGATGCTTTCCTCCTGACTAGGTAATGAAACTTCTTGTCCTAAAGCTCACATTGTTATCCATGTAGGGACAATGAGAGAGAGAAACAAAGCCTTATTCAGAAGGTACACAAAGCAGTAGGCCAATATCAGTGGCAAGAGTCACACATATATGATGTTTTCATGAGCGTGCAAAGGCAGAGCTCCAGATCTGGTAGACAGTTGGTTAGATGAGGCAAGGACCTGCACCTCTGGAGGTTGGCAGCCCTAGGTTCCACTGGGCTCTGTGAGCTTCCCTGAGAAGATCAAACCTCTCTCTGCCACTACACTGCATGTCCCCCACAATGCCACCTAAAAGTCCGGCTCGCATGACTGGCCACGTGCAGGAACAGATTATGGCTATTGATTGCTGCCCGGAGACGGATCTCTCTGTGTATGTGTGCGTGCGTGTCTTAGGGGAGGGTAGTAAGGGCACTGGGGCGAAAAAGCTATTGATTCTGTCCAGCGGGGATGTTGCGTTTCAGAATGAAGGTCAGCTCTACTTCGCCTCCCACTATTAGAGGCTCCTGCTACCTAAACACACAGCACACGTTTACTCTGGAGTGAGTGCTTGTTTAGGAGAGAATAACACTTAGTGACTGGATCAAGCCTCCCGTCAGAAACCCAACAGGCTATGTGGAAGCAGAGGAAGTCCACCACAGCCATTTAATATCTATAATAAATATGCCATTTAGCAGAACCTTATCCAAAGCGACCCACTATCCTGGCGTTGCAAGCGTCCATACGAGACCAACTGAACTACAGTAGGACCACATACAGTAGTTGAGGATGAATGACACATTGCATGTCAGGGGGAAATTCTCTTGATAAATGGTGTGCTACTTAAATAGCGGGAACTTGGCCGTCAAGAGTATTCTCCTCCCGCATGTCAGGACCTCACCACTCACAGTGAGTTTGCGTTCCCCTCTGGCAGTGGAGGAGACTGCAGCACGCTGCTCAGTGTTCATACAGGGTGACTATTAGGATTCACACAGCCTCCTCTAATAGGGCCATGTTAATGACACGGGTGATTTCTGACAGCCTTGTAATATAAAAGGTATGTGGGGTCAGGACTGTCTCTTTCACGTTGCACAGCGCCGAGGGCTCTGAAATAACATCACTGCGTTGTCACTGAATAGAGCAGAATGCTGTACATAGTTGGAGTGGAATGACACACGTAAACCCACTTGGATAGACATCTTAAACACTGACCATGTGTCACACATACACCGACACACAAACTCAAAAAAAAATAATCTCTCACACACGAACTACTCCAAGTACCATGGTGTAGAGCCAAAAATGAAACAGCGGATTGTAGAGGAAGGGAGGATTAGTGTGTGTGTGTGTGTGTGTGTCTCCAGCAATGTGGCTGGTGGTCATATTTCAATATCAAATCCAATTAGCCGGAGTGATGGCGCAGCAGAGCGCCAGGCTGCTGGAGACTCCAGTTCTGTGGCGGACGGAGCGGGAGAGAGGAAACCAGAGAGCACCACAGAGCCAGGCCTGCCTTTATGGGGACGCAGAGGTCATGTGGCTTTTCTTTGTAGAAACATCAAACAAATGACCTTGGAGAGCGGCCTGGCTACAGACAGCAGATTGGGGAGCGGCCTGGCTACAGACAGCAGATTGGGGAGCGGCCTGGCTACAGACAGCAGATTGGAGAGCGGCCTGGCTACAGACAGCAGATTGGGGAGCGGCCTGGCTACAGACAGCAGATTGGGGAGCGGCCTGGCTACAGACAGCAGATTGGGGAGCGGCCTGGCTACAGACAGCAGATTGGGGAGCGGCCTGGCTACAGACAGCAGATTGGGGAGCGGCCTGGCTACAGACAGCAGATTGGGGAGCGGCCAGGCTACAGACAGCAGATTGGGGAGCGGCCTGGCTACAGACAGCAGATTGGGGAGCGGCCTGGCTACAGACAGCAGATTTGGGAGCGGCCTGGCTACAGACAGCAGATTGGGGAGCGGCCTGGCTACAGACAGCAGATTGGGGAGCTGCCTGGCTACAGACAGCAGATTGGAGAGCGGCCTGGCTACAGACAGCAGATTGGAGAGCGGCCTGGCTACAGACAGCATATTGGGGAGCGGCCTGGCTACAGACAGCATATTGGGGAGCGGCCTGGCTACAGATAGCAGATTGGGGAGCGGCCTGGCTACAGACAGCAGATTGGGGAGCGGCCTGGCTACAGACAGCAGATTGGGGAGCGGCCTGGCTACAGACAGCAGATTGGGGAGCGGCCTGGCTACAGACAGCAGATTGGGGAGCGCCCCGGGCGGGGAAACGCTGGATAGGGATTTAATCTCGGCTACACAAACAGCCTGCTCTGAAACGAGCCAAGGTTATTGTTCCAACCCAAAATAAAACACCTACATTTTGCAGAAGACGAGAGGCAGATGAGATGAGGAAGAGAAGGGAGCATACATGGAGGAGTGGTACAATGCAGAAACCATTGGAGGAATGGGTCATGCCTTTGGGTCAAGTCTAGATACAGTACCAGTCAAAAGTGTGGACACCTACTCATTCAAGGGTTTTTCTTTATTTTTTTTACAATTTTCTACACTGTAGAATAATAGTGAAGACATCAAAACTATAAAATAACACATATGGAATCATGTAGTAACCAAAAAAGTGTTAAACAAATCAAAATATGTTGTATATATGATTCTTCAAAGTAGCCACCCTTTGCCTTGATGACAGCTTTGCACACTCTTGACAACCAGCTTCATGAGGAATGCTTTTCCAACAGTCTTGAAGGAGATCCCACATATGCTGAGCAATTGTTGGCTGCTTTTCCTTCACTCTGCGGCCCAACTCATCCCAAACCATCTCAATTGGGTTGAGGTCAGGTGATTGTGGAGTCCAGGTTATCTGATGCAGCACTCCTTCACTCTGCTTCTTGGTCAAATTGCCCTTACAGTCTGGAGGTGTGTTGGGTCATTGTCCTGTTGTAAAACAAATGACAGTCCCACTAAGTGCAAACCAGATGGGATGGCATATCGCTGCATAATGCTGTGGTAGCCATGCTGGTTAAGTGTGCCTTGAATTCTAAATAAATCACCAACACCGGTCCCAGCAAAGCACCCTCACACCACCTCCTCCATGCTTCATGGTGGGAATCATATATGCGGAAACCATCCATTCACCTATTCTGCGTCTCACAAAGACACGGCGGTTGGAACTGCATCATTCGTTTTGGTGTTCCTGCTCTTTTTTGAGTTATTAAACCTCAAATAGCATTCTAAATTATATCTTAAAACATTCTTCCAAAAATAGTCAGAACTTTATTTACTGGTAGGAGTCTTTTTTCTTTTAACAAATCCTGAGAAATCTTCTGAATTACAAAATAGTTTGTGTTTGTTTGTGTGTGCGCCCTATCTTGATAAAAAAAATAGGTCTCATCGCCTCGATGACTCATTACTATTTCTTTGTTTTAACGTAATCCTCCAGCCATCCAGAAAAATGTCCCACACACAGACACCAGTGCTGGCATTGACAGCATCCATTGGCTGGGAGCATCCATTTGTCAGCTCATCTTCCAGAGCTGCAGTATGTGGGGCCTCACCCTGGCTGGCTGCTTCACACTGCCAACGCTCCAGCCCAGCCAGCGATCATCTCATCTCGCAGATCAGGCCGTCATGCTGCTCTCTTCTTGCTAAGGAATGCCAGGTAGGCCTGGTCTGGCCCGGCCCGGCCCTGGCTCCCTTCCCCCTTGGCTCCCAGTGCAGACTGGACTATGGTAGCTAGGCAGCGCTGGCAGCTCAGCACATCTCACACTGGAGTAATTCACTTGGCTTTGGGTTACAGACATCTGCCTCTCTGCTGTCCCACTGATGCCCCCAGGGACCCTGAGAGGGGCTGATATGAGCCTCGCTGATGGGTGGGTGGGATGGGGGGGGGGTGACACCCGTGCATACAAATGCAAGCACATACACATCAAACACTCAGAATGTACAGCCACATACACCTGTAGCCAAAGTTTAGTGCACATTATTAGCTTAAAAACATACTATAGGCTACTGACATTATCGCGCACCCTTGCCCACTTTCCTTACAAACCATAAACCAATGACAAATTAAATACTTGAGAGCGGTGCACAACTTGGGTCCAATCTCAAAAACTGGAGATTGCTGGTCGCCATGGCAACACCCAGAGAGCTACTGTGGTCCCTGCGAGGCCACTCTGTACAGCCTGTCCCTGTCCGGGGAGAGGTGGAGCTGCAAGGCTTTGTGGGAGATCAGATTTCACCCACAGGGGCCCGCTCCAAAAAACCTTCCCTCCCCTCCTTCAGTCCTCAACTTATTCACATGCAAATTCATCTCCATCGCTGATTACGCTCGTCTTAAACCAACTGACATGTACAGCTGGAGATCAGGCCCTTAACGACAGGCAGGCTGTTACAGGGATGGAGGGGAGGACGGGTTAATGACAGTCATGTCTCTGCTGCTGTCGTCTAAACCCACTGCATCATACAAGACGACAGAGAGGTTCCACAAGATCCCCATTAGACCCAGATGGACACATGCGTCCTCACATGTCACTACGGGCTGCGCGACACACCGCAACACCTCATCCCGGTGCCCTGTTAATCGCTGTATGTAAATCAGCCAGCGCATCAAGATCAGTGTCAGTGTTCACCCATGCAGATCACCCAACACGCTACACACACCACATGGGAATCCACCCAGGCCAACCACTAGAAGGGCTAACGCCACAATCAACACGTTTAGAAATTCTATATTTTCACATATGAGAACAATCGGAGTGTGAGGAATAACATTCATTAATATAAAAAATAATACATATAAAAAGATAACCGTCCCTGGAAAAACTTGCACTGCCTAACTGCTGAGGCTCTGTGGTCAGTTGTTAACCTTGTGGAGGCAGACAGGGCTGTAAGGGTAGGGAGGACAGAGTAAAGAGTTCACACAAAGGATACAAGCTCTGGTAAAGCGTCAGGCGGGACTTGACAGCTCTGCTGGCGTTGATGCAGGTGGCACGCACAAGGCTGGGCAGCAGCGTTCCGGTGACGATGGCGCCGTTGAAAAGAGGCCCAAAGAAGGGGACCTACGAGGGGAAGGAGAGAGGGAGGGAGGGAGGGAGGGAGGGAGGGAGGGAGGGAGGGAGGGAGGGAGGGAGGGAGGGAGTTACCATCTTAAATAAACGTCATAACTGTTGAATTCTTCTTTTTGTCTGTGGAAGGAAAAGTGAAGACAGGACGGCCGGGCATTCGTGTGGTTGAGTCCGTTTCCGCGGTTACATGGACTCATTACAACATGATGAAACTTTGTTGCTCCGTGCTGAAACAAGCAAGGTGCTGTAGCAAACCAGTCTGGTTGCCTAGGCAACGCTCCCGCCCATGCAGCATGAGCACATGCAGTCAAGAGCGGAGGGAAGGAGAAAATGTGCGTCATAAAAATAAAAATGCTATTCAAACGCAGTACTAGTGAAAAGTTTGGACACACCTACTCATTCTAGGGATTTTTTTTATTTTTAACTATTTTCTACATTGTAGAATAATAATGAAGACATCAAAACTATGAAATAACACACCAAAAAAAGGTGTTAAACAAATCAAAATATATTTTCTATTTGAGATTCTCAACCAACTTCACCTGGAATGCATTTCAATTAACTCTGTCAGAGTGACCATTGGGTTCTTGGTCACCTCCCTGACCAAGGCCCTTCTCCCCCGATTGCTCAGTTTGGCCAGATCTAGGAAGAGTCTTCCATTTTAGAAAGATGGAGGCTATTGTGATCTTGGGGACCTTCAATGCTACAGAAATATTTTGGTACCCTTCCCAAGATCGGTACCTCGACACAATCCTGCCTCGGAGCTCTACGGACAATTCCTTCGACCTCATGACTTGGTTTTTGCTCTGACATGCACTGTAAACTGTGCCTTAAATTGACAGGTGTGTGCCTTTCCAAATCATGTCCAATCATTTAATTTACCACAGGTGGACTACAATCAAGTTGTAGAACCATCTCAAGGATGATTAATGGAAAAAGCACCCGAGTTCAATTTCGAGTCTTACAGCAAAGGGTCTGAATACTTATGCAAATAAGGTATTTCTGTTTATTTTTAATAAATGTACTTTTTCCACGGTGTGCTCAATTAAAGACATGAAAATGCATAATTGTTTGTGTGTTATTAGTTTAAGCAGACTGTGTTTGTCTGTTGTTGTGACCTAGATGAAGAAGAAATCTAATTTTATGAACAATTTATGCAGAAATCCAGCTATTTCCAAATGGTTCACATACTTTTTCTTGCCACTGTAGTGAGCAATATGTTTGGAACATCAAATCGCAATAAATTAGAAGTATTGAATCACATTACATATGCTATTGGCACCTAAGTATCATGATAACATTATCTTGTTGGGGTCCCTGGCAACTCCCAGCCCAATATCTAATATTGCTACAGGGTTAGATTCAAGTTTGAGTGACTTAGGACTAAGTGTTGAGCTTATTTAGCATAGAAAACACACACACACACACACACATCTAACGCAAATCAATACCGGAGAAAATACTTTGATTGAACTGTTGAACAAATACAGTGGGAGCTCTCTGTGTTTGAGAGCAGTGTGCATGTGTGTGTGTGAGTGACACATGCGTCTGTTCATGCTTTTTGTGGAGATCTTAAATCTGCTGAGTTTAATGATCATTGACCTGGAATGTGACGTGCGTGTCAGAGCCTCTCCATAAGTCCTGCTGTCTACTTGACATGGCATAGCTCATTATACAGACAGTCCCTCCACTTCAATAATTAGACTACACTTCAAACTGACAGCTAGCCCATTCAATCTCTACTGGTGTAAAAAAAAAGAAAAAAGCCAAACTTCTAGAGGTCAACTCAGGACAATGAAGCTCTAGAACAATAAAGGGTCTGTGTAATGGGGGACTGGGTGGTTGTTGGTGGTGTCTTTCTGTCTGTCTGTGTGGATATTGGGAGGAGGCCTAGGTGGATGGCCAGACAGAGGTCTATGGGCATCATCCCCAGGTTGGCAGAGTCCTGCTGGCAGGTCAGTGGAATGAGAAAGCTGCCATGCATTCTGGCCCCATCTTTTGCTCCAACACACCAAAGCCCCTCGTTTGGCCGACACAGTCTCTTTCGGCACTCTTTAGAAGAGACTGGAGATATTGTGTGAGGTTTTCTTATAGATCATCGATGTGGAAGTCCCAGTGACGGACTTCCAATTGTATTTTTTGGGTCACGTTTAGGATGAATATTAGAGTATACCAATCTAAGTATATAGTGCCATAAGAACATAATCACACGCGTTCATTTTTTCAAAATTTTGGTGTGTTCCAGCCTGAATGTAGTGCAATTGAGATGTTTTGTCACTGGCCACACACACACACACACACACACACACACACACACACACACACACACACACACACACACACACACACACACACACACACACACACACACACACACACACACACACACACACACACACACACACACACACACACACACACACACACACACACACACACACACCCACCCACCCACCCACCCACCCACCCACCCACCTTGTGGAATTATGCTTTTCGAAACTTTTACAAATGAATACAAAATTTAAAGCTGAAATGTCTTGAGTCAATAAGTACTCAACCCCTTTGTTATGACAAGCCTAAATAAGTTCAGAAGTAAAAATGTGCTTAACAAGTCACATGTTTTAAATTCATCTCATCTCTGTACCACACACATACAGATAATTGTAAGCTCCCTCAGTCGAGCAGTGGATTTCAAACACAAATTCAACCAAAGACCAATGCCTCGCAAAGAAGGGCACCTTTTGGTAGATGAAAAAATAATAAACTAGAAATAGCAGACACTGAATAAACCCATTTGAGCGTGTGGAATTTATAAATTACCCTTTGGATCGTGCATTAATACACCAAGTCAACACAAAGATAATGCCGTTCTTCCTAACTTAGTTGCCAGAGAGGAAGGAAACCGCTCAGGGATTTCACAGTGAGGCCAATGGTGACTTTAAAACAGTTACAGAGTTTAATGGCTGTGATAAGAGAAAGCGGAGGATGGATCAACAACATTGTAGTTACTCCACAATACTGACATAAATTACAGAGTGAAAAGGAAGCCTGTACATTATAAAAGTATTAAAAACATGCATCCTGTTTGCAACAAGGCACTAAAGTAATGCTGCAAAAAACATAGCAAAGTAACTCACTTTTTATCCTGAATACAAAGGGTTATATTTGGGGCAAATTTAATACAACACATTACTGAGTACCACTCTTCATATTTTCAAGTATAGTGGTGGCTGCATCATGGTATGGGTATGCTTGTAATTGTTAAGGATTGTGGAGTTTTTCAGAAAAAAAAGAAAAAAAAATTGAGCTAAGCACAGGCAAAATCCTTGTGGAAAACCTGGTTCAGTCTACCTTCCACCAGACACTGGGAGATTAACTCACCTTTCAGCAGGACAATAAAAAAGTCAAATCTATACTGGAGTTGCTACCAAGAAGACAGCGAATGTTCCGGAGTGGAACTTACAGTTTTGACTAAAATCTGCTTGAAAATCTATGGCAAGACCTGAAAATGGTTGTCTAGCAATGATCGACAACCAATTTAACATAGCTTGAAGAATTTTGAAAAGAATAATAGGCAAAAGTTGCACAATCCAGGTGTGGAAAGCTTAGAGACTTACCCAGAAAGACTCACATCTGTAATCGTCGCCAAATGTGATTCTACACCGAACCAAAATATAACATGTAAAGTGTTGGTCTCATGTTTCATGAGCTGAAATAAAAGCACAGACATTTTCCACACAAAAAAAAGCTTATTTCTCAAAAATGTTGTGCAAAAATGTGTTTACATCCCTGTGTTAGTGAGCATTTGTTCTTTGCCAAGAAAATCCATCCACCTGCCAGGTGTGTCATATCAAGAAGCTCAGGGATTGAATACTTATCCAATCAAGATATATTAGTGTTTGATTTTTCGTATTTTATATATATATATATATATATATATATATATATATATATATATATATATATATATATATATATATATATATATATTTTACTTTGGAAAAAAAAAGTATATGCGTGTATGTATATGTATGTATGCATGTATGTGTGTAATTAATATATATATATTTTACAAAAAAAATATATAAAATATATATATATAACACATACATGTATAAAAAAAAAAATATGCATGTATGTATATGTATGTATACATGTATGTGTTATTAATATATATATATTTTATATATTTTTTTCGTAAAATATATATATATTAATAACACATACATGTATACATACATATACATACATGCATATACTTTTTTTTTATACAACTGTTCACATTTTTCTTCCACTTAGAGTATTTTGTATAGATCGTTGACAAAATAAATGTTAATCCCACTTTGTAACACAAAAATGTTTGGAAAAAGTCAAGGGGTGTGAATACTTTCTGAAGGCACTGTATATAATAACCTAGCCTACCGTAGATGGTTACATTGTGACCTGTAGTCTTTGACCCAGCCAGTCAGTCTATCCAGAGCTGTGTGTGCAGCGGCTCAGAACCAAGATGAAAGCTAGCTGAGCGACACCGACTGCCTCAGAGCACATACCCACAGTGAGGGTAATGGACTGGAGTGAAAGAGGAGGGCATTAGAGCGTCCATCTCAGAGTCACACAGGCAGACCGACAGACAAACAGGTAACCCACTCAACCAACAAGGCAGTCTGGAGGGACATGAGTAAGGAGAGGGGTTCTCTAAGTGAAGATCAGACAGCTTTTTCCAAACAAAGAGTTGGATATGCTGAAGCAGTGAAATGTTGAAGGAGTCCCATAATATTTGTTTAGTGCTAAAAAGACAGTAAGTAAAATAGTGTCTCCATTACACAGGTAGATTGAGTGGAAAATAATCAAGCAAGTGCAGAAACAAGCCTGCCAGCTGATCTCTAGTACCAGTACCTGTGGTTTCTTCATGATCTGGATGAAGAATGTGTGGTTCTTCATGGGGTACACGATGATCAGCACATCTCCAAAGTCAGTGGGGATGATGCCGCGTCGGTAGTCCCTGCTGTGCTCCGACCACACTATGTGAACCTCGTCGTTGCCCAGGTGACGCAGCTGCACCAGAACAAACCACAGGGTTTAGACACGGCTACGGCGATCACAACGGTCAGAAAGAACATCTTGTTATTCCTATAGAAAGGTTTTTAATATTAGGTTAGAGATTACCACAGCTCTGGATGTTGTGACAAAGCTTCTTATCATTTGAATTTCCACTGGAAATTCAAACCACAAAAAAACATTAAATTGAGCATTTTAAAACCAATCATTGAAATTAACTTTACTCCAAAGACATAAAATTGCATCCAATTTCCATGTTCTATTCATAAATACAAATAAAGTTAGGACAGAAATTACACAAATGACAGGAAATTGGCAGATAGTTAATGTACTGTAGAACTCTTTTTCAACCAAGGCAGAGGGGAAGTGAGAGAACAGTCTTCCCTCGGTATTGTGGCTGACATGGACATTGAGTGATGGGTTTAAGGGCGGCTATTCCAACCTCACTGGCCTTTACCCATCACTCGTGGGGAAACCTGTTTTTTTGTTTGTGACCTGGATAAGGATAAACTGGGCCTTGTAAGGGTTAGACAAAAAAAAACTCCTGGCCCTGATTATGTGGCAACATCAAGGCCTTGCCTCCTCACCGACTGACTCACTTAGAGGAGGAAAACATCTGCCAATGTACTTGGGTCTAATGAGCCATTAAGAAAACATGGCCTCGCCACCCAAAAAATTGCAATTAGTACATTCTTATTATAAGCCCTTAATTATGGTAATGGGATAATGTTCAACAAATCCACAACACAGTGATTGAACACCATGCTCCCTGGTTCATCTCATCTGTACAAGGATCAATGGCTCCAGTGCAGGTCAGGTCAGACAGGCACAAATTAACCAAGAATGTTGAATATGCATGTCGAGGTTACCGACAAAAATCCTAAGGATTTTAATTAACATTTGAATATTACACTGAACCAAAATATAAAACGCAACATGTAAAGTGTTGGTCCCATGTTTCATGAACTGAAATAAAAGATCACATACATTTTCCATACACACAAAAACATTATTTCTCTCAAATTATGTGCACAAATTCATTTACATCCCTGTTAGTGAGCAATTGTCCTTTGCCAAGATAATCCATCCACCTGTCAGGCGTGGCATTTTAAGAAGCTGATTAAACATCCATAAGTACACAGGTGCACCTTGTGAGGGGGACAATAAAAGGCCACTAAAATATGCAGTTTTATTACACAACACAATGCCACAGATGTCTCAAGTTTTGAGGGAGTGTGCAATTGTCATGCTGACTGCCGGAATGTCCACCAGAACTGTTGGCAGAGATTTTAATGTTCTAATTTCTCTCCGGTGGGTGAGTGGTTTGCTGATGTCACCATTGTGAACAGAGTGCCCCGTGGTGATGGTGGGGTGATTGTATGGGCAGGAATAAGATATGGACAACAAACACAATTGCATTTTATCCATGGCAAGTTGAATGCACAGAGATACCATGACGAGATCCTGAGGCCCATTGTGAGGCCCATTTCCTTTAAGGTATCTGTGACCAACTGATGCATATCTATATTCCCAGTCATGTGAAATCCATAGATTAGGGCCTAATGAATTTATTTCAATTGACTGATTTCCTCATCTAAACTGTAACTCAGTAAAAGACCAGGGGATGTGATTAGGAGTCAGGAGAACATGGAAAGTCAGGAAAGAGAGGATATTGGTTTGTGGGTAGGTAGATTTCAATGATAGAGGGGGATGTGAGAAAGGCAGGAAATTCTGATTAAATCAGGTGAAGAATCACATCCCTGAAGTTATGTGTGCCAATAGAATCACACCTGTGTGTGGCCTAAGTCAAAGGCCCTTGTCCAATTAACCCTCAATGACCTCCCATCCACACAGCACAGCAGGCCTCTCAGCAGCGCAAGTGCTCCATTCTAAAAACACAGAGCTCAGTTAAGCCCTGGTGCTGGTTATGAGTGTGGGGCCGGCTGAGCGCCCCCTGCTCTGACATTAGGACCCTACGTGGCCTGACCCCCACCTCCCAGGTCGCCCCAACAACCGCATTACTACAGCCAGCTGCTGCACCACTCTGCCCTAAAGCCCACAATTGGATTGGAGGAATTTATGTTTTTTTTTCAATTTTCCTTCTTGGTGTAGCTTGGGGCCCATTGATTCTTTCCCTCAGACACTCTGGCCAGCGAAAGCGTCGCCCTACCCCACCCGACACAGTATGCAGTTAAGAGCAGGCGGTCGGGCGAGGCTGAAAGTTTTATTTGTAAATTGACTGAGAAACTTCCTGCCCGATAAAGCCTCTTTTTCATCCCAATTTTTTATCCCCCTCCCTCCCGTCCCTGTTAGCCTACACACGCGCCGCCGAGCTGCCAATATCTGTCTCGCCTTGGCTAGCGCGGGGTTCTGGAAAGAGTGGGGTGCAATTACAGGGGCTCCCAATCAAATGAATCGAAGCGGGCCGAAGGCATGCACCGACCCCTCCAGCGCCTCACACCAGCTAGCCAAAATCAAACTAATTTCCGCAGCCGCTGAGCACAGGTTCAGTATGGGGTCGGTGTAGGGCTGCTTTTTTTAGGGGGAGAAGGGCATATGTGTCGATGGAGGTTGGGGGTATATATGAGGATGGCCTGATGAATTTCCTCTCTCCGTGGGACAGCATATGAGAAGACTGGTGGCTCGGGCAGGGGCCTCGCGGCTCATTTCTCCATGCTAACTGCTGCTGGTGTGCTATAGCTAGGGAAACCGCTGAAGCACCATCGATCGCTCCCGCAGTCACAGCCGGAATGGGATAAAAACGTCCTGCAGGCATCGGCCCGGCGCCTGCACTGACAGGGACAGCTAATGGCTGAATCTGGGCCCCGGTCACAGCACCCAGGGAGGGGGGAACAGGTCTGGGAATCACGGTCATTACCATAGCCACACATGCCCCTTCTTACACGCCTGCTTCTCTCTCTCTACTCCTCATCCCGCCCAGAGATTACTAATCAGTGCCAGAACCCAGGAGTTACACCACCTGACCTCAGTTTAGCACAGATTGAAGACCCAAGACGGCACACAGACAGACAGGGCACGGCTCGGAGGCCATTTCACTCTGTATACACTGTGTTTGGAGCCTAGTTTTGTACGCAGACATTACATTGTTTGAAGGACTGTGGACCGTGCTACATTATTAGTGTAGTGATAGGTATTTAAAACAGTTTAGGTTAAGGAGCTTTTTCAGTCAATGGCAAACCAACAAACACGTTTTTATTGTTGATTGTCTTCCCTTTTGCAGGCTTTTCTGACGTTAACTTCTTGGATCTAGAGGGAGTAATAGTACCTTTTTGGTGAGGCAGTCGTCCGAGTTGGACGGCATGCGTGTGGACACATGCAAGATGACTTCCACCGTGGAGGTAGCGTAGTATGGAGCAGTGTGTCCTGTGCTGCCGTTCCTCTGAAGCCCTCCCATGAAGCCACAGTGGGTGGCTAGATCAACCTGAAGGCACACAACACGGTTAGGAGAGTGATGTCAGTGTGTGAGAGCGAGACGAGAGATACGGCAGGGGTGTGTGTACCTCCCATCCCAGGCCAGACACAAAGTCTTCGTAGGCCTGGCTGCCTGCGCTGTTGGACAGGATGGAGCACTTATCTTCCTGACCCTCTCCGATGTAGAACACAGCGATCTTGTGCGTCTCTCTGCTGTAAGACGAAACACACAAGACTTGTTGTTAGAACAATGGCCCTGATGATGTTACACTGTTCTACCTCGGTTTGAAATGATTTCGAATGGTATGATGAATTGTGGTTGGATATCTGGATATTCTAAATGTGTGTGGTTTTGGTAGCATACGTTTTTAACCTGAGCACGGCTGCGAGATGGTGAGGCGCTCTATTGCTGCAGCTGTTGAGCGGCTGGTGATTTGGGAGTGAGCAGATGGAGGCAGAGAGAGAGACGCAACTTGGCTACAAATCAAGACTAGCTAACGTATAGCAGGCGTAATGTTATTTATCATTCCATATAACAGTGCTTGTCTGTCTTGACTGGAGTAGCCTAGAGAATCTAGAATCTATCGCCTACCTGTTTGGTTGCTCGTTGTAGCCTACTCCTTCTCATTTCGCTAACTTTTAATTCCGTAATTGTAGTCCATATCGCATTGCATTCGTGAACTCTCACTACACATGTTGCCTCTGTGGCATTGATTGGCAAACATTCACAAACTCCCCCCGAAGGCAACCAGTCATTTTCATGGGGCGCATATCATACAATCTACGTTTTTTTGTTATTGCTTTTATTACCTTAATAATTTGAATATATCCTTGTATGTAACAATGCCACATTAATATTGTAATTTAATTTAGAAAAATCCTTTGTGTTACAATAGGCCTATAATTTTTTTCTCTCAGTATTTTAATATCCGTGTTAAGATCAGCGTGCTCTGAAATGTGAACCACACACCTCCAAACGTACACCTCCACACAATACTGCAAATATGGTCTAATATTAGAGCAGTGTGTGTGTGTTAGAGTGAGTGCACAATAGTACGTGTGTTTACTTTCCCCATACCCCCCAGCCTCATGTGACAAACAAAACAAGTGCAGAGTTCCACCCATGTGCTTCAGTGTTGCCATGGTGGTGCATGGCTCTGTGTTAAATCGGGGGAATTTTGCATGTTTCGACACAGGTTGCCATGAGCGGCCCAGGTATGCTCGCTGGTCTGGCAGAATGAGGCCCGATCCTGGGGGCATTCTTTAATAAGCCCCGGTCATTAACAGTGTGGAGTGCCTATTGATCGCTGTGCGTGTGTGTGCTGCCGAGCTGTGATCAGCCTGAGACGGTGTGGATTAGGAGGAGAGGAGGAGGGAAGTGTGGAGCTGTTTTAATACGTGTCGCCTTGAGAGTGTGATCTTTACTGATTTTGAGGAAAGGATGCTTCATTAGTGGGCTTAGGTTCAGAGAAATGGCGGATATGGAATGCAGGCTTAACTAAAATATAGCCAGCTGAAATCTAGGTTGGTTTATAAAAAAATAAAAAAAGGTTTTCATTGGAAATTAAACACTATGATACATCATTCAGTAAAAATTATTATTATTATTATTTTTAATACCTAACAAGAAGCACATCATGTGTACCAATGTTATCTAGGGATACAGTGTGTGCTAAAGAGGCCCTAAATAATTAGCGGGTAGGAACATACCACTGCCTGGAATCCAAATTCTTCAATTCTCTCAAGAGTTTAGAGTTCTTCTTCAGGAGATGAAAACTTTTCCTGAAAAGGAACAAACAAAACTGAACTTGAATGCACCCATTGACAATTAGAATTTTCAAAAGTATCAACCAGATGGTACTTTACAGTGTACCAATGCAAAGCTTGTGCCTGTTAATTATTATTTGAATGGTAAAAGACAGACTGAAAGTAGGATAGGAAAGTTTCATGTTTTCAGTTGGGTTTTTGGTCTGAGGAATAACAGGTGTAGAGGTTTAAATTGGGCTCGGAGACATTACTAATCTACTGGAGGGGGTCTCTGCTTCCTTCCCCAGAGGTGCGAGCCTCTCATTACAAGGATGCCACCTGTCGAGGTGGACCTGAGTGAAAACAGTTGGGCACAGTTGCCCTGTGGAGAGAAGATTAACAGGCTACACACCCTGCCATGCCTTTCCGGCCTTTCTTTTTCCTCTCTCTCTGCGAGGTATTCTCCTAACTAGTCTACAGCTGTGTTCGTGGTGGTGTTGTGCTCGGCTCTGTACCTGTGGTCCCATGAGTTCATGCCCAGGTCGTTGAGTAGCAGTCTGCAGAAGTAGAAAGGGGCTTTGGGCTCCTGTGGAGTGGGTTCTCTCTGGCTGGCGGCCTTGACGCTCACGTCTGCATTCCACCTCTTCACCTGCTCTTCTTCCTGCTGTGTCTGCCTGAGGATGGCCTCCACGATGGCCCCCTCCAGCTCCAGGTTCATCCCACAGGGAGAGGGGGCTGGCTGGTTGAGCCTCAGCCGGGGCTGGGGCAGGCACTCCGGGCTGCTGTTGCCAAGGTTCTCCAGGAGTTTGTCCAGGACATCCACCTCCTCACAGCCTGACTGGGAGTCCCAGCCTGGGGGGTAGGAGAGCTCAGAGGTCCCCAGCGAGGTGGGCTTGGTGGTGGAGTGGTTGGAGGAGTTTTCACTCGCCTGATGCATCCCATTGACTCCCTCCTGGGTGCGGTAGAGAACCCCTCCGTCCCAGGAGTACTTTCCAGAGATGTCCCTGACGATGACGCGTACCTGGGAGGAGTTGTCGTGGGGTTCCCCTGGACCAGAGGGCTCCGAGGGCACCTGGAGGTAGGACACCAGGGTGCTGTCGTTGAACACAAACAGCTGCAGGTTGGGGCTCTTGAACACCTCAGAGGAGAGCTCTGATGACTCCACAAAGGGGTTGTCGTGGTTCTCACTGACCAGGCTGTGTAGGAGGGCGGGACCACCGCTGAGGGGATGGTGGCCCAGGTGGTTCACAAGGTGGGTCATGATCATCCGTGCTGTCAGAGGAATCAGCTCCACGTTCCGCCTTTTCTTCTCTGTAGGGCAGAGACAAACCATTTCAAAGTCCGCGTGCAGTCGCCAGATGTGATCAGTGTATTTCATACAGTGGAGTCAGGATACAGAATTGAACACCTTGAACTTGGGCCGCCGTCTTTCTGAACCACATTACCACGGGCAGACGTGCTCTCAATCCGCTCACCTTTTCAACACAAAGCTAGCTTACCCATTATAAATCACTAATGGGGTCGTTTTTCATTTCTCACAATGGCACACCTCTGCCGCAAGTAGGTAGCATCTAATCATAGGAGACGACTTTGAAAAGGCTATTGAGTCTGTTACAACGGCAGGAGAGAAAAGACCAGCAGGGTGCTAATGAGACGGACAAGTTTAAAGCAACAGTGAACAGAGCACTACTCCCCCGAATCAGATCTATGTAAATGATCCACATGCTCAGGACGACGCCAAAATGAAAAAGGGATGCCATGTTACGACGTGGGGAAAACAAGACAAGCTCTGCATAGTGACAGTGCTATCAATACCATCATGGCTCATCAAAGTGGAGAAAGCTCTTTAGAGAGCGGGCGGTGCGCCGCATTGTAGATGCACAGGGCCTTTGATGAGACTTAATCAATGTGAGCTGAAAGGGAAATGCATAGTGCTCTTTGGCTGGTCTTCTGAGGCCGTTTGTTATTTCTATCTGGACTTTGTAGCGCTGTATGAAAAGTAATGACATAAGCTAGATATTTCAGCTAGGCTTCGCCAACATTGCATCAACGGTTAGGTTCTTGTTGTCGAAACAACGGACTTCTGGATGAGCAGAGGAATACTCTAATACATAACCTAATGACACTACAAGGTCACTAATAAAAATCATTTTTAGATGTCTCTTTTATATAAATGGGCCCTCTCTCTGGGGCAGAGCGCTAATGCCTACCTCTTAAAACATTCCATTCCATGAGTTAGTCTCGTCAATGTTAGTTAAAAACATTTACATTTAATGGAGTAGCAAGCTCCAAATGGAAGGGAACATATTAAAGGTTACATCGCCATGTAGTTCACCCACTGCTCATTTCCCAGGTGGTTTGGAAGAGGAAGAGTAATGTAGAAAACCAACAGCAGCAGCTAGGCACACACACCTTAGATGACAGGGCACTCACAAGCATTCTCGCTCTCTGTCACACACACAGTCACACAAACGCACACTCTCTGTCACAAACGCACACTCTGTCACAAACGCACACTCTCTGTCACAAACGCACACTCTCTGTCACAAACGCACACTCTCTGTCACACAAACGCACACAGCCCTCCTTTCATTTCGCCGTCAGCCCAGCGCAATCTCCCACACAGCAGGTATTAAACGGGTGGCACCTCGTCTCCCCATTCTGCCCCACGCTGTGCTGGAGACAGTAGTGAGGCCGGTGACGGCGGCGATGTCTCTGGTCTCCTTACCCTCGGCCACGGTGAGCAGGCTGCCCAAGTCTGCAGCGGTGTGCGAGAGAAGGGGCTCTGAGCTCTGGACCTGGCCCAGCATGAGGAAGGGGTCGTAGTCAGTGGAGAGGTCAGACAGACTCAGGAGGTAGTGGCTCTGCTGGGTGTGCAGGTTGGAGCCAGAGACACAGCAGTGTAGCACCTACGGGACAGAGGGTAGGAGTTAAAAACACCACAGGAGAAAGACAGTGGGAGCCTTGCATGCAGTCACTGCTGTGGTTTCTTTGTGTGGCTTGCTGCACAGCATCAACAAATACATGGTACTCAGAAATTAGACACATTGCACACTCATACAAACAGTACTCAGTCTGCCTGAGAGTTACAGAATATCAGTTGGGACTGGCCGGCAGCGGGAGACAGTGAACACCTGAACAACATTGACCTTCCAGTAACTGAAACAGAGTAAGGAAGTAACTAGGCAAGTCAATGTAAAAGGATACAGTAATCTCAAACGCAGACGTTCCGGGTAGGGACGCGAGCATTGAATGGTTCAGGCACATACGTAGGGGTACTATATGGTCTGTTGCCATGGTGAGCCTCCACCTGAGGGAGAAGAGGTGCTTCACTGCCATATCTCTCCTGTGATGAGTGAGTATCGATCTGCATAACAGATGGTGCGGCATCTGTCCGTTGGTTTGGCAGGGCTAGATAAGACGTGGTAGTCCAGTTGATTACACTGATTGGACAGGTTACCTCTGTTTGATTTAATTAAGACTTTATCCCTCTGCTCATGTTGCCACAAACAAGCACCCGCACCCGCATGCACACACAAACACACGCACTCAGACACTCACACAAACACCTATGTTTGGAAGTAGGTGGAAGTATGTAAATGATAAGTTGTCTACTGGTTTTTGTCAAAGTAGGTTTTTGTTTATTGTAAAAAAAAAAAAAATGTAAAAAGGAAAATAACATTTGGAAGCTACGCCTGACATACCAGACAATAGCAACTGTGGGGCCTCTCACACTGAGAGGGTGGACTTGGTAAACCCATTGTGGAGGCTGGTCTATGTAAATGAATGGCTAATCCCATTCAAAACACACACACACACTTGGCTGAGCCTCAGAGGAGAGGTGCAGGTCCTGTCATCTGAAACAGTATTGTGTGGGGAAATGCAGACAGTATGTGGATTATAATGCCTTACAGTCCTCTGGGCATGGGGGGGGGGGGGGGGGGGGGGGGGGGGTTTATGGTGAAAAGACCAGAACCAAACAGCTGCCACACCAAAGCCCCAAAGTGGTTCCTCTGTGGACGGGGGAAAAAAAGCTTCTGCTTGCTTGACGACTAAGTGGCTGCACCTCGCATAGCAACAGTTCCAGGAAGGTAACACATACCCGAACAAACATGGATACGTGTAGACACATATGCACACACACTTATGGATGCACAAAAACATGTACACAAGCAAACACACAACAACAGAGTGAGGGTGCAGCTGCTGAGGCAGGCAGAGAGCAGATGGAGTACACGGCATGGAGGTCCAGTGAACCAATAAGGTCCAGAGCAATCATGCCTTTTGCACAGACCAGCCTCATGCTGTTAAGACACAAATACACCAACTACCAAGCTCAAATCCTCAGCAGAGGTGCAGAAATGTTCCATTGTTATTCATCAGCGTATGAATGGGTCACTTTTAAGTTGAATCTGTTCATTGACGATTTGGTATGAGAAACAACTAAATAGTTACTATAACAAATCCAAAAGAGATGCACAAACTAGACAAAACGCTCTACTCATTTTGTGAGGTTTACTGGTATGTAAATGAGTGCCTAGCTGAAAAGACAGAGAATCAAATATTTTAAAAAAGGAGGGGGGGGGTATAGTTTAAAGTCCATTTGGTATGGGAGACCAGTAGAGACGTGTATTTTGTGTGATTGCGATATTTTTCTGGTTTTATTACATTAAATGTTGTCCAAATATAAAACAAGAGGACCAGCATTTCAGTAAGGTCAGGGTAACGCTGATTTACCAATGATGATACTAAAAGGGACACTTTACTTGTATGTGCACAATAGAACCACCAATGAAATGCATTTATTTCCTACATAGCAGCTGCAGTCTCTCCCATATTAAGAGATATTCAACTCAAAAAGTAGACAGGCTTTTAAATCCAGGCTTATCAAGAGGACAAAGGCATATTTAAATAATTTGACCATTTCTTATCAGGGTTGACATCCAAATAAAGGTGTCTTTGACCGCATCTGTCAAACCTCCACTGAATAATACCTCATTTCTCAGCCTCTTCCTCTGCGTTTAATCACAAAATCATTTTTAAAAAAACAACATTTATTTTACCTTTATTTAACTATGCAGGTCAGTAAAGGAACAAATTCTTATTTTCAATGACGGCCTAGGAACAGTGTTTATCTTGTCAGCTCGGGGATTCGATCTTGCAACCTTTCGGTTACTAGTCCAATGCTCTAACCACTAGGCTACCTGCCGCCACAAATAAGGATTCAAACACCCAATCGGGGAAAAAGTCAGATAAAATACTTCCCTTTTATAAATTTATGTTTTTGAGTATCACATGTGCATTACCAAACAGGTGAGGTAGTTTGGTGGACATTCTCACAAATTGGATACTTAATTTCCAAGGCGGCATAGAACACATTTTAAATGTCAAATAGGGCTTCTGAAGAGGGCTGTGTTGGGGGTTAGACAAATTCCTATGACACTATTCTTTTCTTTTACCCACCCTGTAGATGTAGTCGAGCAGAGGGGCCTTGTGGGATGTGGGGTCCTCCAGCACGGGCATGGTGATGGGCTCCAGCAGCATACTCAGGGGCATGGCCATGCACCAGTCCAGCAGGCACAGCAGCAAAGACACGATTAGCTGAGTCACACAAAGAGAGGAGAGGCTTTTCCATTAGCCCAGTGCCCTCCACACACACAATGAAGCCTCATGCAGGCTAATATAATTAGTAAAGCAGCTAGGGAGGAGATGAGCAATGCTGAGAGGTAAGGAGGGACTGAAAGTGAGAGAGTCAGGGCTGGAGAGAGAGAAAGAGACAGAAAGCAGGATGGGGGAGACCGAACAAGATTCCTGAGCAAATGCACTTGCTACATCTAGAAAGAAAGGGTCCTTCAGACTTCAGCCATTTTATGCTCGTTCAATTTCCTGTACCTTTTTGTCAGCCTCCACTGTCGAGTGCTCTGCGCTCGGCAACAGAAATGCTATAGTGGCCACAAAGATCTGCATGGGACGAAAAAAAACAAGATATGGATACTTCGACGACATGTTTTTCGCGAGTGATAGTGAATATGAATGTCTCATATCAGGAAGGTGAAGAGGAGCTGTGTTAACCTGCCTCAATGATTTTCTTTGGGAGAGAGCGCTCTAGCCTCTGGAGGTGTTCCCAGTGAGAGATGAGGAGCTGGAACAGGTCACAGGCTACCTGAGCCACAGCTTTGTTCCCAAACTGACCAGAGAAGGGACAGGAGAACAAGATTAAGGTTAAACAACTCTGGGAAGTTGTAGGATGAGTAGTTGTACAAAACTAGGATGGGAATCATCTGGCACAACAGAAAAACTTATGAAAATGTCTTGGTTCTGCAATGACCTTTCTTTCAAATTACAGTTCATTAATGGACTGACTGGCAGACAGCTGAACATAGTGATTTGGAATTCAGGGCACAGAAATGGAACTTCCTGTTTTCTGGCTGAGTGCCTCTTGACATATAACAAGGGTAGACAATGCAGAAATGGCCCAACACAAAAAGAGACCGTGAGAGTTTAGCACCTGCTTTTAGAAAAGCAGCCCTCCCTCGCCTCCACCCCCCCCCCCCCCCCAACATCTCCTTTATTTTGGGCCAGCTGAGTGTGTGTCAAGTTGGGTTGGGAAGTGATTACTGCGCCATTAGAGAGAAGGACTGCAATAGTAGTAAACTAGAGGGGAGAGATGTGGTTTCTTAAATTGGCCTGCATCCACTGAGCGAGTGGCCTGGAAATTACGCCACAGCCCTCGAGCTCTTTCCCCTCCCCCAAAAAACAGAAAGCACTAGTTCCCTCTGCATCTAACCACCGATAGACGGGGGAGCAGAGGTCTTCAAAAATAATATGTTTCAGTCACACCACAGAGCATGTTGTCACTCACAGGCGCTGACGCATAAAACACACTGACCTTTAGTGTTACGCCCAGAACATTGATGGCATCCTCGACCTGGTGGTGAATATTCTGCTGCATCAGCTCCTCACATACCCACAGGCCCAGACTACATACAGCTATACACCTAGAACACACAGCAGACCAGTGAGAATACTGATATACGCTATGGGACCATTTACTCACTTTCTGGTGTTGTATCTCTGTTCAATTTCACTACCACAATTCATCAAATATTTTATTTCAATACACTACTTATTTGAAATATGAACCATAATCCACTCGATACAAAATCAGTCCCATTGCTTCCAAACCACCTTTATTCTGCACCCCTAACCCTCCATACCTGGCCGCTTCATAGGGTTCATTCCGTGCCGTTTTCAGTAAGATGTTGACCAGATAGTCCTGAAGGGAGAGGGCAGAGAGAAAAAATGATAATGATCAATCCACTTCACATACCATCCAAACATTCCATCTTATCCATCAAAGTACACATTTTGTAACTACAGGGAACTGCTACACATTTTTTTTTAAATGGGTTTGCTGTCTGAGTATTTACTAAAAGGTCAAAAGGACATGGAAGAACTCTGAATACCTTGATGTCCTCGTTCCCGACGACGATGTCATCAGTTCCGGGAACGGTCTGCAGTAGTGGAATCTGCAGGTAAAGGTTGGGAAAACAGACCAGCGACCCAAGGACGGTCTGTGCTTCTATCCTCGGAGCCTTTCAGAGGAAAATAAAAGACTTCCATCATCACGGCTACAGAACATGAAACATTATGCTTCCTGGAAATTCATCCAAGAGCGGCTGCCTTATGGCCTTGTGTTGAATTCAACACACTCCAATCTGAACTTCAGAATGATGTTCAGTACAATATGTTTAATGACCTTAAATGTTATTACATCAAATATTGCATTTTAATATTTACATTAGCCAACTGATATAATTCAGTTGTAGCTATTACAACGTAAGACTTGTCATATTGTGAGTGTGTAGACCTGCGTACCTCAGAGGAGTCGTTGCTGAGGACGCGTGCTGCAGCGGTGATGAAGTCTCCCACCAGCATGGTGAAGCCAGGCAGGCCCAGGAAGAAGAAGCGCGGGGAAAAGGAACGGATCACCGTGTTCAGAACGTCCTGGGAGGGATCACACACACACATACCACACAGATGGTTATGGTCAATGGATTGATTGGTTGAATGATCAGTAAAACCACACCTGTTTTGTAAGCAGGACGCATGTATTTCTGAGTGTATTTGTGGGAATGGACAGGCACTGAGCTCTGGAAAGGAATGGTAGCATAGTAGTCCTTCCAAAATTAGCATAAACATGACAACAGTGCACTCAGGAGTGCACCTAATTTCCCAGTCCATCTTATACAAAAACAAAAAAATGAGAGTGGGAACGAGGTGGAGGAGGAAAAGAGAGGGGAACGAGGTGGAGGAGGAAAAGAGAGGGGAACGAGGTGGAGGAGGAAAAGAGAGGGGAACGAGGTGGAGGAGGAAAAGAGAGGGGAACGAGGTGGAGGAGGAAAAGAGAGGGGAACGAGGTGGAGGAGGAAAAGAGAGGGGAACGAGGTGGAGGAGGAAAAGAGAGGGGAACGAGGTGGAGGAGGAAAAGAGAGGGGAACGAGGTGGAGGAGGAAAAGAGAGGGGAACGAGGTGGAGGAGGAAAAGAGAGGGGAACGAGGTGGAGGAGGAAAAGAGAGGGGAACGAGGTGGAGGAGGAAAAGAGAGGGGAACGAGGTGGAGGAGGAAAAGAGAGGGGAACGAGGTGGAGGAGGAAAAGAGAGGGGAACGAGGTGGAGGAGGAAAAGAGAGGGGAACGAGGTGGAGGAGGAAGAGAGGGGAATGGGAGAAAGAGGCAGCAGCAGATGGGTTGATAACAGCACAAAGGGGGGAGAATGGTGGAACAAAAGACCTGCAACTTTCCACACACACGTAATTAAAGCCAGGGATAAGGTATTGTTCAGGTACACAGTGCGCTCTCTGTGCCAGATGGGTGCTGAAATTAAAGAGGTCTCTATACGTGGGCAGATAGTACAGCTCCATAATAACAATGGTCGACGACCATCTTATTACCCCGATGTCAAAGTACAGCCATGTTGCCTTAAATGTCAGGAGTGAACTGAAATTCTTTATGAGATAAGAATGGAAAGGCCTACATAAGGGGAGGCTGGTTGGCCCGCTTATCTTTGTTAAGTCAGTTTGTGTGTGTGTGTGTGTGTATATGTGTGTGTGTGTATATATATATATATATATATATATATGTGTGTGTGTGTGTGTGTGTGCACAGACAAAATCCAGGCCCGGGAACACCTGCCTTCTGGGTAGCTGTAAATGTGTGTAAATCAGGTCGTTCAAACAGTGGCCGTGTCTCCCCGAGTCCTAAACCCCAGTGCACCTCAACAAACACCCGGCATACTCTGCACACCTCCACCCCCACTCTGCCCCTCCCAACCCACCCACCCGCTACATTAATCACCTCAAATGAAGCCTTTGTAAACACAGAGCAGGAGGAACAAAGGAGGAATATAAAAACAAGCAGGCAATAAGGAACAAGTCAAAACATACACAGTGCCGGCAGAAGACAGAAATTGGTTTGGAGCATTAGGGCTTGGAGGCCCATTTTACCGTCATTTCTGACGTAATTGACCTCTGAAAGGCGTAATGTGGTGAACAGTCTGTGGTAATTAGCTGCCAACAAACTGTCGGCTGATTGCCTGAAATGAGCATTTTAAGGCAAGCGACAAACCTACAAAGCATTTCCATTGTGCATGTAAGTAGAGGGAGCTTGGTTGTGAAATGAATGTGTGGTAGTAGAGATGGGAATTGGTCCTGTGTGGTGGGGCTGAGGGTTGGCAGTGGGATTGGCCTGTTCTGCTCTTCTCAACAAAAGGTGCATTAACACTACCCCGACAGGAGGCTTCGTAAAACCCTTTCATTCCGCCGTGTTTGAAGGCACACAGGAAATGAGCCTCAGTCTTTCCAGTGCCTTTAGAAAGTATTGACACCCCTGGACTTTTTCCACTTTGTTGCATCACAGACTGAATTAAAAATCTATTACATTTTGATTTTTTTGTTGTCAGACAATACCTCATAATGCCAAAGTGGAATTCTGTTTTTACAAATGAATACAAATTTTACGCTGAAATGTCTTGAGTCGATAAGTATTCAACCCGCTCGTTGAATACTTATAAAAATACTTTTTGGATATAACAGGTGCAATACGCAGAAATCGCAAAAATTCAAATAGTTTGCCAAATTGAAGTTTGTGACTAAACAAGCAAGCAGTGTAGAGAATCACTGTCAGGATTTAAAAAAAGGAAATGGAGCTAAGCACAGGTAAAATCCTAGAGGAAAACCTGGTTCGGTCTGCTTTCTAACAGACACTGGGAGATAAGATTCATTCAGCAGTAACCTAAACTAACCTAAAACACAAGACCAAATCTACAATGGAGTTGGTTAACAAGAAGATAGTGAATGTTCCTGAATGGAACTTACAGTTTTTACTTAAATCTGTTTCAAAATCTATGGCAAGACTTGAAAATGGTTTGACAGAGCTTGAAGAATTTAGAAAATAATAAAAAAAATGGGCAAATGTTGCAGAATCCAGGTGTGGAAAGCTCTCAGAAAGACTTGCAGCTGTAATTGCTGCCAAAGATGCTTCTACAAAGTATTGACTCAGGGGTGCAAATACTTATGTAAATGAAATCATTCGGAATTTCATTTTCAATAAATTTTCTATAAAAAAATATATACAGTATATTTTGTCATGATGGGGTATTGTGTGTAGATGGGTGAGAAAAAAATAATTTCAGAACTTTTCAATTCAGGCTGTAAGAACAAAATGCGGAATAAGTCAAAGGGTATGAATAGTTTCTGAAACCACTGTATTGTATGAGTTTTTTTTATTTTATTTTAATATGTTTTACAAATGTTCACATTTGTATTCCACTTTGACTGTTTTTTTCATCAATGATCTACACAAAATACTGTCACAATTTTAAATCACACTTTGTAAAAAGAAAAATAAAAAAAAATGTGAAAAAAGTCAAGGGGTGTGAATACTTTTTAAAGGCTCTGTACAAATGAAATATTTCACAATTTACTGGTCATTATTGTATGAGACTGAAATCATAGCATGACTTTAAGTTCTGATGACAGCTAGTGTGTGTAGAAGAGGGGTTTCCCAGTCGAGGCTAATCGATAGACCCCTCCTGTTAATCTGTCAAGGTGTAGAGGTCCTTTTCAAAGGTTTCATCATCAACTAAGCCACTGAGGTTTTCAACCGCTAAAGAACTCAACCGTCACATTTCCCCCTCCCTCTCCCCAGACCTCCGTTACACAGATGAAACAATCCCTGTTCTCTTCACTGATAAGTTGAGGTGAATAGAAAAACCTCTGGTTGTGCATAGGGAGAGCAGGTGTGAGAGAGATGTTTACTGACTGGCTCACACCCAGCAAACAAAACACACGGTTCATAGAAGGCCCATTTTGATGCACAAAAAAGAAAAACAACCCTTCACATTAGGCTGATATACATACAGCACTCTTAGAGTTAGAAAATAGATTACTACCATTGGCCCAAGGCCTTGCCAATTGTCTCGTGGCCATGCCACTGCAGGCTCAGTGGACGGAGACAGAGAGAGCCTGGACAATACCATTGACCTTGGCAGCCAGGGGGTGTACACTCCTTCACAGCCCCTCCTTTTCAGTGAAAAACGTTGCCATGTTATATTTGCAAACGTGCAGTGCTTTAAAAAGTACCAGACAGCCCATTAAAAACAAAGAAATGTGGACAAATATGTGGGGAGCGTAGGAGTGGGACAGAGTAGACTAAAGAGAGAAGAACATTAGATTTGGAGGGATACTGTAAGGGATGGTGGATAGAGCAGATAGAACAGGGGTCAAACGTACAGCATACACAGGAAGGGTCCGGGGGGGGGGGGGGGGGGCAAACTCAATATATTTTAAAATGACTAAAACCAAATCAAAACTGTGTAGCGATAATGGACCTATATTTATACCGTTTCTTGGCTTTGTCCAGCTCACTAATGATCATACAAATTCAGCTAGACAGTCGGGGACGACAGGGAGTATCGACAATTCCAAAAACGACGGATAGAGGACTATCTTCAGCAAATTGTGACGACAAGGAAATAAACAAAATGAGTTTAACATCCCTGGGATAGAGGGAGGGGGATGGAGTAAGAGGCACGTTCTTATGTAAAGCAGGCGTGCGGCTGGGCTGTCCCTCCATTGTGTGACATTAGGACTCTTTCTCTGGCCAATTTGAGCACGCTCCAGCGCCCAGCCAACTCAACACTGGCGGCCCAGGCCCCATATTATATTTAGGCACAACAAAAGCTGGAAAGGAGAATGCCACGCTGTCCCTCTGCACCGGCCCCCTCATTTCTCCACAGCGCGTACCCCAGGACCCCCCTCTCCTCCACAGTCCCCCCCCCCCCCCTCCCGGTCCTCTTCAGCCCCAGCCAACGTGTCACTCCAACGGAGTGCAACAGACGTCAATCCTTAATTAATCACGTATACACGGCAGGAGCTCAAACATTATTTAACGACATGGAAAACATTCTAATAAGCTTGTCGCTCTGCCAAAGCGCAATATAAACCCGTGGGCAGAGCATACACGCACAAAACAAACTAATTTATTCACAGTTTCCCCCCCCCCCTTTCCTCATCAATCTCTTTCTCTCTCTCCCTTGCCTGTCTTTGTTTTTTTTGTGTGTGTGTGTGTGTGTGGGGGGGGCTGTTTTATCCCCACTCAGTAGGCTGGACTGGACCTCCGCCAAATGTGAAGAGCAGGCAGCCAGCTAGGCAGGGAGTGGCTAGCTAGAGGAGGACCATGCTGAATTGAGACGAGACAACATGCCAAAACAGTGTGCCATCACAATCACCACCGGTTGGCTGTCCTCCCAAAGAGACAGAGAGAGAGGTCTAGAGAGAGTAGAGGACTAGAGAACACTTAACTCCACTGATCTGAACCCAGGTGAGCCTTACCTACACGCAATATAATACTTAACCAGCTTCATCAACCATCTTCACATTTACCTCAGCCAGTCCAGATTAAGTTAGAACGGTAAAGGTTAGGTATACACAATGTCATCATCAGCAGGACATATGTCAACACATGACAACAAACATGTGCTATGTACCGGCAAAGGAGCATCTCATCATTCTCCTCCTCTATCTAGAGGACCATGGAACAAAAGCTAAGATGCCTTTGATGATAGCCCCACCTAGTGGTTATGAGTGGAAGTATAGCCACAATGCAACAGATCCCAGCTGTACAGTTTATTGGCAGGTGGCTGCAAGAGCAGTCCCATTCTCTTGTGTTTGACAGTGGCTCCTTCTTCTGGCCTTAGTTACTGGAATCTACATCAAGAAAAGCACATGAACACAGGAGAATGACAGTACAGTTTAGGTGCTATCAGAGTTATAGAGGCAATGTTTCAAATACTGTGGCTCTTCGTCAGGCTTCCTCTTGGCCTTACCTGTCTCACATGAACCCCTCCTACTGGCTAGTTAAAGCATGCTTAGGATAAAACAGAAAATTACCTGGTCCACGCTGGTGAAGCCCTTGTGCATGACGTGGTAGAGATGGACCAGGAAGTCACTGTTGGGCAGCACGTCCTGTTTCCTGGTCATCATCTCACAGATGAGTTTATAGGCCTGCAGCTTACCCGCCTTGAACTCTGCAGGCAGCATGGTGGCCTGGGGGAAAAGGAGAGGAGGACAGAGGGAGAGAACGGGAGTGAAGGAGAGAGGCAGAAGGGAGAGAGACCAGGTCACACGGTTATAGTCACATGCATGTCTTTGATAGTTCTTAGTTAGGTGATGCATGTAGAGACAGTGGACCTCTGAACCGCTGAGTCACCTTGAAGAGCCAGGAGGCCAGCATTCTGAGAGGAGGGATGAAGACAGGCCGAGGAGGAGATGACTGGTTATCCACACTGATGCCCAGGTTGTCCCGGATCTGGAATTAGGGCACTACTGCATTAGCCAGACTGAAAATCTACAGAACAAAATATTGACTGTTCTGACTGTACATGACATGTCATGAGGGCTGATAAGAGTGTTTGAAGGCTGGGCAGTGCTTACCTTAGCCAGTTTGTGCCAGAGGTCGTAGAGGTAACTGAACATCTTGGCGTGGATCCTGGGGCAGCGGATGCTGTTGACGTCCCCCAGGATACCCAGAATCCTTCTCCAGAGCACAAAGGCGGAGTCAGCGTGCCAGCCGGTCAGGCTCCCGCCTGCGATGATGCTGACATCATCAGTCAGACACTCACGGCTGTCTGCAAGACCAGATAGAGCAGAGAGAGAACTCAGATTTACTACTGTATAAACTCTAGGGTATAACACTAGAACTATGATTTAAACTCTAGGGTATAACACTAGAACTCAGATTTAAACTCTAGGGTATAACACTAGAACTCTGATTTACTACTGTATAAACTCTAGGGTATAACACTAGAACTCAGATTTAAACTCTAGGGTATAACACTAGAACTCTGATTTACTACTGTATAAACTCTAGGGTATAACACTAGAACTCTGATTTACTACTGTATAAACTCTAGGGTATAACACTAGAACTCTGATTTACTACTGTATAAACTCTATAGTATAACACTAGAACTCTGATTTACTACTGTATAAACTCTATAGTATAACACTAGAACTCTGATTTACTACTGTATAAACTCTATAGTATAACACTAGAACTCTGATTTACTACTGTATAAACTCTAGGGTATAACACTAGAACTCTGATTTACTACTGTATAAACTCTATAGTATAACACTAGAACTCTGATTTACTACTGTATAAACTCTATAGTATAACACTAGAACTCTGATTTACTACTGTATAAACTCTATAGTATAACACTAGAACTCTGATTTACTACTGTATAAACTCTATAGTATAACACTAGAACTCTGATTTACTACTGTATAAACTCTAGGGTATAACACTAGAACTCTGATTTACTACTGTATAAACTCTATAGTATAACACTAGAACTCTGATTTACTACTGTATAAACTCTATAGTATAACACTAGAACTCTGATTTACTACTGTATAAACTCTAGGGTATAACACTAGAACTCTGATTTACTACTGTATAAACTCTATAGTATAACACTAGAACTCTGATTTACTACTGTATAAACTCTATAGTATAACACTAGAACTCTGATTTACTACTGTATAAACTCTATAGTATAACACTAGAACTCTGATTTACTACTGTATAAACTCTATAGTATAACACTAGAACTCTGATTTACTACTGTATAAACTCTAGGGTATAACACTAGAACTCTGATTTACTATTGTATAAACTCTATAGTAACACTAGAACTCTGATTTACTACTGTATAAACTCTATAGTATAACACTAGAACTCTGATTTACTACTGTATAAACTCTATAGTATAACACTAGAACTCTGATTTACTACTGTATAAACTCTAGGGTATAACACTAGAACTCTGATTTACTACTGTATAAACTCTAGGGTATAACACTAGAACTCAGATTTAAACTCTAGGGTATAACACTAGAACTCTGATTTACTACTGTATAAACTCTATAGTATAACACTAGAACTCTGATTTACTACTGTATAAACTCTATAGTATAACACTAGAACTCTGATTTACTACTGTATAAACTCTATAGTATAACACTAGAACTCTGATTTACTACTGTATAAACTCTATAGTATAACACTAGAACTCTGATTTACTACTGTATAAAATCTATAGTATAACACTAGAACTCTGATTTACTACTGTATAAACTCTATAGTATAACACTAGAACTCTGATTTACTACTGTATAAACTCTAGGGTATAACACTAGAACTCTGATTTACTACTGTATAAACTCTATAGTATAACACTAGAACTCTGATTTACTACTGTATAAACTCTATAGTATAACACTAGAACTCTGATTTACTACTGTATAAACTCTATAGTATAACACTAGAACTCTGATTTACTACTGTATAAACTCTAGGGTATAACACTAGAACTCAGATTTAAACTCTAGGGTATAACACTAGAACTCTGATTTACTACTGTATAAACTCTAGGGTATAACACTAGAACTCAGATTTAAACTCTAGGGTATAACACTAGAACTCTGATTTACTACTGTATAAACTCTATAGTATAACACTAGAACTCTGATTTACTACTGTATAAACTCTATAGTATAACACTAGAACTCTAATTTACTACTGTATAAACTCTATAGTATAACACTAGAACTCTGATTTACTACTGTATAAACTCTATAGTATAACACTAGAACTCTGATTTACTACTGTATAAACTCTATAGTATAACACTAGAACTCTAATTTACTACTGTATAAACTCTATAGTATAACACTAGAACTCTGATTTACTACTGTATAAACTCTATAGTATAACACTAGAACTCTGATTTACTACTGTATAAACTCTATAGTATAACACTAGAACTCTAATTTACTACTGTATAAACTCTATAGTATAACACTAGAACTCAGATTTAAACTCTAGGGTATAACACTATAACTCTGATTTACTACTGTATAAACTCTATAGTATAACACTAGAACTCTGATTTACTACTGTATAAACTCTATAGTATAACACTAGAACTCTGATTTACTACTGTATAAACTCTATAGTATAACACTAGAACTCTGATTTACTACTGTATAAACTCTATAGTATAACACTAGAACTCTGATTTACTACTGTATAAACTCTAGGGTATAACACTAGAACTCTAGGCCTGTCCACACCCCGGACACAGGTGATTCAACACAGAGGTTTATTTTCCCCAGTCACCAGAGTCACACACAGCTGAACACATGTGATGGGTGGGTATAGGATTAACACAGTGCAACACAGAGGGTGGTGGGCAGTTCAGGCTAGAAAGGGGGTGTAGCAGTACCCTGGTCCTGAGGCATGTGCAACACAGACTGATGTATGGTGTCTAGAGGTCGACCGATTAATCAGAATGGCCGATTAATTAGGGTCGATTTCAAGTTTTCATAATTGGAAATCGGTAAATTTGAGCGCCGATTTGCCAATTTTTTTAATTGTATTTTAAAATGTTATTTTACACCTTTATTTAATCTATATTTAACTTGGCAAGTCCGTTAAGAACACATTCTTATTTTCAATGACGGCCTAGAAACGGTGGGTTAACTGCCTCGTTCAGGGGCAGAACGACTTTCACCTTGACAGCTCGGGGGATTCAATTTTGCAACCTTACAGTTAACTAGTCCAACACTATAACAACCTGCCTCTCTCTCATTGCACTCCACAAGGAGACTGCCTGTTACGCAAATGCAGTAAGCCAAGGTAAGTTGCTAGCTAGCATTAAACTTCTCTTACAATCAATCATAAATCACTAGTTAACTACACATGGTTGATGATATTACTAGATATTATCTAGCGTGTCCTGCGTTGCATATAATCTGACTGTGCATACAAGCATACAAGTATCTAAGTATCTGACTGATAGCGTTGTGCGTCAAGCATTGCGCTGTTTATGACTTCAAGCCTATCAACTCCCGAGATGAGGCTGGTGTAACCGAAGTGAAATGGCTGGCTAGTTAGTGCGCTAATAGCGTTTCAAACTTCACTCGCTCTGAGCCTTGGGGTGGTTGTTTCCCTTGCTCTGCATGGGTAACGCTGCTTCGATGTGGTGGCTGTTGTCGTTGTGTTGCTGGTTCGAGCCCAGGTAGGAGTGAGGAGAGGGACGGAAGCTATACTGTTACACTGGCAAAAGTAGTCACTAAAGTCACTAAAGTGACTATAAGAACATCCAATAAACAACGGTTAATGAAATACAAATGGTATAGAGGGAAATAGTCCTATAATTCCTATAATAACTACAACCTAAAACTTCTTACCTGGGAATATTGAAGACTCATGTTAAAAGGAACCACCAGCTTTCATATGTTCTCATGTTCTGAGCAAGGAACTGAAACGTTAGCTTTCTTACAAAGCACATATTGCACTTTTACTTTCTTCTCCAACACTTGGTTTTTGCATTATTTAAACCAAATTGAACATGTTTCATTATTTACTTGAGGCTAAATTGATTTTATTGATGTATTATATTAAGTTAAAATAAGTGTTAATTCAGTATTGTTGTAATTGTCATTATTACAAATATATATATTTTTTAAGTTTTTATTTTTAAATCGGCCGATTAATCGGTATTGGCTTTTTTTGGTCCTCCAATAAATCGGTATCGGTATTGGCGTTAAAAAAACAGGGGTGCTGCTGGTGGTGGGACAGGGGTGCTGCTGGTGGTGGGACAGGGGTGCGGAGTGGGGAGAGAAAACACAATGAATCAATGTAAGAGTACAGACGAGGTGGGGATGGTGTCGGGTCAGGGGTTACGCTAAGTGTCAGGGGTTACGCTAAGGGTCAGGGGTTACGCTAAGGGACTTTATTTTTTGACAAGAATTGACAGCTATTAGTCACAGCTGTTTTTTCCAAATATTCACCTACGCTGAACCACGATAATATTTTGAGATACTTTAGCAAGGAGACTCTCACCTAACATTTCCCAGTAAACATGTAACAGTAGTAATCAATCCATCTTTATGTGCCCTCCCTCAATAGCCATAATGCGTTAACCTAATACCAAAAACAGCTTAATAAACAAAAGGCCCAGCTGCCTGCTGAATAAAGACCCCTGAGCAGGTGGTAAAACCAGAACACGTCCAAGGCTAGATAGAGGTGGAGAGAGAGGGAGTGTTTTCTCTGTAAAGCTTCATAGGCCAGGGTGAGGGAGGGCAGGCAGGGCAGGGGAAGATACTGTAGAGCAGACAGAGGCTGGCCATGAAGGTTATGCTAATCCTCTGAAAGGTCAGGCTGCTCTGAGATTAATCCCCACACGACCCACGGACAAACACCTGAATCTGACAAACCCCACAGAATACAAATCTACTGAACCTGAAGGCCATATGCTACAGTATTTATCCCATATAAACCAATGCAATCCTAGCCTCGGTTAACAAAATCAGTCCCCCCAGAAACCTTATCAACATCCCCCCCCCAGTACAGTTCAGTACCTGCCAGGGCCTCATTGTGGCTGAGCAGCAGGTTCCTCTGGCTCCCTGTGTCTGCTGTGACATCTATCTGGGCTGACTGGGTGTCTGCCTCCTCCTCAAAGGCCTGCCAGGCCAGCAGGCTGCCGTCAGCGTCGTTCAAGTAGCCGTTGGACGTCTCGCTGCTCACACTCACACTTTTCTCCTGGAGCGTGGGCCTTGCATAGTTGTTGTGTCCCTCTACAGAGTAGTCCAGCTCGACCGGACTGCTGCTCCGCCGGATCAGAATCTGGGAGCACAGAGGGAGAAGTCATCAGTGGTTGTTTCAGAGATGCCTCTATCAGACCGCCACAGATGCCCTGCTGAAATAACCAAACAAAGTAAGAGGGTCACAGATTTTGCATCGGGTGTGTGTTTCTCACCACTGGCGGGTCGCCGTCTGTCCTCGCTTCCGACGCCCTGCCATCGGAGCCACAGGAGTTGTTGGGGGAATAGTCCCTCTTGTGTCCTGGAGGTCACAGTGACTGTTAATCACACTGGACACACAAACAGCCACCCCCCACAGCAGACTGGTCATAAATACTGTTCTAGTCTTATCCCTACATCCTCTAGATGCATGATCAGAACGAGTTGTAGCCCAGAGGTTCCAACCTTTTTTCGGTTACTGTACCACCAACTGAATTTAGCTCTGCCCGGAGTACCCCTGAAGTACCCCCTCATGTACATTTAACCAGCAGACCTATGGTCTAATCAGACTTCTCAAGTAGCCCCTGTGGATAGACCAAGTACCCCCAGGGTTCCTAGTACCCCTGGTCGGGAACCACTGTTGTAGCCTGTAGTCTTCAAAGCACATCAATCACTGTATAGATGGGCACATTGTTAGCGGCAGTATAGATACTTCCACTAGAGGGCAGCAAAAATGGCCTACGTTAGAACACGCCCTCACGCTGTGTGTGTTCGCGCACTCATTGGTGTATCCCTACCTGGGAAGGTGTCAGTCAGTTGCTGTGTGATGTCAGAGGTGCTGCTGCTGCGTGGTAGAGGGCTGTCTCCAGCCTCCAGCTCCCCGTCTCCCCCACACTCAGACAACTGGCCCTCCTCCACATCTGGGCACCACGACCAGGGAGCCAGGAGAGGACAGAGGGTTAAGAGCAATGCATCAGGCATCTCATATCCGGCACACAAGACATGCTCTACCACACAGAACTCCAGCAACTTCAAGGTGCGACACATAGGATTTCTCGAAAAATGTCAAAAATATATTTGGCACTAATAGTGGAATGATAGTGTTTCACAGTATTACTTACCCACCAGTGTTGTGATTGGCTGTGATATTCGGCTATTGATTCCACCCGACGGAGCGGCATCTGTTGTCAAACCGGGAAAATTGTTCTGACTTTGTGTTTGTGTGTCTACTGAAAATCACTGTCATGTCCTGGTTGCTAAAATTCTACACTGTTCGCTCAATTTCAGTTTATCTGAGAAAACAAGCACTGAATAGTGTAGGGAATCATTGCACCATCAAAATCACTGTGAAATATCATTTTTACAGCTGTTTCAAGCTAGTGGACCAAAATGAAAGTTACTTTCGGTTTTGGTCCACCAGCTTCAAACACCTGTAAAAACGATATTTTTTTTTCAGTTGAGATGGTACAATGATTCACTACCCTCTTCAGTGCTTTTTTTCTCACAAAAAACTGAAATAGAGCAAGCTCTAGAATTTTAGCAACCAGGAAATTAGCTATTTCCGCTACTCTATCTATCTATATCTATATCTATATATATATAGATAGATATAGACATACTTTGTGTGTGTGTATATATATATCCACAGGATATATACTCTATCTATCTATATCTATATATATATATATATATAGATATAGATAGAGTATATATCCTGTGGATATATATATATATACACACACACAAAGTATGTGGACACCCCTTCAAATTAATGGATTCGGCTATTTCAGCCACACCCGTTGCTGACAGGTGTGTAAAGTCGAGCACACAGCCATGCAATCTCCGTAGACAAACATTGTCAGTAGAATGGCCTTACTGAAGAGCTCAGTGAATTTCAACGTGGCACCGTCATAGGATGCAAGTCATTTCGTTAAATGTGCTGTTATTGTGAAGTGAAAAAACGTCTAGGAGCAACAACGACTCAGCTGCAAAGTGGTAGGTCACACAAGCTCACAGAACGGGATGCGGAGTGCTGAAGCATGTAAAAATCGCCTGTGCTCCATTACTCACTACAGAGATCCAAACTGCCTCTGGTTTCCATGGCCAAGTAGCCACACATAAGCCTAAGATCATCATGCGCAATGCCAAGTGTCGGCTGGAGTGGGGTAAAGCTTGCAGCCATTGAACTCTGGAGCAGTGGAAACGCATTCTCTGGAGTGATGAATCCCGCTTCCACATCTGGCAGTCCGACAGACAAATCTGGGTTTGGTGGATGCCAGGAGAACGCTTCCTGCCCCAATGCATAGTGCCAATTGTAAAGTTTGGTGGAGGAGGAATAGTGGTCTGGGGCTGTTCTTCATGGTTTGGGCCAGGCCCCTTAGTTCCAGTGAAGGGAAATCTTAATCAATGACATTCTGAACGACTCTGTGCTTCCAACTTTGTGTTAACAGTTTGGGGAAGGCCCTTTCCTGTTTCAGCATGAAAATGCCCACATGCACAAAGTGAGGTCCATACAAATCAAATCAAATGTATTTATATAGCCCTTTGTACATCAGTTGATATCTCAAAGTGCTGTACAGAAACCCAGCCTAAAACCCCAAACAGCAAGCAATGCAGGTGTAGAAGCACGGTGGCTAGGAAAAACAGAAATGGTTTGTTGAGATCGGTGTGGAAGAACTTGACTGGCCTGCACAGAGCCCTGACCTCAACCCCATCGAATACCTTTGGGATGAATTGGAACGCAGACTGTGAGCCAGGCCTAATCAGTGCCCGACCTCACTAACGCTCGTGGCTGAATAGAAGCAAGTCCCAGCAGCGATGTTCCAACATCTAGTGGAAAGACTTCCCAGAAGAGTGGAGGCTGTTATAGCAGCATAGGGGGACCAACTCCAGCCGTATTAATGCCCATTATTTTGTAATGAGATGTCTGACGAACAGGTGTACTTTTAGATAACATTGCCAGAACAGCCTTCCCAGTTTGACGCTCCGGTGGGAGAAATCAATAGGCGAATATCTTAGCCAATCACAACACTGGTGGGTAAGTAATACTGTGAAACACTATCATTCTACTATTAGTGCCAGATATATTATAGACATTTTCTGAAATTACAATCCCAAAATTCTAGAAAATCTTGTGTAGCACCTTTAAAATGATAAAATGGTTCCATTGTTTTAGCCACATAGTGAGATGGAATAGGAACATGCAGTAATAAACATTAGAACAGATTAGTATAGAATTCTCAGACAATTATCCTTTTTTACTTTCAATCCAAAACGACAGTAAGTAGCCGTGAGAAACAACAAGGGTTTCAACTTCACTGAGTGTTAATAAAACAGTGAGGGACTGACAGGAGAATAGGAGACGGGAGATAGAGTAGTGACAGACAGACGGAAGAGACAGACAGGACACCACATAGACAGCTCTCAGAAACACTTTACCTGAAAGCCTGTGAGAGCAAGAGTTACCGGAAGAGGAGGAGAGACCAGGCAAGAAAGAGCTCACAGTGTGAAGCAGCATAGGAACGCTTTTAGTAGCGGGAAGAGCCTCGTAAAGATGGACACAGCTGCTGATAGACTGGCTTCGCTTAGCTTCCATCACAGAGCGAGAGAGAGAAAGAGAGAGGGGGAAGGAAGGAGGAAAAATAAGAGGAAGAGAGAAGGGGGGATAAGTCAATAAGATCATAGAGCAGAATGGCAGAAGGACACCACTGGCAAATACATTTAACCCTTTGCATAACAATTGTAAGAGGGGAAGAAATAGTGCAGAAAAATATAACTAAAGACAAAATCCACTAAGGGTTGAATCCTAATTTGAGATCTGCAGGTGTAACTTGAACTGTCATTCATGTCAATTTGCTCAAAAAATGTAAGAAGGTTTTTTGTTGTTGTGCGACTCCAACTTCAGCCCTAAGACATTAAGAGGGAAACAAACAGGCAGAGTGAAATTACTGAGACAGGAAATTAAGAACTATTAACTGAGACTTCTGCGTAAAGAAAAAATAGAGAATATATTAAAGCCTAAACCCCGAGTCTGGATCTCGTATTCATTTGACACTTGAGGGCTCTTCACCAAAACAAAGACACTGCTCTACCAGATTTGGCGTTGCATATTCAAAAAAAATAAAAAATAAAGAATAAGGTTCTGGTTTGAAATGAGTAGACCTAGGATCTTAATTTGATCACCCTGTTGTAGGAGAACCTTCCTGCAATGCAGGACATTTGAAATGTGTCGTGTAATTGAGGTTTAAAAAGGGTTTCTGAAGTTTGTACATTTCCACTTTGCAATTTCAGACTTGATTTTCCCTTAGGAAAAAAAGATCAACCCCTACAAAAATGTAAAATGTGCTATAATCCGCATTTCCTGTCGCTGCGGGACTATTTGTCATGCTGTGGCAACCTGGCTCAAATTCAGATCATACATCTGTAGTCAGTCAATAGGACAATATGACCATATTTATTATTAGTTCCCAGTCATTTCAACACCATGTCGCAGGAAATACTCATCAGAAAAACATTGCCAAGTACGTATTGGCATAAATGAGATTACACACATTTTCAGTTTTCAAAGATAAGGCGTTGGGGAAGTGTGTGTGGACAGCACTTCAGGCCTAATCTAAAAGAGAGAGGAGCATTGCAAGAGAAAGAGGATTCTATTCTCTGCCTACACCACACTTTAATTAGTCACTTTCATTTGGAGATAGCATCGTCTCCACTACAGACCGCTACGGTTAGCCATTTTATGCATATTAATGAGCATTAATTACACTCTTAATGAAACTATCAAAAACGTCCATGGATTGATGTGTGGGCCCTCTCTCAAGGATAAGGGGGGGGTGGAGGAGGAGGGATATCGGGATGTTTGATGATCAATGTGGGAGAAATCCAATTAGACGAGAGAAAAGGAAGAATTTAAGGCGGTGGCGTTTCATGTCGGCCTCTGTCTGCATGCACACACACACTATTTTAAGAGTCCTCCTTCAGGCCCGACTACATCTGGTCCAGGCTCAACAAGCTCTTCAGCGAGCAGAGATGCTATCAGTCATTACACAGAGAGACAGAGAGACAGAGAGACAGACAGACAGAGAGACAGACAGAGAGACAGACAGAGAGACAGAGACACAGAGACACAGAGACACAGAGACACAGAGAGACAGAGAAAGGAGGAGGGTGAGGAAACGAGCAAGGCGGGTCACACTTTCATCCCCTTCCGTTAGGTATTAGCTAGTTTAGAGACAACTCATCTCTGCTCTGGATCGCCTGAGAGCTCAACTGATCATTAGACTGAGACATCTCCATCAGTCAAGTGGGTGTTGTTCACTGTATATGAACAATGAAGTAACAACGTCCGTCACCAGGGGAGTGTGTGTGCGCCGGGGAACTGACACAGAAACATGTTGACTTTGGCCAATGACATCTGACAGGAACAATGGAGACCATCTGCTGTCCCTTTGTGCTTAGAGCGGAGCCCCTCACCAGCACCTGGGCTAACGTACACATGCCCTGCTTTTATATACACTCACTGTGGAGTCTATGGAGGGTCTGGTCTACACTGTAGTGTCATAGAGGGACTCTGAGAACTGGCACTTGCCAAATATGACTTCATTACAATAGCATGTGTGTGTATGTTCACCTGTGGCTTTCTGTCGGACGTTGTTGCGTGCCTTCTCCACGCCGGGGGCCCCTGAGGTGGTAGCGCTGCGGAACCTCATGGGCTCCTGGACCCCCTGCTGGTCTCCCTGGTTCCTCCAGCTCAAAGAGAAGGACCTGGCCACCGCTGCTGCCTTCTGGGAGTCCTGGATCACCCCTGAGACACAGACACACGCAAATAATATAAATACAGAAGCATAAAGAGAAACTGAATATTTTGACCAATGTTGCTCTATTCTCTGAGGCTTACACAGCGTCATCCCCCTCGATCCCTACATCCATCCAGGGCTCTCAATTTAAAAAAACGCATTGGTGCTTCCAACTTCAACAAGTTAGGAGCATCACATAAAATCTAGGAGCACCAGACAAATTGAGATAGAGCCTCTATTGGGCCGGTATGAATTCTAGCTAAACTCAGCAAAAAAAGAAACGTCCTCTCACTGTCAACTGTGTTTCTTTTCAGCAAACTTAACATGTGTAAATATTTGTATGAACATAAGATTCAACAACTGAGACATAAACTGAACAGGTTCCACAGACATTTGACTAACAATGGAAAAATGTGTCCCTGAAAATGGAAAAATGTGTCCCTGAACAAAAGGGGGATGGGTCAAAATCAGAAGTAACAGTCAGTATCTGGTGTGGCCACCAGCTGCATTAAGTACTGCAGTGTATCTCCTCCTCATGCACTGCACCAGATTTGCCAGTTCTTGCTGTGAAATGTTACCCCACTCTTCCACCAGGGCACCTGCAAGTTCCTGGACATTTCTGGGGGGGAATGGCCCTAGCCCTCAACCTCCGATCCAACAGGTCCCAGACATGCTCAATAAGATTGAGATCTGGGCTCTTTGCTTGCCATGGCAGAACAATGACATTCCTGTCTTGCAGGAAATCACTCACAGAACGAGCAGTATGGCTGGTGGCATTGTCATGCTGGAGGGTCATGTCAGGATGAGCCTGCAGGAAGGGTACCACATGAAAGAGGAGGATGTCTTCCCTGTAACGCACAGCATTGAGATTGCCTGCAATGACAACAAGCTCAGTCCAATGATGCTGTGACACACCACCCCAGACCATGACGGATCCTCCACTCTCCAAATCGATCCCGCTCCAGAGTACAGGCCTCAGTGTAACGCTCATTCCTTCAACCATAAACGCGAATCCAACCATCACCCCTGGTGAGACAACCACGACTCGTCAGTGAAGAGCACTTTTTGCTAGTCCTGTCTGGTCCAGCGACGGTGGGTTTGTTCCCACGTTGTTGCCGGTGATGTCTGGTGAGGACCTACCTTATAACAGGCCTACAAGCCCTCAGTCCAGCCTCTCTCAGCCGATTGCAGACAGTCTGAGCACTGATGGAGGGATTGTGCGTTCCTGGTGTAACTCGGGCAGTTGATGTTGCCATACTTAACCGGTCACGCAGGTGTGATGTTCAGATGAACCAATCCTGTGCAGGTGTTACACGTGGTCTGCCACTGCGAGGACGATCAGCGGTCCGTCCCGTCTCCCTGTAGCTCTGTCTTAGGCGTCTCACAGTACTGACATTGCAATGTATTGCCCTGGCCACATCTGCAGTCCTCATGCCTCCTTGCAGTATGCTTAAGAACATTCACGCAGATGAGCAGGGACCTTGGGCATCTTTCTTTTAGTGTTTTTCAGAATCAGCAGAAAGGACTCTAAAGAGGCCTAAGTTTTCATAACTGTGACCTTAATTGCCTACTGTCTGTATGCTGTTAGTGACATAACGACCGTTCCACAGGTGCATGTTCATTAATTGTTTATGGTTCATTGAACAAGCATGGGAAACAGTGTTTAAACCCTTTACAATGAAGATCTGTGAAGTTATTTGGATTTTTACGAATTATCTTTGAAAGACAGGGTCCTTCTTTTTTGCTGAGTTTATGTTGTGCCCTAGAAACGCACAAGCCTATAAAGCCATGTGTTTATTATAAAAAGCTAAAATGTCGATAATTTGTGGAATATTAAGTTTCTACATTGTTTAAAAAGCAACATTTCCTAAGCTATCCCTTTTCCATTGTTTCTGTTCCGCTAAATGTTTGGATGTACTGGTAAAGTTACCAGGTTGTTAGCTTGCTAGATAATGAGGTAACATAACTGAACAAGCTGTTTTAGAATCGTTTTAGCACATCCCACGACGTGGTTTATGAATGTAAAAAATACGGCCCGCCAATGGAGATGCATCCAGCCAATGGAGATGCATCCAGCCAATGGAGATGCATCCAGCCAATGGAGATGCATCCAGCCAATGGAGATGCATCCAGCCAATGGAGATGCATCCAGCCAATGGAGATGCATCCCGCTGCGACGCCAATGAAAAAAACCTAGAGGCAGTGATATGGATGACAACTTTGGAATGGTTTGGGCTAGAGACAAGTGGCTTTCTCTGTAGTAATGGTGCAACCACCACAGTCACGAATCTGTGTGTTTCCTCTAGGGAACTCCTAAACAGCAATACAGCTAAGCCTAACCATTATAATAATTGTTATATGGCGGATGTTTTCTAGGCGCACTGGTGCTCCCAAATTAAAATATTAAGGAGCATTCGCGACCAAAAGGGTTGCACTTTAGAGCCCTGCCTCCATCCCCCCCCCTCTCCCCCTGCCTCCTCACCCCGTCCCCTCTGTTTCTTCTCCTTTTGTTCGCTGAGTTTGTCCAGGGGCAGGTTGCTCATGTCCAGGCCGTAGACGGAGCGGGCCAGGACCGCGGTCAGAGAATCCATGATGCTGGCCCACTCGGTCACCAGCTCCTCCCAGCCTGTCAGAGACGACAGCACAGACAGCAGCTCGTCCCACAGCTCCCGAGAGATGAACACACACAGGTTGGCCCGTACCCATGCCACGATGATGGTCTGGGGGAGGATGTTCAGGGGCACAAAGACAGGAGGACGAAACAGAACATCTCATTAATCACCATAGGCAGGCAGCTGGTTCAAAACACTAACAAGCCATTAGAGCTGTAACATTGTTTCCACATTATATTAACATCATGGGCAACAACCATTTCCAGGAGCTCAGCTGGACTTCTTCTAACAGAGGTATCAGAACAACTCTAACAGTAAGAGAGGCTATATGATCCCCAGGCTGACTGACCCGGAAAAGGATGGCAGCCAGGCTCTCAGCAAAAATGTCTTTTCTTTGGTTCTCCTGAGGCCTCTTCATCACCGCCTCAGTGATCCTCAGCAGCACCTGTAGCATCTGCTCCCTACACACAGCAGAAGATATGATTAGTACATCATGGTGTATCAGTAGATGATCATATAACACAGTGGAACTGTCCAGGCCTGTCTGACAATACAGTCCTTCAGGTAAAAAGCAACCGCTTGGTTTAGAATTTGTTTTCCTATTTAAGCCAGTGGGTGTACACAAACAGTATATACAGTGCATTCGGAAAGTATTCAGACCCCTTTTTCCACATTTTGTTACATTACAGACTTGTTCTAAAATGTATACAATTATTTTCTATTCCTCATCCATCTACACACAATACCCCATAATGACAAAGTGAAAACAGGTGTTTAGAATTTTTAGCAAATGTATAAACATTTTGGACATGATTTGTAAAAGGCACACACCTGTCTATATAAGGTCCCACAGTTGACAGTGCATGTCAGAGCAAAAAAACAAGTCATGAGGTCGAAGTAATTGGTCGAAGTTGAAGGTCCCCAAGAACTCAGTGGCCTCCATCATTCTTAAATGGAAGAAGTTTGGAACCACCAACACGCTTCCTAAAGCTGGCCGCCTGGCCAAACTGAGCAATCGGGGGAGAAGGGCTTTGGTCGGGGAGGTGACCAAGAACCCAATGGTTACTCTGACATGGCTCCACAGTTTCTCTGAGGAGATGAAACAATCTTTGAGAAGGACAACCATCTCTGCAGCACTCCACCAAACAGGCCTTTATGGTAGAGTGGCCAGACGGAAGCCATTCCTCAGTAAAAGGCACATGACAGCCCGCTTGGAGTTTGCCAAATGGCACCTGAAGGACTCAGACCATGAGAAACAAGGTTCTCTGGTCTGATGACACCCAGTTTGAACTCTTTGGCCTGAATGCCAAGCTTCATGTCTGGAGGAAACCTGGCAACATCCCTACGGTGAAGCATGGTGGTGGCAGCATCATGCTTTGGGGATGTTTTTCAGCAGCAAGGACTGGGAGACTAGTCAGGATCAAGGGAAAGATGAACGGAGCCAAGTACAGAGAAATGCTTGATGAAAACTTGCTCCAGAGCACTTAGGACCTCAGACTGGGGCAAAGGTTCATCTTCCAACAGGACAACAACACCAAGCACACAGCCAAGACAACGCAGGAGTGGCTTCGGGACAAGCCTCTGAATGTCGTTAAGTGGCCCAGCCAGAGCCCGACCTTGAACACGATCGAACATCTCTGGGGAGACCAGAAAATAGCTGTGCAGCGACATTCCCCATCCAACCTGACAGAGCTTGAGAGAAGAATGGGAGAAACTCCCCAAATACAGGTGTGTTAAGCTTGTAGCGTCATACCCAAGAAGACACGAGGCTGTAATCACTCCCAAAGGTGCTTCAACAAAGTACTGAGTAAAGGGTCTGTAAAGGGTCAGTTATTTATTTTGAAGAAATTAGCAAAAATTCCTAAAAACCTGTTTAGAAATTGTGAAAAACCTGGAGGGTAGCCTCACGATATCTCAAAATATTGGCCACCATTAATTGGATATTTGAGTGCCGTAAAATAAAAAATGAGCTATACCTGACAGGTTGAGTGGGTTAGGTTAATTGTCCCATCCTTTGTGGGATCTGCCTGTCAAGCAGCAGCTACCAGTAGAAACTTTGTACAGTTGGCTTAACATAGCAGTAAGTAGAAGTAGGTACTTTTTTCTCCAACCGACATAGCTAACTTCGCTGGGTAGGCTTAACATTATTCCATTTTCAACATTGTTTTTAAATAGTGTTTAGTCACGATTGCTGCTGACAAACATGGTAGGCTACATTGATTGACGGACCACGTCAAATTGGCTAGCTAGCTAATAACAGACCACATCAATCAAGCTAACTTTCAGGGGATAAACTAGATGACTATATCTAAATATGGTTTGATTTACGGTGATGACAGCAGTCCGACAGACAACTTTACCAGGACGATGTCAAGCTCTTTCCAAAAGCCTAATCTCTGATAAAGCAAGCTAAATGACACATTGCTTCTGATAGCGAGCTACAATTGGCCAAACGGATCTGACCCTCGCGCATCTGAAAATACATGATCAATTGATGTTTACTATATAATTCTGATGAGAGCTAAATGTGGAATAATCAGAAATGTGTAGTTTTGACTACGCTCTTCAAGAGGAGATATTACAATAAGGTGTAATTGATCTTGAAAACAGCACGTAGTGGTCAATGGATTTAGTGTAGATGGGGATCTCCTTGCCCCCCACCGGGGGCCCCAGCAGCCAAACTGAACACTATTGTGACATTTTATTGATCATGCTTAGTGTTTTCAGTATGTACGTTGATGAGGTGCTGACTGACGTACCATGTCTGCGTGTTCATGGCGTGCTCCATGATCACGTGGCGGTAGATGCTCAGCACCCCCTTGCACACCTCCACCTGGTTGTCCAGTAGCTTGGCCACGTCTGGGCACGGCTCCAGCAGAAACACGTTGGCCGAGTTGGTCAGGAACACCTGGGGGGGCGGTAGAGCATGGAGATAAAACTACGGTCAGGGGTTGATGAGATACATCTGGACACGCACAACAACAAAAAACGTGTCAAAAAAGACAAAACGCGCTCGCACGCACATACCTGCAGGGTGGGCTGGATGCCAGCCTTGATGTCTCTGTTCTGTTCCTCAGTGAGACAGCCCCGGCTGATGGCACTGCTGAAGGAGTATGTTCTGCCCCAACTGGATGAGCGTTTGTGACCATGACTCTCCAACGCCTGCAGGAGGACACGACCGTCCATTCAGCGTGGCGAGTATGAAATTGAGTGTTCAGAGTTAATTTTAGTCTGCGTATCCACTAACTTGTGCTGTGTGTGTGTGTGTGTGTATGTGCGTGTAGTTGTGTAATAATAATAATTAGGTTAGTGTTTATATTTGTGTTTTATACACGTGTGAAATGGAAATGTGTTTTTTGTTTAACCCAATGTGCAGAAATGTGTTTTTTGCAAAATTGGGGAGAGTAGGGTCACAGGCAGGGTCAGCCATTATCAATGGCGATCCTTGGACCAATTAGGGGTAAGTGCCTTGCTCAAGGGCACATTGACAGATTGTTCACCTTGTTGGCTCGTGGATTCGAACTAGCGACTTTTACATTTAATGGCCCAACGCTCTAACCACTAGGCTACCTTACGCCCTGTGTGTGTTTGTCTGTGTATCACTGCCATTACCTGTGTGTGTGTGCTATTGGTCTCCGTGATGAGCAGCTGCTCTGGGTTCTCCTCCACCTCGGCCTGTCTGCTCTTCTCTGGCTCCGTCATGAAGCCTGGCTTCTCCTGCAGGATCCACTTCCTGTACACCTTGATCACCTTCCGGGTCGCTGACGCCTCACAGGAGGGCAACAGGAAGGCCTGGAGATATAGACAGATATTACACAGTATAGTGCAAGAGAAAATAGGATAATGGGCGTTGGATAATGAATAAATGTATTTTCAGGATCCTAATAAGGTGTTTGCTAAATGACACAAAGCAGATGTGGTGGCTAAGGACATTTAACTTGAATTAACTTGAATTATTGAATTTGCTCCAGCTAAGTGGATCACTTTGATGTAGTGATAGTGTCTTTGCACTAGATGGCAGCACACAACAGATACGATGGTTTCCTACTCAGCATCATGTTCCAAAGCTAGTGGGGAACCAAAGGAAATCAGCTTCACAACTAAAACTGTTCCTGCAGAGGAAAAGTCTAGTTTATACTCTCATTGAGTCATTTGGAAACACTTTATCATCATCTCTCTGTGGGCTGTACCTGGTGAAAAACCTCATTGACGAAGTTGATGTTGTCCCGTGTGGAGAGCAGGATGGCGTGCACCATGTCGTAGACGCTGCGGTGCTCCTCGTCGATGCTGCACAGGCTGGAGTCGCTGGGGCGCCGGTCAGACAGCGTGCTACTGTTAGAGTGGCTCTTCTCTGGCTCTGTGGGGCCGTTGGGCTCCCCCTCGCCACCACGGTCTTTATCCTTCTCCTGACTGCTACTACCTGCAGTGACAGTCTGAACACATACACAGCAAAGGCAGCGGGTTGTACAGGGTACCAGCGAGAGGGTTTAGGGCTGGGTTCCAGTATAAATTATTAAGACCAAGACAAACACAGCATTAACTGTTGGTTGAATAAAATTATTCCAAATCAACATTAAAATAAACCTTGCCTTGGAACTGACCATTCAATCCTTTCTGCATTAAAGGGATACTTTATCTACTTCCCTAGAGTCAGATGAACTCGTGGATACCATTTGTATGTCTCTGCGTCCAGTATGAAGGAAGTTAGAGGTAGTTTTGCGAGCCAATGCTAACTAGTGTTAGCGCAGTGACTGGAAGTCTATTGGCATCTACTAGCATGTTTGACATCGGTCCTACCTGGATAAGTTTGGGGATGACCTCGTTAGTCCCGTTCTTGGCGCTGGGGGTGGCGGTGCTGACGTACTTCTTCTCCAGGAAGAAGGTGACCAGCCAGGTGATGAAGGCCACACGGGGAGCCAGGTACTGGTCTCTCGTACAGAACGTGCTCTCGTTGTTACGGGTCACCGGGACATACAGAGGCTTTGGTCTGTGGTGGGGGAGGTCTGGGGGAGGTAGGGAGAGGGAAGGGTCAGAGACACAGAGAGGGAAACGAGGGTGATATATACACAGTGGGAGTTAGAGAAAGATAAGGATATTACACGAGATCTAAACACGCTGCTCTTTCAGTCAACATCAGGTTCTTTGCTGTTACTGGCCATTATATGACAATATTTAATTCAGCCCACAAAGTAACTGACCTGAACAACCCTGATAATTACAGTGAACCACAGCCTTGTGGACCAGGTTAATGTTTCAAAGGATTTTAATTTCTATAATTCATGAAACCTCATTTAAACATGGGTTGAATACCATTGATTTGACTGGCAATTAGCTAAAAATAGACATTCCCTCTCAGACAGAGTAGATCATTAGAACAGGGGAAATGGAGGAAAACATCAAGTTCATGACAAGATGTCTAAATTGCATGGCCTCAGGAATCTGTGTGCATCGACTGTATTAATTAGCTTTGCGGTCAAGTTTTTGACTTGGCAAAGGCCTGTTGCTGCAATTATAAATTAGAACTTCTGACTTGCCTGGTTTAATAGAGGAGCATGATATTACACTTCCCCTCCAAAAAAATAAATAATTTATCCAAAGCTGCTTCTTAGGAGAGTAGCTAATACCCAATTTGCATGCCACTTTAAAAAAATAAAAATAAATGTAAAAAGCTACCAGGAGTGTGTTAGAGTCAAGCTGCACATTCAGAATCTCAAATGGAGTAAGCCCTTGAGTTTTTGCAAATTGACCCACGGTGACATAACGGTATAAAAAAAAAAGATTGCTCATAGCAAAGGGAATTACAACCCTACATGCACGGACTCACCCACACCCACACCCCTACCTAAAAGCGGCTTGTAAAGGTTGGTGAGCTTGGTGAAGGAGGGGAAGAGGTGAGGAAGGTAGTACTTCTTGAACAGACTGAAGAGAAACCTGAAGCCGGTATCCTGGTTGTCTTTGTTCTTCCACTCTAAACTGGACGCCTTTCAGACACAAAGAGGCAGACCGAGTCACAACACAGCCAGACAATAGGCCCCATACAAGCTTGGTACTGGACACATGACTTTGTTTTTACAGGAAAGAATGGCCTCATTTGATTAGATTATGCATTTTGAAAGTATTAGACCAATCCCACAGAGTGATCCAGTGTTGTCTAGGAAGGACAATATTGTAGCAGGAGCCTCACCTGGACAACCATAAACTTGAGCAGGGTTTGGAGGATGTAGCAGGTCTGGTCGTCTGCCAGCTTCTCCCCTGGCACAGCTGGCACCAGTGGTGTAATCTCCTCAGGCACCACCTTGGCTGTTGAGCCAGAGAGAGAAACAGAGCGAGAGAGGGAATGAGGAGTGAAGACGGCCTTCATCTCACTCCAGCAGCCCATTTCATGAAATAATCAGTGTAGTTCCCCAGGACCCAGACAATCCCAGTCAGCTGCCCCAGCTCAAATTTCACAACTTCCAGATGGCACTGAAACAGGTCTGAACAGCAAACTGAGACACATTCAACTGTAAGGACAGGGGACCAGAAGATGGAGCACCTTGGGGTGTGCTGAGCGTGTGTGATTGGTTTTACTATCCTTGCGGGGACAAAGAGTCCAGGATAGTAAAACAAGGAAAATTCCGGACAACTGGGGACATTTTGCCGGTCCCATCAAGGAAAAAGGCTATTTTAGGCTTAGGTGTTAGGATTGGTTATGGGTTAAGGAAAATAGGATTTTGAATGGAAATCAATCGCTTGGTCCCGACAACGATAGTAAAACAAATGTGTGTGAGAGACGTTGAGGGGTCTCACCATCGGGCGGGTTGGAGAAAGGGTTGTAGATGATGGTATCCAGGGTGCAGGGTCCTCTGGTGGAGGGCACGGCAGGGAAGCCTGGCACCAGGCAGGCGAAGATGAGGAACTGCTCCTCTGCACAGTTATTCTGCAGGGCCTGCAGCCACAGCAGGAACAGACGAATTCCCTCACATCTGATCTGCATGCAGGAGGACAGGGGACAGGTTACTGTACACGGAACAGGATCAGACTGCTCCGTCTCCTTCACAGTCACGTGGGAGTAACATGTGCAAGTTTGTGTTAGAAAACGCAAAACAAGTCTCACCTTGAACGAGTTTCCAGTGTGCAAAAGCTTTTTCAGAATAGAACCTGCAACGGAAAGCGAGAAAGCATGAAGAACAGAGGACAACCCTGACACCAACAAAATATATATGCCTTCCACCTGATGTGTACTAGAGACACAACACACTACTCTCTGCACATAGTTACACTTAACACAGAGAGACAAGCACGTCGGTCTGTTCCATCAGTAAATATTGACCTTGGGGGTGGTGATAAACCAGTCAGAGAGGGAAGGCTGCTCATTCTCCTGATGAAAATGAACATCAATTGCCTGGCGTGCAGTTATGAAGCCAATCAGGTCTGCGGTAATCAAATGAGACATTGCTCTGATTGCTAAATGCCTGCTTCTCCACTCATCAGGTTAAATCAATGCGTTGAAAAAAATGAAGAATAAATTGCTTCCAATCCCAACTCCTAGGCTCCAAGAGATTGGAAATGAGACATTAGGAGACCGAGATACATTTTCCACCAGGTGACGGTCTGTAAATGCTTGTTTCTCTAGTGGAGGGGGCCCTAAAAAGACATCACTGGGCCCTGTCTTTCTGCATCTGACTATAAGTAGGCAACAGTTGTCTAGGTGAGGTGACTCCTTAAGGATGAGGCTAGGGAAGGAGGGACAGGTTTTAGCTGGTGTTTTGTGGACTAGGGAGCGTGTTTGGGGACTGCCGAGGGAAGATGAGCCTCCATAGTGGGAGCAATAAGCCCCAGGGGTTGATCCGCGGCGACGATCTCTGCCTCGTCGCTTTAGGGAAACGGCTGACAAACAGAAGATTATAATTGAGGTTATCGCTGCTTGCGAGGCTGAAACCGAGCGACGCATAATTCAATTACCAATTTGCATTTCAAATGAAGCTCTCATTTGCATTTTTCATTTACCTCTCCTTCCGCGACTAATTATTTTCTTCTCACACAAACTGTTAAAGAGTGGTTGTGCCGATAATCTATGCTTCTGTGGTTTATTTCGGTGGTTGTCGTAACACAGGAGGGGGCAGACCTTTGACTAATGTACCCATGCAGAAGAATGCAAATATTACCACTGTAGGCCTATTCAAGGAGGGTAGAGTGAGTACCAACTTAGAAACAGCTGATTCACTGGACATACCTATACTGTGGAACTGCCATCGGCTGTAGATTCGTTCTGGTAGAAGTTGCAGAATTTTCTGGAGAAGATGGGAAGGAACGTGTAAAATATTAGCACAAATGCCTGAAGCGTCTTTCTCCGTACAGACAAATCAGAACACAGAGACAGAGCAGCGAAACCTGATCACAGATGGAGAGGACAGATTTTTTTTTTACTCGATAGGCTTTAAACAAGTCACTTTTGCAGTAATTTGCACACCACACACTAGACAGAGCCATGTTGCTAAGCTGCTCAGACATACATCCTAAACAGAGCCCACTTTAAAAAAGCATAGCAGCCTTGTCAGTCAACCAGTAGTCACTGCTGTCCGTTCCTCCTCCTCCTCTGTGTGTCTCTGGCCTGCTATAGTGGTGGCCCCGGTGACACGGGACAACGCTGGAAATGTCATCACCTCGCCAACCATGAAATTTACAACTCAATTAGAGCGTGTGACCTTTCAGCAGGCTATAATTACTCCTAGACTGAGGGAGGGGTTAACTGGGTCCCTCTGGGGGGATACAAAAGAGATAGGGGGGGTGAGGGTTGGGGGGGGTGAGAAGAGAGGACACCACTGTGGAATGTGCAGTGTGTGGCGGCTGGTCCGGTAATGGCCAGTGGATTGTGGGTAATTGATGAACCACTTGGTAGAGCAACCCTACCCTGGCCTGCATGATAAAGCTCTGATCTGAGAGAGAGAGAGTGAGAGAGAGGCCTCTGAACATTAAGTCCTCACCAGCAGTAGCTATACATGCAAACTGAATTTGCAGTGAGTCTTGAGAAATAGAGACTGAAGGAAGAGTCCACACATGCAGAGCATGGAGAAAGAGCGAGAGAGACCAGATCCTGGATCAGTAGCCAAGAGGAGAGCAGCCATGCCACATTATGGCTTCCAAAACGCATCTCATGTTTCGAGTACAGCACATCTCGGTTTATCAACACCTCCCCCCGCTCTGTATTTCTCCCCTCCTCCACCTCTCCTCTCTCTCTCGTTGTGCATCTCTCCTCGTGTCTACTCCACTCTCCGTCTAAATCCCTCTCCTTCTCAGTGATAGAAACAGAAATCTGACAGCCATCACTCCTGGTGTCCCTGTGTCCTGGTTGACTCCTCTCTGATCCAGAGCGTGACGATACATGTCCTTCTCTATTGCACCTTTCTATTGATCCCGGCTGGGATTAGACAAGCCCAGCTCCCAGCACTGATGCTCTCCTTGGAGATGCAGACATTACTCTAGGTGGTAAAACAGTGGGGGGTAAGTCTAAGCCTGTGTGGTTTCCAGAGAGGGAGGGTGGTGTGTGTGTGTGTGTGTGTGTGTGTGTGTGTGTGTGTGTGTGTGTAACACCCACCCTTCGTCCAGGGGAAGGCAGGGAATGCAGAGCAGAAGCGGGGAGACTCCCCGCGGCGGTGAGAATGGCAGCCGCAACAATGGGACTTTACTGGCTGATATGAAGCACTGTGAGCCTGACAAAGGGGCTGAGCAGAGCGGGCTGACTGAGTTACTCTAATCTGGAGACGTACTCCAGGCATAAAGATGGGGTATTACGGAGGGACGCGTCCGACTCCAACCACATTTACATGATCCGTACTTAGGTTTCCAGCCACAGGGCGTACATGACACAGAATACACTTCTACCAGAGGTGTCCCACAAGGGCTTTCCAGCGCTCACAGACAGCCTCAGGGGAACTTTGAAGACTTTGTTTTTGTCATTGTACCCACTGATTTAAGCTTCACTTTGGTAGGATGTAACACCGCACCTGTGGAGTCTTTCTCATCTCTTGTTTCGACGCAACAACGAGAAAAGTTGGTGAATAAGTCAACAGGATTCGGTGGAGTTTCAACTCATGTTAAGAGCGAGCGTACTTTCCAGAAAAACATGAGGAAACGTTTCTTAAACCAGCCATATATGAGCCAGAGACAGTTTCTATAGGGCAGTCAGTCACAGTGGAGTTGGGAGTGAACGGCATGGCAGGCATGTGACCATCACAGCCCAGAGAGCCACAGCAAGCGAATAGAGCAGGGTCACAGTTCACTGTCATTTAATTCAACTATCGCGTGAACCTGCATTGAAAATGTTGGAGTAACTCAAATGTGTAGGACAGTATAGTAGATCACTAGGCCTTCACCACCTACAGTGGTGAAATAATATGGGACAGTAAAATGTCCGGTCATACAGTGGAAGACTGAAAATGTTTCCAGGCCAACCCCCACAGTGTAAACAGTGGATTACTCATTTACACTGAAACCAAATCACCAGCCGTTTGTAGAAGTAGATGCTGAGCTCAAATGATGACAGCCGATAGACTATCAAATAGAAGTAGGCCTAATATGGATCTGATCGGATTGGTTAAGTAGCCTATCAAACAGAGTTCTTGCTTGCGCGAAATCTAAATTTGATCGTAACAAGCTTATCAGACATGCAATGTAGCACACATATAACCAAAAAGGCATTTGTGATACGGCTTCATACTACTCTCTGACCAGTAGGTGGCAGCAACAACACACTGTAGCTCTTCCTCAAGCTAATGATTACCAGTCCGATCAGTATTCACATATTCCACTGTTGTCAAAGTCAAAGCAAGCGGAATTCGCTGACCCTTACGTTTCATAGCAGGTCTTAAAAAAAACCTTTTAATGATCAGCTAGGATTTGTTTTTGACAGGGCCGGCGAGTTCAACCCACTGCCAGTGAGGCAGAGTAGGCAAATAAGGCAAACCCAGTGATGGTTGCCTAATAGATACCCAGAGGTTTAGACCATAATAGCAACCTACAAAACGAAGGCCTAGACTACTACTCGACAGCAATGCATCAAATGACAAATCTAAACTCTAGTGGTCTCTAGTGACATTTATGCTATTTGGCAGACACCTTATCCAAAGTCACGTACAGTCAATGCGTGCATGCATACCTTTTGACATATGGGTGGCCCCGGCGGGAATCGAACCCACGACCATTGACTTTGCAAGCGCCAACGCTTGTAAATAAGCATTGATACTTGCACCAGAAGTCTCCTGCGGAAGATCTGACAATCCTAATCCAAACCGGAGAGGAGGAAAAACGCACAATGGCTCCATGTACATTCTCCTGAAGGATGTTGGCTAGTAGAAAACAAGCCAATAAAAAGCCATTGAGCTCTTTCACCCTTGATGCGGACGAAGGGGGAGATGAGGCCATTAACCCAGAGACACAGAGGAGAAGTATAGACGGGCAGCCACAATACAGGTTGACATTATTTTATTCATGACCTACTTGGAACATTCACATTTACATACCCAGCATTTTAATGGGTCGGCTCTGCAGCGAGCGGTTAAACTGACATCAATCACGGCCAATCGTCTGCCCCCGTGAGCGACGGCAGAGACTGACACAGTAAATCATGAGAGCTGTGTAAATCGAGCTCGTTCCTCTCCTCCATGTCCTCTTGCCTTCATAACATGATTACCGTCCTGTCTATACTACAGCACTGACTGGAGAGTAGGCTGGCCTGAGTCCCAAGGGTCTACACACAGACAACCACAGTGTTCAGTTGCTGGCTGATATCCAAAAATAGTGGAGTAACATCAATTTAGCTCTCACAGAGCTCTCCTTTTATATCTGCTCTCCTTTACCCAAAGGCATATTTGTTGCATCAAATAAGGTATATTAAAAACCCTCTGAGCACCACCCTATTGAAGTGTATTCTGTGCTTTCCCAGTCTGTAGGTCAGAGCAGCCTTGAGCTCAGAGTGGTGAGTCAGGGGCTGGGTGACGGATGGCTGGGCTCAGAGTGGTGAGTCAGGGGCTGGGTGACGGATGGCTGGGCTCAGAGTGGTGAGTCAGGGGCTGGGTGACGGATGGCTGGGCTCAGAGTGGTGAGTCAGGGGCTGGGTGACGGATGGCTGTGCTCAGAGTGGTGAGTCAGGGGCTGGGTGACGGATGGCTGGGCTCAGAGTGGTGAGTCAGGGGCTGGGTGACGGATGGCTGTGCTCAGAGTGGTGAGTCAGGGGCTGGGTGACGGATGGCTGTGCTCAGAGTGGTGAGTCAGGGGCTGGGTGACGGATGGCTGTGCTCAGAGTGGTGAGTCAGGGGCTGGGTGACGGATGGCTGTGCTCAGAGTGGTGAGTCAGGGACTGGGTGACGTATGCTGGGCTCAGAGTGGTGAGTCAGGGACTGGGTGACGTATGCTGGGCTCAGAGTGGTGAGTCAGGGACTGGGTGACGTATGCTGGGCTCAGAGTGGTGAGTCGGGGGCTGGGTGACGTATGCTGGGCTCAGAGTGGTGAGTCAGGGACTGGGTGACGTATGCTGGGCTCAGAGTGGTGAGTCAGGGACTGGGTGACGTATGCTGGGCTCAGAGTGGTGAGTCAGGGACTGGGTGACGTATGCTGGGCTCAGAGTGGTGAGTCAGGGGCTGGGTGACGTATGCTGGGCTCAGAGTGGTGAGTCAGGGACTGGGTGACGTATGCTGGGCTCAGAGTGGTGAGTCAGGGACTGGGTGACGTATGCTGGGCTCAGAGTGGTGAGTCAGGGGCTGGGTGACGTATGCTGGGCTCAGAGTGGTGAGTCAGGGGCTGGGTGACGTATGCTGGGCTCAGAGTGGTGAGTCAGGGACTGGGTGACGTATGCTGGGCTCAGAGTGGTGAGTCAGGGACTGGGTGACGTATGCTGGGCTCAGAGTGGTGAGTCAGGGACTGGGTGACGTATGCTGGGCTGAGAGTCAGGTCACTGCCCGGATACTGGGGAAGCAGACACACACACACACACTTCACTCGGAGGTCCCCTGGTTACAGAACCACAGGGCCACAGCCAGTCTCAAAACCCCTAAACTGGTCAGAACCACAGCCAGTCTCACAACTCCTAACCTGATCAGAACCACAGGCAGTACCACAACCCCTAACATGGTCAGAACCACAGGGCCACAGCCAGTCTCACAACCCCTAACCTGGTCAGAACCACAGCCAATCTCACAACTCCTAACCTGATCAGAACCACAGGCAGTACCACAACCCCTAACATGGTCAGAACCACAGGGCCACAGCCAATCTTACAACCCCTAACATGGTCAGAACCACAGGGCCACAGCCAATCTCACAACCTCTAAACTGGTCAGAACCACAGCCAATCCCACAACCCCTAACCTGGACAGAACCACATCCAGTCTCACAACCCCTAACATGGTCAGAACCACAGGGCCACAGCCAGTCTCACAACCCCTAACCTGGTCAGAACCACAGCCAATCTCACAACTCCTAACCTGATCAGAACCACAGGCAGTACCACAACCCCTAACATGGTCAGAACCACAGGGCCACAGCCAATCTTACAACCCCTAACATGGTCAGAACCACAGGGCTACAGCCAATCTCACAACCTCTAAACTGGTCAGAACCACAGCCAATCTCACAACCCCTAACCTGGACAGAACCACATCCAGTCTCACAACCCATAACCTGGACAGAACCACATCCAGTCTCACAACCCCTAACATGGTCAGAATCACAGGGCCACAGCCAGTCTCACAACCCCTAACCTGGTCAGAACCACAGCCAGTACCACAACCTCTAACCTGGTCAGAATCATAGGGCCACAGCCAGTCGCACAACCCCGAGATCAACAAAACTGTATTTTATCTATGATTGAAATGCACTGTATTCAAACTTGTGTACTGCACACAAAAATAACTTACTTTTTATGTGTGCCTCTCACGAATTTCCAATGATGTCCTGTCCACTGACCCGTCACCTCTGCCATGAGGGAGGGTAAATAACCATGAGTCAGTGGGTCTGGGAGTCCTGTCATGTGACCACAGAGCTCCCGTCTTGTGACAATGATGCCAGAGGTCTAGAGCGATGTCCCATGACTTCCACCTACATACACTTGCTGTATTTAGTGCCGCTCTCCCACAGCGTTCCTCAACTGTTCCTCATCCACCTACTCAAATGTGCTGCAATTTGTCAGTACAGCAGGAAATGATCTGTAATTAGTGTGAAGACTGATGCTGATGTTCTGTATCTACACTGACTGTACAAAACATGCATGAACACCTCTTCTTCCACGACACAGACTGACCAGGTGAATCCAGGTGAAGCTATGATCCCCTATTGATGTCACCTGCTAAATCCACTTCAAATCAGTATAGATGAAGGGGAGGAGACAGGTTAAATAATAATTTGTAAGCCTTGAGACAAGCCGTGGACTGTGTATGTGTGCCATTCAGAGGGTGAATGGGCAAGACAAAAGATTGAAGTGCCTCTGAACGGGGTATGGTAGTAGGTGCCAGGCGCACCGTTTTGAGTGCGTCAAGAACTGCAACGCTGCTGGGTTTTACAGGCTCAACAGTTTCCCGTGTGTATCAAGAATGGTCCACCACCCACAGGACATCCAACCAACTTGACAACTGTGGGAAGCATTGGAGTCAACATTGTAGAGTCCATTCCCCGACCAATTGAGGCTATTCTAAGGCCAAAACGGGGTGCAACTCAATATTAGGAAGGTGTTCACACACACACAACCTAAAGCATCTACATCCAGTGTGGCCTCGACATATGAACAACTGCAAGGACGTTGTCATTGACTGATTAGCCCACTTGTAGGCTAGGGGCAGATACTGTGCAGTCAGTGAGTACCTATTCTAGAGTGTAGTGTCCGCTGCAGTGGCCTAGCCAAAGCCTGCTCCCTCTCGGCAGTGAAGACACAGAGGAAAGTGAGGAAGTGATGGGGAGAGGCAGGCCAGGGCTGGGAGAAAGCAGCCGTTATGCCCACTGCCAATCTGAGAGTGAAGGCAGGCAAGTGTTTCATGGGAGGCAGCCAGGGTCGATCAAGTTCAACAGAGGTGGTATTCACAGCATGACTTCGCAAACACGCAGCGTGTAGCGCAGGCCAGCAGCCCTCTGTCCTCAGCTTCTATGTCACGCTGCGACATCTCCTCTGACGGTTGCCTTTGAACGTGTGATACGCGGTTAATGTGATGCGTCTGGCTGAGAGGACTCGGTCCATTGCTGTTGTGCATTAGATCTGTGCGTGAGATCATTCAAGAGAAAACAGGCATTTGACTGTGGCACTAATAGGTTGTCCAAAACATGGACTGAATAAGGGACGGCCTTGACAACGGTTCGGTATTGCCAGGGGCAGGTATTGATTAGGCTGGTTACTGAACTCTTTAACTGTGTATTGAAGGGCAGATGTACAGGTATGCTATGACATTCTGTGTCTGTGGCATGAAGAGCAGTACACAGGCTCTCTGCGCCTCATCATACCGTGGTGTAACCACACACACTACACACCAGTGCAACAGCGCAAGCTGCCCCTGACAATGCCACCACACACAGAGAAGGCAGGGAGGTGGCGGGAGATGACGGCAGGGGGTGGGGGTGCTGCGTTGAGGGAGAACAGAAAAACCCATTACCCCTCTAGCAGGCTCTGCTACACAGAGGATGACCCCCCACCCAAAACACCCTCAGAAAAGCGGGCTCACATACCGCACCACGGTGACAGTAAGGTCATCTCCACAGCACAGCCAGGTCAAAACAATAACACGATGGGGACACGTCAAGCAGGCCCAGAGATGGGGTCTTAGTTTGATGGATGGGGAATCTGTAGCCTAGTTTCTCATCTTTCCTTGGAGAGCGGAGACAACTGGAGCTAGTAGCTTGTAGAGCAGAGACAACTGGAGCTAGGAGCTTGGAGAGGGGAGACAACTGGAACTAGGAGCTTGGAGAGGTGAGACAACTGGAGCTAGGAGCTTGGAGAGGTGAGACAACTGGAGCTAGGAGCTTGGAGGGGAGACAACTGGAGCTAAGAGCTTGGAGGGGAGACAACTGGAGCTAGGAGCTTGGAGAGGGGAGACAACTGGAGCTAGGAGCTTGGAGAGGTGAGACAACTGGAGCTAGGAGCTTGGAGAGGTGAGACAACTGGAGCTAGGAGCTTGAAGAGGGGAGACAACTGGAGCTAGGAGCTTGCTACCTTTAGTGAGGTATCGGGAGACTTACAGGGATGAATTCATGAAGTGGGTTATTGAAGGCAGAGAGATTCTTTATTCTTGGCCCGTCTGTCAAACCGAATGATAAAGTGTGTCACAAAGTGTGGAGTCACTAATGGCTTTATCCTTGCAGTCATCCAGTCACACACCCACCTCTGTGCTGTCTGGGGATGACTTTATGGTTGATGGACGAGTCTAACTAAAACTGATGATACAGACCTGCTACAGTACTAGGGGTATTGCAGTTCCCAGCACAAGATGTCGGCAATTTGAATCTGATCCAAAAGTAAGAGTACAAAGACACAGCACAGAAGGGCCCCGACAACAGGCACATGCCCTCCCTTGAGAACAGAAGGGCCCCGACAACAGGCACATGCCCTCCCTTGAGAACAGAAGGGCCCCGACAACAGGCACATGCCCTCCCTTGAGAACAGAAGGGCCCCGACAACAGGCACATGCCCTCCCTTGAGAACAGAAGGGCCCCGACAACAGGCACATGCCCTCCCTTGAGAACAGAAGGGCCCCGACAACAGGCACATGCCCTCCCTTGAGAACAGAAGGGCCCCGACAACAGGCACATGCCCTCCCTTGAGAACAGAAGGGCCCCGACAACAGGCACATGCCCTCCCTTGAGAACAGAAGGGCCCCGACAACAGGCACATGCCCTCCCTTGAGAACAGAAGGGCCCCGACAACAGGCACATGCCCTCCCTTGAGAACAGAAGGGCCCCGACAACAGGCACATGCCCTCCCTTGAGAACAGAAGGGCCCCGACAACAGGCACATGCCCTCCCTTGAGAACAGAAGGGCCCCGACAACAGGCACATGCCCTCCCTTGAGAACAGAAGGGCCCCGACAACAGGCACATGCCCTCCCTTGAGAACAGAAGGGCCCCGACAACAGGCACATGCCCTCCCTTGAGAACAGAAGGGCCCCGACAACAGGCACATGCCCTCCCTTGAGAACAGAAGGGCCCCGACAACAGGCACATGCCCTCCCTTGAGAACAGAAGGGCCCCGACAACAGGCACATGCCCTCCCTTGAGAACAGAAGGGCCCCGACAACAGGCACATGCCCTCCCTTGAGAACAGAAGGGCCCCGACAACAGGCACATGCCCTCCCTTGAGAACAGAAGGGCCCCGACAACAGGCACATGCCCTCCCTTGAGAACAGAAGGGCCCCGACAACAGGCACATGCCCTCCCTTGAGAACAGAAGGGCCCCGACAACAGGCACATGCCCTCCCTTGAGAACAGAAGGGCCCCGACAACAGGCACATGCCCTCCCTTGGCCCCCGACAACAGGCACATGCCCTCCCTTGAGAACAGAAGGGCCCCGACAACAGGCACATGCCCTCCCTTGAGAACAGAAGGGCCCCGACAACAGGCACATGCCCTCCCTTGAGAACAGAAGGGCCCCGACAACAGGCACATGCCCTCCCTTGAGAACAGAAGGGCCCCGACAACAGGCACATGCCCTCCCTTGAGAACAGAAGGGCCCCGACAACAGGCACATGCCCTCCCTTGAGAACAGAAGGGCCCCGACAACAGGCACATGCCCTCCCTTGAGAACAGAAGGGCCCCGACAACAGGCACATGCCCTCCCTTGAGAACAGAAGGGCCCCGACAACAGGCACATGCCCTCCCTTGAGAACAGAAGGGCCCCGACAACAGGCACATGCCCTCCCTTGAGAACAGAAGGGCCCCGACAACAGGCACATGCCCTCCCTTGAGAACAGAAGGGCCCCGACAACAGGCACATGCCCTCCCTTGAGAACAGAAGGGCCCCGACAACAGGCACATGCCCTCCCTTGAGAACAGAAGGGCCCCGACAACAGGCACATGCCCTCCCTTGAGAACAGAAGGGCCCCGACAACAGGCACATGCCCTCCCTTGAGAACAGAAGGGCCCCGACAACAGGCACATGCCCTCCCTTGAGAACAGAAGGGCCCCGACAACAGGCACATGCCCTCCCTTGAGAACAGAAGGGCCCCGACAACAGGCACATGCCCTCCCTTGAGAACAGAAGGGCCCCGACAACAGGCACATGCCCTCCCTTGAGAACAGAAGGGCCCCGACAACAGGCACATGCCCTCCCTTGAGAACAGAAGGGCCCCGACAACAGGCACATGCCCTCCCTTGAGAACAGAAGGGCCCCGACAACAGGCACATGCCCTCCCTTGAGAACAGAAGGGCCCCGACAACAGGCACATGCCCTCCCTTGAGAACAGAAGGGCCCCGACAACAGGCACATGCCCTCCCTTGAGAACAGAAGGGCCCCGACAACAGGCACATGCCCTCCCTTGAGAACAGAAGGGCCCCGACAACAGGCACATGCCCTCCCTTGAGAACAGAAGGGCCCCGACAACAGGCACATGCCCTCCCTTGAGAACAGAAGGGCCCCGACAACAGGCACATGCCCTCCCTTGAGAACAGAAGGGCCCCGACAACAGGCACATGCCCTCCCTTGAGAACAGAAGGGCCCCGACAACAGGCACATGCCCTCCCTTGAGAACAGAAGGGCCCCGACAACAGGCACATGCCCTCCCTTGAGAACAGAAGGGCCCCGACAACAGGCACATGCCCTCCCTTGAGAACAGAAGGGCCCCGACAACAGGCACATGCCCTCCCTTGAGAACAGAAGGGCCCCGACAACAGGCACATGCCCTCCCTTGAGAACAGAAGGGCCCCGACAACAGGCACATGCCCTCCCTTGAGAACAGAAGGGCCCCGACAACAGGCACATGCCCTCCCTTGAGAACAGAAGGGCCCCGACAACAGGCACATGCCCTCCCTTGAGAACAGAAGGGCCCCGACAACAGGCACATGCCCTCCCTTGAGAACAGAAGGGCCCCGACAACAGGCACATGCCCTCCCTTGAGAACAGAAGGGCCCCGACAACAGGCACATGCCCTCCCTTGAGAACAGAAGGGCCCCGACAACAGGCACATGCCCTCCCTTGAGAACAGAAGGGCCCCGACAACAGGCACATGCCCTCCCTTGAGAACAGAAGGGCCCCGACAACAGGCACATGCCCTCCCTTGAGAACAGAAGGGCCCCGACAACAGGCACATGCCCTCCCTTGAGAACAGAAGGGCCCCGACAACAGGCACATGCCCTCCCTTGAGAACAGAAGGGCCCCGACAACAGGCACATGCCCTCCCTTGAGAACAGAAGGGCCCCGACAACAGGCACATGCCCTCCCTTGAGAACAGAAGGGCCCCGACAACAGGCACATGCCCTCCCTTGAGAACAGAAGGGCCCCGACAACAGGCACATGCCCTCCCTTGAGAACAGAAGGGCCCCGACAACAGGCACATGCCCTCCCTTGAGAACAGAAGGGCCCCGACAACAGGCACATGCCCTCCCTTGAGAACAGAAGGGCCCCGACAACAGGCACATGCCCTCCCTTGAGAACAGAAGGGCCCCGACAACAGGCACATGCCCTCCCTTGAGAACAGAAGGGCCCCGACAACAGGCACATGCCCTCCCTTGAGAACAGAAGGGCCCCGACAACAGGCACATGCCCTCCCTTGAGAACAGAAGGGCCCCGACAACAGGCACATGCCCTCCCTTGAGAACAGAAGGGCCCCGACAACAGGCACATGCCCTCCCTTGAGAACAGAAGGGCCCCGACAACAGGCACATGCCCTCCCTTGAGAACAGAAGGGCCCCGACAACAGGCACATGCCCTCCCTTGAGAACAGAAGGGCCCCGACAACAGGCACATGCCCTCCCTTGAGAACAGAAGGGCCCCGACAACAGGCACATGCCCTCCCTTGAGAACAGAAGGGCCCCGACAACAGGCACATGCCCTCCCTTGAGAACAGAAGGGCCCCGACAACAGGCACATGCCCTCCCTTGAGAACAGAAGGGCCCCGACAACAGGCACATGCCCTCCCTTGAGAACAGAAGGGCCCCGACAACAGGCACATGCCCTCCCTTGAGAACAGAAGGGCCCCGACAACAGGCACATGCCCTCCCTTGAGAACAGAAGGGCCCCGACAACAGGCACATGCCCTCCCTTGAGAACAGAAGGGCCCCGACAACAGGCACATGCCCTCCCTTGAGAACAGAAGGGCCCCGACAACAGGCACATGCCCTCCCTTGAGAACAGAAGGGCCCCGACAACAGGCACATGCCCTCCCTTGAGAACAGAAGGGCCCCGACAACAGGCACATGCCCTCCCTTGAGAACAGAAGGGCCCCGACAACAGGCACATGCCCTCCCTTGAGAACAGAAGGGCCCCGACAACAGGCACATGCCCTCCCTTGAGAACAGAAGGGCCCCGACAACAGGCACATGCCCTCCCTTGAGAACAGAAGGGCCCCGACAACAGGCACATGCCCTCCCTTGAGAACAGAAGGGCCCCGACAACAGGCACATGCCCTCCCTTGAGAACAGAAGGGCCCCGACAACAGGCACATGCCCTCCCTTGAGAACAGAAGGGCCCCGACAACAGGCACATGCCCTCCCTTGAGAACAGAAGGGCCCCGACAACAGGCACATGCCCTCCCTTGAGAACAGAAGGGCCCCGACAACAGGCACATGCCCTCCCTTGAGAACAGAAGGGCCCCGACAACAGGCACATGCCCTCCCTTGAGAACAGAAGGGCCCCGACAACAGGCACATGCCCTCCCTTGAGAACAGAAGGGCCCCGACAACAGGCACATGCCCTCCCTTGAGAACAGAAGGGCCCCGACAACAGGCACATGCCCTCCCTTGAGAACAGAAGGGCCCCGACAACAGGCACATGCCCTCCCTTGAGAACAGAAGGGCCCCGACAACAGGCACATGCCCTCCCTTGAGAACAGAAGGGCCCCGACAACAGGCACATGCCCTCCCTTGAGAACAGAAGGGCCCCGACAACAGGCACATGCCCTCCCTTGAGAACAGAAGGGCCCCGACAACAGGCACATGCCCTCCCTTGAGAACAGAAGGGCCCCGACAACAGGCACATGCCCTCCCTTGAGAACAGAAGGGCCCCGACAACAGGCACATGCCCTCCCTTGAGAACAGAAGGGCCCCGACAACAGGCACATGCCCTCCCTTGAGAACAGAAGGGCCCCGACAACAGGCACATGCCCTCCCTTGAGAACAGAAGGAAATAAAAATAAACCTGTGCACACCTTCAAAACCTTCTTCTGGGAACGTATTTCCAGGCCTTTTCTACTGTACAAATCTATCCCATTACACTGTGAAGTGAATGCTTTCTTTGGGGGCCGAACACAAAACGACACCCATAGGTGCCAGGCGTACGCTCGCAGATAGACCTGGTATATCAAGTCCGTACTGTTATAAACAGCCACGTACGATCCAACATGTCTAATCTGGCAGCTCAGAGAGAAGGGAAGACAGTGTGTCAGTTGAGGATCAAAGCTGTTCGTATCGGTCCTGTACACACTACTCAGTGAGCTTATCTTCTCGGCACACTGTAAAAGCACACGGGGCTAAAGGGGAACACTCTTGGGTTAAGCTGCTTTCAATATTAGTTATTTTTCAAAGGATAACCTAGAAATATTTTTTTTAAAGGCATGTGGAATCCGAGGCCATATGACTGGGCGCGTGTAGAGGGAGACAGACTTCTCATGCTGTGGAGGGAGGCAGAGAAAGCCAGACTGAAGCCTAGCTTCGTGCCACATGAACAGACAGAGCGCACTTCCTGTCAATACCGGGTTGGATGTCAGCTTGACTGGAGCCCAGGTTTTTAAAATGTACGGAGAGAGGAGTTCAGTCAGGTGCAAGTCAGGTATGACAAATACAGTTTGAACTCCGTTGGTGAAGTTCTCGCTCAACAGTCAATACAGGAGAAAGACTGTAAGCAGCTGACTGTCAATAACACAGGATATCACATACACCTGCGATACGAGCATGCTAATTTAGCACAATATATATAGCATGTTCTGCACCTCACACCCGTCAGTTTGCGAATAACAAGCCAAACGCAGTCCACATATGGGGATACATTTTGTGTAAAATGATAATACGTTGAAGATGCCTGGGTAGCTCTCAGACAGATTGGAGAAGGGACAGGCAACTTGGACTGGAGTGGGGGCCACAACAAATCTGAACTGGACACAGTGGCTGCCAGTTGCCCGTCCCTGGAGTAGAGTATATGGCCTGCTGACACCGTTAAGCCTCGATCTCACACTGAGAGACCAGTGGGCCCATGTCCAGACCACAGCCCTGGGCTCCTCTTCCTCTGTCCTGCCCTGCTAGAATTACCTCTGTCGACACAGTGAGAAGAACACTCCCCTCACACACAGACTCCATTTCCACTGAAAGGACCTTGACATATGCTCTCTTCTAGCTTCTCTCCACCTCTCTTCTAGAGACTGACAGCTTGTATTGTTTGTATTGGAAACTGCCTGTTTGTATTGGAAACTGGAGCTGCTGTTTGAGTCAGGTGGGAAAACAAGGTGGGGGACTTTAACCTCCAGGAGAAGCACCAGACTGGAGAATGACATCAGTCAAGCTGTTTATAAACCATGTAGCCCACGCAACACTCATCTCTACTGAACAAAAACCCTGCAAATGAATACAGTACACAGCAAGGTTTTTGCCATATCTGTGTGCAGCCTTCAACACTGGTGAAAAACAATCAAGCAGGGTCTATTTATTCCTTAACAACCCCCTTTCCTTTTCTATTTGAGGTCAATTCAGGAAGTAGGCAGGCGGGTCGAATTAGCACCAAGGAAACGGTGTTGGCCCCTCCCTTCAGCTGACTGCAGAGCTGAGTAAACAGGTTGAAATGCCGTAAACACAGAGACAGATCTGATCCATGTCTACGGCTGGAACTGTCACTAGACATCAGACAGGGAACCATCAACATGATTCAGAACAGAAAGGTACAGCAACTTACTTCAAAAATAAAGAGGATAGAGTCCAGCTCCTCCCTCTGAGATTTGTTCCCTGAAAGAGAGAAAAGAGTCAGTTTCATCCATAAGAGGAAAGACAGTTCAACATTGGGGTTTGGAACCTATCAGAAATGTGTAGTTCATTTCACTTCAGTGGTTTCCAAACTTCCTTCTGTAGTCCAGCATCTGATTATCATCCAGATCACTTTTGTAAGTCCTAATTGATCACAACACTGGGGATGCGAGTTCTCTCTTACAATGAAGTGAGATATATTGACTTGGATGAGAACTGGCAGACCCTGCAGCTCTCTAGGGCCAGGATGAATGTGACTAACGTACTTCATCATTCCAAAGCCCTGACAGTTGTGCGACTTTCATGATCTTGCCTGTGTACTATAAACCCTTCACAGTGTGTGTGTGTGTGTGTGTGTGTAAGTAAAAGATCTCTACGAGTTATGAGCACTACAATGAGGCAGCTGCTGGTATACCGACGGTCACTTCCTCCCAAGGTCATGATCAAAATAGAGCTAGGGGCTGAAGCTGTGAGGAGGACAACACGGAAGCTGAAGTCATCCCTCTCAACCATGTCATCAGAACAGTGCTTTAAAGAGTAGTGAGAATGGGGAAAGTGGAGGGGGTTAATTATTGAAGGCCCTACGATGGAGCATGCATTAAACATGGGGGTAGTCACGCAGGGCTCGGTAAGTGCTGGAAGGGGACTTGGGGAGAGGACCCACAGAGGGGTGTGCGTTACAGAGCCCATTCATCAACAAACAGACTGACAGCAGGGGGGGAGAGAAGGCCCTGTCCAGAAACCACCCCTGGCTGTGCCGTACCCACTAAGCACTTAGATCGGAGGGTAGTGTAGCGCCACCTTGGGTTAGATAACGGGCCAGATCAAGCTCTTCTCTGTTCTCCTCCCTCTATCTAAACAAGTTTACCTAGAGTACGTCTCTGAGAATCCTGCACTAAACTCAAGGAGTAATGTCAGTGTGGAGTGTGGTATGTGTTCTGAGAAGGAGAGGGTTCTGGGAAATGTACTGTGCTGTGATGCACTTTCTAGGTTATTATTAGCTCCCAGCAATACTAATCCAGGGTTTGCAGAGGTCTGCATCCAGAATATTGCTAGCAACAAACTAAAAAGTTTGTAGGGTACTGTCACGCCCTGGTCTTAGTATTTTGTGTTTTCTTTATTATTTTGGTCAGGCCAGGGTGTGACATGGGTTATTTTATGTGGTGTGTTTTGTCTAGAGATTTGTTGTAGGTATGGGATTGTGGTTAGTAGGGTTGTCTGGAAAAGTCTATGGCTGTCTGGAGTGGTTCTCAATCAGAGGCAGGTGTTTATCGTTGTCTCTGATTGGGAACCATATTTAGGCAGCCATATTCTTTAAGTGTTTCGTGGGTGATTGTTCCTGTCTCTGTTTGCACCAGATAGGCTGTTCAGGTTTTTTCACGTTTGTTGTTTTTGTATACTGTTCGTGTTTTTCATCTTTATTAAAGATGTATACAAATAACCACGCTGCATTTTGGTCCGATCCCTGCTACACCTCTTCAGAGGAAGAGGAGAAAGAAAACCGTAACAGGTACAATATAATATTATTCATCCACAATTTATGTTCTTAAACCCTGAGATGCACAACATGGGCCTGGGAGGCTCACAGGGATATTGGTATCCACAGCACTCAATCATTGATTAATTTCCTCAACTCCATTCTTCCTGTATTCGCCAAAAATGTTGTTCTCTGCACCAAGGCAACATGTGTAGAATTGCGGGAAATTAGATTGGAAACTGCAACATGTTCTCTCTGATGCCAAGAGGGGGGCATTTAAAATGTTCTTTCCCAGGACCCTTTCTTGCTGAGCGGCCTTCAGGTTATATTGATATAGGAGTCGTTTTACTGTGGATATAGATACTTTTGTACCCGTTTCCTCCAGCATCTTCACAAGGCCCTTTGCTGTTGTTCTGGGATTGATTTGCACTTTTCATACCAAAGTACGTTCATCTCTAGGAGACAGAACGCATCTCCTTCCTGAGTGGTATGACAGCTGCGTGGTCCCATGGTGTTTATACTGGTGTACTATTGTTTGTACAGATAAACGTGGTACCTTCAGGCGTTTGGAAATTGCCCCCAAGGATGAACCAGACTTGTGGAGGTCTACAATTTGTTTTCTGAGGTCTTGGCTGATTTCTTTAGATTTTCCCATGATGTCAAGCAAAGCGGCACTGAGTTTGAAGATAGGTCTTGAAATACATCCACAGGTATACCTCCAATTGACTCAAATTATGTCAAAGCCATGACATCGTTTTCTGGAATTTTCCAAGCTGTTTAAAGGCACAGTCAACTTTGTATGTAAACCTCTGACCCACTGGAATTGTGATACAGTGAATTATAAGTTAAATAATCCGTCTGTAAACATTTTGGGGAAAAATTACTTAGGAAATCTACTTTGCCCATGACACAACAGACTTGCCAAAACTATAGTTTGTTTACAAGAAATTTGTGGAGTGGTTGAAAAACAAGTTTTAATGACTCCAACCTAAGTGTTTGTAAACTTCCGACTTCAACAGTATGAAACAAACCGTAAAATAATGACATTCCTATAGTTCCCCAGAATCCCCACTGTGGGCTGAGGTGGTGTTAAATTAAATTTGAACATGTAGTACATACAGGGTCCTCTGGCACTGGCCTTTTAACTTTACCAAAGCCTAGAACCAAGAGGCATGGAGAGACAGCCTTTAGTTACTATGCTCCCAGCCTCTGGAATAGCCTGCCAGAACCTGGGGGAGGCCGAAACTGTGGACATATTTAAAAGAGATCTTAAAACATATTTTTAGCTTTTCTAGTCTTTCAGTTTTTATTGTGATGCTTTCATTTTTTTTATCCTCATGTTTGTTGTGTAGTAAATGTATATAATTTTTTATTTAAGTAGCTTTCCCTGTGAAGTACATTGTATTGCATTCATGTTTGAAATGCATTATATAAATAAAGCTCGATTTGATTTAGGGTTTTGTGCCTCGTCTTGCTAGTTGTCTTTTTCACCTCTGAATGGTCCCAAAATCACTGATCATCACCTTGGTTGCACACAAATCATTAACCTGCTGCAATGTAATACCAGATCTGAATTTATGTTACTCTAATTGGCTTTGAACAGCTAAGGAAAGTCATGGAATGAAAACTACAACCCCCCCTGCAGAATTGAACACACCGGCTCTGAACGAGCTGAAAACGTCTTTACCCAGCTAGTTATACACTCTCCTACTGGGGTAGTAGTCATAGGCCCTGTTTTAAAACACACACACACACAGCACACCCTTCCTTACCTTTTTGCTTTAAGTTACTTTCCAGTGTAATGAAATTTTCATAGAAGATAAAATAAATCTGCGAACAGTTGCTTTCGAAGAAGGTCTTCAATTCACTCTTCTCAATGATATCTGCAAAAGGAAACAAACACACTGTCAGATCAACAAATCACAAGGATTGTTGTTTAGTGAAACTGGCCAAAATGTAAAAATCGCTGCCATTACAATGAAAGATTCCAGTGAGAAGAGTACCCATAATTCTCTCCCGTGTCTCAATCAAACATATGTTGTCATACATAAATCAGAAGCTTAAACATCCTTGGTAATTCAGCGGATGTGAGGATTTACATAACAGCACACCAAGGGGTTTGAGAGGGAAACCGTCTAATTAGGCTAGCCCACCATGCTATAAAGAAAGCGGTTAACTCTGTGGATGCTGTCTGTTTAAATGGTGTAGATCATTAAGGGGGGGGGGGATACACGTGGAGGACGGAATCCCCAAGGAGCATCACTGATGAGCAGGGACATACTGAGGTACAGGGGAGGGCAGAGCCATAGAATTTCAACAGAGCGTAGGCCTCGCTCTATAAGGACAGGCCCATTACACATCTGTCAACGGGACTTCACTAGCGCAAGCTGTGTCCAATTCCAGAATCTGGGACAACCTTACTTTAACCTACAACTCTCCTCCAATCCTCTGCATAACACCTTGATTCAACGATGGCTTTTTGTCTTTGTTTGTTTGTTAAATTAGTTGAAATGAAACTAATAGCTCACCAAACTGTAAAAGCTCTTAGCCATGTGTAGTGTGTGAGCGGTGCTGTGCTGGTGGTTGAGGGTGATCTGTTATGGAGATGGGGAGAGAGTGTAGAGGTTTCCAAGGCCAGGGTCGAGGCATGTTGACCTCAGGTGATGTCTGGGGGAACAGGACCAGCAGTCATACATGCACAGTAGGTCTTGGCTAGCTCTAGCCTGCTAGCAGATCTATTCTTCAGCCAAGTCTTCTTGTATTCGCTGGCATGCTAAAAAAAAACATGACAAAGATGACTAAAAAGCACATCGCTCTGCGACCAGGCTAGAATGTCATCATGTTGGATGTAAACCAATTAGACTTCTTCCCCCTAATTGAGCAATTAAGATTCACCTTCTGTTGAGGCTCTAGTCTGTCCTGGTCCTCAGTTGTGTTCAATACACCATCAACCACCAGTCAACTGGACGAGGCCCGAAGGCCCGAACCAAGCCCAGATAGTCTCCAGTAAATGGCTCAGGGGGACTGCTGGTAGTTGTATCCAGCCAGCCACTGTGGGACAATGACAGTCTGTCTTGTGATTTATGTTTGCCCCCAGATTAAAACACAGATAATGAAGAATCATGGATATCGCCCTGGCAATAAAGTTTGAACCGGTGTTCCATGGATCTGGCCCACAGTTAAAGGCAAACAACGGCCATCACAGAGTAAATGGTCCTGGATGAGACAGGAGCTGCTCTTGTCCTTAGTTCTCAGGTTAATCTGACTGCAGCTCTGATTGAATCGAAAGACAGGCCTTATTCGGGGCGGCAGGGTAGCCTAGTGGTTAGAGCGTTGGACTAGTAACCGGAAGGTTGCAAGTTCAAACCCCCGAGCTAGGTACAAATCTGTCGTTCTGCCCCTGAACAGGCAGTTAACCCACTGTTCCTAGGCAGTCATTGAAAATAAGAATTTGTTCTTAACTGACTTGCCTAGTTAAATTAAGGTAAAACAAAATATATATTCTCACAATCATCTGCAACAGAGTGGAAATGCAGCACCACAATAACAACAACAAAACGACAGAAGAAGCAGAGTAGCCCATTTTATACGGCATTCCCATGTGACACTGTCCTTTTTAATACCGGCAGCAAAACAGGGAAAAACACACAGTAGCACATAAATCAGTGAAATGTTGGGACTAGGGGGGGGGGAGACGAGAACACAAGAAAATGTAGAGCAGAGATGACCATTCTCCAGCCTGCATACTCCTCCTTTCATTACATTCTGCAGATCCCCGACCAGCTATAGACAGATTTCCAAATCCTTAAGCAATGTTTACAAAAATAAGAGAGTACTCGATCAGGTTAAACATTACACTTGACCTGACTGCCCTAAGCAGTGTGCCAAAAACAACAGCATGGCAAATAAGTCTCCTTCACACAAAGTGTCATATTTCGCAACAAGGGAAATTCCATTCAGATCCTAATAACACACTGGCATAATACCCTTTCCTGCACACATTCACTAGCAAACTAAGCACTTTCGAAAGATTGTGAATCATTTGGGGGGGGGGGCTTAACACTGCATCTCTCCCGACATCCATGTCATATCTCCCTCTCTTATTTAGTATGCTGGTGCTGGTATGCAGTCACTGAGCTAAATCACTGTCCTGTAAGTTCACACCACGCTGTCATACTTAGAACACACACACACACACACACCTCAGCCCATCAATACAAAACTCAGTGTCTGCTTTAAGTTGTCTGCGTGCTTCACAGCCAAAACAGTTCGGAACGGTTTGTGCATATATTATGATACATTATATAACATTTTGTGACGTTTTTGTTCGTTTAGGACTTCAGCAAGGTTTTTTTGGGGCTGTTCGGGCACACATTTGATTTATTTTTCCTCTCAAGGCAAGCCCAAGTCAAACGCCCAAGTCTATGTCCCCATTGGCAATTGGTCAACCGTAGGAATTCTTCAATAATGTGCCTGCTGTCATTCAATGAGAGAACTCATTCACATTTTGTTCACTTGAGAAATACTGCACCAAACATCCGAGTCAGATGCAAAATTGTGCAACTAAGATATCCTTTGCAAAAACGGCACAATTTATGACAGATTTCTTAAAATGAACAGATGAATTCCGACTATTTTGAGGAAGTGTATACTGGCTACTGTATACCGTGTGTATATACTACTGTATACCGTGTGTATATACTACTGTGTACTGGCTACAGGGTCTTAAACAGACAAACTGTATTAATTCCGCTTTTCTTTTTTCAAGTGAAGGTTCTTTAAGGGAGTATTCGAGCACACTAGCCGAGTTGGGGTAGCCGCCAGCCAAATCGAAGCATGCCTTCATAAGGCACAACAAATCAGTGGTAGATCTAGGAATAGATCCAATGAGCCAGCCAAATCGTTGAGCATTTTAGCTAGCCTTAGGCTACTAGGTCTAATGAATAACTTTCAGGTCTAATACCCTGAAGGTGAAAATCCAAAAGGTCTCTATTCAGATAGGGGCTGGAATAATAACACACACACACTGTGCTCTGCACCTTACCAGCTCTATTCTCTGTGACAAAAGACAGTACAGACCCAGTACCAAGGGCCAAGGCAGCGCTCTTATCTCAGCCCCTCACATGGTCCACTTTTCAGCACTGCTCATTGTGTTGGAGCGCTTCCTGCCTACCGCTCAGGAATACATGTTGACTCATCAGCAGCAGTACCCACCCACTAACCCTTTAGCCTGCTGGGGGAGAACAGGAGAGGAGAGAAGACCAGCAGGCACATCCTCAGGGAAGAAGGGAATCAGGAGGGCTTGAGGTTCGTGCGTGTGTGTGTGTGTGTGTGTGTGAGAAAGAGAGAGCATAAAAGAGAAAGGAGTGCACGCGTGCAAGCGGCGGGTCATTGGTCAGGTGATAAAGCCATTCCCAGGTCACTTCCTCCCATATTCCTGTCCTACAGCTGTCAGGAGACCCACTAACCCCACTAAACCCACTAAACCCACTAACCTTTATTGTCCAAAGGGAGTTCTTCTTTGGACAACAAAGTAGCTTCACAGAGTGTGCATACATGCAATAACAAACATTTTGTTCTAACGACTAGCCAACTTGGCTGGCTCTAGTCAACAACCAACATAGTTTACATGTCTGTCCATCATCAACATCTGAATTTGATAGATTGACCTAGATCTGTGTTTAAGCCTATCCCTTGAACACGATGCAGTGTGCGTGCGTATGTGTGTGTGCGTGCGTATGTGTGTGTGTGCAAGCGTGGAGTTGGATCATTTCTGTTTGACGTCCTGCATGTCACAGACCCATCAGAGCCTGTCATCCGGCTCTTTCTACCTCACACATTGACTCACTGCTCTCCATCTGCTCAAACCAAACCCCTCTCGCCAGGTTGTGGAGCGTGACGGATGGAGCAAGAGACAAGTTCACAGAGAAGACGGGACGATTTCTGACAGAGGGAAGAATTCTCAAGAGATCTTCCACACAGACAATACAGTACTGTTGATCTGCTGTTTACACTGGTGCATTTCAATGGACTTCCTTTGCACGGTTAGTGCTTTCAAGAGTTTTGGTAGGGCTTTATTGAACCCTGTGGGACCCCCCCCCCCACCCACTCAATGGGCTCTCAGTTCCCTTGTTGCCGTGCCGACAGACGTAGAACCGGTTCTGCAGGTCCGGGGAATGCAGGAGGCTGATGTTATATTGAATCCTTCAGAGAGACACAGAGCTGAGCTGCCTGACTGCATGATGAAACAGGAGGGGGAACGTGGCTATCACCAGCCATTCAGCTGTCATCTACACACAGCACTGACTGTTACAGCGGATGGATGGATATGTGAGGAGAGGAGATGTCCTGCTGTTCACTGTTGAGGGGAACAGGGACTGCTGCTCCTCAGAGAGACCTTTGTGTGTGGAAGTGAGCGAGTGCCAACATTTCACTGATCCCGACACAATAGCACCTCTCTCAGTACAGAGGAGCAGAGAGGAGAGGAAGGTGTTGGTGTGATTGTTGAGTGTGGCTAAAGGAGTTCAGGACAAGTTCAACAGCAGAGGACAGACTAGAGGTCGATCGATTATGATTTTTCAAGGCCGATACCGATTATTGGAGCACCAAAAAAAGCCGCTACCGATTAAATCGGACAATTTTTTTTTTTACCATTTATTTGTAATTTTATTTTACCTTTATTTAACTAGGCAAGTCAGTTAAGAACAAATTCTTATTTTCAGGAACAGTGGGTTAACTGCCTGTCAGGGGCAGAATGACAGATTTGTACCTTGTCAGTTTGGGGATTTGAACTGAACCGTTCCATATTTTATCTAACGGGTGGCATCCATAAGTCTAAATTCTAAGTTAAATATTCCTGTTACATTGCACAACCTTCAATGTTATGTCATAATTACGTAAAATTCTGGCAAATTAGTTTGCAAAGAGCCAGGAGGTCCAAACTGTTGCATATACCCTGACCCTGCGTGCAATGAACGCAAGAGAAGTGACACAATTTTACCTGGTTAATATTGCCTGCTAACCTGGATTTCTTTTAGCTAAATATTTAGGTTTAAAAATATTCTGTGTATTGATTTTAAGAAAGGCATTGATGTTTATGGTTAGGTTTTAGGTTGGAGCAACAGTCCTTTTTCGTGAATGCGCACCGCATCGATTATATGCAACGCAGGACACGCTAGATAAACTAGTAATATCATCAACCATGTGTAGTTATAACTAGTGATTATGATTGATTGATTGTTTTTATGAGATAAGTTTAATGCTAGCTGGCAACTTACTTTGGCTTAATGCATTCGCGTAACAGGCAGGCTCCTTGTGGAGTGCAATGAGAGGCAGGTGGTTAGCGCGTTGGACTAGTTAACCGTAAGGTTGCAAGATTGAATCCCCGAGCTGACAAGGTACAAATCTGTCATTCTGCCCCTGAACATTGAAAATAAGAATGTGTTCTTAACTGACTTGCCTAGTTAAATAAAAGGTGTAAAAATACAATTATTATTATTATTTTTTTTAATCGGTGTCCAAAATTAGCGATTTCCGATTATGAAAACTTGAAATCGACCCTAATTAAATCGGCCATTCCGATTAATTGGTCCACCTCTAGAACAGACCCGGGGTCAGTTCTTATTCCAAACAGTTTATTTGTAATTCCACTCGGCCAATCGCTAATCCGCCTCTTGGCAATTGCAGACCGGACACATAGTTAATGCTTTGTATCTTAAACGATAGTAAGCCACAAGAGTACTATTGAGTCAGTCACTCTGTAGGGGGAGGTAGTAACATACGGGCCATATCCCAGAGGAGTTAAGAAGTGGGCTACCGGAGTAAGTGTTCTACACTGAAAATTAAACCCCCCCCCCAAAAAAAAAAACTGTTTACGAAATCACAACGGAATACGAAAAGGAATCCTACCTTGGGTCTAAGTATTTCAAGCGACTGACTGTTCCTGATCGTGTGCTGGAAGATCTCCTGTTGTCAGTCAGAGCAGAGCAGCTGTTGAGTCCCCATGAATAACAACCTGCAACAGCTATTCAGATGAGCCGATACCTGATGGCCATATTAAATATTCAAAGGGAGGTAACTCAGGAAGAGAAACACAACATGTTCTCCACGCTGACATGTATAGTGCTGACTGTCTATCCTCACTGTTCTCTCCGACCGGCTCCAAAACGTCAGATAACATCGAAAAAGTCACGACTGTTTGACACCTAGGTCTCGGGATGTCACATGACATCACGTCAACACGGGAGTCTTGTCTGCGTCGGTGTGACGTCAGCGCCATCGACGGTTAAACAATACAAGACCACTCCGACATGCCTCCGGACCAAATCAACTAGACCGGAGACACTAACACAATTCGAATGCTTTTGGTGGAGAAAGTGAATTGGGTGAGAAGCATGCATGGTTGACATTCTATACTAGTGAATGTTTAACGGTACCTACATTACAACTAGGAGGTGATCTAACTGATTAAGGGTCCACTGGCGTGTGCATTAGGCCTAGCCAATCACGTTGAACTGGTCATCCAGTCATCTGAAGCCGCATGGATATTTACACTGCACTGTAAAAACATCTGGACACTTAACCTGTTCAAACTGAAACACTTCCTGTAGCCATAACGACAAGAAGCCATTTACTGTAGAAACGTGTGTGAAATGTTTCCTAGCTGCAGGGAGATGAACGGGAGCCATTCACACCAAGCAGAGTCATTAATATGCTATGTCACATTCATACAGGAGGACCTGGCTGATCAACCTGTGACAGAGGCTCATTAGCATTTAGACCTAGCTCTGTCCCTGCTCTGGCCGCCTGTCAGGAGGAGTGAGATAGAGCAGACACGCACGGGGGGGGGGGGGGGGGGGGTCTTTAACCAGGCTAACTCGCCTGGGGGCAACAACATAGAGCTGCTGCTAATGTGGAGGCTGATGGATGGATGGATGCAAGGTTAGCTACCTGAAACCCCCATCACTCTGGCCCACACACAGAGAGAGAGACAGACATACAGAGAGACAGACACACAGACATACAGAGACAGACTGACATACAGAGACAGACTGACATACAGAGACAGACTGACATACAGAGACAGACTGACAGAGACACCGACGGACAGAGACACCGACGGACAGAGACACCGACGGACAGAGACACAGGGAGAGAGAGAGAAACAGACAGCCAGAGAGACAGAGAGGGACAGAGACAGACAGGGACAGACAGGGACAGAGACAGACAGGGAAAGGCAGGCAGGGACAGACAGGCAGGGACAGACAGGCAGACAGGGACACAGACAGACAGGCAGGCAGGCAGGGACAGGCAGGTAGGGACACAGAGAGACAGACAGGGACAGAGAGGGAGGGACAGAGAGACAGACAGGGAGGGACAGAGCGACAGACAAGGACAGGGACAGGCAGGGACAGACAGACAGGCAGGGACAGACAGGGACAGAGAGACAGACGGACAGACAGACAGACAGGGACAGAGAGACAGACGGACAGACAGACAGGGACAGAGAGACAGACGGACGGACAGACAGACAGGGACAGAGAGACAGACGGACGGACAGACAGACAGGGACAGAGAGACAGACAGGGACAGAGAGACAGACAGGGACAGACGGACAGACAGGGACAGACGGACAGACAGGGACAGAGAGACAGATGGACAGACACACAGACAGAATTGTATTTTAAAACAACATACTTTTTCTCTGGTTTTGATTCAGTGCTGGTGCCTTGGGCCAGAGAGAGATGGATAAGAGAGAGAGAGAGAGAGAGCCCCCCCCCCCCCCCATTGGAGGAGTGTAGGCTTGACAGTAGTCACTGTGTCACTAGGCAGGCCATACAGTACTGTGCTGCAGTTCAGTCACCGTGTCACTGCCTCAGTCAAGGAAACCTTGAGCAGAACTGCTAGCTAACACAGCCACAGTGTCCTCAATTCATTCCATACACCTTACATAGCAGGCACCCGTTCTTTCACCCCGGTCCATCCACAACAGTCACCCCAAGGGGGCATCAGTAGGGCACAGCAGGCGCCAGCTCACCTCTTCATCCTCCTCCGAGTGTGCTAACCGCTAAGAAATCAGAATCTCAACACCGCCACAGCTCAGCTATTTTAAAACCAAGTACCAGGAAGCCAACCTGAGAGAAGCAATGGAGGAAAGAAAACACCCCCCCAAAAGAGGTGCAATCAGCCAGCAGCAACCCAGCTCGGAGCGCCCCCTCCACAGCCCTCGGAGCGCCCCCTCCACAGCCCTCTGAGAGCAGCGCTGAATCGCTGACTTTGGACCACGTTAAGAGGAGGTTCATGATAAATCCATAGCAACCAGCGAGGGAAACTTCACTACCGCCTGTCACATGATGCAATTCACAGGGAGGGAAAGGGTAGTGCTAGGAAGAAAATTAAGGATAGCAGGAGCAGGGTCATTCAGAGGCCTAACACACAGAGGATCCCACTGATAGTAAATGAACCAGAACCAGGGACACCAGCAGAGCAGCACTGAAGCCCCTGAGCTGTCAATCATATATATTTTTTTTATTTCACCTTTATTTAACAAGGTAGGCCAGTTGAGAATAAGTTCTCATTTACAACTGCGACCTAGCCAAGATAAAGCAAAGCAGTGCGACAAAAACAACAGCCGAGTTACAAACAAACGTACAGTCAATAACACAAAAGAAAAGAAAAATGGAAAGATCTATGTGTGTGCAAATGTAGAAGAGTAGGGAGGTAGGCAATAAATAGGCCATAGAGGTGAAATAATTACAATTTAACATAATACTGGAGTGATCGATGTGCAGATGATGATGTGCATGTAAAGATACCCTCTTGCTCTTTTGCACCCCAGTAAGTAATAATATGGGGATGAGGTAGTTGGGTGTGCTATTTACAAATTCATTGTACCTGTACACAGCCATCGGTAAGCTGCTCTGACAGCTGATGTTTAAAGTTAGAGCGGGAGATATTTTTTGCAATTCGTTCCAGTCATTGGCAGTAGAGAACTGGAAGGAAAGGCAGCCAAAGGGAATGTTGGCTTTGGGGATGACCTGTGAAATATACCTGCTGGAGCTTGTGCTACGGGTGGGTGTTGCTATGGTGACCAGTGAGCTGAGATAAGGCAGGGCTTTACCTAGCAAAGACTTATAGATGAACTGGAGGTAGTATATGGGACTTTAGTGATCAAATGGATGGCACTGTGATAGACTGCATCCAATTTGCTGAGTAGAGTGTTGGAGGCTATTTTGTAAATGACATCACCGAAGTCAAGGATCGGTAGGATAGTCAGTTTTACAAGGGTATGTTTGGCAGCATGAGTGAAGGATGCTTTGTTGTGAAATAGGAAGCGGATTCTAGATTTAATTTTGGATTGGAGATGCTTAATGTGAGTCTGGAAGGAGAGTTTACAGTCTAGCCAGACACCTAGAATATGTGGACAACTACAAATACCTAAGTCAGAACCGTCCAGAGTAGTGATGCAAGTCGGGCAGGCAGCAATCGGTTGAAGAGCATGCATTTAGTTTTACTTGCATTTAAGAGCAGTTGGAGGCCACGTAAGGAGTGTTGTATGGCATTGAAGTTTGTCTGGAGGTTTGTTAACACAGTGTCCAAAGAAGGGCCAGATGTATACAGAACGGTGTCGTCTGCGTAGAGGTGGAGCAGAGAATCACCAACGGCACGAGCGACATCAGTGATATATACATAGAAACTGCCAGAAGTCCGGACAACAGGCCCTCCGATTTGACACACTGAACTCTATCTGAGAAGTAGTTGGTGAACCAGGCGAGGCAGTCATTTGAGAAACCAAGGCTGTTGAGTCTGCCGATAAGAATGCGGTGATTGACAGAGTCGAAAGCCTTGGCCAGGTTCGATGAAGTTGATCTCACTGAGTCAAATTGGAGTCTCTTATGAGGTCAATGGGAGTGCTTTCAGAGAGCTACCACCAGCGCTGACTCTATAGACCGATGCACGGAGCCGTTGAGCTGATAAAGCCCTCAGCCAGCCAACGCCAGGTCTTAGCAACGTACGGACAGAGGCTGTGAAGGTAGAAGGCACCAAAAACAGCCTGAGCAACATGCATCATCTTTTGTAAGCAGTGTATTTACAGAAGATAAACTCCTGACTGTCTGGGTAAAGCCATGGGGCGAAGTAGCTCTCTGTCAATGGAACGGAGGTCGTGGTACAGCTGATGTGGCCTCCTCATCCACCGTGATCATATAATAGTGGTTTACAACCGACTGTCAACAGCCGTGCTACACCTCTCAGGCAGTGAGGTGTGATCTTAGCAGCTACTGTAAGCATGTCATGCCACTGTCAGACACAATCACTCAGGTCAACCTTGGTAATATTAGCCTATTGCAATTTGCAAACGTTTTCCCCCTACATACTGTGCAAAAGTCAATACTTGACACTTCAGGAAGATGGAAATGAAAGGCCATATTTTCAAACTGTGGGGCCTTTCATTAGGACCATGTAACAGATTGAATGTTTGACAGACGTGGTAGCAGTGGCTGGATGCACCCTGACCTCAGGCCAGTCTGTCTGTGTTCACAGATCAGGGAGCCGCTCAGCTGCCGAATGCCTCTCTTCCTCATGAGGTCGCCCTCAAATACCTCCCTTAATTAACCTGGGATGGCAAGCAGCGGGCTAGAGGCAAGCTGCTGCCTGGTTGTCGCTATCTGGCCATGCTGCAAAGGACAGTAAAACAAAATCAGATTTTACCACTACCTCGAACCAAAAATTAAGAACAAATGGGTTAGTACATGTTCTTGCTCATCAATTCTGACAATAGGCCTAGGAATTCTGTTCTTAGGAGCATGCCCAGCTAGTGTAGGACAACCGGGTTGAATTTGGGTCCCGAGGCAAAACCTGTTGAGCCCCACTGATCTAGTTACCTTACAGCCCATGCGGAGTCCTCCCTCCATGCCTTTTGATTACCTCACCATAAAAAAACAAGAAAAAACACCCTATAGATTTCAATGGAGATGACAACCTGGGTTGTGTATTGGGGCAACACACACTTGTAGGAATTCCCAGTTATTCCAAACATCCTGGAATAAACAAGAAATCTGGAATCCTCCAAACAGAATTTCTAAAAAAATAAAACTAGGAAATGTTGAAAAGTTACCAGAATTGTACAACCCTGTTCAGTGCATTCTGTTATTTGAACTTGCGACCATTAAACCAATCTGACCAGACTTTCATGACCTGTGTAAAGGACATAAATATTACTCAGTGCAAAACATAGACTAGGTTACTCCTCATCCTTTGATGCATTGCATTTGTCCTTGTCGTGTGCCTTTGGCCCTCAGCCTTTAAAACAAAACAAAAAAAATGGTTTTGTTGTTGCATTTTACCCCCTTTTCCTCCCCAATTTCCATTGTCTCATCGCAGCAACTCCAAGGTTGTTATTCAGTCCGGAATGGGGCTGACGCCTCTAGCACTAAGATACAGTGCCTTAAAGCGCTGCGCCACTCGGGAGCCACCTTGTTCTTCAGTTTCTCCTATACGCAGTGTTTCCCCTATATGCATTTAAAATCGTGGCCGCCACTGCAAAATAAAATAAACTCTGTAGACTTGCCGCAACAAAGCCTGCACTTCAACAATATGTCGGTTTCATAGAAATGGTTGCAGCCAAACTGAACTATAGACCACTGGTTTAATGTTGACTTCGATATGTAAACAAACACCAGCCATCATCAGCCTCGGGCCATGCAGCGAGAGGTGAGCCCGAATTTCTTTTATTTAAATCATTTTAAGAAAAAGCTGTAACAACAAAATGTGGAAAAAGTGAAGGGGTCTGAATACTTCCTGAATGCACTGTAGATTCAGAACAGAATGATGGCTAATATATTATTGTACCTCATCGTATGGTAAATGTTATTCTCGTCACTTGGCTGAGTTGAGACATATAGTGCCCTGTGTGAATCTCAAAGGAACAGACAGTTCACCCAACAAAAAAAACACTTTGTTCACTATGACTACCTGGTATTGACCAGCCTAACAAGTACACAGTCATAACGGACAACCATGGAAGTGGCAAGGAGGAAACAGCTACGTGAGATCAGGCCAGGCTGCTCTCTCTCTTCTGTCCCTCAGTCTCACCCTCAGAGTCAGTGTAGCCATGAGCCCTGCAGACCTAGGGAGGCCTACAGTACTATAGGAGAGAGGTGTGGAGCTAGCAGCGCCAGGGTGATAATGACATTAGCTGCCATCCTAAATGGGCAACACTAGACAGACCTGCTAATGGCTGTCTAGTGTCACCAAACCTGCATAGGACAGTTCACATTTATGCCCAGCTATTCACAATGGATTTGAAGTTACCGCATATTTTTTACACTTAACCTGTGTCCAGGAAACAGCCCCCCTTGTGTGTGGTTTATTACCTTTAAAAAAAAGGGTCTGGATTAGTTACTGTTAGACCATTCCTGCTGTATAAGCATATTATTAGTTCTAACAGTCTCAATGTTATGGTCTCTAATGTTCTTCAAGTTGGAAAAGTCTCACAACTGTAGTGTTTTGCAATGGTACAGGGGTCACAATATAATTCTTCTTTTTTTAAACGCAGATTTAAAAAAATCTGCATTTTAAACCATTTCAGCTGAGTTTTAGATTGAAAATTAGAACAGTGAACGGGGGGGGTGCATCTAGTTTTCACAGAAAATAGATTAGTGAAACACATTTGGCAGAAAACAGAAGTGGAGAAGTGCAACTGAAGCACAAAAGTTGTCTGATGCCGATCAGAAATGACAAAACACAGCAAGATATTTATTTTTTCCTGCATGTGAAAAACGCAGAATTCTGCAATCCCTGTTGGTAACGGTATTGGGTTGGGTTTAATGCTAAAGCTCACTAATCACAATACATATAGAGTAGGGCTGGGTGATATTTTTCACATTATGACTACATTTGATCTTTCATAATAAAAAGTTGTAAATATGCTTTATAAGTAGTTCATGACACTAGGGTGGCAACACATACATTATATGTGATTTCAAATGGGGCTGTTCTCCATGCTGAACGAAGTTGTATTGAACAGTGTAAAATAAAACAAAAATACCGTTCTGCATTTACTGCACTTTTGTTATCATTTCCACACTGTGCCACACAGGGCCACATGATATGGGCAAAACTAGGCCTAGTTCATTGGTGAACTGCTGGAATCATGGAAATAGAATGATTATTCTAATTCTATAGTTGGAATCAGTGTTCATTTTGGCAGCTACTTTAGATTTAGTTAAAATAATTGAGTCTTAGTCACACATTCGTCATTTCATCCTTCATTAGTTCTAGTTATTACCAGTCGACTAAAACTCTGGAAAATGTCTCTCTAGTTTTAGTCACATTTTCTATTAAATTATGAATATTTAGGGCACCTCTTAATGTGCACATGATGAAAGTTAGATAGCCTTGACCAAATACAGTAAACTTAAATGAATAGCCCGAGCTTAAATCACTGAACACAGGCACTTAGACAGGTTTCTATTCGAGCCAGGCCTCTATTTCCTTAATGCACACAGATGTATCTCATTTACATTTCAATTGTTTAATTCCAGCATTCACTTCCAGAATTGTAATCAATTTCTTCATTTCCTGCACTAATGTGTTATTATTTACACACTGTGTCATGTTTCTTTTATCTTAGTATTGCCCTATTGTGGGAGAAAAAAAATCCATGACAATAATTATTCTCCCCAGACTGTATTTTCAGTCGTTCTTACTTTTGCCACTAGAGGGCGATCGGCTGATTTCTGGGGGTCAGGTTCTTACTGGCATGAAAAACAGATGATCGCCACCATTTGAGCCATTACTGAATTATTTAATGTAACAAATCAAACCTCAAACAATTCATGGTAAACTCGTATACAATTCATTTAGACCCGGCATTTATTTGAAATAGCCGTTGACAGTAAAAAAGGGACAGGCAGCTATTTGAGACTAACCAATACCAGCCTTAATTAACAATATAGGATATAAAGCCTTGGCTACAGGTTAATCAATTTACAGCTAAGATTTTCTCCCCATCAGAGCCGTCAAGAGGGTAAATAACAGTGGTTTAATTGAAAAGGAGAGAATTTGATTTTTACAAAAAATGCCAGAACAATTACTATACTCCTAATATTGGACAAAACAGATGAAAAGGAGGTTCATATCAAATTAAAATGTCCTCATGTGGAATTTGTCTCGTCACATTTGTCGACTAAAAAGCAAAGCAAATTGTACTCGTTTTTTTTTCTCCCCAGGGCATATTGTCTCGTTATCATAAATTTCTGTCAGGAAAAATAGGTTGTGGACGAGTATTTTTTGCCGTAGTTATTGTTGACGAAATTAACACTGGTTGGAATATAGTGGGCAGCACCTTGAACACGTTTGACATGACGACTGAATGAGCCAGGGAGGAATTGACAGGGTAGGAACAAAAGGGTTGGTCAGTGTTCCCAGATGACCCTAATTAGGTTTTACATGACATGTTTTCATACCTCATGCAGCTAGCTAACATATTCATGCTTCGCCGATTCCTCTCTGATTTAGAAAATGCCATTGAACAAACAGGCTTATCTAGGCCTACACCAGCACTGGTACCAGGCCGTATTAGATAGCCATGTTTCCTCTGACTAGCCAGCCAACTAGCGATTACTATTAGCGGCTAACGAGATTTACTTTAGCCCCAACTTGCTAAGAAAATACAAACTAGCAGACAGTAGTTTTCAGACAGTAAGACACACAAACTAATAGTGTAACTATAGAACGCTTATGGAAAGCAGCATTTCACCAACAACATCTATCAGACTGCAGAGTGAACGGCAAAAAAGTGCTTGAGGCTCCTTGATCGAGCAACTGCTCTCTCCTTGAGTGACAAGGGGTAGGGCAGGGTGGTGGCATGCAGACATTCTTGCTATACCGCAATGCATGCAGCAGGAGGTGAGGGAAAAAGACGATAAACGGACATTAAAACGCGCAAGAGTAGGTAAAATAAAAGCCCAAACCGGTCCCTGCATCAATACCGATATATAGTACAATATGCTATACTGCCCAGCCCTAATATAAAGCTGATTTTCAATTTGATTGAAAACACAAGACTGCCATGGAGCGGCATTTACTGGTTAAAACCTGGTACATTCACACTACTTTATGATAAATAATGCAACCCGACTTCAATTACTCATTTCTCTGAACAGGTGGGAAAAAAAACATGGTTGGATGTTGGGTACTACATTTATTGAATATTATCTGAATCCTACCCATTTAAAATGAGGGCAGTTTACCACTCAGCCCAGTCCAAGCTCTTCTTTGTCCTGGCACCCCAATGGTGGAACCAGCATCCGTGCCAGTCTTCCCAAAAATATCTAAAACTCTACCTCTTCAAACAGTATCTTAAATAATCCTCCTTACTCACCTCGAGCCCCCCCCCCCCCCCCAAAAAAAAACATTTTTTTACACACATACATGCACAAACACCCATCAAAAGTTTGCACGCACCTACTCATTCAAGGGTTTTTCTTATTTGTACTCTTTTCTACATTGTAGAATAATAGTGAAGACATGAAAAATAGGAAATAACATATGGAATCATGTAGTAACCAGAAAAAAAGTGTTAAACAAATCAAAATATATTTTCTATTTGAGATTCTTCAAAGTAGCCACCCTTTGCCTTGATGACAGCTTTGAATTCATTCAAACAGCTTCATGAGGTAGTCACCTGGAATGCTTTTCCAACAGTCTTGAAGGATTTCCCACATACACGGAGCACTTGTTGGCTGCTTTTCCTTCATTCTGATGCTCCGACTCATCCCAAAAACCACAACTCATCATTGTGGCCAGGTCATCTGATGCAGCACTCTCCATCACTCTCCTTCTTGGTCAAATAGCCCTTACACAGCCTGGAGGTGTGTTGCGTCATTGTCCTGTTGAAAAACAAATTATAGTCCCACTAAGCACAAACCAGATGGGATGGCGTATCGCTGGTAGCCATGCACACTTAGTGCCTTGAATTCTAAATAAATCACAGACTCCTCAGCAAAGCACCACCACAGCATCACACCTCCTCCTCCATGCTTCACGGTGGGAACCACACATGCGGAAATAATCCGTTCACCTACTATGCGTCTCACAAACACATGGCGGTTGGAACCAAAAATCTCCAATTTGGACATCAGACCAAAGGATGGATTTTCACCGCTCTAATGTCCTTTCTCGTGTTTCTTGGCCCAAGCAATTCTCTTCTTATTATTGGTGTCCTTTAGTAGTGGTTTCTTTGCAGCAATTCGACCATGCAGGCCTGATTCACACAGTCTCCTAACAGTTGATGTTGAGATGCGTCTGTTACTTCATCTGCAGCAGAGGTAACACTGAGTCTTCCATTCCTGTTGCGGTCCTCATGAGAGCCAGTTTCATCATAGCACTTGATGGTTTTTGCAACTGCACTTGAAGAAACTTTCAATGTTCTTGACATTTTCTGTATAGACTGACCATGTCTTAAAGTAATGATGGACTGTTGTTTCTCTTTTCTTAATTGAGCTGTTCTTGCCATAATATGGACTTGGTCTTTTACCAAATAGGGCTTTCTTCTGTATACCCCCCTACCTTGTCACAACACAACTGATTGGCTCAAACGCATTAAGGAGGCACACCTGTTAATTGAAATGCATTCCAGGTAACTACCTCATGAAGCTGGTTGAGAGAATGCCAAGAGTATGCAAAGCTGTCATCAAGGCAACGAGTGGTTATTTGAAGAATCTCAAATATATTTTGATTTGTTTTAACACTTTGGTTACTACATGATTCCATGTATTATTTTGTAGTTTTGATGTCTTCACTATCATTCTACAATGCAGAAAATTGTTTTAAAAAATAAAGAAAAACCCTTGAATGAGTAGGTGTTCTAAAACCGGTAGTGTATGCCTAAAATAACATTGTGGTACCGCGGTTGGGTTCAGGACCAGGTCCTGCGGTAGCAGGCGGGAGTCAGACAGAAAGCCAGCGGGAGCAGTATGAAAAGCTGCGGTAGCCGGACAGAAAGCCAGCGGGAGCCGTATGAAAAGCTGCGGTAGCGGGCGGGAGCCAGACAGAAAGCCAGCAGAAGCAGTATGAAAAGCAGCATCTTGCTAAGATGTGCATTTAAACTGTGGCGCATGAGCAGCATCACAGAATTAAGCTATGGTACAATGAACACGGGCAAGTGATTGACAGAAGGCTACACTGTGGACAGGGATGAAAGAAAACGAGATTGTATCTATCCAGTGTTTTTTGAAAAGGTGAAAATCACATGTCAAGGTCTCAGCTTGACTCAGCAGGGAAAAGGACCTCGCTGACTTTGTTTCCGATGTGGCAGTGATTGTTTCCCCAGAGCTTTACCTCCTAACAGCAGCCATCCTAGTTGACCCTGACCCCACCATCACTCACCGCAAAAGCATGAAGAGGAAAGAGGATGAAGTGACACTGTGGCCAACATTCTGTCTTCTCCTCTCTCTTGCTCACACTCACACTTCTGTGTGGTGTGTGCATACACATGTACTGTGTGTGTGTGTGTGTGTGTGTGTGTGTGTGTGTGTGTGTGTGTGTGTGTGTGTGTGTGTGTGTGTGTGTGTGTGTGTGTGATCCAAGTTAAGGAATAGCCATGCACAGCTCCAGTCACAGAGCCATGTGTGATCAGGTGGTCTAGCAGGCTCCTGTAATTAACAACCTCAGGCAGATCCAGTCAGGCATGACCAGCAAATTAACATGCAGCAGCTCACACACTCAACATTACAGATATCCTCACTGGGCACAAAACCAACAAAAAAAAACTCTGCTGAAAATAGACTCTCTGCAGAATTCCCCTTCAAGTAAGCTACAGCAGTTTTAGGTCTGTGACTATTTCCTGACCATAGACCTTGGTATGGTCTACTGATGCTGTCATGTCATACTGTGATATTGGGCCTAAATCAAACTTGAGTCAAGCAGTGTTTTCCACTAGTGCTGAATGCAGGCTATACAGTAGGTTACACAGCAATTTTCAGCCGTGTACTTTTTCAACTTAAATTAACTAGGCTACTTTTCAATTAGCAAATCAGAAAAAAAGGCTGTAGAGTCCTCTCCCGCTAGAGGTAACAATAAGTCGAAATCAACTTAGCCTATTGTTTTCTGGTACATTCAGTTATTTTCTTTTGCGTGTTTCATATGCAGCCACAAAGTGTTGCCGCATCAACTTCCTGTACGTTGATTGGTGAACAGCAAGCTTGACTGAATAAAGTCGATCTCATATATTCTTGACACTACGTTGTATTTCGGAATGGCAAGTCTTGACTATCTTAAATGTGTTTGTTTTTTTATAAAATAATGACACATACCATGATCAATTATTACGCGATTAAATGAATCATGTAACAATTAATTAAGTAGTAATCTGGGGAACCACGGGAAAAGTTATTTTACGAGTTATTATCTCCCGACTAAACTCTAAAGACAACTCCCTTTCGTCAGTCAGTCCATTCATTCATTCTTATTACCTCATATCAGTCTCATTCTGAATGTCGCAGAACTCTTGGATATCTGCACGAACCCTAGCATAAATGATGAATCAGCAATAAACTAATTGGCTTAATTATTTATTTACTAACTAACCACACAGAATTACATAAAAAAACAGGATAGTTTTCACATCGATTACTACACAATGGAATGAAAAGTCCCTAGTAGACTAAACCGGTATGACGGCTTGTTACACAAAATGACGGATTCAAAAGAGAGGGAAAGGGAGAGACAAAGGAATTCCACGATTGTACAGACAGCCGATTTACTATGCTCACGGAAATGTGAATAATTTGCACATGAACGGCCGCTCATTTGAAAGAATTGAAATGTACATATTTACTAGGGGTGCACAATAAATCTGCGTATTCCCCCAAAGCTCAGTTGTCCTGAGTCTGCACAACTTTGCCAGGACCTAGGATCAAGGGACACACTCAAGTGTTTTAGTACTATATCTCTTGAAACAATGATGAAAATAATCATGGCCTCTAAACCTTCAAGCTGCATACTGGACCCTATTTTAACTAAACTACTGAAAGAGCTGCTTCCTGTGCTTGGCCTTCCTATGCTGATCATATTAAACGGCTCTCTATCCACCGGATGTGTACCAAACTCACTAAAAGTGGCAGTAATGAAGCCTCTCTTGAAAAAGCCAAACCTTGACCAAGAAAATATTTTTTTAAACTAAAATCGGCCTATATCGAATCTCCCATTCCTCTCAAATAATTTTAAAAAAGCTGTTGAGGCAACTCACTGCCTTCCTGAAGACAAACAATGTATACGAAAAGCTTCAGTCTGGTTTTAGACCCCATCATAGCACTGAGACTGCACTTGTGAAGGTGGTAAATGACCTTTTAATGGTGTCAAACCGAGGCTCTGCATCTGTCCTCGTGCTCCTAGACCTTAGTGCTGCTTTTGATAACATCGATCACCACATTCATTTGGAGAGATTGGAAACCCAAATTGGTCTACACGGACAAGTTCTGTCCTGGTTCAGATCTTATCTGTCGGAAAGATATCAGTTGGTCTCTGTGGATGGTTTGTCCTCTGGCAAATCAACTGTAAATCTCTGTGTTCCTCAAGGTTCCGTTTTAGGACCACTATTGTTTTCACTATATATATTTTACCTCTTGGTGATGTCATTCGGAAACATAATGTTAACTTTCACTGCTATGCAGATGACACACAGCTGTATATTTCGATGAAACATGGTGAAGCCCCAAAATTGCCCTCGCAATTGTGGATGGCTGAACATTTTCTTCATTTAAACTCGGACAAAACAGAGATGCTTGTTCTAAGTCCCAAGAACCAAATAGATCTTCTGTTGAATTTGACAATTAATCTTGATAGTTGTACAGTCGTCTCAAATAAAACTATGAAGGACCTCGGCATTACTCTGGACCCTGATCTCTCTTTTGACAAACATATCAAGACTGTTTCAAGGACAGCTTTTTTCCATCTACGTAACACTGCAAAAATCAGAAACTTCCTGTCCAAAAATTATGCAGAAAAATGAATCCATGCTTTTGTCACTTCTAGGTTAGACTACTGCAATAATCTACTTTCCAGCTACCAGGATAAAGCACTAAATGAACTCTAGTTAGTGCTAAACATGGCTGCTATAATCTTGACTAGAACCAAAAAATGTGATCATATTACTCCAGTGCTAGCCTCTCTACACTGGCTTCCTGTTAAGGCAAGGGCTGATTTCAAGGTTTAACAGCTAACCTACAAAGCATTACATGGGCTTGCTCCTACCTATCTTTCCGATTTGGTCCTGCCGTACATACCGACATGTACGCTACGGTCACAAGACGCAGGCCTCCTAACTGTCCCTAGAATTTCTAAGCAAAGAGCTGGAAGCAGGGCTTTCTCCTATAGAGCTCCATTTTTATGGAATAGTCTGCCTACCCATGTGAGAGACGCAGACACGGTCTCAACTTTTAAGTCTTTATTGAAGACTCATCTCTTTAGTAGGTACTATGATTGAGTGTAGTCTGGCCCAGGAGTGTGAAGGTGAACGGAAAGGAACTGGAGCAACGAATCACCCTTGCCGTCTCTGCCTGGCCGGTTCCCCTCTTTCCACTGGGATTCTCTGCCTCTAACAGGGGCTGAGTCACTGGCTTACTGGTGCTCTTCCATGTCGTCCCTAGGAGGGGTGCATCACTTGAGTGGGTTGAGTCACTGACGTGATCTTCCTGTCTGGGTTGGCGCACCCCCCTTGGGTTGTGCCGTGGCGGAGATCTTTGTGGGCTATACTCGGCCTCGTCTCAGGATGGTAAATTGGTGGTTGAAGATACCCCTCTCGTGGTGTGGGGGGCTGTGCTTTGGCCAAGTGGGTGGGGTTATATCCAGCCTGTTTGGCCATGTCTGGGGGTATCGTCGGACGGGGCCACAGTGTCTCCCGACCCCCCCTGTCTCAGCCTCCAGTATTTATGCCCCAGTAGTTTGTGTCCTGTGTGAATTTAAGTCTCTCTCTGTTCTGTTATAATCTCCACCCGGAACAGCCAGAAGAGGACTGGCCACCCCTCATAGCCTGGTTCCTCTCTAGGTTTCTTCCTAGGTTATGGCCTTTCTCTGGAGTTTTTCCTAGCCACCGTGCTTCTACATCTGCCATGCTTGCTGTTTGGGGTTTTAGGCTGGGTTTCTGTACAGCACTTTGAGATATCAGCTGATGTAAGAAGGGCTTTATAAATACATTTGATTTTATAAAAATGCCAACATCGGTATTGGCCGATGTCTAGTTTAACGGCGATGTGCAAAACCGATGTCAAAGCTGATGTGCTACATAACGTAGGTACATGACATAATGATGCCACGTAAAATTGTGCACTATATGTGCAACACAGCATTATACATTAAACTAGCCCACAATGTCTGCTGTGTGGATCGAGCAGTCAACAAGTTGAGCAGTCATTTGAAAGAGTTACAAAATTTCAGCGAGACAACTCATAGGCGATATCCATTAAAAGCCTAGATAATGGAATTCCTTGTCCTTGACAAACAACCGTTCTCTGTCGTGGGTGATGTTGGCTTTTGCCGACTGGACTAGCACCGGTACACACTACCAAGTGCACAATTTTTCAGATGTTGCCCTACCGGAATTACACGGTAATAGCATCACTGCTATTAGCTTCACGACATACATACTATGGAACGCCGTTTGGGTCTTTGAGTGTCAAAAAAGTTACAGTAGCACTGTCAAAGCTGTACAAAATAAGTCAGCAAACACCGGCCACGAACAATGTGTTTACAATAATGCGCTGGTAATAAAGCATCATTTGTTCGACCTCAACTTCGACCGCAAACTCAGCAAAAACATCCCTTTTCAGGAAACAGATTGTCGTTTTGCTATGTTTTTGGAAGAACATTGTTTGCATCCATGCGTTAACTAGCTTTTTTATGACCAGCACTGTAGGTGTGCGAGACGACTTTACCAGCATCATAGCAAACGTAGTGATGAATCTTTGTGAAATATGAAATACAAGTGACAGTGTAATTAATCAATGCTCAATAAATGTATGAACCCGTTAAATTATGTGGCGTGCAGTCATATTCAGGTCCTGATGGGTCAACAAGCTTATTTGACACGTCAAATAGTGTTAAATAGTATATATGTTTTGACATGCAAAGACCCAACCGGCGTTCCATGGAAATCTGGTTAAGAATGAAACGACTGAACAACGAAACAGCACATCAAGTAAGTGAATGAAATAGGTTTTGATGATGTTTTACTGGTAATGGGGACATAGGTAAATGCCATCAAAATATATTTTTGGTCAGTGTGGTGTGTGTCATCTTTATTTAACTACGGAAGTGAGTTAAGAACAAATTTTTATTTACAATAACGGCCTACCCCGGCCAAACCCGGATGACGCTGGGTCAAATGTGCGCCGCCCTATGGGACTCCCAATCACAGCCAGAGGTGATAGAGCCTGGATTCAAACCAGGGACTGTAGTGATGCCTCTTGCACTGAGATGCAGTGCCTTAGACCGCTGCGTCCATGTGTGTGAGTTAAATGTTTAACTGTACTAGAATGCTTAAAAGGCAGCTAAAATTTTTAATATCGGCATGTTTTTTTTGGCAAGGAAAATATCAGATCTCGGTATCGGCCAAAAATGTCATATCGGTGCATAACTAATATTTACGTGTGTATGTCTTTGCTGTCTCTCTGTTGAAAACACTTGATGGACCTACAAGGAATAATTTGACAGAAAGTATTTGGTTGTCCACCAGAGGTCACCAAGCCTTTGTAGATGTAGTAGGTTTCCGAGTGTCTGTGAGAACGGATCCTCCATAGGTCTACCCCATATTGTTCAGTGGGCTCTGTTGGTTAGAAAGAGGCATCTATAGTGGTGAGAGTAAATTGTTGCGTCTTCTCGTCTTCGGTCAATTTTACTAGACTAAAGTACTTAAACAGCTGCAGACTGAATGTTCCTGTGTAGTCTTCTTCTTCTTCTTCTTCTTCGAGAGAGAGTTTCTAACCATTCCGTACCTTTCAGCTCACACTGTCGGTCACGCTGGTCTAATGTAGAGCTAGAAACATTTTACACGCCCGTAGCAACCCGGCAACGTACTGGTCTCTAGAGATTTCAATTTCTTAACCATTTGTTACGTAATCAGCTGGTGCTGCATGCAACTGGTCTCCATTTAAATGTAAACCATTTCAGTGTGTGGACTGCGTCCTCGCGTTCTCTGGTCTAATGTAAATTTCATTCAACTCTGGCAAAAGGGGCGTTCCATGACGCCAACATAATGTCTGTGCTCCCGTGGGTGTGGCCACTGACTGGTTAAAACTTTGATATGAAAAACAATTCTCATTTACAAGGCTAACATCAAATTTCATCTTTTTACAAATAGTTTCATATTTAATTGTATAAGTTCCACAACATTTAGATGTAAATCTGATAAGTGGGAAATATACACATTCAGAGATTCAGTTGTTCTTATACCGTCCTTAATGAGATCCCAAAACAACTGTTCTGATATAATTGTTCTTTCAGTACCCACGGACCATTCCAAATGTTTGGATTACAGAAATATTGTTTCATTATTCAACCCTTTGATGTTACTGTTAGTAACAAAGAGGTTTCTTTCCCCTCCTCCTGCAAAGCCCAAAGGCAGAGTTTCCACAAGGTATTTACGGCCGTCATAGAATGTCCGACTTCACCCCTCCCCCTCTGCGGGAGAGAGAGGGCACTGTAGAGCGGACCCACCTGTAACCTGATCCTTCGGCTCCTCACAGGAGAGTCATGACAGTAGTTACATGTCAATGGTATCGAAACAGGACAAGTGAACTAAAGATCTCGTTTGTATTTTCGATATGTTTTGTTTGTATTTTAAAGTCCATCAGGACTAGCCAGACAGTGACGTTAAAGTCAGTGACTCGTCAGTAGCCTACCGAATCGCATTGGTAAGAGAGCTGATGTTTAGGCTCCCTATTTTACATACTGGTAGGCTTTTTGGAAATTATCTGCAGATAAATTATAAAAACATTCAATGAAGATGGTGAATCCTCCTCACTGCAGGAACAATGGATAGGCTTGTGGCGAGAATGCCTTACTCTGGTCCAAAATATGATAAAATAAAACAGATTGAAATGTTTTAAAAGCTATGATATTTGTATGGTATTTTCAAAGATGTTGATATAGATCTACTGATTTAATCAAAGTGTTGACAACGGAGTAATTAACTGCAACTTTCTGTGTAGCAAAGCCCATGTTTAACACCTGCGTCATTCTTCAATCATACCTGTATTGCAGATAGCTGAGAAAATGCCTCTTAAGAAGAAGCTTGAAGCCTTCACAAAGAGAATTGCAAATAATTTCACTAACTTAACTGATATTGTTCTCCCTCTTAACACATATGGACCCATAACTTAACTGAGCATCTGTTCTGTTTATTTACGAGACCCCATTTTTCCATTTGAAAAAGTGCCCATCACACAATTTCAAGATAATTTGGGCTATTTTACTTAATTCTTCTGTTTTCATATCTTGCGGGAAATTTCATATATTGCAGTACAATACTTTAAATCTCAAGAGAAGACAAGGTTAAATGTTTAAAAAAAGGTTGATAGGTCTCTTACTTAGAAAATAGTCCTAGACAATCCCCCCCCCCCCCCCCAAAGAAAAAGAAATAGGCATACACTGTAATTTCCTGTAATTCAAACAAATACCACAAAAAAATCCACTCGGAGGTAAACTCAATGAAGCATTCAATCATTTCACCGTGTATTTCAGATGGAATAAAAGCAGTAGAATGTACCAGAGGCTACCAAAATCAAGATTTTTTTTACCAAACAAGCTCTGAACCCCCAGCAGGCTTCTTTTTCAATTTGGATGGCTACTCCATGTGCTTGTGGAAAACACTGGTCAAGCTGAATCAACATGGATAGGGGCACCAGGGACAGTCCAGACTCTCACTGGTTTCAGGATGTTCCTGACATGTAGAAGGACCGTTAATATAATTCCAATCTTGATATCAAAAACATCAGAAGTGGCATATTTTATCTTTCTGTAAGAATTGAGGGAGTGGCATTTGTCTGTGTTCTTTGGACAGTGTGTGTAAAAATCTGTCCAGGTTCTCATCAAAATATGCCTTTTTAACACAACAATAAAAACCACATAGCTTTGTAAGCTTTCACCATGACATAACAGCACAATTTTTTTTTTCTTAAGAGGTCAACGTTTCCCCTAGACTCCCTGCTGTGTCCAGCACCCCATCACTCATCCCCACTTCCTGTCCACACAGGAACCAGCCAGCACCAGACCAGGAGGAAATCCTTCTTTGTTGAAAACACTGACTGCAGGAGGGAGGGGGGTGGCCAACAAACATCAATATGGAGGCCCAGCTATCAGCTGCTGCACAAACAGACCTGCCTTATCTTTGCCCACACATGAGGACAAGAAAAACCGTAGAGAAGTAACAGACTCCCTAGGACCACTGTTGACCTCTATCTTGACTGTACAAGTCTTGACATTGAATGTGCAGCGTCAGCAGGAAAGTACCCTGATAGGCTAGACTTTTTGACAAATTAACCACCTTTGCGCTAGTTCAGCACTTTTTTGAGATGGAGATTTGTACACAGTGTAAAGTGGTTGATAGGTAGTGCCTGACAGGGGGCCAGTCCCGGATAAAGGTGTTCTACAGGTCAGCGAGCCTGTTAAAAGATGGACTCAGGCAAGGGGAGTCAATTGAAATGGTCCAACTAGCACACCGCTCCACAATGAGCTTCATAAAAGACACTACACAAGAGAGGGGGAGTCTGATATGGAATGGTACTGATGCAGAGGGAAATTAGGCTAAATTACCATACAGTATGCATATAACCTAGGCCTACAACACAGAATGACGCTTCCTGTTCAAAGGCAGACCCTGGGTTAACAAACAGGACTTTCTTTAAAAGAGTCCCATCTGCAAATAAATGGAGAAGATACTTTTTTTAAACAGCATTCAATGGGAAAGAGTGTAATATAATGAGGCGTCTATATGTCCTCGATTTACAGTCAGGTTCACAATTATTGGCACCTTTGATAAAGATATTGTATGCTCCAAAAAAAAATATATTATATTATTTTAAGTGATGAGAAAAAAATGAGAAAAAAATCTGAGAGATAGGGGTGCCAATAATTTTGGCCCCTGTGTTCAATACTCTAGCACTCTCCCCTTGTGAGGATAACAACACTGAGCCTTTTATAAAGATGTTTTATGAGGTTGGAGAACACGTTGGGGCTACTACTGGTGTGCGTGGCCAAAGAGCTCTATTTTCATGCCGGTACTATGGTCAGACAGAGTACTTTGGCCACGGACACCAGTGGTGGGTTTGGCATTGAAAAACAGAAGCTTATGCAGAAAAGTATATCATACCTACAGTAAAATATGGTGGTGGATCTTTAAAGTCATGGGGCTATTTTGCTTCCACCAGTCCTGGGGCCCTTGTTAAGGTCAACAGCATTATGAACTTTACCAAGTACCGTGACATTTTAGCCAAGACCCCTGGTTGCCCTCGCCAGGAGGCTGACACTTGGCTGCAAATGGATCTTCCAGCAAAAAAACAAAAACCCCAAGCACTAATCAAAATTAACAAAGAAATGGTTAATTGACCACAAAAATCAACATTTGAAATGGCCATCTCAGTCTCCGGACTTGAACCACATTGAAAACGTGTGGCGTGAATTGAAGAGGGCAGTCCATTAGCGCAGACAAAGGATATCAAGTATCTGGAAAGATTCTGTATGGAGGAATGGTCTAAAATGTTCTCCAATCTCATAAAACATTGGATAAAAAGACTTGAGTATTGAAAACTGGGGTGCCAATAATTTTGACCAGTATCTTGAGATTTGTTTGTATTACTTGTTAAACAAAATATTTATCTGAGCAATTGTAGTATAAAATAAATGTCCCTTTGTTTTGTTGTATAGAATATAGCTCAGTATAATTACAGTATTTTTTGCTCATCTTTATTAAGGGTGGCAAAAATGATGGACCTGACTGTACGTCCAATTAAAAAGAGTTAGATCCACAATCTGTCATTCCAAACATATCTGCAATTTTTACAAATGTATTTTCTTGTCCTTGCAAGCTTCTGAATTTTTGCATAAGATGAGTGATATAAATAACATTGACCATTAAAACTCTAAGTAGGAACTGATAGTGAGATAGACTTAAAACACATTTTAAACACAAAGCCTGGTAAGATAAATTCCACAAAAATAAACTGAAACAGTAGTTCATTTCCCCAAAGAGAACAAACTAGCAGAACTACAGTCACCTGTCACACACACCCCCACACCCTTTCTCTGATAACCATAAGATAAGCCTATACAATGGGAAGGCATCTTCTATTCAATACCTATATTTTCACTTTGTTTTTGATATATAGACAATGTCTTAAACAGACAAAATTATAAGATACTTTACTTGCAGGTAATAGAAAAAAACGTACCTAATTGTTGGCTGGCTATTCCTATAATTTCCTACTGCCTGCATCAGGACAAAATAAATGGCATTCAATAAGAATAGGTAGCCATGTCATGTGACAACCACCTATGAATTATGCAATACTATCTGAATATATAGCTAACTGGCTAGGTAAGAAATTGAAAGTACACCCAAAGCCTAAATTAATTTGTGGGACTAGCAAACTAGCTACATGTTTCAACAAAGTGTCATGTGCATTCTGTTCAGATGTCATCTCCAAATGTTGGCTAACGTTACTGAATGGCTCTTTTGTTAATGCTAGCTAGCCTAGCAATATACATTTCATAGAGTTTAGCAAGCTAGACAGTGCCAGTTGCTAGGTTAGCTAACAAGCCCTTGAAGGACTAGAGGTTGATAGCTAGTAAGCAAACAGCCAACTTGGAAACAAAACGGTCCATCTAGTTAGTACCTAGGACGTGAAGCGAAGCACCTTGTTAGCTCAAAGCTAGGTTTTTGTAACCTGCCTGCTGCTGACTGGCATGCTAATCAGCTAGCTCTGGCTAAACGTTCTACAATGACACTACTGGTGGCTTGCAAACAAACGTTAGACAGACGCGCTAACCACAAAGGATGGCTTGGCTTAGCTAGCTAACGTTAGCCAGCTCCACGTTTATCATATAGGTTAGCATGATACCACATATATTCGACGTGGTAAAAAAAAACAAAAAAACATTGGACTCAAAGGTTAGCTAGCTAGCTTACTAGGAGGCAGGCACCATCAATAATCGAGCGAGTCACTGGTGCTGCATCAAAGCTCGATGGCATGTCACTCACCTAACAGTGACCGGAGGTGCTTCAGTCGGGTCAATACATCCTTCTTTGGGTCCAGAACTTTCTGTGTAGATTTCTTGACGTCTCCATGGCCCCTTCGAGTGAACATTCCGCTGTAAAACGCAATTTTGAAACCTAGAATAAGTTACCTCTTCTTTACCATATAGTGAGCCTATGCTGTGACACCGTCACTTTCCTCACCACCGCTCTACGCTTGCTCCGCGAGCATACTTAGCGCCGCTAGTCCCCTCCTTTTTCGTGAGTGTGTAAACACGGAAGCGCAGCTCCTAACGTGGCCACGCCCCCTGTAGTACGTAGCCAGCAAGTGCTCAAGCGCTTGCCCCATGCTTACAATTTCACACAAACTTAATAGTGGCACTGTCTTTGAGAGCTACCAACTCTCACGCATTGGCCGTGAAACACGTATTTGACCCTCTTCTCACACACCACAGTTCTTATATCTCACGCATTGAAAAGCACTGCTTTTTCTAATAAGTCAGTGCGTTAACTTTGGAGCGAGAGAACGTTCTCCTCTGAGTTTATAAAACTGTAAAAATAGCAGCATGGTAGCGCTGTTTTATGTTTAATGTTGTCAACAAAATTTGGTTGCTGTTACTCCCGTCCCTATTGCAGAATGCTGCATTTTGACAGCATGTACTAAAGTTGATTTATTCCACACTTGCTTTGGCCCCCTCGTTTGGTGATTGGCATTTAGGCTGTGACAACGAAAAGGCAGCAGACATACCTACCAGGAGTGGTGCGTTGTTTGCTATTAATTGTGACCGTGATATATTGGCCTAAAGGCCGAGACAACAAAACCGATCACAAAACCGGATAGCAACCTCTGTCAGATGAAGTCCACGACGCATATGGCATGTAACAGACAGCCGGTGTAGGCTGTCATTGTAAATAAGAATTTGTTCTTAACCGACTTGCTTAGTTAAATAAAGGTTAAAAAACAGATAAATAAAATAAAAACCAATGTCATTCTCGTTTGGACCAGACAGTATCAGATAGATGGCCTACACTTAGAGAAACAGAGGGGCGCTGTTTCGCTTGCTCGGATGCTTTCTGCTGTGAGATACATTCAGATGAAAGATACATTACTTAGTGTCATTTGTTATGTTTTTTTGTGGTATTTTTTGGGCGTGAATACACGCCACTGAGACCTACAGTCTGTTTTAGCAGGAATACACGCCACTGAAACCGACAGTCTGTTTAAGCAGGAATACACGCCACTGAGACCGACAGTCTGTTTTAGCAGGAATACACGCCACTGAGACCGACAGTCTGTTTTAGCAGGAATACACGGCATTGAGACCGACAGTCTGTTTTAGCAGGAATACACGCCACTGAGACCGACAGTCTGTTTTAGCAGGAATACACGGCATTGAGACCGACAGTCTGTTTTAGCAGGAATACACGCCACTGAGACCTACAGTCTGTTTTAGCAGGAATACACGCCACTGAGACCTACATTCTGTTTTAGCAGGAATACACAGCATTGAGACCGACAGTCTGTTTTAGCAGGAATACACGCCACTAAGACCTACAGTCTGTTTTAGCAGGAATACACGGCATTGAGACTGACAGTCTGTTTTAGCAGGAATACACGCCACTGAGACCTACAGTCTGTTTTAGCAGGAATACACGCCACTGAGACCTACAGTCTGTTTTAGCAGGAATACACGCCACTGAGACCTACAGTCTGTTTTAGCAGGGACGTTTGGTAGGCTGACCTGAATTGCAACTATGAAAATCATTTTGTCAAACAGATTGTGAATCCAAAAGTGTAAGTTTGTTTCTAGAGGGGGGACAATAAATATACAAATAATTTGGTGTAGGGGCAAATGTATGTAATCTTGTCTAAAGGAGATTGTATTAACTATTTACTTAATTTAGTCTGATAAGTGGAATTCCCATTCTTAACAATGGACTAAAAATAGGATAATTAGGGTGATTGTCAGCAAGAACACTACGCCACACCAGATCTTGCCAGTGTAATCACATATTTGAAATCTGATATGCCTACTTGTGTCTTTGAAAATGTATTATATGAGGCTATATATTTTTGTAGCCATTAATGGACAGTTTTGAATAAGTCATACAAATAAGCATTGGATGTTAAATGCTCCAGGCCTCAAATTAATAATATTTGACATTTTAGTTTGTGCACACGCTAGTTTGTACACATCATAAACACATCACGTTTTGTTTATGTAGAGTCAGATGATGGCAAGGATCTTCAACTAGTAGGCATAAACCACCTGAATATTGATTCATTTGTTTTTTCTTGAAGGTTGGGTGATTTTGAAAAATGTATTGTTATAACAAGAACATTTTCAAACACCCAGGACTTGGGAAACATAAAGAGAGAAATATATTTTTTATTTTCCACCCTGGTCATAAGCCCAAGCCATGTAAAAATATGTAGAATTAAAGGAAATTTGCTTTAAAACAGTAACATTTTTCTGCGGGAGGACCCCCAGATCCCATCTAGAATTTGTGCCAGGGGGCAATGAAATTCACATTGCAAATCTCACTCCAAGGTTTATTCAAAAGTTGGCAGCCCTGCTCTGATATGATTATAAAAGACATATTCTGTAGTTTCGACAGCCTATATTAATCACGCTGATTCTGTTTCGCAACAGAAACCATTTTCACCAAACTGAAAATGTTTTGCAACAGAAATGATTTTCTCCAAACTGGTAACGTTTTGCAAGGAAAACAAGTTTTTATTGGACAATTATTATTATTTTTTTTACCTTTATTTAACTAGGCAAGTCAGTTAAGAACAAAATCTTATTTTCAATGATGGCCTAGGAACAGTGCCTGTTCAGGGGCGGGGCAGAACTGCCTGTTCAGGGGCGGGGCAGAACTGCCTGTTCAGGGGCGGGGCAGAACTGCCTGTTCAGGGGCGGGGCAGAACTGCCTGTTCAGGGGCGGGGCAGAACTGCCTGTTCAGGGGCGGGGCAGAACTGCCTGTTCAGGGGCGGGGCAGAACTGCCTGTTCAGGGGCGGGGCAGAACTGCCTGTTCAGGGGCGGGGCAGAACTGCCTGTTCAGGGGCGGGGCAGAACTTGTCAGCTCAGGGGCAGAACTTGTCAGCTCAGGGGTTTGAACTCGCAACCTTCCGGTTACTAGTCCAACGCTCTAACCACTAGGCTACCCTGCCGCCCCAAATTCAGGTAGGTCCCTCCCCATTTTTTTCTGTTTGGTTCTTAAACAGTAAACAGTTTCCATTGCAAGAAGTAATGACCCCTGACCTCTCCACTTTGTTTGGTAAACTTAACTGAGGCAAGTGATGAGGTTTGGAGAAATGCACCACTCTCAAATTAATAGACAGCCTAATCTTCAGGGTACTTGCCACCAATATAGCAAATTAGGCTATGTTTAGACAGGCAGACCAATTCTGATCATTTTTCCACTAATTGGTATTTTTATTTTTCAGATCGGATTGGTCAACATACTAATTAGTGAAAAAAATATTAGAATTGGGCTGCCTGTCGAAACGCAGCCAAAGAGTACAGTGAATTGGACTTGAATCTACAACACTGCATGCAAGTACACTTCTTATACATACTAAATAAATACGAGATACAAAGCATATTGACTAACTAAAACAACTAGCGTGTGTAGGCTACAATGTTAGAAAGAGGGGGGTCATGGTTTATGAGGAGGCGCATGCCTGTCGTTTGATGGAATAATGTCACCAGAACACGGGGGGTTGCATATTCTGATGGGAAGTCATTGTCTGATGGAACAGTTCCATGAAATGATGTCTCCAATCAGAACATGCCCCCCTATATACAGTATCTGCACCCTTTAACCTATATTTCACCAGGTGTATCCATTAAGAATGTCTTATCATATGCACTCGCTAAAGACAAACCATTTTAATGTCATGTAAGACTTATTCTAACCCCTGAATCTAAAAAGACTACAATTAAGTAAATATGTGTTGTGTACTTTAGTCGTATCATGCCAAATGTCTACAAACAGGTGCTGGAAATCAGTGGTGTAAAAAAATACAAATATTGCAGTGGCGAACCGTCATTCAGGGCAGATGGTGCAGTGCACCACCAGTTTTGAGCTCCACCTGTTTAGCAACATAATTTATACAGTATATACACAAATATATGCCTGTTTTGCATGTTATTTTGGCATTAATACCTGTCACATATCAGTTTGCAAACAATGTCCCCTCAAAAATGTTTGAGTTAATAAAGCTGCATACAAACATGGTCTCTTTTTTGTTTTCTTGAGTTAGGCAACTCCAAAATACAGGTGTTTCAGCCTGGTTCAGTGATTTCTGTAGTGGTGGTGGGGCAGCCAGCAGCAAATGTAGAGCTTAGGGGTTGGTAATGTTCTCTAGTTGCACCGTGATTGGCTCAGTGTTCTGTCATTCATGGGGACACTAGTCACCGCAAAATCTACAGGGAGAGCTATAAAGTTCAAGCCCCCTTGGGTGCTGCCATAGATTTACATTAGAAGTGCCCATCCAAGAAGGCTCAAGGCCATTGGCCACAGATAAAAGGATGTCAATTCACTAGTTATATATTCCCGTAGCTTTGATTGGACTGATCATGTCAACATCACAATTTCAAAATATTAGCTAGCAAGTAAGACAAGCAATAACTAGCCTGTGCTATTCAGTGGAGAGGGTGATTAGTCCCAAGTCTGGGTGTAAAAGTCTATTTTCCAAGCTTAAAGGGATAAACATTCACATGCAACGTCATGGGCCAGAAAAGGTTGAATACATTGGCCATACTGTCAATCCAGCATGATTTCTGCTGGAAACTCGGAACTGGGAAATCGCACACTTCAGTGAGTTCAAGACAACTGGGAACTCGACTGGGAAAATATGTTTTGAACGGTCATCCAACTCGGAATTCCAAGTCAGGAGCCTGGGCCTCTTTCTAGAGTTCTGACCTGAAGATCAGTGACGTCGTGATTCAACCTTTTTTTTCCGAGTTCCCAGTTGTTTTGAAAGCAACATAAATCCGAAGAATGCCAAACTTTGATGACAAAGTTCGATGACAAAATGTGTCCACAAGAAGGACCGGCGCACCAGTGAGCACAGCACAACATAGTGAGTCCAAAAATGTATTGTATGCTGCTGCATAAATTATGTAATATGCCAGGGAGATATGTATACTGTGGCTAAGAAATTAATACAAAGTGTATGTTTAAGTGATAATGCCCGAGAAGCAGGACATTATCACTTTAATACACCGGGTTACCAACATATAAATACAAATGATTTACATATTTTCATTAAAAACGTTATTTTGGTTTATTCATTCACACTATTTCATCCTTCCACAATATATAGTCCCGACACAAATCTAGGGTTGCTACCCAAGCCGGCTGGTCATTCTTTCTATCGGTTTCGTTGCCAGAAACGCGACCCAGTCGTTCAGTCTTTTTGTTCTGTATCTATGGACGCAACCCAGTCGTTCGTTCTTAACTAGCTAGCCAACTACGGATAACTCACTGTCATGTCAAACAGTGCAGCCAGAATAACAACAATAGCTGCATTTGCATTTGTTTAAAAGCTGTTTTCTACTGACATTTATTTGGACACATCCATAACAATGAGCTAGAGAGGCGCGATTTCGCCTGTCATAGAAAATGTGCTCTCTCGTCAGGACACACTATTGTTCAGAGGAGCTAGCCAACAACACAGCTAACACAATCACTTCAAACTGAAGCTGGAAAGACTGCAAACTACTTGCACTTCGTTTCGTTTGACCTTTACCTTCAATTGACATTTCGTTGTACACTACCGGACAAAAGTTTTAGAACACCTACTAATTCAAGGGTTTTTCTTTATTTTTACTATTTTCTACATTGTAGAATAATAGGGAAGACATCAAAACTATGAAATAACACATATGGAATCATGTAGTATTCAAAAAAGTGTTAAACAAATCAAATATATATTATACTGTATTTGAGATTCTTCAAATAGCCACCCTTTGCCTTGATGACAGCTTTGCACACTCTTATTATTCTACAATGTAGAAAGTAGTAAAAAAAATAAAGAAAAACCCTTGAATGAGTAGTTGTTCTAAAACCTTTGACTGGTACTGCATATATCCATAAAAATCATGCCAGCTGATTCATGATTTCAACTGGCTGAGAAACGCTGCCTGCCTGCCTGTCTCGTCCCGACTCCAGACATTCATTACTATGGGACAGCTAGAGAATGAATTTGAATATTGAAACAATGTTGCAAATGCCAGAGAGACAGACAGCAACATTTATACAAATCTCCGCTGTTGAAAACTAAATGCTAGTCTAAAAGAAATGTCTAGATAATGAGATAATGTCTAGATGCTTTTTTATAGTGGATATCAAGTTTATAAATTGCCTGGCTGGGCTGATGAGACAGTGGATTGCACAGTCAGATGTAACAGAGTAAACAAGCATTTTAACATCATAGATTTAGCCGGTGGTAGATTGTGGATTATAATCTGGGTGGTTTGAGCCCTGAATGCTGAATGCTGATTGTCTGACAATCATGGTATATCAGACCATATACCACGGTATGTAAAAAAACTTTATTTTTACTCCTCTAATTACATTGGTAACCAGTTTATAATAGCAATAAGGCACCTTGGGGGATTGTGATATATGGCCAATATACCACAACTAAGGGCTGTATCCAGGCACTCCGCATCGCATCGTGCATAAGAGCAGCCCTTAGCCGTGGTATATTGGCCATATACCACACCCCCTAGGGTCTTATTGCTTAAATAAACACCGTCTGGAATGCAGTTTTAACCAATCAGCATTCAGACCTACCCATTGTATAATGTATAGTAAGCTGTTAATAGCCCATGTGCCTCACCTTAATACTTTGGTCCCTTTCTCCCTCATAACTTAACCTACTGTTCTGACTTGGTGGTGCACATGTAGTCTATAGCCTGTTTTAGAGAAATGTCACCATCGAATATTGTAAGAGCTTTCATTGTCTGCTTATATGCCCCCTTTATTTATCCTATGGTTCTTACTTGGTGTACAAGGAGGATACTGTAAGAACGGCCCGTGTTCTGAATTCTGCCTCTGTACATAAGCAAAAGTGCTAAACAAATACTTATATTGACTACGCACGTCTTAGCTTGCTCATTAATGTCCTTATCGAAATTACGGATAGCCTCTTATCCTCTCATCATTCCCTTATGCTATAGCTTGTACATCTCAATTGTCAGTAGAAACCACATTTGTTTAAGCAAGTCAGCCATATCAGCTATGTTTTTAAAAAAGGCAGTAAATGAGGCTGAATGAACTGTTTCGCTGCCAGACAAGGCTCCGCTGATAGCCAGGTGTAGCGGTGGTAAGGATTCACTCCATGGTGCTGAAAAGAAAGCTCTGCTGTTGAGACAGCATTATGTAGGCCCTAACAGTTTGTGGGCACCGTTTGTCATCGTTATAGTGCAATTAATCTATTGTTTAGTGTTGTGTTGTGTAGTGGCTTTGCTGGCAGGCATAAAAAATATATGAAAAATGTTGAGTTTGCCCCACCAAGATTTACCTGCTAAAATTGTCATACTTGTGTAAAAGTAAAGATACATTTATAGAAAATGACTCAAGTAAAAGTGAAAGTCACCCAGTAAAATACTACTGAGTAAAAGTCAAAATATTTGGTTTTAAATATACTTAAGTATCAAAAGTAAATGCAATTGCTCAAATATAATGAAGTATCAAAAGTTAAAGTATAAATAATTTAAAATTCCTTATATTAAGAAAACCAGACAGCACAATTCTCCAGTTGTTTTATTGACGGATAGCCAGGGGCACACTCCAACACTCTGACATAATTTAAAAACAATGTCCGCCAGGTCAGAGGTAGGAGGAATGACCAGGGATGTTCTCTTAAGTGTGTGAATTAGACCATTTTCCTGTGAAAATGCAACAAGTACTTTTGGGTGTCAGTGAAAATGTATGGAGTAAAAAGTACATTCTTTTCTTTAGGAATGTAGTGAAGTAAAAGTAAAAATATAAATATTGAACTAAAGTACTGAAGAGCTCAGGGACTTTCAGGGTGGCACTGTCATAGGATGCCACCTTTCCAACAAGTCAGTTTGTAAAAATTCTGCCCTGCTAGAGCTTCCCCGGGCAACTGTAAGTGCTTTTATTGTTGAGTGGAAACATCTATGAGCAACACCGGCTCAGCCATGAAGTGGTAGGCCACCTAAGCTCACAGAACGGGACCGCCGAGTGCTGAAGCGCGTAGTGCATAAAAATCTGTCCTCTGTTGCAACACTCACTACCGAGTTCCAAACTGCCTCTGGAAGCAGTGTCAGCACAAGAACTGTTCATTGGGAGCTTCCTGAAATGGGTTTCCATGGCTGAGCAGCTGCACACAAGCCTAAGCTCACTATGCGCAATGCCAAGTGTCGGCTGGAGTGGTGTAAAGATTTCCACCATTGGACTCTGGAGCAGTGGAAACGCGTTCTCTGGAGTGATGAATCACGCTTCACCATCTGGCAGTCCGAAGGACGAATCTGGAGACTGTTATCAAGTTAAAAGAGCTCTACAGTACTAGTAGGCCTATGATATGAATTATATGGAGGGTGTTCTGTTTCTGTGTGCTAATGTGTAGGTGTATGTGGGTTTTGATTCAACTTTTGTTTTCCAAACCTTTCCCTTGAGATGTAAAGAAAGAAAAGATAGGAAGGAAGTTGTGTTGGGGAGATAGTTGAGTTATTAGCTAGATTGGTGGGTGTCGGCTTGAAGGCGGCTCGGGTTGGCTGGGCGGTCTGGCTGATATTAGATATAGAGGATGTCTTAATAAAGCCAATCAAAAGTAAAATATTTGTACTTTATTTGTAAGAGTTGTTCATGTGTTAGGCTATTGGTTAAAGGTGCAACACAATATTGATGAGTGAATTATCATTAATCTAGTTCAGTCTTATCAATCACTTAAACAAATGCAATAATGATCCCTCACATAGCTTGATGACTGTGGGCATTTTTGCTGACTTTTTATTGTTCTAAATAAAGACAGCTAGACGGGCCATGGGTCATATTAGATTGTGTAGAAATGCAGGAAATGAGCTTTAGATGCCCCCAAAACATTGCAGGCCCCCAGTCCCCCCGCCAAATTATGTCCCCCCCCCCCTTAAAACAAAAGTTGCACCCCTGGATGTTGCACTTGCATCAGGAAAGATAATTTAAATACAAGTTAGATACATATTAGACATGTCACCTTACAGAAAATGATCTAATGAATGGTAAGTAAACTCCAAAGTATCACCTGGTGTTTATTTTAGGTACTGCTGCTTAAGCTCCTGCTAGTTTCAAGTTTCCGAGTTTTATTTCCACATGCACATGATACAACAGGTGTAAACCAGTACAGTGACATTTTTACTTGAGAGTTGTTTCCCAACAATGCAGTGATAATAATAATAATAATAAAAAATTGAATAAAAAACACAAGAAGTACAATATAAGTTAAAGAAACATGAGAATGCAAACATATCAGTGCCAGTACTTTATGAGTGGTTGAGGTAAGTTTATACGTAAAAAAGTGACTTGTAGTAGGATATACATAGTATATGTAGGATATACATGTACACTGGGTTGAAAGTGACTGGTCGCAGGAATATAGAAATACTTATGGTAATATACTAATAGTAATAAATACATGCAAGTAGGAGTAATAGTGACCAGTAGAAGGATAAATACATCGATACTAATGTTAATGGAAATCAATAATCAATGAACAGCAGCGTAATAGTAGTAATGAATCTAATCAATACTCATTTTAGCAGCAGCAAAGGTGTGAGGGAGTGTGTGCGTGTAAGTGTATGGATTCAGTAATGAGTGTGTATGAATTACCTTCTCGTAATGTACTTGTCTTAACAATACGTCATATAATATAAATACGTGTAAATATATATTATATCTTGTTAAATATATGTATCACCATCACAAACATATTATTATCTAGAAACATTTAATCACATATGTATTGTCACCTTTCCACACCCAAGCAACATCTGAGTGTGACGCTTTTTCGACAGTATACGTTCCTAATCTATTGAAATGAATGTACAGTCATGGCCAAAAGTTTTGAGAATGACACAAATATTAATTTCCGCAAATTTGCTGCTTCAGTGTCTTTAGATATTTTTATCAGAAGTTACTATGGAATACTGAAGTATAATTACAAGCATTTCATAAGTGTCAGGTTTTTATTGACAATTACATGAAGTTGATGCAAAGAGTCAATATTTGCAGTGTTGACCCTTCTTTTTCAAGACCTCTGCAATCTGCCCTGGCATGCTGTCAATTAACATCTGGGCCACATCCTGACTGATGGCAGCCCATTCTTGCATAATCAATGCTTGGAGTTTGTCAGAATTTGTGGGATTTTATTTGTCCACCCGCCTCTTGAGGATTGACCACAAGGGGATTCTCAATGGGATTAAGGTCTGGGGAGTTTCATGGCCATGGACCCAACATATCTGTTACAGTTTTCTTGCGGTGAAGGAGAGTCGGACCAAAATGCGGCGTGGTTATTTAGATACATCTTTAATGAAGATGAAACACGAATAATACAAAAACAATAAACGTACCGCGAAAACCGAAACAGCCTAAACTGATGCAAACTAACACAGAGACAGGAACAATCACCCACGAAACACTCAAAGAATATGGCTGCCTAAATATGGTTCCCAATCAGAGACAACGATAAACACCTGCCTCTGATTGAGAACCACTTCAGGCAACCATAGACTTACCTAGAAAACCCCACTAAGCCACAATCCTAATACGTACGAAAAAACCCCAAGACAAAACACACCACATAAAAAACCCATGTCACACCCTGGCCTGACCAAATTAATAAAGAAAACACAAAATACTAAGACCAGGGCGTGACAATATCGATGTTTTGTTCCCCAAGCCACTTAGTTATCACTTTTACCTTATGGCAAGGTGCTTCATCATGCTGGAAAAGGCATTGTTCGTCACCAAACTGTCCCTGGATGGTTGGGAGAAGTTGCTCTCGGAGGATGTGTTGGTACCATTCTTTATTCATGGCTGTGTTCTTAGGCAAAATTGTGAGTGAGCCCACTCCCTTGGCTGAGAAGCAACCCCACACATGAATGGTCTCAGGATTATGTACTGTTGGCATGACACAGGACTGATGGTAGTGCTCACCTTGTCTTCTCCAGACAAGTTTTTTTTCCGGATGCCCCAAACAATCGGAAAGGTGATTCATCAGAGAAAATGACTTTACCCCAGCACTCAGCAGTCCAATCCCTGTACCTTTTGCAGAATATCAGTCTGTCCCTGATGTTTTTCCTGGAGAGAAGTGGCTTCTTTGCTGCCCTTCTTGACACCAGGCCATCCTCCGAAAGTCTTCGCCTCACTGTGAGTGCAGATGCACTCACACCTGCCTGCTGCCATTCCTGAGCAAGCTCTGTACTGGTGGTGCCCAGATCCCGCAGCTGAATCAACTTTAGGAGACGGTTCTGGCGCTTGCTGGACTTTCTTGGGTGCCCTGAAGCCTTCTTCACAACAATTGAACCGCTCTCCTTGAAGTTCTTGATGATCCGATAAAGTGGTTGATTTAGGTGCAATCTTACTGGCAGCAATATCCTTGCTTGTGAAGCCCTTTTTGTGCAAAGCAATGATGACGGCACGTGTTTCCTTGCAGGTAACCATGATTGATCGAGGAAGAACAATGATTCCAAGCACCACCCTCCTTTTGAAGGTTCCAGTCTGTTATTCAAACTCAATCAGCATGACAGAGTGATCTCCAGCCTTGTCCTCGTCAACACTCACACCTGTGTTAACGAGAGAATCACTGACATGATGTCAGCTGGTCCTTTTGTGGCAGGGCTGAAATGTGGTGGAAATGCTTTTTGGGGATTCAGTTCATTTGCATGGCAAGGAGGGACTTTGCAATTAATTGCAATTCATCTGATCACTCTTCATAACATTCTGGAGTATATGCAAATTGCCATCATACAAACTGAGGCAGCAGACTTTGTGAAAATTAATATTTGTGTCATTTTCAAAACTTCTGGCCACGACTGTACTCTCAAGCAAAGGATTATATATGTAAGAAAGAAACTTAGAGCATCAGTCTTTCTATTCTAGGATTACACAAGCAGCTAGAAGGTGTTGGTGGTGGAAGAGTCATGGTACCAGATACCATAGGGCAACAAAGTCTCTTTAAAAAAACGAATCTAAATATTAACATTTTCTTAAAGCTAAAATCCTTAATTGAAACAATAACATAGCAATTCCTTGCCTCTGTTTTGGTAAAAAGCTGAGGGACGGGCCTGGAGAAATGTAACCACTCTCAAATTCATATACAGAGTTATGGATGCAAGGACTAACCATTCATGATATCAAAATGATAAGTTAAATTCTTCAAGTATCAACAGATATGTATTTGGACAATGAAGCTACATTTTTGTGTTTGTCTCTATCCTCCAGTATCTGAGATATAATGTTTCATATAAGATGACAGTGAGTACAGAATGTCACCTTTTATTCAAAGGTATTTTCATACATGTCTGTTTCACCATTTAGAAATGAAAGCACTTCATGTATCTCCTCCCCCCATTTGAAGAAGCCATAAGTAATTCAGACAAATTCACTTACAGTTTTTTAAAGTAGTCAAAAGTTTAGTAGTTTGTCCCAAAGTTCTTGCACACAATGACAACGTTTAAGTTGTGACTCTACAATCGTGTAGGATGAATTTGCAGTTGGTTTTGGTTGTGTTTTGCATCATATTTTTCCCAATAGTAACTGAATGGTGAATAATGTCTTGGTCCATTTTTCAATCACTTTTATTGTAATTAAGAATAGAAGATGTTTCTGAAAACGTTTACATGAATTTGGATGCTTTCATGATTATGGATAATCATGATGCATCGTGAATAATAATGAGCGAGAAGGGTACAGAGGCACAAACATCATGGCCCTCTCCTGTTAATGGCGAGTCAGGAAATAGACATTTTAACACTAATGTCCTTTTCGCATATAATGCAATGTTTCTCATTTACATTGTTATATCCATTTTTAACCATCACTCGATAAGAAAATGCTGAGCATTAAATTCAAACAATGTGAAAAGAAAATATACCACTGTTCACCTCTCCATAGAGAGTAAACATCCTGACCCTCTCCAGGCAACTCGCGCAAATGAAACTGTGTTTTTGCCCTACCTAGAGAGAGAAGCTAAGAAACAAAATACGAGTAATTGTAAATTGATATTCTTTACGTTAATGTATATCAAAAGAGGTGATCAGAGAATTTAATTCAATGGTAGATTGTGTATACTTATTAAACAAAACAAATCAAACAATTGTCAGGTTGGCTGGGCACGCTCGCATTTCAATAGGAGAATGTGCCAGGGCTGCGTTCATTACATACAAACGTAATAGAACGTTCAATTGAACGGAAACGGTGCTGTACTGAATGACCATTTGAAAAACGGGGACGGTTGGGTTGTGGGTTTAAAATGCACCGTTGTCCTTTAAATACTTCAGTCATTGCTTCAAGCCACACCCTGACACAGACACCAAATGAAGCAAATGTACCTGTCTGTTCAAGAACATTTAGTGAAAACCTGTTGTCCAGTACAAACCATTCCGAAACGTAGCAAACGTTCAAACGATTTGAACACACCCCAAGCCTAAATTATGGAAAGACCTCAATTGCATTCTCCTCGCATCCTCTCTCTTCTCTCCTCTCCTCTCTTCATCTTCTGATCTTCTCCTCCAATAGGTTTTGACAAGGAGAGAGGACATGAGGAGTGTGCAATTGAGTTCTTCCCTATGTGAAATGTACATTTGGTCAAAGAGTCGATGAAGGAGCACCATAGTGCAACTCCAAGCAACACCCAAGCAGTATCTGAGTAGGCCATGTTTATTTTTCTACAGGAGATGTCTCTATTGTATTTTAGGCCTACTCTGAGTTGGCATATTTCAGAATGATTACACCTGTGATGCATGCAATAGTGGTAGGCCTCTGACCTACTGTAGCCTATGTCATGCCTCACTAGGTCTTACGGAAACATCTGATCTGACCATCCAAGAACACAGCAATACAGGAGAGAGAGGATGGCCTGGTTCAATTGGAGACTGTTGTTCCCCCGCTTGGCATAATACAAGACTGGCACAGACGAAGGTCAAAGTGTTACAACCCACTGGACACACACTGGTTGAATCAATGTTGTTACCACGTCATTTGAATGAAATGATGTTGAACCAACATGGAATAGACGTTGAATTGATGTCTGTGCCCAGTGGGAACACTGCTTTATTTCTCCTCCCTGCCAAGACGTGGTTTAATAGAAGACAGGCCTCCTGTAGTTAAAGTGAGCTAAAGGTTATGCTGCATTAGGTGGGGTACAGCATGAGATTTTAATTGAGTTTTTTTTTTAAATGATAAGCATTGTTGTTAATTAACATTCAGGAAGAAATGGGCGTAGAATGCATTGGAATCAAATTTTCAAACTAAGAATGAATATCAAAACTGGCATTTAAATTCAGTGCAATCACACAATCCCTTATACAGACAGTTATGCTAAGGTTGTATTTTCAAATATGGGAGACTCCTCACAATGCAATAGCTAAATGAGGTAGAATCTGAGTTTAATGCCTATTTGTCATTATGGATGAACTGATTTGATCAAAGCTGAGATCACAGCAAAGGTTGGGAAAAGATTCCCGAAATGGCCAGGAGGTGGCGCATAAGGCAAAGGCTCCTCATTCAACCTTTTCTGCAACCTTTCTGTTTGTGTCTCCTTGGAGTTAGAACACAAATATAAAATATCTAATTCATTTGTTCTAACAAAATATGTGACCTCTGAGAGGAGGAAATGTAGAAACATTTCAATGACAAATGCCCTGAAAAGGCCATGACAGGTTTTACCTATGCACTGTGGGGGAATAGGAATCCAATTTCCCAGTCGTGCAGACATTGAAAATGCAAGACCTTCACTCTGAAATGAAAGATAAATGAGACAAAGAGCCTATTCAGTAGGCCAAACAGACACTGTTGATATTATTAATCCATTTGCGGATGGAAAAAAGGATGAAGTAATTAATGTACTCTAGGCAGTAGGCACATTCTAAAGGCTTTGTCAAGGGCATAGATTAGGCATTGGCCTCACATGACTGAAGGACCAGAATCCTGAAGTGCAAATGTCACTGAAAGGACCTTAACAAAGTTACGAATGAACTGCAAAACTGCAGAGCATAGCAAAGACATCTCATGTAGCCTGTAGTTTCCTCAGCCCTGGACCACTGTTGCCAGGCAGCGTAACACATGCTCTGCAGAGCATACAGTAGGACCATTGAGTAATGCAACATAAGCTACTCCTGTTTTACTATGTGCTTTTATTGTAGATCTTTTGTCACATACAAACACGTCATATCTTTCAACCTCACCTATTTTCACGACAATTGCAGTAGATGTCTGCTGCAGATGCTATATCAAGGCAAGCAGGAAATGTAATGTTCACACTGTAGAAGGTCAACGCAAGGTTGGTCGTCTTTATTTCTCTAGCACAGTCACTTCGATGTACCTGAAGCGCTATATTGTGGGACAGCTTGTACTTGTGACCATCTTTCCTTCCCAAGGTTTCCTTCGAGTCTCAATACATCCATTGAATGTCAGGAGATGGAACGGAGGGGATGGAGTGTGGAGGTCAAAGAGGAGGAGTGTAATCAGCCATGGGCTATGAGTTTGGTATGACACTCATTATCTGAAGTGGACCATTCTAAGAAAAGGGGAGGTTGCCTGTCACAACAGATGTTGATTACACAAACCCTGTTGTTTGGAGTGATGAATGTAACACACACACACACACACTTATTGGAGATGGGCATCATCCACCCCTCTAATTACTGCAACCATCATTACCATGTTGTTTTGGAAAACCTCCACTCATCAAGAGCAGGTTACTGGTTATCACAAGACTAAAGAATGGCATCTACAATATCTTAACAAAAGGGACTGGGGTTATTTGTAATGTTTTTCTTTATACATCTGTAGTAATACAATTACAATTCATCAGAAAATCTTATCCTTTTAAAAAGGTATATTTTTTACAATCGTTAAGGCTCACAAAACAGAAATGAATAAATGAAGGTGCAGTTAACATGCTAAACATAGGGTGGCACTATAACCCAACAAATGTTTTTATATTGTCAAGACAGCCTGACTGAATCCAATCCAAGGTCTGAAAAGCACTGGTCCGTCTGCTCTAAATTATTCTTACAAAGTGCTTGGAAATACTTTTCTCCTTGTATGGTTATGGTTTTCCTTTTTGTACACGTAAGTGCCATTTAAAAGCTAATGTATCCCATTAAAACATATTGAGGTGTTGAGGATAATGACACAATTAATCATTGACAATGTCATTTTGAATATAAATATCGGCCTACTATGGGATTGCTGAACATATCCCTCATAAACTTCAAAGGGGACAGATCCATAGGTCTAGATAGAAGGCTAAGGCTTGTTACCGGAAAAATACTTTAGCTGTGAGAGACCACCCACAACTTCTTCAGATAGAGCTATGAAACGTGATACTGTGTGAAGATGAAAATGAGATCACATGCATAGAAGATAATTTGTGCCTGAATAGAAAACGGGTCGAGTTTCAGAAATTGATTTACAGTAGGAGCCTATGGGCCTCCTACAGCCTACGATGCAATTATTAACCTTAAATAATTAAATGACAAATTAATTACTTAAAAAAAAAGTTTAACATATTATTTCATTTCAGGTCATGAATGCAGTGGGATGGTGATGGAGCATGGAGGGTTGGCCGACAATACAGAGAACAAGCTCCCTTTGCAACTGCTAAGACTAAAATGTTATCCTCCATCTAATTCCAATGCTCTACCACCAGGGGGCGTCGTGGTGCCCTTGAGTAACCTGCAGTATTTATTTATTAGGCCTATTTATCTATCCATTTATCTATTTGATGAATGCAAAACACTGCTTTAGACCTACCGTCACCTCATCAACATTTTAGAAACAGATACATGTTTGAAAGGCTTTCTTATCTATTGAAAATATTTGATTGATATGGGAAAATATGCACGATACAGTATTTATCAAAGCTACTGTAAGACAGCCTTCCTGTTCTTTACAAGTGAGAATTCATATTTCTATAAGATTTCCAGTGATATGTTTGAGCATAGTTCAGTAGCCTATTTCAGTGGATGAATAGTCATCTATTTCTCTAGTGTTTGTATTGCATAGGTGCTTTTGAGCACATTTTCCAAAAGGTTAATGAGAGACACTCTGTAGTAATTAAAACAAGAGCATTATAAGTCAGAGTTTAACATAAACGGCTCATGGAAACATACCAAACACTTAAATTAAAACTCTATATGGACACCGTCTTGTATCTCTGGAGATAATCTGGTGTGAAATGCAGGGGCGCAACTTTGGTTTAGAAGTGGGGGGACAAAACTATTTTATTTTTTATCCAGTCGAATAAACACTCCAAACAGCCTACCCAACCGCTCGGAGGCGTCCTCATGGTCCTAAAGTACACCGTTGTCCCATTTTGTATCACATTCCAATGGTAAACATGGGGGGGACTGTAAATGCAATTTCTGAATATGGGGGGGGGGGGGGGGGGGGGGGGGGCATGTACCCCCTGCCCCAGTGAAAGTTGCACCCCTGGTGAAATCTATAATAGTAATAAGATAATTAAACCATTAATGTGGATTATGCATGGCAGGGGGTCTGTATCATGTATACCATGCTATGCTGAAAAATAGTTCTGCAGTATTTTTCATTTCGTAATCTGATTCCAATTTAACTTGTGGTCTACTTTACAGCAACAAGCGAGGAGAATTTTGATTGAAATGGCCATGATTTAATTGGATTCATTTAGATGTAAAATTACCTCCTGAATGAGAATCTTTTATCTGTTAAGCTCAACATAGAATGGTTTCTACTGTATACCAGTTAAGGAGCTGAAATCATGTGTCCATTCATTTAGACATCAGTGTGTGGGTAGCATAAGAACATTCTTGAATTTAAAATGAAAGACACATCATTAAACCTATGGCCTTGCATTTAAAAGACTGACATCTATCTGACATACCGGAAAGTGCTTGAGAGAGAATGCTCCGCTTAAACAGGCTCCTGTAAGCATTATTCAAGGGGTAGTTTTTCTTTATCCCTAATGATGTTATCCATCTACCATTGTTATCGTATACACAGTCATACAATAGGATGTGTAAAGGGACATTCAACCAAAATTACATTTGACATTATCCACAAGCAAATTTTTGCATGACTAGTGGCATGCAGTTCCCAATCATGATATCCCTGTTTAGCTTATGGTGCCAGAAGCCAACCCTGTCCCTGATATGTGTGGTAAGGGAAGGGTGACGTACACCTGAGAGGCAGGGCTGTAGTGACCTCTCAGTTAGAGACAGTCCTCTGCCTCACCCTGGCTATGTGAGTGCCCCCACCCTCCCACCTCAGCCCATTCACCAGCCTCCACATGACCCTATACCTGACAAACGTGCAGCTCCTCTCTCCATCTTGGATCATTGGCAGTGAATGCCCATGCCTGCAGTGGCCAACTACCCTTTGCAACAGAACCTGTCTTTAACTGTGTATGGTTGGATCAACAGCCATCTGGCACCATGATCAGAGATGATTCTACTGTACCTGTTGATGCTTCCAGATAACAGCTTCCTTCATTGAGTATAGAGTATCATTCAAAGCATAGAGATAATGTGTGGAATTTCAATGTTTCAGTCCCTGTCTTTATATTCATTCACTTTGCTCCGTGTGTGTTTCTCTCTGTGTTGTACAGCTAACAGTAATGAGAGATCCATAGGAGAACCTGACCTTTTGAGTTGCCAGGGAGAGCCAGTGTGTGGATCCTGACCTGTTGAGTTGCCAGGGAAAGCCAGTGTGTGGATTCTGAGTTGGGGGATCATTAGCCGAGTTCTTTACTAGTACCAAAGTTTATTCTCTCCCATGTGTGTTGTCTGTGCAGTGACTGGCCCTGGTTCTAGCCACAGGGGTGTGAAATAACAAGCACTAGAGGGATTTCACTTGGTTCACTATCAAACCTGTCTACAAACATTAACCTTCACCAAAGTGAATATACAGAACTATACTTGACTTCGAAAAGTCAGTTCATGTCGTGAATTGTGTTTACTACCTTCTATTTACAACTTTTATTTCTCAAAATGTCACACAATTAGAGGCCACGGTTATATGTTGGTTCCCACGGGAGAAGGTAGATAGATGTGTGTCTGGCGTGTTGTGCTGCTGTTTGCTGCTCTGTGAAATCTGTTTTATCTCCGTTATCAATGGTGTCCGATGCTCCATTGCAAAGACAAACAGCCATGTTTCTAAATGTGCTGACAGGAAATCAATGGATGCTTTCCCATGGGCAGCTAATTAACAAGACACTTGTGCCGTGTTGCTACATGGGCCCCATCTCTTTGTCTCCTGATTGTATCAGGAGAAATGCATGAGATGCACTGAACAACAGATAAAATGCCAGAGAGGTTAGGTGTAAACACACAAGAGATACTCATGCTCTGTTCGTAGTGGCTAGTACGCCTCACAGTAACTGCATGCTTTGACATGCCCACATTTGGAAGTAATTGTCATTGTTATAATGATATTTTCTTATGGAAGTATTTTCTGAGGATAACTAATGGGTTATTCATGGTTAATAAAAAATGTTTCTCCTACTTGCAGCATTGTTATACACAGGAGAAAGAATCTCTCTCTCACTCTTTCCCTCCCCTCCCGGAGGACCTGAGCCCTAGGACCATGCCTCAGGAGTACTTGGCCTGATGACTTGTGGCTGTCCCCAGTCCACCTGGTCGTGCTGCTGCTCCATTTTAAACTATTCTGCCTGCAGCTATGGGACACTGACCTGTTCACCGGATGTTCTACCGTGTCTACTGTTTTCGACTCTCCCCCTCTCTCTGTCTCTCTCTCCCTCTCTTTCTCTCTCTCTCTCTACCACACCTGCTGTCATGACCTCTGAATGCTCTGCTATGAAAAGCCAACTGACATTTACTCCTGAGGTGCTGACCAGTTGCACCCTCTATAACCACTGTGATTATTATTTGACCCTGCTGGTCATCTATGAACGTTTGAACATCTTGAAGAACTATCTGGCCTTAATGGCCATGTACTCTTATAATCTCCACCCGGCACAGCCAGAAGAGGACTGGCTACCATTCAGAGCCTGGTTTCTCTCTAGGTTTGTTTCTAGGTTCCTGCCTTTTCCCTAGCCAACGTGCTTCTACAACTGCATTACTTGCTGTTTGGGATATTAAGCTGGGTTTCTATATAAGCACTTTGTGACATCTGCTGATATAAAAAGGGCTTTATAAATACATTTGATTGATTGAAAATAAATATTTATTTGGCCTACTTCTCTCATACATCTCTATAAAATACAGTAAAGGCTCATAGTAAACCGTGCATTGTCATCGAACTGGTAGTAGCTACACAGGGTCAACCTCCTAACCAGGAAACAGATGCTCTGTGCTGAATCTTAACTTGAGTGCTGTGGAAAAGCACTTTTCTAAAATGGCCCCTGACTGAATTGGTCTCTTACTATAAATTCAAAACATTCAAAGAAAGAAAAAATTGAAAATGTCCAATCCTGCTCTAACGTGTAAGAGTGACACTTGCGAATTTCCACCGTGGACAAGGTGGCAGTACAAACACTGATAGATGAGAGGAAATAAAGGGCCTTCTCATGACAAACTTTCGGGGAAATGTCAGCCTTTCATGGTGTTGAGAAGACCTATTTCATATCTATTACAGCAGGCATTCTGCCGGCTGATATTTCAGATTTCAGTCCTCCCGCACCGAAAATCCTCTGCCAATCTTCTCCCCTTAAGAATCTTTGAAAGTCCCTGACACATTATTCCCTCTACCTCCCGCTCTCCCTTCTGATGTGACAGAACAAACCACGACCTATTAGGATTAAGGCTTTGAAAAGATCTTTGAAGCCGCTCAAGGTTTCTTTAAACCAGGAAGTGACAATATGAGCTGTGTGGCAGCAGGCACTGAATGGAGTGATTGCCAGTCCTCCTCAGTGAGTTCGGCTGTTATTCCCCAACCCCACACATCCTGTCCAATCCTACCAAACCCCCAGCACTGCTGTCCTGTACAGTATTGTTTGCAGAAATGTATATTTATTCCCTGCTCTACTTAACAGGTTGTTCTGGATGCTGGTCAGAGATGACTTAGCTTGGTACCCTGGCAGTATGTGAACTGTTGCCCAGAATAAAGTCAAGCAATGATTGACAATAGCATATTTTCTATAATTATTTCATCCTGTTAGAACATAGCAGTGTCAAAAGCTTCAGAGGCTACAAGCCGATGAAATCGGAAGAACAATAATAAACACAGCAATATGGGATGGAGAGGAAAGATGCTTTTGAATTGATGTGGATGAGAGTTTCCGGGAATGTCTCCTTAAAACACAATAGCACATTGTGTTACACACTATTAGGTTCTAGATAGCACCTTTCTAAGGGTGTAGCCTATATGACTGGAAATGAAAGGAGTTCAAGGGGAATCACTTTCACACCAAAGCTTCTTAAAGGCATGGGTAGATATTCCAACAGGTTGGTGTCATCAAGCGCTTCATGTAGACAGTAGAGCTGATATTATTTGAAATTATGGAATGCATTGGCTATGGGAAGGAGAACAAATATAGTTAACCTGACTGCCTGCATACCTTGCTTTTGCCACAGCTACACCAATGACAAATGTACACAATACCCATATCATTGCTATGCATCTCCCACAATCAAAATATAGTTTTTGCATTTTTTATCTAATCACCCCCATGAATATCTGTTATCATTTTCTCCCTAAGGTGACAGGGCTGATGTCAAATATTTTAACTGGAGATTTATCTTTAGACATTTCTGAGGATCCCATTTAGATAATCCCGGTCTGTTTCTTGCTATGCTTGGGTTAAATATCCCAGTTTGTGTGTCAGTGGAAGACAGTGTAGATAATGGCTGCATGCAGAAATGGAGCCATGGGGCAGGCAATGTAGAGTCAGTATGCATCCCTCACTGCGGGATACTCCCCGGCACAGAAAGACTAGGTCTTGGGGACCTGCCACCATAAAGCACATATTGATCTGCCATTGCATCTTATCTCCCACAACTTTAGATTAAAATGCTCAACACTGGCTCTCTCTCTCTCCTCGGCTGAAGGCCTTTCTATCCCTGAGTGGAGTATTTCTAATCTCCCATGAAGTAGCTAGGCCTATCTATTTCAAGTTTTCCCACCGTCTTGCACAGAAAGTGCTCTGAAAATTAACCATCTTACGACGCTTCCCATCTAAAGAATAACTTGAAAGATCATTTTGGTTTGATCTCTCTCTGTGTTATTTATTAGGCCAGTGTTTTTTTCTTGGCTTGTTGTCTTTTTTCTCTCCTCCAGGCACTGTTGTCATAATCCAGACAATTGGCCGGTGTTACTCTTCTGGGAAATGGCTGCGAATCGATTCCTCCAGGGTATCATTTAATGTCCTGTTCAAACGAGCAGGGAAGGAAGGGCTGAAGCCCTGACAAAAGCCCTGGTATAAAGAGCAGAAAGTCTGGCCTGACAGACGGACGAGCTAGCCGTCCTCCAGGGCTTTGACTTTGGCCAAACAAACGTTTGTTTTTCAAAGTGTTTTATAGTGTGATAGATTAAGGCGGATGCAGTCCAGGGGCCCCCCTGTAACCCCTCAAACAGTGCATTGATGAGCCGGGAGCACCTGTTAGGGGAGCACAGAGGAGCAGCCCAGGATGATATGGAGCAGGGCTTTGTGGGTAGCAAAGTCAAAACAAAGCTGTCAGTGAGGGCTCATTCATCTTTGATGTTCATTGATGAGAAAACTGGTGGGCCTCGACAGAGCATTGTTTCTTCAAAGTGTCGCCCATTGACAGCCAGAAAACCGCGTTCGTTTTCGCCCCCTGACGGGTGGAGCTAATTTTAAAAGGCTTAATGGTGCATTTAACCAGTCCAAAAGACAATGATAAAGAGCAGCCCTTTGGCATTGGCTCAGGACTGTCTTCCCCCTTCCTAAATGGCCTATAAACACTAATAAAATGGTAATAGTGTGTGAATGGTTAGCACCGATGGGCATGGATGTATCATTAACTCATGGACTCTTACATATCCTGCTGTACGAATCAAGATCCAGAGACAAGGGCAATGACGGCCATTTAAGACAAGTCTTCTTCCTGATTATCTGTCCCACTCTGAGACTGCTTCACTCCATTTGTCAAAGATGTGGGATAGCTTCCATAAAGCAGGTTCTCATGCCATTGTTCAACTAATCATATCCTCTCCAATAATTTTATAGGATGTGATAAGATAATATTAATGTTCTTTCTCCTCATCTCGAATAAAGGAGAAAAAAATGTTGGGGGGAAAGGCAGCTAGGAGAAAATGTAAATCAATTTGTAGCAGTTTCCACTTAGTGTATTGGCTTGAAAGGAAAACATACATTTGGCGTGCTATCTACCTCAAATCCTATTAGAATCAGGTTAATTTGGTGGCAACATTTTCAAAACCTCTTCATATCACCACATCAGCTGGTGGGTCGTTTCATGAAAGGAGGGGCTTTTACGTCCCTTTGATGTTTTAAGTAGAAATTGTGCACCAATATTACATTTTAATAGTCTGTTATATTAAATGAAGTGCCCTTTAATATAGGCCAAATGGAGAATTTAATAAATCAGGCTTGCTAATTCTGCATTTTGACATGTCCCTTCATCAACCCACTTATTCCCCACATTTCTCCCAAGTTTCACCATCATTGTAAAGCGCAAGTTATTTTGTTGCTTTGACAAAGTTATTTCTGAAGATGATTATTTATTTCATATTATTCACTTACGTCTGTCCTTCATTTTAAGGTCTACCCTGTTACGTGACCTGAACTCTCGTTGTAATTTGGTGAAACTATTCCTTTTTGAATATTTTTTTCTCCCAAAAAACATTGAACATCTCATAGTCAAATCATAGAGTAAAAGCAGGTGTGCTGGTTCTACTCTTTTTGGCCTTTTTTTGTGGTGGAGAACTGAGCATGTCGAGCCTGTTATCCAAAAACTCATAGAAAAAGATGGTTCCAAAAGGGTTCTTCGGCTGTCCACATAGGAGAACCCTTTTGGGTTCCATGTAGAACCATCTGTGGGAAGGGTTCTTTATGGAACCCAAAAGTGTTCTACCTGGAACCAAAAAGGGTTCTACCTAGAACCAAAAAGGGTTCTTCAAAGGGTTCTCCTATGGGTACAGCCCAAAAACAATTTATGTTCTAGATTGTACAGGCTAGAGTGTAGATAGACATGCTAGAGTGTAGATAGACAGGCTAGAGTGTAGATAGACAGGCTAGAGTGTAGATAGACAGGCTAAAAAAGTTTTTACAACGTCATTTATTTTGTGAAGCTTGAATTCAATTGCCACTCCCTGTTGCACACAACAAGCTTCCATTTTCCCGGTCACAAGGGAATTCATATTTGATTTAAAAATAAATCATCAACCCTGTTACTTTATGGCACTATAGTCATTTTTTTAAAACATTTAACCTCTTGAAATGGTAAAACCTTTTTTTATTAAGTTGTAAATTTAAAAATGTGGTGAAATCAAAGTTTTTTGGGACAAAGTCTCAAAAGGCACAGAATTGGTGGAAATACCCTGGTGTCTTTGAGTGCTCGCTGTTTGTTGGAGTAAATGTAGTCAATTGACATGATTATGTCAGATACAGTATCGTATTGATTCCTAATCTGGGTTATAACTTGCGGTATTTGTGCTGTATGTGTGTCAGTGTGGTTGAAAAGCCATTCAGTATTGACAGAGTTTACAGGCCTTCTAATGATTTTTAAATACTTAATACTATAGCAGTAGATGCACTGCAATGCCAACAGTGGCGTTTTGCACACCCAACCCAAATGATACCAGTATGCTTATAACACCAATGTTTACATCATGAATATAAAGGTATTTTTTTCCAGGGTACTTTGGACCCATTGTTCTGAGAAATCAAGGACTCTTGCCATCTGATGGGTTCGCCTGATTCAGAATAGAATAGAGGTGTAGCCTCATCTATACTTCAGTAAAGTCTCTCTGTTTACATCTTCAATACTGTGGAAGAGCCTTTCAAAGTGCTTCCTTTCTTCCTCTCTATGGTTTTATTCTGCAGGCGTGGGGATGTTTAATGATTCCTTCATGAAGAGTTTTGATTCTCTGTTTCAGACTATACATTGCTTTGCTGGGTCAGATAACACTTTGTGCCTTGTAAACATGAACAGATATGCAAGTGCAATCAAATATTTTCTATTGCTTGCATAAATGAAATTGGATGAGAATGGAAGTTTGAAGAATTCTTTCCCCTCATTTGCTGTTCAATTGCCAGGGTCCATATCTTCATTTTTTTCTCTCAAAGGGAAATAGATGGTTTTGTCACTCAGTATGCATAAACTGTCCACAAAAGAAAATGAGAGCAATTCTATTGGTCTTAGATACACCTAGTCTAGTGTGCATGGCTCCATAAAAACGGGATGTTTGGCTATCCTGAAGTTATTTCTGCAGAGAAATTATGTTCTGTGTATTGACCAAAATGTGATTTCAAACACCTTGCTCAAACTTCAGCTCCTGTCACCAAGGAATATGTTAATAAAAAAATCTAATCACATTTTATTTGTCACATGCGTCAAATACAACAGGCGAAATGCTTTCTTACAAGCCCTTAACCAACAGTGCAGTTCAAGAAATAGTTAAGAAAATATTTACTAAATAAACTAAAATGAAAAAATAAAACAAATAAAAAGGAACACAAGAAATGTACATAACAATAACGAGGCTATATACATGGGGCACCGTTACTGAGTCAATGTATGGGTGACTATGCATAGATAATAAACAGAGAGGAGCAGCAGTGTAAAAACAAAGGGGGGTATCAATGTAAATAGTCTGGCTGGCCAGTTGATTAATTGTTCAGCAGTCTTATGGCTTGGGGGTAGAAGCTGTTAAGGAGCCTTTTGGACCTAGACTTGGCGCTCCGGTATCGCTTGCCGTGCGGTAGCAGAGAGAACAGTCTATGACTTGGGTGACTGGAGTCTTTGACAATTTTTTGTGCCTTCCCCTGACACCGCCTAGTATATAGGTCCTGGATGTCAGAAAGCTTGGCCCCAGTGATGTACTGGGCTGTACGCACTACCCTCTGGAGCGCCTTACGATCAGATGCCAAGCAGTTGCCATACAAGGCGGTGATGCAACCTGTCAGGATGCTCTCGATGGTGCAGCTGTAGAACTTTTTGAGGATCTGGGGACCCATGCCAAATCTTTTCAGTCTCCTAAGGGGGAAAGGTGTTGTCGTGCCCTCTTCACAACTGTATTGGTGTGTTTGGACCATGATCATTTGTTGGTGATGTGGACACCAAGGAACTTGAAACTCGACCCGCTCCACTTCAGCCCCGTCGATGTTAATGGGGGCCTGTTCAGCACTCCTTTCCTATTGTCAATGATCAGCTCTTTTGTCTTGAGGGAGAGGTTGTTGCCCTGGCACCACACTGCCAGGTCTCTGACCTCCTCCCTATAGGCTGTCCCATCGTTGTGGCCGATCAGGCCTACCACTGTTGTGACGTCAGCAAACTTAATGATGGTGTTGGAGTCGTGCTTGGCCACGCAGTTGTGGGTGAACAGGGAGTACAGGAGAGGACTAAGCACACACCCCTGAGGGGACCCAGTGTTGAGGATCAGAGTGGCAGATGTGTTGTTGCCTACCCTTACCACCTGGGGCGCGGCCCATCAGGAAGTCCAGGATCCAGTTGCAGAGGGAGGTGTTTTGTCCCAGGGTCCTTAGCTTAGTGATGAGCTTTGTGGGCACTATGGTGTTGAATGCTGAGCTGTAGTCAATTAACAGCATTCTCACATAGGTGTTCCTTTTGTCCAGGTGGGAAAGGGCAGTGTGGAGTGTGATTGAGACTGCGTCATCTGTGGATCTGTTGGGGCGTTATTCAAATTGGAGTGGGTCTAGGGTTTCCGGCATAATGGTGTTGATGTGAGCAATGATCAGCTTTTCAAAACACTTCATGGCTACCAACGTGAGTGCTACAGGGCGGTAATCATTTAGGCAGGTTACCTTCACTTTCTTGGGCACAGGGACTATGGTGGTCTGTTTGAAACATATAGGTATTACAGACTCGGTCAGGGAGAGGTTGAAAATGTCAGTGAAGACACTTGCCAGTTGGTCCGCGCATGCTTCGAATACACATCCTGGTAATCCATCTGGCCCTGCAGCTTTGTGAATGTTGACCTGTTTAAGGGTCTTGCTTACATCGGCTACAGAGAGCGTGATCTCACAGTCGTCCGGAACAGCTGGTGCTCTCATGCATGCTACTGTGTTGCTTGCCTCGAAGCGAGCATAAAAGGCATTTAGCTCATCTGGTAGACTTGCGGTACTGAGCAGCTCGTGGCTGGGTTTCCCTTTGTAGTCTGTAATATTTTTAAAGCCCTGCCACATCCGCAGAGCGTCAGAGCCGGTGTAGAAGGATTCAATCTTAGTCCTGTATTGAAGGTTTGTCTGTTTGATGGTTTGTCTGAGGGTATAGCAGGATTTCTTATAATCGTCCGGATTAGTGTCCCGCTCCTTGAAAGCGGCAGCTCTAGCCATCAGCTCGGTGTGGATGTTGCCTGTAATCCATGGCTTCTGGTTGGGAAATGTACGTACGGTCACTGTGGGGATGACGTCGTTGATGCACTTATTGATGAAGCCGGTGACAGAGGTGTTATACTCCTCAATGCCATTGGATGAATCTCGGAACATATTCCAGTCTGTGCAAGCAAAACAGTCCTGTCATCTGACCTATTCCGTACTGAGTGAGTCACTGTTACTTCCTGCTTTCGTTTTTGCTTGTAAGCAGGATTCAGGAGGATAGAATTATGGTCAGATTTGCCAAATGGAGGGTGAGAGAGAGCTTTGCATGCGTCTCTGTGTGTGGAGTAAAGGTGGTCTAGAGGTATTTTTCCTCTGGTTGCACATGTGACATGCTGGTAGAAATGAGGTAAAGCAGATTTAAGTTTGACTGCATTAATGTCCCAGGCCACTAGGAGAAGAAGTTTACAAGAAGAAGTTTACATACACTTAGGTTGGAGTCATTAAAACCGTTTTTTTTCTACCACTCCACAAATTTCTTGTTAACAAACTATAGTTTTGCCATGTCCGTTAGGACATCTACTTTGTGCATGACACAAGTAATTTTTCCAAAAATTGTTTACAGACAGATTATTTCACTTATAATTCACTGTATCACAATTCCAGTGGGTCAGAAGTTTACATACACTAAGTTGACTGTGCCTTTAAGCAGCTTGGAAAATTCCAGAAAATTATGTCATGGCTTTAGAAGCTTCTGATAGGCTAATTGACATCAATTCAGTCAATTGGAGGTGTACCTGTGGATGTATTGCAAGGCCTACCTTCAAACCTTGTGCCTCTTTGCTTGACATCAGAAAAAAAATTGCAGACCTCCACAAGTCTGGTTCATCCTTGGGAGCAATTTCCAGATGCCTGATGATTGTGTCTCCTAGAGATGAATGTACATTGGTGCAAATAAATTCCAGAACAACAGCAAAGGACCTTGTGAAGATGCTGGAGGAAACAGGTACAAAAGTATTTATATCCACAGTAAAACGAGTCCAATATTGACATAACCTGAAATGCCGCTCAGCAAGGAAGAAACCTGCTCCAAAACTGCCATAAAAAAGACAGACTACGGTTTGCAACTGCACATGGGGACAAAGATCGTACTTTTTGGAGAAATGTCCTCTGGTCACCATAGCAACTCCCACTCATAGCATGCGCTCCAGCAGGTAATTTCACTGGTCATCCCCAAAGCCAACACCTACTTTGGCTGCATTTCCTTCCAGTTCTCTGCTACTAATGACTGGAACGAATTGCAAAAATCATTGAAGTTACAGACATGTCTCCCTCACTAACTTTAAGCGTCAGCTGTCAGAGCAGCTTACCAATCGCTGCAGCTGTACATAGCCCATCTGTAAATAACCCATCCAACCAACTACCTACCTCATCCCTACATTTGTTTTTCTGCTCTTTTGCACACCAGTATTTCTACTTGCACATCCTCATCTGCACATATATCAGTCCAGTGTAAATTGCCTAATTATAATTACTTCGCCACTATTGGCCTATTTATTGCCTTACCTCCTTACTTCATTTGCACACACTGTATACAGATTTTATTTTGTGTTATTGACTGTACGTTTGTTTATCCCATGTGTAACTCTGTTTTTGTTGCACTGCTTTGCTTTATCTTGGCCAGGTCGCAGTTGTAAATGAGAACTTGTTCTCAACTGGCCTACCTGGTTAAATAAAGGTGAAATAAAAAAAATAAAAATAAATGGTCTGATGAAATAAAAATAGAACTGTTTGGCCATAATGACCATCATTATGTTTGGAGGAGAAAGGGGGAGGCTTGCAAGCCAAAGAACACCATCCCAATCGTGAAGCACGGGGGTGGCAGCATCATGTTGTGGGGGTGCTTTGCTGCAAGAGGGACTGGTGCACTTCACAAAATAGATGGCATCATGAGGTAGGAAAAGTATGTGGATATATTGAAGCAACATCTCAAGACATCATTCAGGAAGTTAAAGCTTGGTCACAAATGGGTCTTCCAAATGGACAATGACCACAAGCATACTTCCGAAGTTGTTGCAAAATGGCTTAAGGACAACAAAGTCAAAGTATTGGAGTGGTCATCGCACAACCCTGACCTCAATCCTATAGAAAATGTGTTTGACAGAACTGAGAAAGTGTGTGCGAGCAAGGAGGCCTACAAACCTGACTCAGTTACACCAGCTTTGTCAGGAGGAATGGGCCAAAATTCTTCCAACTTATTGTGGGAAGCTTGCGGAAGGCTACCCAAAACGTTTGACCCAAGTTAAACAATTTAAAGGCAATGCTACCAAATACTAATTGAGTGTATGTAAACTTCTAACCCACTGGGAATGTGATGTAAGAAATAAAAGCTTAAATAAATCATTCTCTCTATTATTCTGACATTTCACATTCTTAAAATAAAGCGGTGATCCTAATGGACCTAAAACAGGGATTTTTCGTTGTACTGCAGCGCCAGCTGTGCCATCAGAGACTCTGGGTTCGCGCCCAGGCTCTGTCGTAACCGGCCTCGACCGGGAGGTCCGTGGGGCGACGCACAATTGGCCTAGCGTCGTCCGGGTTAGGGAGGGCTTGGCTGGTAGGGATGTCCTTGTCTCATCGCGCACCAGCGACTCCTGTGGCGGGCCGGGCGCAGTGCGCGCTAACCAAGGTTACCAGGTGCACGGTGTTTCCTCCGACACATTGGTGCGGCTGGCTTCCGGGTTGGATGCGCGCTGTGTTAAGAAGCAGTGCGGCTTGGTTGGGTTGTGTATCGGAGGACGCATGACTTTCAACCTTCGTCTCTCCCGAGCCTGTACGGGAGTTGTAGCGATGAGACAAGATAGTAGCTACTAAAACAATTGGATACCACGAAATTGTGGAGAAAAAGGGGTTAAAGTAAAATTAAAAATTAAAAAAATTAAAAACAGGGATTTTTTTACTAGGATTAAATGTCAGGAATTGTGAAAAACTGAGTTTAAATGTAGTTGGCTAAGGTGTATGTAAACTTCCGACTTCAACTGTAGCTGCTCTGTCCTGCCAATACATGGAGAAGCCAGCCAGCTCTATATTATCAGTGTCGTCGTTTAGCCACGTCTCAGTGAAACATAAGATATTACAGTTTTTAATGTCCTGTTGGTAGGACAGACTTAATTGTAGATCTATCAAGGCACAAGGCAATACCCAAATGCAGACACAGAGGCAGATGGTTGGAGTCTTACAATGTTTATTAATCCAAAGGGGTAGGCAAGAGAATGGTCGTGGACAGGCAAAAAGGTCAAAACCAGATCAGAGTCCAGGAGGTACAAAGTGGCAGACAGGCTCGTGGTCAAGGTAGGCAGAATGGTCAGGCAGGCAGGTACAAAGTCCAGAAACAGGCAAGGGTCAAAACCGGGAGGCCGTGAAAGAGGAGAATGCATAAAGCAGGAGAACGGGAAAAATGCTGGTTGACTTGAAAACATACAGACAAACTGGCACAGAGAGACAGGAAACACAGGGATAAATACACTGGGGAAAACAAGCAACACCTGGAGGGGGTGGAGACAATAACGAGGACAGGTGAAACAGATCAGGGTGTGACAGATCGTCCAGTTTGTTTCCCAATGATTGCACGTTGGCCAATAATATGGAGGGCAGTGGTGGTTACCTACTCGTCGGCTAATTCTTACACCCTGGCTCCTCCTCATTTTTAAAAGTCTAATTTGAGGTGGGTAATCGCTGTTCTGATGTCCAGAAGCTCTTTTCGGTCATAAGAGACGGTAGCAGCAACATTATGTACAGAATGAGTTACAAATAATGTGAAAAAACTAACAAAATAGCACAGTTGGTTAGGAGCCCGTAAAACTGCAGGCATCCTTATCTCAGCTCACTGGTCACGATAACAACAACGCGCTCCAGGAGGTATATCTCACTGGTCATCCCCAAAGCCAACACCAACTTTGGCCTTCTTTCCTTCCAGTTCTCTGCGGCCAGTGACTGGAACGAATTGCAAAAATCGCTGGAGCTGGAGACTTATATTTCCCTCAATAACTTTAAACATCAGCTATCAGAGCAGCTAACCGATCGCTAACCCATCTGTAAATAGCCCATCCAATCTACCTACCTCATCCTCATATTGTTTTTATTTACTTTTCTGCTCTTTTGCACACCAGTATTTCTACTTGCACATCATCATCTGCTCATCTATCACTCCAGAGTTAATTTGATAAATTGTAATTACTTCGTTACCATGGCCTATTTATTGCTTTACCTCCTCACGCCATTTGCAGACAGTATATAGACTTTCTTTTTTTCTATTGTGTTATTGACTGTACGCTTGTTTATTCCATTTGTAACTCTGTGTTGTTTGTGTTTCGCACTGCTTTGCTTTATCTTGGCCAGGTCGCAGTTGTAAATGAGAACTTGTACTCAACTAGCCTACCTGGTTAAAAAAAGGTGAAATACATTTAAAAATCCCCTCCGGTGCCATTATATCGATTCCAGGGTGAAAATATAACAAAGAAATTATTTTGATTCAGTGAGAAAAATACAAAAGTAGATGGTCCTCGAGAGGTATAGTGTATTTCCTCACTTGCACCTGCCTCAGTGTATCTGTCCTCCAACTCAATGTTGTCATCTCCTGATATTGTGGTAGAGTAATCAATTGCAGTGTGTTACAGTACTCAATTGCAGTAGCTGTGACAATTACTGCATGAGTTAAAATTACATCCCTTATTATTAAAAAAGAAATAAAAATAAATCCACTATAATGGACATTAACCTTTTATGGTCCAAAGGTCAGCCATGTTGGTTAGGGAGTTGGTCAACCATGGTTTGCCAGTGCTGTGATAAGATATTTTGTAAAATAATGAATTTAAAGAATGTGTCTGCACTGTATGTTTGTTAGCTAGTTAGACAGACAGTTTTAGAGGAATGATTCCATGATTTTTTGTAATTAACTGCCAATATGTCAACATTCCATTCAAACAATGCAGTCAGTCCACAGCCATACACTGGCTGAAATCAGTTGATGATTATAACGAGTGCGCTGAGAGTCGGGAAGCAAGTACAGGGAGTGAGTGTTTTAATAAATAAACAAAACAATAAACACGAAACACAAACAACGCACCAACATGAAACAGAGGCAATAACACCTTAGGAAAGAGCCAAGGGAAGTGACAGATATAGGGAAGCTAATCAAGGAGATGATGGAGTCCAGGTGAGTATCATGAGGCGTTGATGCGTTTGATGATGGTGACAGGTGTGTGGGATAATCAGCAGCCTGATGACCTAGAGACCGGAGAGGGAGTATACTTGACAATGATAAGACTTAGACAACTTGTAAATGCAACAAGTACTGATATTGTATCATGTAATAAGCACTCTCAGCTTTCTAAGAAAACAATAATGTAGACATTTATGGTCTTACATATAATTTAGAGGCTATTTATACAAAATATTGGTATAAAACCAGTATAAAATGTATTTATGAGTATATGACAATATTTAAGGTTGACAATAATTATAATTTCTGATACATCACATGCATTTGTTCTGTTTTCCTGCATAAATAAAATCAGGATTATGCCTCTACTGCCATTCATTCCAATTAGACTGGTTTGGATTTCCCCCTGACCAATATGGCTGCCATTTTCAACCCATTCTGTAACGCTGAGGGCTTATGACATAGCCCCTCTAGTTCTTTAATAGGATCTCTTTGTTCACCCCGCTCCCTCCCCAGATAGGATATGGACACGTCATAAGTCATGGCAATATTTATTTTTTTAGAATTGAAGGAAATTACCTGTAAAACTGCAACATTTTCTCTCAGTATCATGGCGAAATGTGTAGAATAGCAGGAAATTTGCTTAAAACATTCTACATTTTCTAAGCCTCATAGCAAAATGTGGAGAATAATGTGTAGAACTGCAGGAAATTGTTTTTAAAACATAAACATTTTCTCTCAGTCGCATGGCTTATTGTTTTGTTTCACTGGTTATGGAACATTTTTGTGTTTGGTATGGGTTTACAACTGTCTGAATTGAGAAATGTGTGGCCATTGTTTGCTTCAAATATCATTCTCCAATATACTGCATTTGAATATGCTTCAAATAGGGAGTTGGAGGAGAGCAGTATAGATCCCTGTGTTAAGACTATGGAGGTGTGTTGTCATCTCCTCAAAAGCAGGAGAGAGAGAAAGAGACAGAGAGCTCTTTTGTTCACTCACCTCTTTAACTGGTAGTGTTTGACTTCCCTGCGACAGGAGTGGGTAATTCAGGAGCACTGTGTGAGGTTGTTAGATCAGTGAGGCCCAAGACAGCACTATTCTTTGCAGACCCTTGACAGCAAATATGTGGTAATGATATTGTCTCCAGCTGGGTAATAACACACAATTCAGACTGCCACATACTGCATTTGCTGGAAAAATGGAGGGGGAAAAAAAAGAATTACACTGAAGTACTGGAGGAAAATGACAGTAGAAATGTCTTCAACCTGAAGTGTTATATTGAAAAATTCACGTGTTGCAGGACACTGCATGGGCAACAACACGTTTCCCCCCAGTATGTACAGTGCCTTCAGAAAGTATTCATACCCCTTGACATTTTCCACATTTTGTTACGACAGCCTTATGCTAAAATTTATTAAATACATTATTTTCCTCACCAATCTACACACAATACCCCATAATGACAAAGCAAAAACAGGTTTTTAGAAATGTTAGCAAATGTATTCCAAATAAAAAACTGAAAAAGCTTATTTATATAGGTATTCAGACCCTTATCCATGAGACTCGAAATTGAGCTCAGGTGGATCCTGTTTCCACTGATCATCCTTGAGATGTTTCTACAACTTGATTGGAGTCCACCAATTCACTTGATTGGACATGATTTGGAAAGGCACCTGTTCTATATAAGGTCCCACAGTTGACAGTGCATGTCACATCAAAAACCAAGCCATGAGGTCGAAGGAATTGTCGGTAGAGCTCCGAGACAGGATTGTGTCGAGGCTCAGATCTGGGGAATGGTACCAAAACATTTCTGCAGCATTGAAGGTACCCAAGAACACAGTGGCCTCCATCATTCTTAAATGGAAGAAGTTTGTAACCACCAAGACTCTTCCTATAGCTGGCCGCTTGGCCAATCTGAGCAATCGGGGGAGAAGAGCCCAGAACCTGATGGTCACTCTGACAAAGCTCCAGAGTTGAGATGAGCGAACCTTCCAAAAGGAAACCATCTCTGCAGCACTCCACCAATCAGGCCTTTATGGTAGAGTGGCCAGATGGAAGCCACTCCTCAGTAAAAGGCACATGACAGCCCCCTTGGAGTTGTCAAAAAGCACCTAAAAACTCTCAGACCAAGAGAAACAAGATTCTCTGGTCTGATGAAACCAAGATTGAACTCTTTGGCCTGAATGCCAAATGGCACGTCTGGAGGAAACCTGACACCATCCCTACGGTGAAGCATGATGGTGGCAGCATCATGCTGTGGGGATGTTTTTCAGCGGCAGGGACTGGGAGTCTAGTCAGGATCAAGGGAAAGATGAAAAGGAGAAAAGTACAGAGAGATGCTTGATGAAAACCTGCTCCAGAGCACTCAGGTCCTCAGACTGGGGCAAAGATTCATCTTCCAACAGGAACACGACCCTAAGCACACAGCCAAGACAATGCAGGAGTGGCTTTGGGACAAGTCTCTGAATGTTCTTGAGTGGCCCAGCCAGAGCCCGGACATGTAACCGATCGAACATCTCTGGAGAGATCTGAAAATACCTGTGCAGCGATGCTCCCCAACCAACCTGACAGAGCTTGAGAGGATCTGCAGAGAAGAATGGGAGACATTCTCCAAATATAGGTGTGCCAAGCTTGTAGCATCCTACCCAAGAAGACTCAAGGTAATCGCTGCCAAAGGTGCTTCAATAAAGTACTGAGTAAAGGGTCTGAATACTTATGCAAATGTGATATTTCCATTTTTAACAAATTTGCAATTAAAAAAAAAAAAAGTTTTTGCTTCTTCATTATGGGGTATTGTGTGTAGATTGATGAGGGAAAAAAGCTATTTCATCAATTATAGAATAAGGCTGTAACGTAAGAAAATGTGGAAAAGGGGTCTGAATACTTTTCGAATGCACTGTATAGACATGGAATGCTGAATGTACTGGATATTGACAGTGAATGCAGCATACTGTATATACTAGACATGGAATCTTATAATTCTCTATTGCGCTGCCTTAGTATAGATCAGGGATCGGCAACTAGCTGCTCACACCCCCCTTTTGAAGGCCCTCAAATCAACAGTCGGGGTCTACACTTACTGTTGCGAGTTATAGTAGAATAGTGGAATACACAATGTGCAATTTCAAAATTTGTTTATGCACCAGCAATTTTTCTCTTGTTATGTCAGTCACTGATAGTCAGTCAATTAGTCCATGTCAGCTAACAATTTTTAGATTGCTAAGTTAGTTTAACGGCCTGCTATTTAAACTTGTTATTTTGATTGAATAACTGGGGGGGGCGCTCATTGATTTGGTTTGTCAGTCTCACTCAGATATCCTATTAAAAGCTGCAACCATTTCTCTCCACCCCATGGCAAAATGAGTAGAATTGCATTGAATTTGTTATAAAATTGGTCAATCTTTTTTCTGCCCCATGGCAAAATGTGTAGAATTGCAGCAAACTTGCTTTAAAATGGCAACATTTTCTTTCTACCTCATTCTACCTCAATGTGTAGAATTGATACAAAATTAAGTACAAATATATATTTTTCAATTATTCGCTGTAAAGAGGGGGCCCATTTTTCTCACAATGCTGGTATTTCAACTTGTTCTCATCATCAAGACCTTTAATGACATACATTAATAGACAGTGACGGCAGAAACAACCTTGACCTCCCTATAAATATGCTACACTGCTATAACTGTCAACACCATCTAACTCAAGCCAATCAGTGGTGGGCTGGGGCTGGTTCCCCCACTGTGCTGTGAAATTGTGGCATGTGATCCTTAATATGTGTGAAGTAGACAAGGCCTTAACACAATGCCTTAAGCCTCAGGGGTCTCCTCTGGCCCAGTCTATTAGCTTCCCGCTGGGGCTGGTGATGCATGGGCCTGGGGCTGGGTCTTGGGCTGAGGCTGGGGCTGGGGCTGCGTGGACCTGGGGCTGCGTGGGCATGGGGCTGAGACTGCATGGTTCTGGGGTTTGCATGGTCCTGGGGCTGTATGGGCCTGGGGCTGAGACTGCATGGGGCTGGGGCTGCATGGTTCTGGGGTTTGCATGGGTCTGGGGCTGCATGGGCCTGGGGCTGAGACTGCATGGGGCTGGGGCTGCATGGGCCTGGGGTTGGGGCTGGAAATGCATGGTTCTGAGGCTGCATGGGGCTGATGCTGCATGGGCCTGCGGCCTGGGGTTGGGGCTGCAGTGGCCTAGCTTTGGGGCTGGAGATGCATGGTTCTGGGGCTGAGGCTGCCTGGGGTTGGGGCTGCCTGGGGCTGGGGATGCATGGGCTGGGGCTGCCTGGACTTATTCCAAGATATAAGTTGTGATAATAGTTGTTTTATGCATGCCTCCCAGACACGGGCTTGCTGTCAATCAAACTCTGAACAAAGGAAGAATCCAAAAGAATACATATACGCTATCGTTCAAAAGTTTGGGGTCACTTAGAAATGTCCTTGTTTTTTTAAAGAAAAGTGACTTTTTTGTCCATTCAAATTACGTCAAATTAATCAGAATTACAGTGTAGACATTGTTAATGTTGTAAATGGCTATTGTAGCTGGAAACGGCAGATTCTTTTTTTAATGGAATATCTACATAGGCGTACAGAGGCCCATTATCAGCAACCATCACTCCTGTGTTCCAATGACACGTTGTGTTAGCTAATCCAAGTTTATCATTTTAAAAGGCTAATTGATCATTAGAAAAACATTTTGCAATTATGTTGGGCACAGCTGAAAACTGCTGGTGCTGATTAAAGAAGCAATAAAACTGGCCTTCTTTAGACTAGTTGAGTATCTGGAGCATCAGCAATTGTGGTTTCGATTACAGGTTCAAAATGGCCAGATATACTGCACGTCTGTGGTGGTGATGTATTGGACCTGTATACTGTACGTCTGTGGTGGTGATGTATTGGACCTGTATACTGTACGTCTGTGGTGGTGATGTATTGGACCTGTATACTGTACGTCTGTGGTGGTGATGTATTGGACCTGTATACTGTACGTCTGTGGTGGTGATGTATTGGACCTGTATACTGTACGTCTGTGGTGGTGAAGTATTGGACCGTCTGTGGCTAATTTCAGTTGATTAATTTTTTTCTGACCAATGAATAGAAATCCCCAATAGACTATAATGTTGCCAAAAGGATCACAGTAAGTAGTGTAGTCTAGTGGTTACCGATCAATAGCATAACAAAGGACTTCCTGCTTGAAACATCCCCACCTCCATACACAGGGATCGTAGTGGAGAAAGGGTATCAATGGCTATCCCCAGGCAGACACTGAGGCCTCTAATCGCTTCATCAAGCTTATCCTGCAACTTGCTTTTTCTCTCCGCAAAGTTCACGCAGTGTTCATGATCTTCGATCCCAGCCCCGGCACTGCCCAGCCCCGGCACTGCCCAGCCCAGCCCCAGCCCGGCACTGCCCAGCCCCAGCCCCGGCACTGCCCAGCCCCAGCCCTGGCCCCGGCACTGCCCAGCTCCAGCCCCAGCCCAGCCCCAGGACTGAGGCAGCAGCCACTGTAGAACAGCAGATAGAAGGAGAGCGTCCCCTGCCTTGCTCATTTATTATACTGAGAAGAGCGTTGTGCAAGGATAAAATAAATTAAAATGCTATGTAAAATGTAGCCTTGATGCTGTATGGTTAGAGGAAGAAGGAAGGCACATTGAAATGGAGGAATACTTTATTTTTCTCGCTCATGAGGTGAACCAGGTGATTAAATGGGTTCAATCTCAGCAGCCCAGATTTGCATAACACAGACCGATTGAATTTGGTTGTAAGAAAATAAAATTAATTTCGAAATGAACAAATTAAATGATAGAAACGGCAAAGGTACAGTATATATTATTTATTTCATAAACACCTTTTTTTGGAATGAATTTGATGTCCACGGCCTCTCTTGAAAACTTGACTTTCCTACTCTCACAAAATGGCGCCGGAGAAGAAGGCTGACGTTTTACGTGTCCCCAACTGATTGTGTTTTTTTGTTCATTTATTTGCGTTGTTTTTAACTTATTTTTAACTTGTCTTGTACATAATGTTTCCGCTACCGTCTCTTATGACCGAAAATAACTTCTGGACATCAGGATTGCGATTACTCACCACGGACTGGCAGAATCCGAGTCTGACGAGCCTGACGCAAATTATATACTGCTTTCTCGGGAACAGGCCCAGATCCCTATGATTTGCACAAAGAAGAGGTGGCGAAATAGCACCCAGAGGGCGGGCTGCCTTCTGAGAATTTGTAGGCGATTGAATAAACCCCTACTTCCTTCTAGTCTGCTAGCAAATGTGCAATCTTTGGAGAATAAAATCGATGACCTACGCGGAAGATTAAACTATCAACCGGACATTCAAAACTGTAATAGCTTATGCTACACGGAGTCGTGACAGAACGACGAACCTATCAACATGCAGCTGGCTGGTTATACGCTGTACCGGCAGGATAGAAAAGTGGTGTCTGGTAAGACAAGGGCCGGCGGACAATGTATATTTGTAAATAACAGCTGGTGCACGATATCTAAGGAAGTCTCGAGCTATTGCTTGCCTGAGGTAGAGTATCTCATGATAAGCTGTAGACCACACTATCTACCTAGAGAGTTTTCATCTGTATTTTTCGTAGCTGTTTTACATTCCTCCACAGACTGAGGCTGGCACTAAGACAGCATTGAATGAGCTGTATTCCGCCATAAGCAAACAAGAAAACACTCACCCAGAGGCGGCGCTCCTAGTCGCCGGGGATCTGTTTGACCAAATTTCTATCAGCATGTTAAATGTGCAACCAGAGGAAAAAAACTCTGACTACCTTAACTCCACACACAGAGACGCATACAAAGCTCTCAATTGCCCTCCATTTGGCAAATCTGACCATAATTATATTCTCCTGATTCCTGCTTACAAGCAAAAACTAAAGCTAGAAGCACCAGTGACTAGATCAATAAAAAAGTGGTCAGATGAAGCAGATGCTAAGCTAAAGGACTGTTTTGCTAGCACAGACTGGAATATGTTCCGAGATTCCTCCGATGGCATTGAGGAGTACAGCACATCATTCATTGACTTCATCAATAAGTGCATCGATGATTTCGTCCACACAGTGACCATACGTACATTTCCCAACCAGAAACCATAGATTACAGGCAACATCCGCACTGAGCTAAAGGCTAGAGCTGCCGCTTTCAAGGAGCGGGACTCTAACCTGGAAGCTAATAAGAAATTACGCTATGCGCTCTGACAAACCATCAAACAGGCAAAGAATCAGTACAGGACCAAGATCGAATCGTACTACACTGGCTCTGGCGCTCTGCGGATGTGCAGGGCTTGCAAACCATTACAGACTACAAAGGCAAGCACAGTCGAGAGCTGCCCAGTGACATGAGCCTTCCAGACGAGCTAAACTACCTCTATGCTCACTTCGAGGCAAACAATACTGAAACATGCATGAGAGCACCAGTTGTTCCAGAAGACTGTGCGATCACGCTCTCCGCAGCCGATGTGAGTAAGACCTTTTAAACAGGTCAACATTCACAAGGCCGCAGGGCCAGATGGATTACCAGGATGTGTACTGGAGCATGCACTGACCAACTGGCAAGTGTCTTCACTGACATTTTCAACCTCTCCCTGTCCGAGTCTGTAATACCAACATGTTTGGTATTGGTAACATGTTTGGTAAATAATAAGTAATAAGTAATCATCAATAAGCTAAGGACCCTGGGACTAAACCCCTCCCTCGGCAACTGGATCCTGGACTTCCTGACGGGCCATCCCCAGGTGGTAAGGGTAGGTAACAACACATCTGCCGCGCTGATCTTCAACACAGGGGCCCCTCAGGGGTGCGTGCTCAGTCCCCTCCTTTGCTCCCTGTTCACTCATGACCGCACGACCAGGCACGACTCCAACACCATCATTAAGTTTGCCGATGACACAACAGTGGTAGGTCTGATCACCGACAACTACGAGACAGTCTATAGGGAGGAGGTCAGAGAACTGGCCGTGTGGTGCCAGGACAACATGATGATTGTGGACTACAGGAAAAAGAGGACCAAGCACACCAAGCACACCAAGACAGTCGGGAAGAGGGCACGACAAAGCCTATTCCCCCTCAGGAGACTGAAAAGATTTGGCATGGGTCCTCCGATCCTCAAAAGGTTCTACAGCTACACCATCGGGAGCATCCTGACTGGTTGCATCACTGCCTTGTATGGCAACTGCTCGGCCTCTGACCCCAAGGCACTACAGATGGTAGTGCAAAGGGCCCTGTACATCACTGGGGCCAAGCTTCCTGCCATCCAGGACCTCTATACAAGGCGGTGTCAGAGGAAGACCCTAAAAATGGTCAAAGACTTTCTGCTACCGCACGGCAAGCGGTACCGGAGCGCCAAGTCTAGGTCCAAGAGGCTTCTAAGCAGCTTCTACCCCCTAGCCATAAGACTCCTGAGCATCTAATCAAATGGATACCCAGATTATTTACATTGCCCCCCCCTCCCCCTCTTTTACACCGCTGCTACTCTCTGTTGTTATCATCTGTGCATATTCACTTTAATAACTCTACCTACATCTACATATTACCTCAACTAACCGGTGCACATTGACTCTGTACCGGTACCCCCTGTATATAGTCTCACTATTGTTATTATACTGCTCCTCTTTTCTTATTCTTATTCATATTTTTTTCATCTGCATTGTTGGTTAGGGATTTGTAAGTAAGCATTTCACTGTTGTATTCGGCGCATGTGACTAATAACATTTGATTTGAGTGTAACATACTGACTCAACTCTAGCCCCTTTAATAATGGAAAATTGATGTAATAAATGTATCACTAGCCACTTTAAACAATGTCACTTTATATAATGTTTACATACCCTACATTACTCATCTCATATGCATATACTGTACTCTATACCATCTACTGCATCTTGCCTATGCCGTTCGGCCATCACTGATTCATATATTTTTATGTACATATTCTTATTCATTCCTTTACACTTATGGTAGTTGTTGTGAAATTGTTAGGTTACATTACTCGTTGGTTTTTACTGGTCGGTACTAGAAGCACAAGCATTTCGCTACACTCACATTAACATCTGCTAACCATGTGTATGTGACCCATTATCTGAAGATTAGCCAAAGTTAATGCAAACTACAGTGCCTTCGGTAAGTATTCAGACCCCTTGACTTTTTCCACATTTTGTTATGGTACAGCCTTATTCTAAAATTGATTCAATCGTTTTTTTCCCTCATACGTCTACACACAACACCCCATAATGACAAAGCTAAAACAGATTTTTAGAAAGTTTTGCTAGTTTATAGAATAAAAAAAACTGAAATATCAAATATACATCGTATTCAGACCCTTTACTCAGTACTTTGTTGAAGCACATTTGGCGGCGACTACAGCCTTGAGTCTTCTTGGGTATGACGCTACAAGCTTGGCACACCTGTATTTGGGGAGTTTCTCCCATTCTTCTCTGCAGATCCTCTCAAGCTCTGTCAGGTTGTTGGGGAGTGTTGCTGCAGAGCTATTTTCAGGTCTCTCCAGAGATGTTCGATCGGGTTCAAGTCCAGGCTCTGGCTGGGCCACTCAAGGACATTCAGAGACTTGTCCCAAAGCCACTCCTGCGTTGTCTTGGCTGTGTGGTTAGGATCGTTGTCCTGTTGGAAGGGGAACCGTCGCCCCTTTCTGAGGTCCTGAGTGCTCTAGAGCAGGTTTTCATCAAGGATCTCTCTGTATTTTGATCCATTTCATCTTTGCCTCAATCCCAGTCCCTGTCTCTGAAAAACATCCCCACAGCATGATGTGGCTACCACCATGCTTCACAGTAGAGGTCGACTGATTAATCAGAATGGCCGATTAAGTAGGGCCGATTTCAAGTTTTCATAACAATCGGAAATCTGTATTTTTGCCGATAAAAAAAAACGTTACAACTTTATTTAACGAGGCAAGTCAGTTAAGAACACATTCTTATTTTCAATGACGGCCTAGGAACGGTGGGTAAACGGCCTTGTTCAGGGGCAGAACGACAGATTTTTACCTTGTCAGCTCAGGGATTCAATCTTGCAACCTTACAGTCAACCAGTCCAATGCTCTAACCACCTGCCTCACGAGGAGCATGCCTGTTACGCGAATGCAGTAAGAAGCCAAGATAAGTTGCTAGCTAGCATTAAACTTATCTTATAAAAAACAATCAATCATAATCACTAGTTAACTACACATGGTTGATGATATTACTAGTTTATCTAGCGTGTCCTGCGTTGCATATAATCGATCCGGTGCGCATTCACGAAAAAGGACTGTCGTTGCTCCAACGTGTACCTAACCTGTTACGGTGAGTGAATGAGGACCCAAAAGCGAACTAACTAAAACAGAGCTTCTTTAATAACCAAACATAGGTAGGCTCAGATAGACCGGCAGATTCCGACAGGACAGGACAAGGTTACAGCAAACATGACGATAGTCTGGCTCAGGCATGAAACACAACAAACAAGAATCCGACAAGGACAGGAACAGAAACAGAGAGAGATATAGGGACCTAATCAGAGGGAAAAAGGGAACAGGTGGGAAACGGGGTGAATGGGTAGTCAGAGGAGACAAGGAACAGCTGGGGGAAAGCGGGGGAGAAAAGGTAACCTAACAACGACCAGCAGAGGGAGACAGGGTGAAGGGAAAGGACAGAGACAAGACACAACATGACAGTACATGACAGTACCCCCCCACTCACCGAGCGCCTCCTGGCGCACTCGAGGAGGAAACCTGGCGGCAACGGAGGAAATCCTCGATCAGTGCACGGTCCAGCACGTCCCGAGAGGGAACCCAACTCCTCTCCTCAGGACCGTACCCCTCCCAATCAACGAGGTACTGGTGACCACGGCCCCGAGGACGCATGTCCAAAATCCTGCGGACCCTGTAGATGGGTGCGCCCTCGACAAGGATGGGGGGGGGGGGGGGGGAAAGACGAGCGGGGGCGCGAAGAACGGGCTTAATACAGGAGACATGGAAGACCGGGTGGACGCGACGAAGGTATCGCGGAAGAAGAAGTCGAACTGCGACAGGATTAATGACCCGAGAAATACGGAACGGACCAATGAACCGCGGGGTCAACTTGCGAGAAGCCGTCTTAAGGGGAAGGTTCTGAGTGGAGAGCCAAACTCTCTGACCGCGACAATATCTAGGACTCTTAGTTCTACGCTTATTAGCAGCCCTCACAGTCTGCGTCCTATAACGGCAAAGTGCAGACCTGACCCTCTTCCAGGTGCGCTCGCAACGTTGGACAAAAGCCTGAGCGGAGGGGACGCTGGACTCGGCGAACTGAGATGAGAACAGCGGAGGCTGGTACCCGAGGCTACTCTGAAAAGGAGATAGCCCGGTCGCAGACGAAGGAAGCGAGTTGTGGGCGTATTCTGCCCAGGGGAGCTGTTCTGACCAAGACGCAGGGTTGCGAAAAGAAAGACTGCGTAAGATGCGACCAATAGTCTGATTGGCCCGTTCTGCTTGACCGTTAGACTGGGGGTGAAAGCCGGAAGAGAGACTGACGGAAGCCCCAATCAAACGGCAAAACTCCCTCCAAAATTGAGACGTGAATTGCGGACCTCTGTCCGAAACGACGTCTGACGGAAGGCCATGAATTCTGAAAACATTCTCGATGATGATTTGTGCCGTCTCTTTAGCAGAAGGAAGCTTAGCAAGGGGAATGAAATGAGCCGCCTTAGAGAACCTATCGACAACCGTAAGAATAACAGTCTTCCCCGCTGACGAAGGCAGTCCGGTGACAAAATCTAAGGCGATGTGAGACCACGGTCGAGAGGGAATGGGAAGCGGCCTGAGACGGCCGGCAGGAGGGGAGTTACCGGACTTAGTCTGCGCGCAGACCGAACAAGCAGCCACGAAACGACGCGTGTCATGCTCCCGGGTGGGCCACCAAAAACGCTGGCGAATGGAAGCAAGCGTACCCCGAACGCCAGGGTGGCCGGCTAACTTGGCAGAGTGAGCCCACTGAAGAACGGCCAGACGAGTAGGAACGGGAACGAAAAGAAGGTTCCTAGGACAAGCGCGCGGCGACGGAGTGTGAGTGAGCGCTTGCTTTACCTGCCTCTCAATTCCCCAGACAGTCAACCCGACAACACGCCCCTCAGGGAGAATCCCCTCGGGGTCAGTGGAGGCTACTGAAGAACTGAAGAGACGAGATAAAGCATCAGGCTTGGTGTTCTTAGAGCCCGGACGATAAGAAATCACGAACTCGAAACGAGCGAAAAACAGCGCCCAACGCGCCTGACGCGCATTAAGTCGTTTGGCAGAACGGATGTACTCAAGGTTCCTATGGTCAGTCCAAACGACAAAAGGAACGGTCGCCCCCTCCAACCACTGTCGCCATTCGCCTAGGGCTAACCGGATGGCGAGCAGTTCACGGTTTCCCACATCATAGTTACGTTCCGACGGCGACAGGCGATGAGAAAAATACGCGCATGGGTGGACCTTGTCGTCAGAGAGGGAGCGCTGAGAAAGAATGGCTCCCACGCCCACCTCTGACGCGTCAACCTCGACAACGAACTGTCTAGAGACGTCAGGTGTAACAAGGATAGGAGCGGATGTAAAACGATTCTTGAGGAGATCAAAAGCTCCCTGGGCGGAAACGGACCACTTAAAGCACGTCTTGACAGAAGTAAGGGCTGTGAGAGGAGCTGCCACCTGACCGAAATTACGGATGAAACGACGATAGAAGTTCGCGAAGCCGAGAAAGCGCTGCAGCTCGACGCGTGACTTAGGGGCGGGCCAATCAATGACAGCTTGGACCTTAGCGGGATCCATCTTAATGCCTTCAGCGGAAATAACAGAACCGAGAAATGTGACGGAGGAGGCATGAAAAGTGCACTTCTCAGCCTTCACAAAAAGACAATTCTCTAAAAGGCGCTGGAGGACACGTCGAACGTGCTGAAGATGAATCTGGAGTGACGGTGAAAAAATCAGGATATCGTCAAGGTAAACGAAAACAAAGATGTTCAGCATGTCTCTCAGGACATCATTGACTAATGCCTGAAAGACAGCTGGAGCGTTAGCGAGGCCGAAAGGAAGAACCCGGTATTCAAAGTGCCCTAACGGAGTGTTAAACGCCGTCTTCCACTCGTCCCCCTCCCTGATGCGCACGAGATGGTAAGCGTTACGAAGGTCCAACTTAGTGAAAAACCTGGCTCCCTGCAGGATCTCGAAGGCTGAAGACATAAGAGGAAGCGGATAACGATTCTTAACTGTTATGTCATTCAGCCCTCGATAATCTATGCAGGGGCGCAGAGACCCGTCCTTCTTCTTGACAAAAAAAAACCCCGCTCCGGCGGGAGAGGAGGAGGGGACTATGGTACCGGCGTCAAGAGCTACAGACAAATAATCCTCGAGAGCCTTACGTTCGGGAGCCGACAGAGAGTATAGTCTACCCCGGGGGGGAGTGGTTCCCGGAAGGAGATCAATACTACAATCATACGACCGGTGTGGAGGAAGAGAGGTGGCCCTGGACCGACTGAACACCGTGCGCAGATCGTGATATTCCTCCGGCACCCCTGTCAAATCACCAGGCTCCTCCTGTGAAGAAGAGACAGAGGAAACAGGAGGGATAGCAGACATTAAACATTTCACATGACAAGAGACGTTCCAGGAGAGGATAGAATTACTAGACCAATTAATGGAAGGATTATGACAAACTAGCCAGGGATGGCCCAAAACAACAGGTGTAAAAGGTGAACGAAAAATCAAAAAAGAAATGGTTTCGCTATGATTACCAGAAACAGTGAGGGTTAAAGGTAGCGTCTCACGCTGAATCCTGGGGAGAGGACTACCATCCAGGGCGAACAAGGCCGTGGACTCCCTTAACTGTCTGAGAGGAATGTCATGTTCCCGAGCCCAGGTCTCGTCCATAAAACAGCCCTCCGCCCCAGAGTCTATTAAGGCACTGCAGGAAGCTGACGAACCGGTCCAGCGTAGATGGACCGACAAGGTAGTGCAGGATCTTGAAGGAGAGACAGGAGTAGTAGCGCTCACCAGTAGCCCTCCGCTTACTGATGAGCTCTGGCTTTTACTGGACATGAAGTGACAAAATGACCAGCAGAACCGCAATAGAGACAGAGGCGGTTGGTGATTCTCCGTTCCCTCTCCTTAGTCGAGATGCGGATACCTCCCAGCTGCATAGGCTCAGCTCCCGAGCCGGCAGAGGAAGATGGTAGTGATGCGGAGAGGGGGGCAACGGAGAACGCGAGCTCCTTTCCACGAGCTCGGTGACGAAGATCAACCCGTCGCTCAATGCGAATAGCGAGTTCAATCAGGGAATCCACGCTGGAAGGGACCTCCCGGGAGAGAATCTCATCCTTTACCTCTGCGCGGAGACCCTCCAGAAAACGAGCGAGCAAAGCCGGCTCGTTCCAGCCACTGGAGGCAGCAAGAGTGCGAAACTCAATAGAGTAGTCTGTTATGGATCGATTACCTTGACATAGGGAAGACAGGGCCCTGGAAGCCTCCTCCCCAAAAACAGATCGATCAAAAACCCGTATCATCTCCTCCTTAAAGTCCTGATACTGGTTAGTACACTCAGCCCTTGCCTCCCAGATTGCCGTGCCCCACTCACGAGCCCGTCCAATGAGGAGAGATATGACGTAGGCGACACGAGCAGTGCTCCTGGAGTAAGTGTTGGGCTGGAGAGAAAACACAATATCACACTGGGTGAGGAACGAGCGGCATTCAGTGGGCTCCCCAGAGTAACACGGCGGGTTATTGATTCTGGGCTCCGGAGATTCGAAAGCCCTGGAAGTGGCCGGTGGATCGAGGCGGAGATGGTGAACCTGTTCTGTGAGGTTGGAGACTTGGGTGGCCAGGGTCTCAACGGCATGTCGAGCAGCAGACAATTCCTGCTCGTGTCTGCCTAGCATCGCTCCCTGGATCTCGACGGCTGAGTGGAGAGGATCCGAAGTCGCTGGGTCCATTCCTGGTCGGATTCTTCTGTTACGGTGAGTGAATGAGGACCCAAAAGCGAACTAACTAAAACAGAGCTTCTTTAATAACCAAACATAGGTAGGCTCAGATAGACCGGCAGATTCCGACAGGACAGGACAAGGTTACAGCAAACATGACGATAGTCTGGCTCAGGCATGAAACACAACAAACAAGAATCCGACAAGGACAGGAACAGAAACAGAGAGAGATATAGGGACCTAATCAGAGGGAAAAAGGGAACAGGTGGGAAACGGGGTGAATGGGTAGTCAGAGGAGACAAGGAACAGCTGGGGGAAAGCGGGGGAGAAAAGGTAACCTAACAACGACCAGCAGAGGGAGACAGGGTGAAGGGAAAGGACAGAGACAAGACACAACATGACAGTACATGACATAACCATAAACATCAATGCCTTTCTTAAAATCAATACACAGAAGTATATATATATATATTTATTTTTTTTAAATTTTACCCCCTTTTTTGTGGTATCCAATTGTTGTAGTAGCTACTATCTTGTCTCATTGCTACAACTCCCGTACGGGCTCGGGAGAGACGAAGGCTGAATGTCATGCGTCCTCCGATACACAACCCAACCAGCCGTACTGCCAGCCGTACTGCTTCTTAACACAGTGCGCATCCAACCCGGAAGCCAGCCGCACCAATGTGTCGGAGGCTACACCGTGCACCTTGGCTAGCGCGCACTGCGCCCGGCCCGCCACAGGAGTCGCTGGTGCGCGATGAGACAAGGAGATCCCTACCGACCAATCCCTCCCTAACCCGGACGACGCTAGGCCAATTGTGCGTCGCCCCACGGACCTCCCTGTCGCGGCCGGTCGGAACCCAGGGACTCTGATGGCACAGCTGGCGCTGCAGTACAGCGCCCTTAACCACTGCGCCACCCGGGAGGCCCCCGGAAGTATATATTTTTAAACCTGCATATTTAGCTAAAAAAAATCCAGGTTAGCAGGCAATATTAACCAGGTGAAATTGTGTCACTTCTCTTGCATTCATTGCACGCAGAGTCAGGGTATATGCAACAGTTTGGGCCGTCTGGCTCATTGCGAACTAATTTGCCAGAATTTTACTTCATTATGAGATAACATTGAAGGTTTTTAGAAAGTTGTGCAATGTAACAGGAATATTCGGACTTATGGATGCCACCCGTTAGATACAATACGTAACGGTTCTGTATTTCACTGAAAGAATAAACGTTTGTAACAGGAATATTCGGACTTATGGATGCCACCCGTTAGATACAATACGTAACGGTTCTGTATTTCACTGAAAGAATAAACGTTTGTAACAGGAATATTCGGACTTATGGATGCCACCCGTTAGATACAATACGTAACGGTTCTGTATTTCACTGAAAGAATAAACGTTTTGTTTTCGAAATGATAGTTTCCGGATTCGACCATATTAATGACCTAAGGCTTGTATTTCTGTGTGTTATTATGTTACAATTAAGTCTATGATTTGATAGAGCAGTCTGACTGAGCGATGGTAGGCACCAGCAGGCTCGTAAGCATTCATTCAAACAGCACTTTTGTGCGTTTTGCCTGCAGCTCTTCTCAATGCTTCAAGCACACAAGCCTATCAACTCCCGGGATTAGGCCGGTGTGACCGATGTGAAATGGCTAGCTAGTTAGCGGGGTGAGCGCTAATAGTGTTTCAATCGGTGATGTCACTCGCTCTGAGACTTGGAGTAGTTGTTCCCCTTGCTCTGCATGGGTAACGCTGCTTTGAGGGTGGCTGTAGTCGATGTGTTCCTGGTTCGAGCCCAGGTAGCGGCGAGGAGAGGGATGAAAGCTATACTGTTACACTGGCAATACTAAAGTGCGTATAAGAACATCCAATAGTCAAAGGTATATGAAATACAAATCGTATAGAGAGAAATAGTCCTATAATTCCTATAATAACTACAACCTAAAACTTCTTACCTGGGAATATTGAAGACTCGTGTTAAAAGGAACCACCAGCTTTCATATGTTCTGAGCAAGGAACTTAAACGTTAGCTTTCTTACATGGCACATATTGCACTTTTACTTTATTCTACAACACTTTGTTTTTGCATTATTTAAACCAATTTGAACATGTTTCATTATTTATTTGAGGCTAAATAGATTTTATTGATGTATCATATTAAGTTAAAATAAGTGTTCATTCAGTATTGTTGTAATTGTCATTATTACAAATACATTTTTAAAAATCGGCCGATTAATCGGTATCGGATTTTTTGGGTCCTCCAATAATCGGTTTCGGTATCGGCGTTGAAAAATCTTAATCGGTCGACCTCTACTTCACAGTAGGGATGGTGCCAGGTTTCCTCCAGACATGACGCTTGGTATTCAGGCCAAAGAGTTCAAACTTGGTTTTATCAGACCAGAGAATCTTGGTTCTCATGGTCTGAGAATCTTTAGGTGCCTTGAGGCAAACTCCAAGCAGGCTGTCATGTGCCTTCTGTCTGGCCACTCTACCATAAAGGCCTGATTGGTGGAGTGCTGCAGAGATGGTTGTCCTTCTGGAAGGTTTTCCCATCTCCACAGAGGAACTCTGGAGCTCTGTCAGAGTGACCATCGGGTTCTTGGTCACCTCCCTGACCAAGGCCCTTCTCCCACAATTGCTCAGTTTGGTCGGGCGGCCAGCTCTAGGAAGAGTCTTGGTGGTTCCAAACTTCTTTCATTTAAGAATGATGGAGGCCACTGTGTGTATTGGGGACCTTCAATGCTGCAGAAATGTTTTGGCCCCCTTCCCCAGATCTGTGCCTTGACACAATCCTGTCTCGGAGCTCTACGGACAATTCCTTCAATCTCATGGCTTGGTTTTTGATGTGACATGCACTGTCAACTGTGGGACCTTATATAGACTGGTGCCTTTTCAAATCATGTCCAATTAATTGAATTTACCACAAGTGGACTCCAATCAAGTTGTAGAAACATCTCAAAGATGATCAATGGAAACAGGATGCACCTGAGCTCAATTTCGAGTCTCATAGTAAAGGGTCTGAATACTTATGTAAATAAGGTATTTCTGTTTTATAAATTTGGTAAAATTTCAGAACCTGTTTTCGCTCTGTCATTATGGGGTAGATTGCTTAGGCATTTTTCATATTTAATCTATTTTAGAGTAAGGCTGTAACGTAACAAAATTTGGAAAAAGTCAAGGGGTCTGAATACTTTCCGAATGCACTGTAAATTTCCTTACATACGCTTCATGGCTATATGCTATTGGCTGTACTCAGTCAGCTGACATGCATTGGAGGAAGAAGCTCCTCCCTGAGTGGTTGTTTTGTTATCTGTCAGTGATGTAACACTAATGTCTGTGCACATTCCCCATGACTGGCAGTGACCACTATGTCTGAACACTGCGGGAGGGGAAAAAGCAATTTCATGGTTCATTCTGTGCTTAATGCGCTGCTGTAATCTTTTGAGAGTCCTGTCTTTTTGTTTAATTTTCACAGAATAAAGGGTTGAACTATCTTAGCTCAGTCCAATTAATCACCGGGCTAAAAGGTGCTGGGATGCCAACTGGTGGGACTGGGTGCAGGTAACAAGTTGTGATTGCTGAGGGTGATTGTGTGAGTGTGTGAAAGACAAAGGATGAGGGAGAGTGCCTTAGAGAAAGTGTGATAGAGTCAGTTTATAAGACAATGAGTTATGCCTTTTGATGTGTGTGTGTGTGTGTGTGTGTGTGTGTGTGTGTGTGTGTGTGTGTGTGTGTGTGTGTGTGTGTGTGTGTGTGTGTGTGTGTGTGTGTGTGTGTGTGTGTGTGTGTGTGTGTGTGTGTGTGTGTGTGTGTGTGTGTGTGTGCGTGCGTGTGTGCGTGCGTGCGTGCGTGCGTGCGTGCGTGCGTGTGCATGCAGTTAGGTAAGCCTCTCTAATTGCAGGGAAGTGCATTAGCTCTCAACCACATCTCCCTGTCTTTGTTTTCCTCTCTGGGCACAGAAGACAATCAGACCATAAGGGTCATTTTCTGCAACAGCTCACCTCCCTTCTCCAAGCCAGACAACCTCATGCTCGGTGGGAGCGTTAAATTAACACTTGACGTCTGCAAGGCTCAACCCTGATGAGGCCGGGCGGAAAGAAATGTTGAGAAACAAACACTCCATCATTTCTGATTCATTTCATCCTCCAATCGAGAGACATAGACTCACCTGGAGGGCTGTGTGGCTTTGGGCTGCTCTGATTACCATCCCCTGCCTCCCACCTCTGCTCCCAGAGGATCCAGTTGCCCAGCTGTCTCTCTATGACCAGAGGTGAGAGGATGAGACCAGGTAAGACAAGTAGGGTTGTCTGATTACACCATGAGCCACAGAGCGGAGCTGTACCACCACCATGGTGAGGTAATCATGTGCTGGGTATCAGGATACGGCTGGAGGTAATTGTTTCCTTTACACCTGTTGGGCTCATCTCAATTAGCCATCCATAAGTCATGCCTTCCCTGGCTTGTAGGAACTAGAGCCTATGGAAAAAGTTTATGCTTGGTCAGGTCAGGTGTTCATTATGGAATGAGTTCAGATTGTGTGTCTACTTTTTGATTTCCTTTTGACTAATGTTTCCAGACAAAAACTATTGCCAAAACAACAGCAGAGTACTCGAAGACGTCTCTTATAAGTTTTGTTATTAGGATGTTAATGCACTATATACTGTATATATAAAAGTATATGGATATCCCTTCAAATTAGTGGAGTAGGCTATTTCAGACTCACCCGTTGCTGACAGGTGTGTAAAATCGCGTACACAGCTATGCAATCTCCATAGACAAACAATGGCAGTAGAATGGCCTTACTGAAGAGCTCAGAGACTTTCAACGTGGCACCGTCATAGGATGTCACCTTTCCAACAAGTCAGTTTGTCAAATGTCTGTCCTGGTAGAGCTGCCCCGGTCAAATGTAAGTGCTGTTATTGTGAAATTAAAACGTCTAGGAGCAACAACGTGGAATGGTAGGCTACACAAGCTCACAGAACAGGACCGCAGAGTGCTGAAGCGTGTAATGCATCAAAAAAGTTCCAAACTGCCTCTTGAAGCAATGTCAATACAATAACTGTTCATCGGGATCTTCATGAAATGGGTTTCCATGGCTGAGCAGCCACACACAAACCTAAGATCACCATGCGCAATACCAAGCGTCGGCTGGAGGGATGTAAAGTTCGCTGCCATTGGACTGGAGCAGTGGAAACGCATTTTCTAGATTGATGAATCCCGCTTCACCATCTGGCAGTCTGACGACAAATCTGGGTTTGGCAGATGCCAGAAGAAGGCTACCTGCCCCAATGCATAGTGCCAACTGTAAAGTTTGGTGGAAGATTAATAATGGTCTGGGACTGTTTTTCATGGTTCGGGCTCCTTAGTTTCAGTGAAGGGAAATCTTAGCACAACAGCATTCAATGACATTCTAGACAATTCTGTGCTTCCAACTTTGTGGCAACAGTTGGGGACGGCCCTTTCCTGTTTCAGCATGACAATGCCCCCGTGCACAAAGCAAGGTCCATACAGAAATGGTTTGTTGAGATCGGTGTGAAAGAACTGTTGTTCACTGGAGATCAACAGACCACTGAAGCTTGAAGCTTCACACTGAACAACATCATGACGCTATTTAAAGCCTTCTTCAACTCTTCCCCTCAGCGAGTTTTCACAGTGCGTATTGCATTATTTGTGTTCTCTTTTGTTATGGGAATGTTTATTTGTTTACATGAGAGGGATTGGAGGTTTGGTGATCTGAGAAAAACTGCACAAAAAAGTACTTCAGATAGGAATGACTTTAATTAGTGGGCTCTTAAATGTGGAACGCTCTCCTATAATGTTTTTGTTTACCTCGGGGGGCTGATCTGTGCTCTGTGACTACATGTGGGGGTGGCCCATTGGCAGGTTAAAATCACTTGTAATGCCAGAGATCATCATTATGAGATTACAATTGGTCAATGTTGAGTAACAATCAACAATCAACAATCAACACAGCTCTTGCCAGACACTTCACAAGCCTGGTGTGTGTGTGTAGGGCCTATTTTTGGTGTAGTAATTCTATAAGTGTGTGAGTTTGTTTTCCGGCGTGATAATGTAAATGTGTGTGCAAATGTTTATCAGTGGGTATAGGACTGGCTTTTCCTAATCTATCTCGACATTTTGTGTTGGAATATGTTCCATGACAATCGTGAGAGTCAATTATAAGAATTTGCTGGTGTCCTCAGTTATCAAGGCAAGTGATTATATTTCACAGGAAGATAATATCCAGGTAAATTAAGGTTTCTATTTAATTTAGACCCAATTGTCACCACATCTCCATTTCAGATCGTCTAACAATTGAGATCTTATCAAGGATTAGAGTGGAGATATTACCCCTAATTTAAAATATGCATATCTGCCTACCATTCACATCTTAAGAATCCACACTTACAATTAAAAACTCAAAAGGCTCAAAAATATAAAAAAAATACCTCAAATTAAAATCATGAAGTTTGCAGGGGAAACTTGACAGTCCGTTGGGAGGAGCATTTACTTTAAGAGTCCTTGAGAGCCACAGAGTGAGAGCTTGTGTGTGCCAATGAGAAAGAGAGGGGGGGCGAGGGAGAGAGGGGGGGTGAGAAAGAGAGGGGGGGGGCGAGGGAGAAAGAGAGGGGGGGGCGAGGGAGAAAGAGAGGGGGGGCAAGGGAGAAAGATAGGGGGGGCGAGGGAGAAAGAGGCGAAGTTGAGAAATGGTGAAATGGGAGTTGTGATTGCGTGACAAAGTTTAAAGTTGCGTTTGTTTAACAAGGATCTCTTCCCAGACTCTCCCCCACCTCCTCTCTGTGCTACAGCTAAGCTCCAGCTTCTGAAGTGGAGACACTTGAGATGCTGAAAGTGACAACATCCTAACATAAGCCGAGGGGAAACAGAGAGTCCGTGCTCACCCCCAACCAATTCCCCCTCTCACCCATCCTGTCCTGCCACCCCCTACTCCAACTCCCAGCAGCCCACACTGTAGCCATGCTGAGTAGCTGTGACACCATGGCACGGTCTCCACAATATGAAAGTTACAGGTAGAGATTAGGGAAGGTGACTGCTAATGATCCAAAAGAAACAGAAAAAGAAGGAGGTAAGGGAATCTCTCTCCGCAGTGGCCATGATTGTTCCCCCCTCAGTTCCCAGTCGCAGGTGCCTCCAAACAGAACTGGAACCATGTAATCCGCCCAAATCCAGCCTCTTCCGAGGAGTGTAAACCAGGAATGTTCCATGGGGTCAATGGATTATACAGAATTCATGGTGGTAGCTTGGCTTGAGAGGCAGAATTAGAGGAGAAAAAGGGAGAGAAGGCTGAACTGGTTTTGTATTAAAATGAGCTTACCAGGTGGTCCCAGAAAAGTGGACACAGTGTGTCAAGTAATCTGAAAAGCCCCGGGTGTTTGCTGCTCATTGGCTGGGGGCCTGGTAAGGAGAGGGGCTAGCCAGGGAGGTGGCACTGATGTGGCCATTGAGGCCTCAGTGAAATGTCCGTCAGGCTTGGTTTACCACAATCACAGCAGTGATTAGGCTTCTTTTGATGACAGGTTTAGTTTTCTGTCCATTGGAGAGAAAGTGAAAATGGAGGTGGGGGGGGGTGAGGTTAGGGGGTGGGGGGGGGGGGTTGTTGGAGTTGGGGGTGGGCGTTTGCGCAGCAGTGCAAGAAAGGGGCGGGGGCAGGAACGGCATATTAATGTCTTGCACCGGGGGCCCTACGTAATTTCCCAGCAGGTCGCGGGGTCAGGTTTGTATTTAGTTAGAGGTAATGATCTCGTTAGGATCTGAATGGACCACCGTCTAAGCCCATTCAGGGGAGCGAGTGTGCCTCCCTTCCCCCTCCTCTCCCTGCGTTGTGTGGGCTTACACAACCCATGAACTGTGATTAATGGACTTCCAGGGCTTAATAACTTGCAAAACAGTATTAAACAAGGGAGGCCCAGGACAATCAGAGAGGGACCCAGGCGGAGTAGGAGGTGGTTGTAAACAGCGGCCAGTACAATTGCGATGCATGGAATTAACTAAGATGGGCACTCACAAAGCTACAGCTGGCAACTGGCAGGGAGCCAGGCCTGGGAGAAAGCTCCATTGCTGCTTCCAGGTGGCCCAGGCCAGGCCTGGCCTTTTCAGTTTTGTAAGTGTTAAAAAAATAAAGGGAGAGAAAGACTACATTTTAGACAGGAGACGGTGAGAGGAAGCCATTGAGCAGAAACAAGCAGGAGATTAAAGGTCAGAGAGAGTGATGAACAGATAATGGGAGACACATTCAATGGAACAAGTAATCCTTGACATGCAAGCATAAATATGAACGCTTTTGTCTTTGTGTTTCATTTAAGCCGGGATGCTGTAGTGGGAAAACAAGAATACTGACCCACACACACACACACTTGTCATCGAAAACCCTCACTATCTTTTACAGGTGCACAGTTGAGAGCATCCTGTTGGGCTGTATCACCGCCTGGTACGGCAACTGCACCGCCCACAACCGAAGGGCTCTTCAGAGGGGGGTGCAGTCTGTGCAACGCATCACCGGGGGCAAACTACCTGCACTCCAGGACACCTACAACACCCGATGTCACAGGAAGGCAAAAAAGATTGTCAAGGACAATAACCACCCGAGCCACTGCCTGTTCACCCCGCTTCCATCCAGAAGGCGAGGTCAGTACAGGTGCATCAAAGCTGGGACCGAGAAGCTGTTTTTCAATCTCTGTCTCAAGGCCATCAGATTGTTCAACAGCCATCACTAGCACAGAGTGGCGGCTGCCTACTTACAGACTTGATTTGACCACTTTAATAAATGGAACACTAGTCACTTTAATAATGCCACTTTAAAAATGTTTACATATCTTGGATTACTCATCTCATATGTGTATACTGTATCCCACACTATCTATTCTTTACTATCTATTGCATCTTAGCCGCTCTGTCACTGCTCATCCATATATTTATATATTCTTATCCCATTCCTTTACTAGATTGTGTGTATTAGGTTTTGTTGTGGAATTTGTGAAATATTACCTGTTAGATATTATTGCACTGTCGGATCTAGAAGCATAAGTATTTCGCTACACTCGCATTAACATCTGCTAACCATGAGTATGTGTCCAATAAAATTTGATTTGATTTGATTTGACATACACACACACATACACACACACACCACACTCGTCCTGACACCTCCCACATATCTCTTGGCCTCCTCGTCTTCTTTTTCCCACTCTTGTGTCCTCTTGTCTAAATACAAATGAACCCAGCATGAAGTCCTGAGTAGTGGTGTGTTCAGAATGCCCTCTACTCTGTAATGTATCTCTTCTTTTCACTACAGCCCCAGTGTGCATTTTATGCCAGTATAATATATCTCAGATATGTAAATATAAGTAATGGAGACCACTTGTGCCTGAATGGAAATACTTTTTAATGGACAGGACTACTCTGTTGTTGTAATTGCTCTTTGAGAATACTGTTTAAAGTGGTTTGTGGTGGTTGTTTCTGGTGGTTTAACCTGCTTTAAAAAAACTATTTCATTTTATAAATCGGAAATAATATAATCCTGATTTTTAGCATTTTGAAATTGAAGTTTCTCTGCAAAATTCACACAGTAAACATCAAAATCTTTGTCCTCATTAAAAATATTACAGGGAAAGTGTCGTCTTTGAGAATGAATGAATGAATGAAGGAACGGGGCTGGAGCGTTTGTCTGGTAGAGATGCCTATAATGAAAACATCATTTGGACAGTTACAGTAAATAGGTGTTGGCATGAAGTAACAAAATTGCGCAGTGTGTGTTCAATTATAGACAATTATGAGACCATTTGGGTAGCATTTGATTAAAAAATGAACAGGCACAGTCTCTCATCATAAGCCATGTGAGATGAAAACAACATTTTGGGACAAAGACAGATGACCAAAGTATGCAACGGTCAGTGTTTCCCCTATATTAATTTACCAGCGGCCCCCCTTCATCAAACTATATTGACTAAAACCAAACTGTGCTGAAAAGATAATGGACCTACATTTATAGTCTCTTGGTAACAGTCTCTGTCTAGCTTGCTAACAGTCTCTGTCCAGCTTGGTAACAGTCTCTGTCCAGCTTGCTAACAGTCTCTGTCCAGCTTGCTAACAGTCTCTGTCCAGCTTGCTAACAGTCTCTGTCCAGCTTGCTAACAGTCTCTGTCCAGCTATGTAACAGTCTCTGTCCAGCTTGGTAACAGTCTCTGTCCAGCTTGGTAACAGTGCCTGTCCAGCTTGCTAACAGTCTCTGTCCAGCTTGGTAACAGTGCCTGTCCAGCTATGTAACAGTCTCTGTCCAGCTTGCTAACAGTCTCTGTCCAGCTTGCTAACAGTCTCTGTCCAGCTTGGTAACAGTCTCTGTCCAGCTTGGTAACAGTCTCTGTCCAGCTTGCTAACAGTCTCTGTCCAGCTTGGTAACAGTCTCTGTCCAGCTATGTAACAGTGCCTGTCCAGCTTGCTAACAGTCTCTGTCCAGCTTGGTAACAGTCTATGTCCAGCTTGGTAACAGTCTCTGTCCAGCTTGCTAACAGTCTCTGTCCAGCTATGTAACAATCTCTGTCCAGCTTGGTAACAGTCTCTGTCCAGCTTGGTAACAGTTTCTGTCCAGCTTGGTAACAGTCTCTGTCCAGCTTGGTAACAGTCTCTGTCCAGCTTGGTAACAGTCTCTGTCCAGCTATGTAACAGTCTCTGTCCAGCTATGTAACAGTATCTGTCCAGTTTGGTAACAGTCTCTGTCCAGCTTGGTAACAGTCTCTGTCCAGCTTGCTAACAGTCTCTATCCAGCTTGGTAACAGTCTCTGTCCAGCTTGGTAACAGTCTCTGTCCAGCTATGTAACAGTCTCTGTCCAGCTTGGTAACAGTCTCTGTCCAGCTATGTAACAGTCTCTGTCCAGCTTGGTAACAGTCTCTGTCCAGCTTGCTAACAGTCTCTGTTATAAAAGCTAGACAGTCAGGTAGCATCTAAAATGCCAAAAGTGATGGATAGAGGACTTTCTTTGCTTATTTTGATGGCAAGGAAATATAATACATTTTTAGACTGAATGCGGCCCGCGGGCCCCCCCCCACCTTTGCCACTGCTGCTGAAAATAATCCTAGGGCAAACACTGAGCAGTGTTTTTTTTGTCTGCTTATGAGGCAAGACTAAAGAGGATTAAATAAAATAAATATTGTACAAAAAAATATTCTTTATATGATTTCATCACTGTCTTCATCTGGGCCAACATTAGCGGAGGGCTGAATGGATGGCGAGAAGAGCTGAGGCTGTTTGACATTCACTTCAGTGTGTTTGCTCTGATCTGGACTGTGACTAAACTCTAAATGAGTGACCACATACACACAGGTCCTCCTAATCTGTTTTTCCTTAAGATCAGTTCTTCTTAGAACTCAATATTTCCAGTCCAATATTACTCCAAAATATTTGCTCAGACCCTTCACTCAATCATTGGCTGAGAGGTTATGCAGTCTCACAGTCTGATCCTCTCTGTGGCAGGCCTATAGTCATCTAAGTGTGTGTGTGTGTGTTTGTGCATGTGTGCAGATATTAGCAGTCTATCTCTCTGTCTCTGTCTCTCTGTCTCTCTGTCTCGCTGTCTCTCTCTGTCTCTCCCCACAGCTGTCGCCTGGTCTTCTATATCAGACTGTGGTCCAGCGGGGGCTTGGCCCGACACGGCCGAGTAGGATCCACTGCTGCGCTAAGCCTCTGACTCCCCCCCCCCCCCCACCCCCGCTCAGCCCCATCATGAATAATGGATAGGGGAAATACATTTATCTTTTAATAGCTATGGCCCCCTGGCTAGGGCTGTTCAGCTTGGCTGGGGCTGAGGGGGCGGCAGGCCGAGGTTCATATTCGCCGATTGTCTCTCGTCTTTTTGAAGTCGGTCGCTTCTTAGTGTCCTAGAGACGTGTAATCAGGCTTGATTTGGAGGGTCAGATCATCCTCAAGTTCGTCAAACGGGAGGTGAGGGGCTGTGCTCGCTGTTGTGTCATTGCAACAATTACAATACCAGCAGTCGGTTGTTCTGGAATTGTTTTACCACACACATTCCTCCTTTCTGATTGTGATGTGTGAAGTAAAAAATATTGAGTGACGAGATCTGTCATTAGGTCCTCACATAAATATTGTAGAGGGGTTGTGAGTATGCCTCTCAGTTGGTTCATAATTACTTGAGATTTTATAATTGCTTTTGCAAATTGTCTTCTATGAAGTTATCGTAGGGGAGGCATATTGAGTTGTGGATGTGTATTCAGCTGTGACACTATGAATCAGGACTACTCTGCCATTGACTCCAAAATGAAGCTACAGCCTTGAGAAAAATGAACACAGATTGTATTATGCTAATAAACGCAGCTAGGCGTTCAAAGTTGGCTCTCATCTATTGAAAATGTATATTTTTAAACCTCTGAAATTAGTTTATTTTTGTGATAGTAAGAAAAGGATGGCCATGGGACTCCTTGAATTATATTTCTTTATTTAGTAAGACTTGTCCACACCAGAACAGCCCAGTAGTTATATTATGATGTGTAAAAAAAGAAATCACAGCAAAAATAAGCACAAAACATGAAATCATAGAACAATTCAATATTTCAATTATAATGGTTGCTACACCAATGCATGCATGCACTGTGCTGATAATAAACTCTGAGTAAAGATGCTATCTAAAAAAAAGTCTTATGTTGCCAAATAAAGGATTTAAATATCAAATAAGAAACCTTCTACTTCTGCTGAATATTTTTCCAATAAAGCACCTTGGAATCTCACATCAACCAGGCCCTTAATACCAACATAGCTGTGCACCATAATGTGGGAATAATACAGCGTACTCTGTTTAACTAGGATAAGGAGGATTTACATGCCCCCCCTTCTGCTCACTGCCCCTCCCTGCTCCACCCTCTGTCCCTGCTCCACCCTCCCTCCCTGCTCCACCCTCTGTCCCTGCTTCACCCTCCCTCCCTGCTCCACCCTCTGTCCCTGCTCCACCCTCTGTCCCTGCTCCACCTTCTGTCCCTGCTCCACCCTCCCTCCCTGCTCCACCCTCTGTCCCTGCTCCACCCTCACCCTCTGCTCCACCCTCTGTCCCTGCTCCACCCTCCCTCCCTGCTCCTCCCTCTCTCCCTGCTCCACCCTCCCTCCCTGCTCCACCCTCCCTCCCTGCTCCAACCTCCCTCCCTGCTCCACACTCCCTCCCTGCTCCACCCTCTGTCCCTGCTCCACCCTCTGTCCCTGCTCCACACTCTCTCCCTGCTCCACCCTCTGTCCATGCTCCACCCTCCCTCCCTGCTCCACCCTCTATCCTTGCTCCACCCTCCCTCCCTGCTCCACCCTCTATCCCTGCTCCACCCTCCCTCCCTGCTCCACCCTCTATCCCTGCTCCACCCTCCCTCCCTGCTCCACCCTCCCTCTCTCCCTGCTCCACACTCCCTCCCTCCCTGCTCCACCCTCCCTCCCTCCCTGCTCCACCCTCCCTCCCTCCCTGCACCACCCACCCTCTCTCCCTGTTCCACCTTTCCTCCTTGCTCCACCCTCTCTCCCTGCTCCTCCCTCCCTCCTTCCCTCCCTGCTCCACCCTCCCTCTCTCCCTGCTCCACCCTCCCCCCTCCCTGCTCCACCCTCCCTCCCTCACTGCTCCACCCTCTCTCCCTGCTCCACCCTCCCTCCTTCCCTCCCTGCTCCACCCTCCCTCTCTCCCTGCTCCACCCTCCCCCCCTCCCTGCTCCACCCTCCCTCCCTCCCTGATCCACCCTCCCTCCCTGCTCCACCCTCCCACCCTCTCTCCCTGCTCCACCCTCCCTCCCTCCCTGCTCCACCCTCCCACTCTCCCTGTTCCACCTTTCCTCCTTGCTCCACCCTCCCTCCCTGCTCCACCCTCCCTCTCTCCCTGCTCCACCCTCCCTCCCTGCTCCACCCTCCCTCTCTCCCTGCTCCACCCTCCCCCCTCCCTGCTCCACCCTCCCTCCCTCACTGCTCCACCCTCTCTCCCTGCTCCACCCTCCCTCCTTCCCTCCCTGCTCCACCCTCCCTCTCTCCCTGCTCCACCCTCCCCCCCTCCCTGCTCCACCCTCCCTCTCTCCCTGTTCCACCTTTCCTCCTTGCTCCACCCTCTCTCCCTGCTCCACCCTCCCTCCTTCCCTCCCTGCTCCACAGCTCTACATGGTGTCCCAGCGGAAGGTAAATGAAGCCTCCACAAGAGACACCTACAGAGGAAAGAATGAATGTCGCTGTCAAAATAATCTTGTGCCAACCAGATGCAGGCCTATTAACTGTCATTGTTTTGGTCTTTTTGACACCTTGACAAAATATAACAAATGCAACTGTTAAAACTTTATAATGAAGTGCAATTACCTCAGCTTGAGGAAATTCTGTGTTGGAGATAATTACTATAGTCTGCCTTCCTGCGAGGTTGTGTCCTTGCAAATTGTTATTTTAGCTCTAGTTTTATCAGTGCTAATTGTTATGACAATGTGCTCACAGGAATGAATCCGAGTTAAACTTATACATGAACAAACTCAGTAATGTGAGATAGCCTTAAAGGTGGGTCTTGAATGTAAAAGTCAGTGTGTGATGACACATATGCAAAGACACACCCTTACACTCCATGCGAGATGACATTCCACTATACTAACTCACTGCCTTTTAACTCACCCACATGCTCGCATGTACCATCTCCAACACACACACGTACTCTTCCCTACTCCCTAAACACTACCCCAAACATCCAGGCTGCAGCACACAGCACCACCCAGACGACGGTGCCTCAAGCCTGGGTGATGTGTCCTGGGGCCTGGCCAGGGACTCCTCAGCTCACTGCTCTTCTTTGTGGGAGGGAGTAGATGTGAAAGCACAATTTATCATCACTTGTGTGGGCAGCGTCACCACGGCAACGCTCAGGCTGGCAAATGGCACTGCTGGGAATACTAATGAGGTACTTGGCAGGCCTGTTGGCGGCAGAGAGGCCAGAGCTGCTTCTGTTGCGCTGTTCTGCTCTGCTCTACCAGGCTACAGTATAAAGGTAAACAGGCCAAAGGAAATCAATTAAGTGTTTCCACAGTGTTTGGCAAGCGCTCTAATCTTCGGCGCCACATTTAAAACAATTCAGAAATCTGCCTTCTGCCTTCTGCATGACAAAATGAACGAGGGAACAATGAACAGAGAAGGGAAGGAGACAGGAACAACCCTGCAGCTTCACTAATTCCACAATTCTCCACTTTCCCAGAACACTCCTATTCTTTCTATTCTGTAGGAGTTTTTGCTAGAATTTATTCTACATTTATTTGTACACTCATATTTTTTCCACTTTGTTATCAGCTGAAGAATATCACGTGAAATAGACACTATAATGTAGCAATAGTGTCATTTTACAATCTTGCATCTCCATGGGTTACATAGTTTACTGTATATTTAGTTGAGTGTATAGTGAAGTGAGTTGACAGAGGTGACCTGAGCACATTTTACATTTAAGTAATTTACTCTGAGTGAGTTACAGGGCAATTATGGTTAAGTGCCTTGCTCAACGGAACATTGGCATAATTATAATTTTTTTGCCTGGGCCAGTAACCGAAATGGCCCAACGTTCTTACCCTGCTGCCGTGTGGTTATAGCCTGACAGCCCATCCAGTCAGTAGCAGGTGACAGTCTGATCCTCTAGTTTAAAGGAGAAATGGATTGGGTGCACCTGCCTTCCAGGACTCGTCATTAGCACTGAGTCTTCACAGGGCCTTCCAATTTCCAGCTGACAGATTAGAGTTCTCCTCCTTCCTCTTTCTCCTCTCTCTCATATGAAACAGTGTGGTGAATAAATTGGCTGGATGGAGCATGCCTTCTCCGCTCATTGCCTCTCTTTATTGATTCAGCCACTTTGATCGAGCAGGGTCTAATCAATTCTTCAGTGGCAAGAAGACAGGGGTAAAATCATTCTCAGGCAAACCCTTCAAATGACTTGTCATTAATTTGCCTCTTTACCAGCACTTGTATGCTCAGAACAAGATGCGTTTGGCTTTCTCCGTCTATTAGCAAGGTTGTGCTCCTGGGATTTTCATGGCCTGCTAAGCGTAAGGAGGGAGAAAGAGAGTAAGAGAGCATGTGTGTGTGTGTGTGTGTGTGTGCGTGTGTGTGTGTGTGTGTGTGGTGATTGGATGCACTATGTTTGCTCATCCTTACAGAGTCTCTTATTAGTGCTAATTGGGAAGGACAGTTCAAACAAGCACAGAGGAGTGGTTGTCACACAAGCGTGACATGGGTGCAGAGAGGCAGGCAGTGCCGGGTGCTCTGCCCAGCTCCAGCCCACCCTCTTCCCACACCCAGCTCCCCGGGCCCCCTAGGCTCTCTCTGGCCCCCGGCCCAGCACCGCAGAGTGGCCACAGAGTGGGCTCTTTGTCTGGACACGGCCATTAGCAGTCAGCGGACTTCAGAAATGTGACCAGGACAAGCCAGTGGACAGAGGCGCAGACAGACACACGGCTGTCTGAGACACTTAGGGAGTCATCAGCTGACGGAAGAGCCAACACAAAAGACGAGCTGCTGAAGCCTGGGAAGTGTGATCTACATGTAATATACCTCCCCCCACCAACTCTCCTCTTCACACACACACACACACACACATACACACATACACACACACACACACACACACACACACGCCAGCGCTCTACTACAAGAATGCCTCCATTAACGCTGGTACAGAAGATGAAGTGAAACCGCAATATTATATGAAAGGCTTTCCCTCTGCCCTGAACCCTCTAGTTAATGATAAATCAACCGATTCAGTATCGACACCGAGACCTTTTCCTGAACATTCTCCATACCAATATTCAGCATGGATTTTTGCTAAAAGATACTAATTTCAAGGATTATTTACAACCATAATAGCTGCAATTATATTCTGCACGAACCGATATAAGGTATAAGCACCAATTAGTAACTGGTCATTAGCTTAGGCATTTGGAACTGGGAGTGAAGTAATAGGGGACCGTTCTGTAGCCTGCGTGAGCAAGGAAATTGCTGTAGTGCTGCTGTAATTAAAGGAGCTTGTTTACCTCCAGTCTTGAGAGGGTGTTATATTCATTGGCCCTGCCATACTGTCCTCTGGCCCCAGATATAACTACTGCCATGGACTTGCATTCTATGCTGGTTCGGAGAGTAGCTAGTTTAGTCGAGAAGGAGTATTCGTTTACATTGTTAAAAGACTCAAATAAATATCATTTTTATGTCTTGATCTGTGGTGCAATTTATGAGTCATATTTATTCTTTCTCTGACTTGAATTTTTTTGTATAGTATAAAAACAGAATTCTATGAAAATGTCAAGATACCAGAAATAATGGGACATGTTCACACTTCGCATAGTGATTAGCACTTGTGTTGTCAAGGCCATATGCTGTGTGTGTGTGTGTGTGTGTGTGTGTATGTGTGTGTGTGTGTGTGTGTGTGTGTGTGTGTGTGTGTGTGTGTGTGTGTGTGTGTGTGTACGTGTCTGTGTGTCCATGTCTGTGTGTGTGCTTTCTTCTAAAAGCCAAACCAGCAGGGATCACAAGAGCTGTATCAAAGGAGACGGCCACCATGTGAAATGTCTTCTCGCAGCAGGGGCTGGTGGGATTGTTGTCCGTGTTTCTCCCCTCTCTTTCAATGTCAGCTACACTAACTGAGCTAACAGTCAGGCTGCACAGAATCCACCACAACAGATGTTTCTCTTTCAACTTGTTTTGGTAAACACTGGAGAGCATGGTGCCTCTCAGTGGCAAAGAGGACTGTCACCATCAATAAATGTACCTTTATTTTGGAACAGGCTCAATGTGTTCTTTAATGATATGCAACACATGATCTATATCTGATAACGTGTTAGGGGTAGTGGGGTACTGTGGGATCAGTGTTCATTTGTATGCGGTGTGTGGTGTGCTTTGTGTTGGCTGTGTCACATAACATGAGTCATACACGCCATACGCTGTGGAGTATGTGGACAGCTGAGCACAACAGCCTCTCATAAATCAGGCAACAACACACTGGACCTTGCTAATAGATGTTTAACTAAACCCCCTCATTTCAAACAGTTTGACCCTGGTTGGTAAAACACAATGTGAGAACTCCCCATGGATTAGGGCTGACCCCTGAGCAGACAGGCCACACAGGCAATAAAAGAGGCTGCCATTGTGCTGTCCTGGGAGGGGACAGTGGCAGGGAGATACATGCCAGTGGGTGGGGACAGGGCCGTTGTAACGACATCTTGATGGAGCATCATTCCCACCCACCAAAGCTGTGCTGGGTCTATGTATTTGAATTAGGCTTTGTGTCTGCCCACATACACCCAGTACTGACAGGGGATGTGTTTGCATGTGACCATTTGTCACAGGGTCCAATCACATAATCGACTCGTCGACTGGATTTATTCTCTCTCTTCTGTGTGTGTGTGTGCGCGTGTGCGCGTGTGTGCGTGTTGCACGTATGTGCAAGGACATATATTTTCAAAGAGGCTTTTGGGGATGTTGCATTGCTTGGTTGCCATGCAAACCAGACCCCTATTGGAGTGGACTCCAAATGCATGTGCTTCAGACAGAGCCCTGTTTGGGGGGTGAGAGTGTGGGATTGAATAAAGAGGTCTGTCCTTTAACAAAGCCACAATTTACCAGGGTCATTTAATGACAGCAGCGGCCCTGCAGAAAACGGTTGTCCTTAAGATGAAATTGCCCTTCATATTATGAGATCAAAATAATTTCATTTTAAAACATGGTATTTTCTTTCAGAAGTACCCCTATTGAGAACATGATGAATGTATTCATCTATTGGGGGGGGGGGGCTGTGAGATATAAAGCGCCAGGAATAGAATGCAGATTTTATTTTCTTAGTGACCTTGATCTGAGAATGTGGAGGATCAAAGCCTCTCCAGTCTCCATTGTGGGGCAGAATAGAATGTTAATGAATTGGTGCACTGAATATTAAAATGGGAACCCGCTTTCAGCACCCTGTCAAACTGCTGTGGCATGTCGAGTGCCTTGGCTGCCAGACATGCAGAATCTGCTTCACTCGGGCTGCTGATTGTGGAGTGTTGTCGTAGACTCGACTGGAGCCATTCCACACATTTCCAGTAGGGTGGGCCTTTTCTTCCCCTACAGACTGCCACCAAGGCTGCCTTGTGCGCCAGCGAGGAGAGGGGGAATAATCATTTGCCACCACAATCGAGTGCTGTGTGATACTGTGGGTTTCTGGGAGAGCAACAACAATGGTCCATTTAGGGTTTGCCCAGCACCCCAGTCCTTCCCTCTGGCCCGGAAGTGGTTTATTTTGTCTGAGGACAGCTGCACGGCCTGTTTGTCTCTGCCTGGGTTTTGCTTGGCATGCTTGAGAGGGGCACGAGTCCTGATTGTTTCAGACAGAACCTGGCATTGTATCAGGCCCGGGGATGGTTTATTGGGGAGAGGCAGGACAAAGTCAACAAAGGGAGCGAGGAGCCAACCACAGCTCAGGAAACGGACAGAAACATCTTCAAAGAAAGCAGCATCTCTACACCCTGCTTCAAGCCACCCACTAAATATAGGCTAGAGAACAGCAATAGAATATTCATTTCTACTTCGAAGTAAAACAAAGGACACCTGGTCCTTTCGCAGCAAGCTGTTATTTAATGAATGACTATTAATGATGCTGTAGAGACGTATTGAAGGAGATGAGCAGGAATGGATTGCTTTGTGTCACATTGACAAGTCATCAGAAGGACTGATTATGTGCAGAGGAGTGTGCAACTATCATTGTCATACAGACTAAAGCAGAGATGGGCAGCTTTTTATTTTTAGCTTGTCAGTCGGGGTCTCAACTCACTCAAGAGTTACAATAGTAGAATACACAAGGTAACATTTTAAATGTGGTTGTGTATCAGCAGTTGTTCTCTTGTTTCTCATGTCAGTCACTGTCAGTCAGTTAAAATTCTTTAGAATGATAAATTGGTCTAGTGGCCAAATGACCAACCGGGGCGCCGCATTGATTAGTCACTCTCACTCAGATGTCATATATTAAAAACAACATACATTTTTCTCCACCTTATGGTAAAATGTATGGAATTCCAGGAAATTAGTTTTAAACCTGAACATGTTTCTCACCGCCCCATGACAAAATGTGTAGAATTGCATGAAATTAGTTATAAAATTACTAAATCTCCTCTCCGCTCCATGGCAAAATGTGTAAAATTGCAGGAAATGAACGCTAAAACTTAGTGTTTCTCTCTGCATTCAATAGGGGTTCTCTCAGCACCATACCAATATGTAGCTATACCCAGGGGCGTCATTTGGGTTCTCGCATTGGAATTGAACACACTAAAGCAACACCATTGAAAACCTGGTCTGACCCTAGGTTTTTCCTGACCTGACACAACCGGCTATACCACCAAGAATTTGATAAAAACCAAACAGCTAGATTGTTTTCTACCTTTTCAGAAGAGTTGCAGCCTCCTTGATGCTCTGAGGAACTTCCTAAGTAATCGATCATTCCATTCTCCCAAAAATCTTCTTGTAAGATCCCCCTCAAATGCCAGTTGGATTAGTTGAGTTTTCCTTGGGTGTAGCATGCTGCTTCTGTGCTGACTGAACACGTTTGTCAAGTGGAAAATGAGTTCTTGCATGTAGACTCCCCAAAAGTCAATCATGTTTCAGTGCAATAAGCATGGTCGGCATAGCAGAGAGGCCCAGAGAATCTTGCAGGATATCAAGTAGGGTCAATTTGTCCTCACTAGAGTGGGCGATTTTCAGTCTAAAAACTGGAAATGTCCAGCTCAGTGGTTGCTAGTTTGGAACAAGGAACTCAATCGCCAACAAATACATGCGATTTCTTGTCAGCTGCCCATCTTTAACAAGTGTTGTCACCGATGTTCCCATAGCACCTCGAACTTGTTTGCCTTTCAACCGTGCATTACAAATGCTCTTTGCTTGAGGCATGCCTAGCAAATCGCTTTGGCACTATCAACAGCGTTTTTCCAGTTAGAATACCCAGCTTGGGTGAAGGCCTTGTGTGCGTTAGCATTGGACCAAATACAGAACTTTCGACATGGGAAACAAAATGCCACGCTCGCAATAACTGAGTATTCCAGCCACTCTCTTCTTATGAAGCGCAGAAAACCTGCGGCTAGGGTAGGATTTTAGGCTAACCTCGGATGGCTCCTCTGTTCCAAGATCATCATCAACGTGCTCATAGTGACGCCTTTATTACTGTGGCTAAACTGGTCATTTGTATGTTGCCGAGAGTCAAATAGCTCCAAAGCACAAATATTTTTGATTGATATTTTTATGATACAGGGAGAAATATAAATGAATTAAAGACATTCTATGTCAGTAATTCAGCTTGTTGTTGTTGAATAACACATCGAAAAAGAAGAAAAAAATGTATTCTTTCCCAACAATGCCTAAGTGGAAGAAGTGAAAGGGGGTCATCCTATTGAACTAATCGGTTTGAATGACTGATTTAAATATGATCTAGTGAATTAGGGTTTGTCTCATACCACCATGCAGATTCAAGGAGGAGCCCGTCTGAACATTTCCTGAGACCTCGAACCTGCCTCCAAAAAGGAGAGGGAGAGGAAAGCCTCTTCACCCTCCTCATTTTGAAGCAGCAGTGCAAAGAATGTCGAAAATGTTCTCTCCCTATAGCTCTCTGTCAAGTATTTCTTTATTCAGATAGAAACCACACATCTAAGGTACTCTAAAAGAGACAGAGAGACAGAGAGAGAGAGAGAGAGAGAGAGAGAGAGAGATGTAAAGAGAGGGAAAAGATGGGGGAGAAGTCTGTGCATCTATCTCTCTGGTGTGCAGGACTTCAGAAACCATGGTAGGCAGCATGGAGCTTGGCTGGGCTGGCTCATCCACTGTGTTCACCTTACCTCAAAAACAAGGGCTTTTCCCTCTTTGTTTTAAATTTCACACAGCTTCAAATGGGACAGACATGATGTTTAAAAAAATAAATAAGTAAATGTATCAGTGGCCAACATCTGCAGATTATGATTAGCATTTGGAAATTGCGTCCTTGAACGAGATTTGGATGTCGACTGTCAGTGTTCTTTTATGCCCGCGACTCCTTTTCTGAGAAGCTAGAGGGCACCGCTTTGTCCCTAAATTGGGTACAATTTCGATAAAGAAATGCTCTTCTCTCGCTTCCCCTCGGCCCGTTATGATGTGCAGTCAGAACAAGAAAGGGACAATATTAATTGTGCTGAATATGAAAAGCTGTATTTGGTTAACTGGTTTCAAAGGAATCTGGCCGAAAGGAACTTCTCTTTTCCTTCTCCCCCTACTGTCTGTCAGTTTTTTTCCTTTATCAAGATTTTCTCTCTCTAATTTTGCACTGAGTGAGTCGGCTCCTTTGCGAGGCAGCATTATCTTATGTATTCAGCTTTCAGCTCCTTTCTGTCTCCCGATGAGGCAAGGCTTAATTGGGCTTTGGCTTTAAAGTCTGTAGGGCTCTCCACTACCTCATAGAAACACATTCATGGGCTGCTCATTCACTTCGAGTATGTGTTAGATGTACAAATATTATTTACTTTTATACTCCAAATCAAAAGGCACACACTTCCTGCTACTTTACGCACAGTCAGTTAGTGCTGGAAAATTCACTGTTTATTTCACATTCAGTTTCTTTACTTCCCCTAAGCCAGAGGTGGGTAGAGTACAGAACATTTGTACTGTTACAAAAGTACTGTTACTTAGATTGTAATTTACTAAAGTAAAAGTACAAATATCCCTCTTAAGAAACTAGCTACTCAAGTAAAAGTGTCTGATCAGAAAACTACTTTTAGTTTGGTCATTTTTTACCCCTTATGGTAAAAATACATTTCATTGGTCAAGGGGTCATGAAACATTTGTACATACGTAAAGGGGAACAAATAGTATTGATTCATGTAAAAAATATATATATATTACAACATTTGGAGTGATGATGTTTTCATCTGACAGCGGCAATATAATAATATAAATCTATGTAACTGAAGTGATTGAGTAAAAAGTAAGTTACTTCCTTCAGAAACTACTTGAGAGTAATTATAAAAGTACTAGCTCCTCCAAAAATGTACTAAAGTACATTACTTCTAGAGCTTTACTACCCACCTTTGCCCTAAGCCATATTACAGTAATACTGTATGTTGCTGGTCTATAATAAAATAATTATTTTGAAGCACCATTCGACTATAATGAACAATGGTATTGTTAAATGCAATATATTAACCTCTAAAAGTCAAAGCTGTTAGGGGGGATTTTTTATGATCGTCATACCATGGACCATTTACATATTTGAAATTAATTTTAGAACCTCTTTAAATATCAAGAAAATATATTTAAAAAATATTTGATCAAATATTGAATTTTGCCTTTACTACTATAGCCAACAGAAAAAGCACATTCATAAATGGGGAAAAAGACAGTCCAAAAATGTACCATAAGGAATAAGGTTTTGAAGTATCTGTCCTATATTTAAGAGATATAAGAAAACTTGGGAAATATATAAATATATTTTTTACACAAAACTGCCTCCATACTTGCATTCATTCGTATGGGTTACCTTCAGACGAGTCCTGTGAAACTTATGGGGTTGTAGAGCAAAAGGACCATCGTCTTTGTGAGAGTCTCCCCTTTCCACATATTCGTTTGCATCCCAAACACTACAGACAGAAGTTGGCACATTAGCGTTACCAACTTCAGAGTCCCTTGGGGCTTGTGGGGGTTGTAGAGCAAAACGGAGAACACCATCGTGTTCGTGAGTGGCGTCTTTCCATAGAGTGGTCAAACTGTTCGGACGCAACAGAGGTTTTTGAGAGAAGACCGATTTTCAGGATCTCTCATGGTCTGACAAACACTGCTGTAGCTCGGCCACCTTCCACCGCAGATGCGAAAGGCCGCCATAGGAGGAACGGATGGATTGAGACTCGGCCCATGCAGACGCTCTAGCTTAAACTGACGGATTTTGATGGGGATTTATTGTTAAGTTACTTAGACTGACACGGTGAGATTAATAACCCTTTCATTATACTATATTTTCATAGACAATAATTCCATTGTTCAACAATAATTCCATTGCCTTGCAGTACAGTACAGCAGAATGTAGTGCAGAGAGAAATTGATGAAGAGCTAAAGCATTGTACTCAACTTATGTTCAAATTAAAAACCAAATGAAACATTGAATTTTCAAATCAAAGACAATTGTTAAATGTTTTTGTGAATTTATTTAAAACGTAATAATTGTTTGCAACGAGACATGATAGAGTGTCAAACAGAGTGCAGAAATGACATAAAGCAAATGTAGAGCATTTGAATTCAGTTCATGCCATTAAAAAACATTGAATACAATACTGTAGGGTATTGTGTCGAATTTAATTGGACAATTTGATTGTAGTAAAATCGTGGTATTATGGTAAAGTATATTTTCCTTTAACATAATTGACTATTGTGCAGACCCCATTCACAGATAACGGTTTTCAGTTCAAATACTTAATATGTACGTTATGTCCCTGATAATGACCATTCAGTCAGGCAAATGTTCTCCCCCCTTTCAGCCACACAGCATTTGGCTTTACACTGCGGCCAGATGTGGAGCATAAAGATTTTAATGCTCCTAGATAAGGGGAAGGAGTGTATACTGTCCACGCTCCTCACACCAAACAAACCCAGCAATTAGCATGGCCGTTAAAGCCTTGAAGTAGCTGTTAAGAGAGAGAGATGCTGGAGGGAAGAGAGATGGCTCCTTTCTCCTCCAAACTTTCTGGCTCCTTTACAGGCAGCATCTGTACCGTTATGCGGAGTGTCTCCATGCTGCCGCAAGCTGCACCCAGACCATTTCAGAGGCCGTTTCAGTTTGCTTTTCTCCAGGCTGATGAACTGGAGAAGTCCTGCTATTGGAGATTCTCCTCTCCTCTCCTCTCCTCTCCTCTCCTCTCCTCTCCTCTCCTCTCCTCTCCTCTCCTCTCCTCTCCTCTCCTAGCCTTAACTCTCTGGGCTTTACTGGCAGACTCCTCCTCATTAGTTTTTTGTCACTTGCCGGTTCCAGGCGCTGGAATAAATGAGACCACTATCAGCCACTGCCTTGATAATCGCCCTTATCTCATTAGGTTCCACATCAAAGTTAATCAGAGGTGTGAATAGTAATTGGAAGAAGGGACAATGCCATAGATCATGGGGCTTTTGTAGTGTGTGTCATCTCACAACACCAGCGGCCTGGTGGCGGCAGATAGGCTGAATCTGTGGCGAGAGAAAGGGAAGAGAGAGAGACAGAGAGAGAGAGAGAGAGAGGGAGAGAGAGAAAAGAGGGAGAAGTGAGTGAGAGGGGGGAGCTGGGAGTAAGTGTGCATGAAGAAGAGAGGGAGAGAGGGAGGATGAGAGGGGAAGGAGTAATGGTAGAGGCATAACAAGCAAGCTGCTCAGAATTAATGAGCTTACCCAATAAGGAAAGAATCACCAATCAGTGTGTGTTGGACAAATATAATTTAGGAATAATTGCTTGATTGCTTTTCTATAGTAGGTTGATTTGACCACACACAAGAACTGAGAATTAAGATGTCAAGACAGGAATTAATTTGGCAGCCGAGGGCACACACATTTTTCTCTTTCCCATCTGTGGGCTCTGAGCAGACTAGCTGGATTTGTAGCGCTCTAATGATGAAAACACAGTGGTAGATTGCGTATTCATTTCCCTGCCTCCATTTTACATAGAGAACCATGCCTAATGCCACAGATGCTCCGATATCATGAAAAAATGTGCGTATGCTAACGCATTTAATTGGCATTTTTGCATATTCCACTACAACGTTGATAGCTGGTTGCAGCTGATTGTTCGGTTTTGTGTCCTCATTGATTTCTGTTTTTTTGGGCGACCGACTGGGAGTAATTGGTGCGTTCCACGGTTCTCATCCCCAAACAGTGCTTATATTGAAGTCTTCTCTCCTCTCTCAATTGCCAATTGGTTGACGCTTAGTGTGACTTTCATTACTCGCTAACTGCTTTGAGAAATGAGGCTCGACCTCTCCTTCGCAGACTCCTCTCTGGAAGCAGTGAGGATTTTTTGCTGCTTGCCCTCTAACAAAGTGTCTGTGGTCAGAGTGACGCATTAGAGAATACCGGAGCGACAGACAGGAAGGCTGTGTGGATAAGAGTAGCACAACACCCACCATGGACCCATAATGACCAGCTGCACCCAGACACAGCATAGCCATTAATACAGCGAGCTGCTTCATTTTCATAGCCATGATAAAACAGGGTCGCTTTATAGGGCCTGGAATATAAACATGGCAGGAGATTATTAATAGTAATCAGGGTATCCGATGCAGGACAGTATCCAATATTAGTGGCCCCATTTGGACAGGATCCGAGCGGTCCCTATTCAATTGATATTTGAATAAGAGATAGGTCCAAATCTGAAAACATGCATATGAATCGGCACATATATTTGCTCCCACGTGTCTGGTACTTAGCTTCAATTAGGCTGAAAACACTGCTGCTGTGGCTGAGTTTGCTCACACTCTCCTAGTTAGCAGTTCTCTGCAGGTTCCACCGAGGTGTGTGTATTTTCAAATGTATGTATGGTGTGGGTTTGTGTGTGTGTGTGTGGTGTGTGTGTGCACGCATGCTATGCGTGTGTGTTGTGTGTGTGTGTGTGTGTGTGTGTGTGCACGCATGCTATGCGTGTATGTTGTGTGTGTGTGACATTATGTCCAGCAGTGGGGTAAGTAAAGGGAATAAATAAACAGGCTAGGGTCCTGTCAGGTGGATGTTATTGCTGGGTTCCTGTCAGGTGGATGTTATTGCTGGGGTCCTGTCAGGTGGATGTTATTGCTGCCCTGAGTTTGCCTGCAGCATTATGAGGGCAGGCACACCGCCATATCCCTCACTGTCTCTCTCTCTCTCTCTCTCTCACACACACACACACACACACACACACACACACACACACACACACACACACACACACACACACACACACACACACACACACACACACACACACACACACACACACACACACAATCCAGGGCATAGATTATTCTAAGCAAATGTGCTTTGATCTGCATTGCACCTAATTGAGTTACAGGCAATGTCTCTATTCCCACATCAGGGAATGTTCGATTATTTGGCTGGGGGATTACACCTCAATTTTGTGTGTTCCGCATTAACCTATTAGGCTGGTTCATCTGCATCGCTAATGCTGGTGCAGACAGCTGTCACTGCCGAGGAAAAACATGATCATGCAATCCTTGAACGAGTGATTCCAGCTCCGATTAGTGGCAGTGAACTTCGCTGAGCCCAAGTGATAAGGCTGCAAAATTCCCAACTTGCCAATAGCTCAGAAAATTATCAGACTGTAGGAAAAGGAGAAATTGTGCCTTCCGGCTCATGGGCTTCAATTCAGGGTCTGCCCAGATTGACATTATTTAAAGCTATGGAAATGGGGACTGCCTATCTGGGGATTGCTAAAATAAGAATTTCTCCAGCAACATTTATGAATCCGCTGACAGGAGAGGAAGGGGAAAATAAAATAAATATGATTTCTGGAAAAAGCAATTTGAGAGTAATTTCATGATTTTATGATCTAATCTGGGCAAATAAATAAACAAATATATACACATAATATTCTTAAAGGCCCTCAGCGATATTTATTGAGAAGTGACCTTAAAAGGAAACTGTATGGATGTGTCCATTGTATTGTTTCACAGTATGTCCTCTGTACAGTGGAATTGAGCAACATGTTTTTTTCTCTCTCATGACAATCATCTTGTTAGTTAACTACAGTATGGGCAGCTTGTACTGGCAGAGCAGGATCTGCTTGTGCACTGAATCGAATGGGAGGTGTACGAAGATTGTATTATTCTATACCTCCACTTCCTGGTCAACCAGATGAATTCTTGCCTCAGCAGTGATAGCGACTGTAGAACCTCAACATAGACAGCGATGCCAACATGGTGGACACTGGCGGTAAATCTACAGTCCCTTTAGAGTGTGTTAGCTCTAGAGCTGAATTGGAACCATGGCCGTTTATGCATATCTTAACACCAGTGTGCATACTGGGCAGTGCAACATGAGCATTTACACAGTGTGGAGTGTGTGTTCCTAGTGTGGGGAGTAGCACCATTCCTGAGTACCTATTGAAATGAACACAAACATCAATCAGAGGCTGGCCCCTCATGTTCCCAGCATTCGAGGGTCACACTGTAGTGGTCACGCACACACTCCTCCCAGGGTGCATCTGTGATGGCAGGAATATTAATCCCGGCTCTGTTTTTGATTCTCTTTTGTTTAAGCGCTATGCAAATGAGGCGTTTGCACGCCATTGTGTCAGTCTCAGGTTGGTGTGAATGTAGTGCTGGACACTTCAGCTTGACTAATGGACACAACTTCATTGGCTATGGTCATTATCAGAGATTCTGAAGTGGAGTATGACCTCAGACATTATTACAGATCCCTCGCTGTTCGCTTCCACTGTCTAATGTAGCTACGTACGTATGTGAACGGTGAGCAGCAGTATGTACAATATTATCAACATTCAAAGTAACTAACCTGGCTTGAATCTAATTGGTGTTATCATGACATCTAGAACGTCTTCCTCTTATCCTGCCAGTAAATATCATTTCCAAGAACTATTCAATCATTTGCAATCCTATAAAGCTCAAGTGGGAATATAGATAATGTTGCATCCTACACAGACTGCAGCTGAAGACCTTAGCAACATAGCCCATTGCTGGCATTGACTCCACACACAGCCCATCCTTAACCCAGCAGTGCAGGGCTGAATGTGGGGAGTCCCAGTGCACAAAGGCTAATCAGTAGTGGGGTTGGAGCAGAGAATCCGCTGGCCCTCCCTATTTGACTTAACTTCTCCGTTTGTGCTTCTACTGATCCTGTGGTCTTTGTGTACATTGTAATGAGCGTTGACATAATCCTGGGATTTTCCTGGAGGCCGATCCCTGTCTGCCCCCTTCCTGCTCCTCACCAGGCCTAAGGTTTGCCCCAGCCAGGAGAGCCGCGAAGGGGGGGGGGGGGACAGATAGCGCAACAATGCCCCGGCCCCCATGAGATACTTAAATATAGGGATGGTTTGGAGCTCTCTGTGATAGAGCTAGTAACCCAATTTAATCCTATTAACGCCAGCCAACAAAGAGTCAATCTGCAGCCGTCCCGGCCAGGCAGACTCAGGCTGGGGGAGAGACACTGGGCTGGGATGGGGATGGGGATGGGGCAGGAGGAAAAACAGGAGCAGATGAATCAGTAAAAGATGTCCTTGAGGGTGTTTATTCTTTAGGAAAATAGACGGAAGGGAGGGGGAACCAAGACAAAAAAAGAACGAACAAAAAGTTCCTTTGTCTTAACATGGACGGAAAAAAGAAGACCACCAAATACCACTAATGTTAACCCATTCAGCAAACATCCATCTCTGAGTTTGAAGGGTGTGTTGTTGCCGCGTCCGGATGTGTAATAAATGTATAGAAAAACGGAAGGCACAGGAAGTAGCCCCAGTGCCTTGTGGGTGTTGGTACCTAGGGGTCGTGGCAACCGAGGAGAGACTCAATGTGCTTTTGTTTTGGGCCAATCATGGGGCACAGTGGCCCGAGTGTGCTGGTGGTCTGTCCCCTCTTCCCTGTGTGCGGGGCGGTCTTTTTACAGCTAGTGTGGCAGCTTAAAGTCCCCCATTGTAATGAATGAGAAGGGAGTGACGGGCCCATACAGACAGAAAGTGTTCTTTAGCCAAACAGGGCAGGATATGACTGTTTAAGGGCCAAGGGTGTGAATGGACAATAACCTCTCTGAAGAAAGGAGCTCTGTGTTGGAACATTGATACTGCGTTTCCTCACTAGGTGTGTCCAGCCATCCCTCACTGGGATTTTGTGTGGTTAGACATGTCTCTCCCCTCCCCCACCTACCCACCCACCCACCCAACCTCCCACCCTTCATACGTCCTTCATCACCAAGTTCATGTAAATTTGCCAGGGGAGTAACACGACACAGTAGCGACTAACACATAGCCTATATGATTATAATAGGCACTGTGGCAGCCAGATAACCAGGAATTATATCTCATTATTCGTGTGGCGGGTAATCTTTGACATGGGTCATTAGAGACAGGAGTCTCAGTCAGTGCTGCAGCACACAGGCCGTGGACCAACAGTCCAAGGGGAATAGCAGAGTCCCCGGTCATGGGCCTGACATCATTATTTATATACCCACCATATAAAACCCTGCTTTCCTCCGCTTCCCTGTGGAGTATGGTCATTCCGGTCTGGAGAAGTGTGCATAATAAATAGAGCTTGGGAGAGGGATTGGCTGGCTGGCTGGGATTGACGGGAGGGCGGGCAGCTCCTGTGAACCTCCTGTGAGGTCTACCCATCTCTCTTCCCAGGGCTAGGCCTTTAAGCACCCTGAGATCTTCCTCTGAGCCAGCCAGACCCAGCCGCTGTAATACATTTATGCATGGGCCTGACCTTCTCCATAATGAGTTCACATCATAACCATTGACCTAAAACAAATTCACAAATGTCCTCCACTGAGGTGCGCTAGAAGGAAGGGAAAAAAGAGAAAGAAATAAAGAAACCAAAACAAACCAGTGAGTGACTAATATTGTCCCTGTGTAAACTCCTGTTTTACCAGCAAGTTAGAAAGCGGCTCATTATATAACAGCTCATTTCAATGCTCTGTGATGATGACATGGTGGTGTGTTAAAGGTGCCACACAATGAAAGGTTCATTTCAACTCCTTTTACAGCGGAGCTGATAAACACTAGGAATCTGAAACAGGGACTGTAAAAACGAACTTTAAACTGGGGTTTGCGATGTGACTCAGTTATGTGGAACGATATCCTTCAGCAATGAAAACAACACCACACAAGAGACTGTGATATGTGGTTGTGCCACAAAGCTGTCTTTAGATGAATGCACTAACTGTGAGTCACTCTGGATAAGATGTCTGCTAAAATGTACATGTAATACATTTATTTGTTTCTATTTTGCTCTGTACATGGTGATATTTCTGACTGCGCATACACATAAATACATGCTATCGCTGGCTATGATGGCTGTTCAATATTTGATTCTGATATCTGTGAAATACGGCCTTATAAACCCAAACAAATATGGTATGCTTGTGAAAGGTGTGCAGCTATGGGATAGTTAGACAGAGAGAGTATGGAGGAAATAATGCCTGCTATGTAAGAGTATATAGAGAAAATACAATACCCAGAATGCTCTCAGCTCACAATGGAAGAGACCCCCCCCCCCCTTCCTTGCAGTTAAGATTGCAAATTCTACTCAGGGAGGTGTGTAGGTGGAATTGCCTGGCTATATTAGATATAACCTCCTGGCTACGGGTATATGATAAGCACTTATCTGTTTGCATGAACTGAGCACATGCATTCACTACCTTTCCTCCGCTAGAGTTTTCTACTGTCTACCACCTCTCACTAGCCCCTCCCTATGCACACATGTTTACATCCCGGAAGAAATATCTGTATACAATGGAAAGAAAGCAAGGTAAATAGGCATAAATCCCGAACGCATAACCCCGGCTCACCCTGCTGATAATTAGGTCTCTTCCGCTGTTGTGTACAGCACACAGACGCCACAAAACAAGTGCTTCATTTCCATTTACTGGATACAAAAAAGACATGAGCGGTGCGTGCTCCTCAGTTCACAGACAAACTCTTTTCATTCAGGATTGGAATGGAGCGGTTTTTACCATACACACAGTGTGCAGTATCAGGACCACAGCCGGCGAGGCAGACAGGAGCTCATAACAAGAGATCAGCTGTAATTTTCCAAAGTACTGAGTTCTGCCTCGCATAGCGTTCAGGGGGTCAGAAAGTGTACTTGACAGGAAATATGCATACTGAGTGGATACTTCTCTGGCTTTTCATTTGCATTGTGTACCAATTTTTGGTCCCATTTAATATAATATTATGTGGGGGTCTACGGCTGCTTTTAGGTGTCTCTTGAGAGGGCTAGTTACATCAGAGGCTTAATGATAATTGCGGCTGGTAAAGGCAAATCCAGGTAGATTAAACTGCGCTGCCATCAATGTGTACTCACCCATCTTCATCTCCATACCTCCCCACCCCCCTATCACACACACACACACACACACACACACACACACACACACACACACACACACACACACACACACACACACACACACACACACACACACACACACACACACACACACACACACACACACACACACACACACACAGGCGCAACAGACAAAAGATCAAATGTAATAAGAGGGTAATTTTCACAGCAATTGAGAAAACAGAGAAAAAACAACTAGATCGTGTAGTCATTTTCTCCATTTAGCGTAACAAGACAATGGAAAAACAGGCTAACGTAGTTCAAATCCGAGAGAATTCCTCTGTTTCAACACTGGCTGTGGCTCTGCAGAGACAGGGGTTGCAGGGAAATGTCAGTAGCTAAAATAAGAGACCAAATCCTCCCTAGATCCCCTGGGATCCTGATTGATACCATTATTGTAATGCGCTCAATCACAGTGTTGTCTTCCACTGAGAAGAAAAAATGGCAAATATGTACCCCCCCTAATAATATGATGGTTATCGCTAGGCCTGCATATAAAACAGTTAAACCATGACTTCAAAAACACAGCAAATCATATTATCGTCACGCTCACACAGGCCTGGGTAGAGATTATTAAGCTGTCAAATACAGTGAACCGATAAGCTGCTGTTTGGTCTACAAATGAGCCCTAATTAAGGAGACACATTGCCAAATAAAGCTCCAGATATCTTAATTCAGGCCAGAACAGCACAGACAGTAGCATCCCCATCAAAGCCTGGATTCCCAGAACAAATCTGACCGGAGGACAATTCAGGTGTTTGTGGCTCAGACTGTAATGCCTATGTGCTTTAGGGTTTTATGTTCGTCCGTGTTGCACTAGCTTAGCGCATTCCTTCCAAACGGGTACATAGAAACGGGGGACGCATGCATGGGTGTCGATAGCGGCAGTCTTTTAGAGGGCTTAGTTTTCATCCATTGTTTACATCAAGTGTAACCGACAGACATGCACAAACAGTCATGAGATTAAGAGGAAGCGATGTGGAATATTTATTAGGCTTGACAAACACTTGTGGGCTAAATGAGGGGAGAACAGGGGTCTCTGTGGGGCTGGGACTGGCACTGTATTACAGGGTACAGGCTGGGCCGGGAGTGTGATGGCGAGGCACAGATGTCTGCCTTGCATGCACAAGAGCCAGGCTCCACTTCTCCTCCAGAGAACTTTCAAACAGATACCAGTGTGTGTGTGTGTGTGTGTGTGTGCACGCGTATGTGTACTGCATCTGTATTTGCCATGTGAGACCTACAACCCCTCCACTCGTCCAACTCCCACCCTCCACCATCTATCTCTTCACCACTAACATCTCCCTAATATAAACGGCTTGTAACTAAAAAATGCTAATGTTTGGATTGTTTTGATCATTGATGAGGACCTCTTTGTATTGTGTTTTCATCTCTATTAGAAAGGATTACAGGGACAGAGGCACGCTGGCATTTGGTAAGTGTCACTGTGACAGCACTTGGTTCTGGAATGCCCGGCTGTCACTGGGAGCTTTATCACTAGGTTTTCTCCTCCGAGTGTGGACTAATAAGCCTAGAAATTACAATTGCCTCCCTGCTGAATCCCTGATAGGCGGAAAGAATGATATCAGTGGCCTACTAATCTTCTTGGCTCGGCGCTTGGCATCAGCCTATTGAGGCACCTGTCATACTCACGTCTGATGAGGTGAATTTAATCTCTCTGTCCGTAATGACAATGGGGCAATTCTAATGTTAGGAATGATATTTGTCAAGGTTCTGTCTCTTTCTTTCTTCCTTTTTTTGGGGTTCTTGTCTTTTCTTTCACACGTCATTGCCCAATTGAAATGTCCTGTCATAATACCATTCCTGGGCATTAGATAAACAAGACATTGATATGAAGCAGCAATGGATCATTTCAACTTTTTATAATTTGAAAAGAACCCAAACAAGTCATGACAGTGGTATATTTAAGCAATAAGCCCTGAGGAGGTGTGGTATATGGCCAATATACCACAGCTTAGGGCTGTTCTTAGGCACAAAGCAACGTGGAGTGCCTGGACACAGCCCTTAGTCGTGGTATATCGGCCATATATCACAAACTCCCAAGGTGCCTTATTCCTATTAACTGGTTACCAACGTAATTAGAGCAGCAAAAATAAATGTTTTGTCATACCTGTGGTATACGGTCTGATATACCACGGCTCTCAGCCAATCAGAATTCAGGGCTCGACCCACCCAGTTCATAATAGGCAATAGCTTTTAGATGTAAAATTAAGACCTACTGCATTGCAAAATGTTTCTGTGTACAAATATAGCTAAACAGGCTATGGTTAAAAGCATGTTATAAAACATCCACAAAACAACTAACAAAAATTAAGGTTTGCTAAGCCATTGTTTGCTCAGCACTGTTGTCCAAACCTCTGCATTGTGCTTTCCCCTCCCCAATTCCCTTATTGTCAGTCAGGAATAATCCATAACAAAATACATTTGCCAACATTCATAACATTCAGCATTTCAGCCATAGCAGTGCATGTAATTACCAGGGCAGTAGACATCATAAAAACACAGTCCTTTCTCTGATGCCGTTCATTTTCCTGGGGGACAAGTGATTAGCCCAAGGTGAAGGCTATGCATAGAGGAGAGGAATTCATATCAAATGGGACACTTTAATGAGGGAGGCGTCCAAGGCCATCTTTGGAGGGATACTACAGACTGCACTCTCCCGGCACTCTGTGGTCTAAAAACCCTGGCCATTGTTCTGCCATATTGAGAGCACAGAGCAGAAATACATTTGACCCACGTGGTGCAAAAAGAAGCGGAGAAAGCATTTAACTACACGTTTTGGAGTCCAATGAGAGAGAAGACTTTCCATTTACAGATGAGTACTAAAATTATGTGAGCCATTTAACTATGCAATACCCTCCTCCGCCTCCCACAACAGCAATTTCATCTGTTAAAAAAGGAATTCTGCCATTTGTTCTGTGGATGAATTTTAAAGGTGAATGTAGACAGACTGAACTCAGCGATGTACCATGAATGAAGGTTCTGAGGAGACAGACCACCCAAGTGGAAAACCCCATGACACAGACTCCAAAGAGAACCAGCATTACAGTATCAAACCATTATCTCCCCTCTACTCACACCAGGTATCGCAAATATATGTTATAAAGAATGTAAGTATTTGAATGTAGATTGTGACGGAGAAACTCAAGAAGGCTCATTGGCTATACGGTAGCTCAATGGAGACTTAGGAGGTCAAAGTGTGATTAAAAGGGCGCGTCAATGCAGGCTATAACGATGACACTAGATGAAGCCATGGGCAATGTGCTTTGTGTTTAGCTAATGTTTCCTGGGTAGATGGACTAACTGTTTTTTCCTTTTCAATAAGATTTGTTCTTTTTCCGTCCCCTGGTTGCTTCTAGCATCGATTGTCGTCATAGAAACGCTGTCATTAGATAAATGACTGCTTCCCCAAGCTGTCAGATTATCTTTGACAGAACAATCAACACTATGTTATTTACACCCTTGTGACAAAGAATCGTTTAGGCTTTGCAAAGTAGTGGACAATTCCACTGTGTCCCTAGTTGTCCTCTCTATCTGGGATGGCAGTGCAGGACAGGCCATGACTAATGGGAACACACAGAATGGGGTTACTCTCCCACTGTTTGTTCAGTGGCTTGTAAACCTAGCGGTAGTATAGTGGTTTGTACCACTGAAAAGATGCCTCTGGCTTATCACAGCCGGTCGAAATAAAAGCTGAGGCAGCCGATCACCATGTTGGCCTCTCACCAAATGACAGCTTCCTGCTCTAAAGTACATTCAGGCTGTGTATGTTACACTATTACTCCAATTAGAGGTTCAAAATGTGGTTTTCTTGTACAGTATATTTGTGTACTTTCACTCGGGACAGAACAGAACGCTTTGAAATTAGACCAATCCATTAGGAGACCAATCTTCAAAAAGTATGTCATTTGAAATGACGTATTTAACAGCAAAGTTGAAATATTAACATCACAAACAATGCCTATCACAACAGTCGGTGGATCGCAAAACATGTGTTTTGGCCAGCAAGAAAACATCATTTTAGATGTCGCTTTCATAATTTGATGATATGTAATCCAAAACAACAGAGGAACAAAAGTGAATAAACACCGACAGAATATCCATCGATAAGGGCAGCCAAACCTTCACTATGTTTTGGCTGCAATGTACACGTTGTCTGTGTGACTGGGAACACCATATCCCACACCACTTATGGCTTTGTTTCCGTCTTCAATATTTCCCTCAAACTGATTGCCTGCTTTCTTTATGGTCTAATTCGAAACCTGTTTGGCTTTCCTGAAGCAGAGCATTGTTCTTTCCGGCGCTGTGCCGTCGTGTTAATGAGAGTGGTTAAGAACATCATTATATTTTAAGTATCATTCGGGTGTTCACAGCGGGTTGTGTAAGAAATCTCTGTAATAATCTGTTTCCCTGTTTCATATTCAAAGTGACAGCAGTGGCTGTTCTCTTTAATACCGGGAAATCATTAGTGCCTGGGATCTTTGGTGTGCAGGAGAAAAAATAAATAGTAATGAAGACGTATTAACTACGGGTAATTTGGTTGTTCTTCAGCTCGAGTTTCTCTTCGCTCTGCTATTTGGTTTTATTTGCATTGATGTCTCCTCAGAAGTAGTTTGCTTCTTGAACAAAGGGGCTGACGTATGTTAAGTGCTTTTGAAAATCGCAAATGTTCCAGGCATGAGGGCTGTGACTGATGAAAGGGTGTGAAATACAATGTGGAAATCGATTTCACAATCTTCCCATTTGGCCTCGCTGGAGAGCCGCGCAATGTCAACGCAGACACGGTGGGGTGTGCATGTCTGTACATTTAACACAGTCACAATGAAGGACTGAGTAGATTCAGCCTGGCTTTGTTAAGCCTAACAAATTCATGCAAATGTCTAGCGGGCTGAGAGGAGAATACATTAAGACAGTGATGTTCTGACGTTGTCATCCAGGTAACAGCACTGATGGTAACAGGATAATCAGATGGATGTTCATGTGGAGCAGCAGCGTTTTAGTCCAACAGTGAAACCGACACACTAAGAAGGCACCAAAGGTCAAATATGTCATATCCTCAACAAAGGGTTCATTCAGAAGGCATTACATGTATAAATCCAATGTACTATGGAACACATATAAGCACATACAAGCTACTCTGAATGAGAAGAGGAAGTCGACAAAAGAATGTCAGTCACGCCATTATCGAGGTCTTACTGTATGTCATTGTAATCGTATCCAACTGTCACTGTCACATTCTTAATGATAGTCCTTTTCATTCTCTAGATATACCCGTCAACAGTTTTTCACATAGCAGCATTGTTATCACAAGTTCAGTTCATCTATTCTTCCCTCTCCCGGTGGACATTTGTCTATTGAATGTAAATGACAGTTCCCTGTCTGCAGCATCACAAAAGGGCCACTAAAGTGGGAATGATGGAACAGCCTGAAAGTGCGAAACCTCTGTCAGTAACATCTGTGTGGACGGGTAAACAGGAAACACGCAATTCAATTATAAGGCTTTTCCCCCTTTTGTGATTAATGGTAGTGATATCCGTCAAGCCGCTTCACCATATTTAACACAACCATAGCAGTATGCAGCTGTTGCATTCTCTCCTCTAAACAGAGAGGGAGAGAAACGGTGAGAGATAAATGGAGAGAGAGGAGCTAACAGCCATCAAAATCTAGAATTTTCCACTACTACTGCAATAATTCTTCTTTTAGCATCTCAGGAGTTGATACTGCAGCATAAAAACGGAGCAGCCACCATAACAAGGCTGTTTGAAATAACGACAGACAAAACTAGTTTGCAAAGCTTTAATCACAGTCCCTTAATTAACTGGTTTTATTCTTTCAAATCAAAGCCTTTCATTGGGTGGGTTCAGATCAGGACAACTCTGGAACTAAAGATGAGCCCGGGGAGTCAATTAAAGGAGACCCTTCTTAATAGGACTGTGATGCTGAGCTATAACAGAGTCATCTTGGCTTCCTCCATAGGTGGAGAGATCTCTTTTGTGACATGAGCCAAGTAAATAAATAGCTAAATGAAGGCATACAAAGCGCCGGCGCCTTTCCCCATATCCCTGGGCACCTATTATGCAAGGGCAGGGGAAATTATGCCACAACAAATTGCTAATGATGACCCAGTGATGTCTTGTTAAGCGACATTGTTTTCCCTCAGATCCCTTTGTGTCTGGGCCGTGTTCCCCGTTTAACGAGACACAAGAAAGAGCAGAGCAGCTCAATGATTTTTTGATCCTCCCTTTTCCCCCTCCTTCTTCTCCTTCTCCTTGTCCTTTTTCTTCCTCTACTTTTTTTTTGCTGTTAACTTGTGTGTCTTCGCCTCCGTTTCCATCCCCTCGCATCCCAAGCCACTCGGAAGGTCTGATTTGGCGCATGAGAACATGCTAGAGTGGGCCTGCTCAGCAGGGAAGGGCCTTTTGATGCAGACCCCCTGGGGAACAGGCACTGAACCAGCAGTACGTATCACAGATGTGACAGCTTTCATGTGACAGTTAACTTTTCCTAATTAAAGCCCCAAGTCTAATTACACGCCGGCCTATCTGATATTTGTGAGCGGAAAGCGATGGTCAGGCTGACGCCAGTGTAGAATGGATCAAAGATGCCATGGGTGCTGATTGGGAGGGTGGGTGCTTTTGGGGAACGGGAAGGAAGGGGGGGTTCAGGAATGGGGGTTTCGGGGGCCCCTGTCTGGTGTTTGGGCTCACCTGGGTGTGGGGGTCTGTGAATGCCAAATAGCGAGGCCCATCTCATTTGCACCAATGCTTCTCCTGAATGTGGAAGAGTAATTATGAAATAGGGGAAAAAATGGTCCCCCCCAAAAAAATCCCATAATTAGTGAGGCAACTCCAAGCACAAGAAATGGAAATTAGTCACAGAGTAATAAATTAGCCTGTGCATATATTACATGAAATGAACACCCTTGGGGCCTCGTATTAGCAGTTTTGGCCGTGCACCCTCATGTATCTAAATAAACCATTCACTCCTTGGTTATTATGTGCCCACAAAGAGACATTTCTCTCTAACTGCAATTCTTTACAAATGGGCCACACAGTGTCATCTGGGTGAAGCCTCTTTGTCTCCATAATATGCGGCAGACCATCATTTCCTCGCACATCCAAACCTGTGAGCATTACTAGTCTTCATGCATTCGTAACCATTGCATATTTAATGTTCCATTTTAAATTCATTAGAGCTGCAGTTTTCCTCTCTGTCGCTGTTTTCTGTACCCTGATAAACCAATGTGAAATTAGAACTAGTTGAGTATAGCTGGGGATAATTTGCATCAAAATAACACAGTGTGCAATAATACACCAAAACCAGATTGCAGCCACAAAAGCCAGAATATTACAAATTAAAAGGCATAATGTATTTTGTATTTTGTCATTACGCCTCACCAGCCATTTTGTGGAAGGGGGAGACAGTGTGTGTGTGTGTGTGTGTGTGTGTGTGTGTGTGTGTGTGTGTGTGTGTGTGTGTGTGTGTGTGTGTGTGTGTGTGTGTGTGTGTGTGCGCGTGCGTGCGTGTGTGTGCGTGCGTGTGGAGGGGGGAGACAGTGTGTGTGTGTGTGTGTGTGTTTGTGTGTGTGTGTGTCTGTGTGTGTGCGTGCGTGCGTGCGTGTGGAGGGGGTACAAACGAATGGCAGCACTGCTGGTTTTGATGAGTATTATCTAGTGCGATTATCCATACTTGTCATTCTGCTTGAATTAAAGAGTGCTGGAGCCTGTTAAAGCCAAATACTTGAATGGCTAGTGAACTCTGACCTTCTTTTGCATCCATTTAGCTTGCAAATGAAAGCCAAGTACAGTGTGTGGAAGCCATAATGGGCCTTTCTTCTTGCGGAGTGTGGTCATTACATACTAATTTCTTCAGGAGGCTCTTCAGGAATTGAAACACTTGGCTGGAGCGGCCCTGCCTCGTGCCGAGACACATAGGACCACAACACAAGGTGTTTGTGCTGGGCGATACTCAAGCCGGATGACCACAATTGTGCTAAATGGAAGGGGTTGGTTACAGCTTGTTGCTACGTCTGGATCTGAGGTATAGACTTTGTTATTGTGGAACTTCCACGTCCACCATTGTTCAATAGTATTTTTTATTTATTTTAACATTCAGTTTGTTTTTATGCAATGTGTGGTTCTTGAATCAACTGTCATTTGTTGTAGTGTAGGAGTGAGACATCATTTTTGGTTGTGTACAGTAATTCAAGTGGTTCTTTTGAAGGGCTTTTGATTGAGTGAAATAATCAAATATATGTCTTGCATAAACTTTAGCTTGATAGAGTGCAATTGAGCGAGCAATCTGCAAACCACTACAGTATACAGTACATCCGTCCTTCCTGCATATTGTAACCCACTCACTACTGTGGTCTAAACTTCAAATTGATTGTCTGCATTGTCTGTCTGAAGAATATATTCTGTAACACCCACATATCCCACACCACAAAATAAACTATTGAAGTTGACTAGGATATAGCACACTTGCCGGCCAGGCCCAGTCCACTTGAACATTATAAAGAACAAACATTTAATCTTACTTATGAATTAGGACATTTTTTATTGTCTGTCTGTGAACTGTACAATCAGTAGTGCCTTTAGAAGTGGGTATACTATAATTCTCACTGAAAAATGTCCAAATGCCCCACCCTGCGAAAGAAATGCGCCCTGTGTGAAAAATTCTCTGAATTATCTAAAATTATGAATCCCATATTGTTCTTTCACAGTCAGGCAAACCCAAGCTGTACTGTGCAAGTAGGCTAATAGTAGGCCTACCATTGAAACAGATGCATGTAAACAATTCACAGGTTTCAGATTTTTCCTCATTTTTTCTGGTTTTCACTCTCAAAGTCACACTTTGCATGTTCTAAGTCCATAACGATGCTTAAACCACATCAGGAGATCACTTTTGAGGTCTAAGAAAAAGTCAAGCAATTTAGATTTTTGTCTGTACTTACCCTTTAACTCAACTGTGCAAGCACCTAGGACTGTTGTTTGGTTAGCGGTGTTTCTGTAGCACATGAGTTGAAGTTTGCAAAAAAAATGTCTAGGCTACTGGATTGATGCAAATAATCATGATATCATTCTGACAGCTACTTTGTAGCTACTATAGTTAACATTTCATTTGGGAAAGCCTTCCCATCTACCAGAATATGGTTAGGCCTATCATTAGCATGGCTATATTTTTCTATTCCTTAATTGTTTGAAACCTGGATGTTTTACTTCATATTATGAGGCATGTCTTACTTTACTTGAAAGTAGCCTATAGCCAAAATCCCACCATAGAAACGTGGAGGCAATTATTTTTTATAAAGACTCACTCATAGGCTTTCTCTTGTTCTATTGGTTTTCTTTCAACTTTCTTTCATCGTCTAGCAGCCAAATCATATTAGCAACCCATGATAGTTGTTGCATATTTAAATCGCTGGTCTTTCAAAATTTCTAACGGATATTTCCTTCTCTGTTGATTTTAGAACGGTGTTTTCGTGCAAATTGCATTTTGGGACATTCACGCAAAGGCCTACCGCCGTCTGTACCCTGATGCGCCTAAAATGTGAATAAATAATAGTTTATCAACATTTTAAGCTAAACATTCTCATCTGTTCCATCAGCCTCATTCATTGAAACTGAGTATACCTCCACTGCACTACTTTGGTACGTATTAGTGGGGATTAAAAAGTGAATATATGCAATGCCCATGGAAAAACAAGTGGGTACATGGCATATTCAGTACCTGCTTATACCCTCCAATGCACCACTGTGCACAGTATATTGCATTTGTGAGGGCACAATATAATTTATGTCCCCATAACCAACGTACACTGTATTTAAAAAGGTTATACTGAATAACAAGGAACATGCATTTTCTGATCTGTCCATTTCGGTTGATTGTCATGATTAACATGCACAATATATATTTTTGTTCACATGAGGTAATTAAAGTCAATTAATACATGATGGCATTTACAGTAGGATATCTCGACTACAACTACAGCATCACAGCTAATTATGATATACATGTTGACAATAATATGTGTTTACCAGGAAAGTTGTCCATGGTAAGTTCCACTGGCCATTCCATTACCATTATCAGCCAAGCACAGTGTTGATGAGTGGTATTGTAGCGCCAGATTGCCCAAAACACATCAGCAGCACCCAGGAGGCAGTGATTTAATTATGCAATTAGCCTGGTGCATGATTAAATGGCTTAATTAAATGAGACAGATTGGGAATTTGGCCAGTATAACATGTTTAGCTTGCTTACTAGTTTGGTGGGATCTTTCATAGCTAATTGCTCTTTAAAGTAAATGTCCAGTGTTTCCCGATTTCTATGAAATATGACCTATAATTAATTGCAATATGAGTTAAAATGTTTTCCTTCGCAAATGTTTTAATTAAGTATATTAAAAAGCAGTTTTTCTGTTGGAATGGTGTGGGCGTACCCCAACAACAGAATGGTGTGGGCGTATACCGGTCATTAAAAATATTCATGCAAGTAGACTGCTGATTGGCCAGCTCCTCTAAGAGGAAATAGCAAGCATTTTTTAAATGGTCTTCTTTGAGATACAAGTTTGATATGGGATTTTTTTGTGTTTTTTCTCTGATTTATGCTTTGAACACAAATCCGAGTATAGGAGTCAAAAACATTATTTGGGTATGAGGTAACAGAATATGAAAAAGTGAGATTTTCACTGGACTTTAACTCTTTGTTTAGTGTGTTACGGGTATGATATTCTGTGGAATAGTTTATTGATAATACTTTACAGATGTATCTCTTTTACGATCGTTTAGTTCACAAAGACTTGTTTTACTGTATTTGTAGACAAACTCACGTTTCTGTCTCGTCTGTCTTTCTCATTGGGGAAGTCTACTTTCTATCAGCACAACCATACCACAGGACTGTAGCCCCATCCTTCCCACCAGGCTCAGCTGTTTGATTGAAAGGGTAGGATTTCACAGTTCATGGCTGCTTTGCAGTGATTACATTGGTGTGTCTCCAGTCTTCCTCCAGTGCTTTGAGATGGATCTTGAGACAGATTTCTCTCAGATTGGGCTTGTTGCTGCATTTGTTGGATTAGTTAAGCCTTGAGCGTGGCCGTACATTTCTGTACGCTTGACAGATGAATAATGTGAAGGGATCGGAGGAGAGAATTATTTACCACTAACTTGTTCGCTATCGAAAACAAGTCGATTTGAGATACTAAGATGAAGGAACTGAGGTACACTGTGTATAGGTCTGTAACATGGGCTATTGTAAAATGGCACTGCCACGATCATCGGAACATGTCGTCTCATGAGTCGAGCTGTGCTTCGAGTGAGTGCATATTGTTTGCAGCACTTGACACTCTAGCGTAGGCTGAGTGATGCTGCTCTCCGGGCCCTCAGCACACTTAAATTGTCTTGGTCTCACATGTAGTCAAGCAACCTTATTGACAAAGATGCCCCTGAAAATAAGTGCCCCTTCACAACCCCTGTTATTTCATACAATGTTTAGATATCTGACTGTAGCATTGCTGGCTTCCCATGATTGTTTACACATAATCCACAGTGCAACTGACTATGACGCAGTGTTTTCCTTTTCCCTAGAATTTATTAGTGAGCATGGGGGGGGGGGGGGGGGGGGGGGGGGGGGGTAGTGGCTGTGGGCACGGCCAAAGGCGCTGTCTCCGACCCCAGCAATGTAGCCCCTCCTGTTGGCCGCAGAGAAAATGTAGCTGTTTTGAAGCTAATTTCCTGCAATTCTACATGTTTTGCTATGGGATGGAGAGAACATTTTGCAGTATCAAAGCTAGTTTCCGGCAATTCTACACATTTTGTCATGGGGCTGAGAGAAAAAAATTGCAGTTTTAAAGCACATTATCTGCAATTCTACACATTTTGCAATTGGGCTGAGCGAAGAGTTGCCGTTTTAAAGCCCATTTCCTTTTAGTTTATATTTTGGTGATTGTTAGTTCTCAAATATGATCTTATTATGCTTTCTACATCATTTATATCTGGTTTGAGTCATTTAAGTTCACACTAAAAACATTTTACCCTCCCAATTTTTTTCCCAGTTATATGTATTTATCTATTTTTCATATTTTGGGGATTTGCAGCAAAGATTTAGCAACGGGGGAAATGCTGCAATGACACTGACTATATACTGGATCATTTTTGCAGTTTGTTACGACAGTTAACTATAAATTAATTAGGCTAATTATCTGTGAATAAGTCAATTACAACACATTAAGACGTGCGTAATCCAATATTTATGCATATTGTATATTTATTTTCACACAGGGCCATTGTAGCAAGCTGAAATAGTGCAAAGAAAACCGTAGCCTCTGTTCCCCATGAAGATGACAGCGTCAGAGAGAGCTGCCTGCCTGCGTGTCTGTCTGTCAGTCAGCCTGCCATGCTGTGATTGACACATCTACCTAATCCATGTTTACACTGTCCTGTGTGTCATGTGTCAACCCTCACCCGGCTCGCCGCTAACCACACAGAATTAGACCGTGTTTGACACCAACTGCAACCCAGCACTTGAACCCATCACTACCGTGTGGTAAAGAGAGTATATGAACCCATCATCACTACTATGTAATAAAGAGAGTATATGAACCCATCATCACTACTATGTAATAAAGAGAGTATATGAACCCATCATCACTACCATGTAATAAAGAGAGTATAGGAACCCATCATCACTACCATGTAATAAAGAGAGTATAGGAACCCATCATCACTACCATGTAATAAAGAGAGTATAGGAACCCATCATCACTACTATGTAATAAAGAGAGTATAGGAACCCATCATCACTACTATGTAGTAAAGAGAGTATAGGAACCCATCATCACTACCATGTAATAAAGAGAGTATAGGAACCCATCATCACTACTATGTAGTAAAGAGAGTATAGGAACCCATCATCACTACTATGTAGTAAAGAGAGTATAGGAACCCATCATCACTACCGTGTGGTAAAGAGAGTATAGGAACCCATCATCACTACCATGTAATAAAGAGAGTATAGGAACCCATCATCACTACTATGTAGTAAAGAGAGTATAGGAACCCATCATCACTACCATGTAATAAAGAGAGTATAGGAACCCATCATCACTACTATGTAGTAAAGAGAGTATAGGAACCCATCATCACTACTATGTAGTAAAGAGAGTATAGGAACCCATCATCACTACCATGTAATAAAGAGAGTATAGGAACCCATCATCACTACTATGTAGTAAAGAGAGTATAGGAACCCATCATCACTACTGTGTAGTAAAGAGAGTATAGGAACCCATCATCACTACCGTGTGGTAAAGAGAGTATAGGAACCCATCATCACTACCATGTAATAAAGAGAGTATAGGAACCCATCATCACTACTATGTAGTAAAGAGAGTATAGGAACCCATCATCACTACCATGTAATAAAGAGAGTATAGGAACCCATCATCACTACTATGTAGTAAAGAGAGTATAGGAACCCATCATCACTACTATGTAGTAAAGAGAGTATAGGAACCCATCATCACTACCATGTAATAAAGAGAGTATAGGAACCCATCATCACTACTATGTAGTAAAGAGAGTATAGGAACCCATCATCACTACTATGTAGTAAAGAGAGTATAGGAACCCATCATCACTACTATGTAGTAAAGAGAGTATAGGAACCCATCATCACTACTATGTAGTAAAGAGAGTATAGGAACCCATCATCACTACTATGTAGTAAAGCGAGTATAGGAACCCATCATCACTACTATGTAGTAAAGAGAGTATAGGAACCCATCATCACTACCGTGTGGTAAAGAGAGTATAGGAACCCATCATCACTACCATGTAATAAAGAGAGTATAGGAACCCATCATCACTACTATGTAGTAAAGAGAGTATAGGAACCCATCATCACTACCATGTAATAAAGAGAGTATAGGAACCCATCATCACTACTATGTAGTAAAGAGAGTATAGGAACCCATCATCACTACTATGTAGTAAAGAGAGTATAGGAACCCATCATCACTACCATGTAATAAAGAGAGTATAGGAACCCATCATCACTACTATGTAGTAAAGAGAGTATAGGAACCCATCATCACTACTGTGTAGTAAAGAGAGTATAGGAACCCATCATCACTACCGTGTGGTAAAGAGAGTATAGGAACCCATCATCACTACCATGTAATAAAGAGAGTATAGGAACCCATCATCACTACTATGTAGTAAAGAGAGTATAGGAACCCATCATCACTACCATGTAATAAAGAGAGTATAGGAACCCATCATCACTACTATGTAGTAAAGAGAGTATAGGAACCCATCATCACTACTATGTAGTAAAGAGAGTATAGGAACCCATCATCACTACCATGTAATAAAGAGAGTATAGGAACCCATCATCACTACTATGTAGTAAAGAGAGTATAGGAACCCATCATCATCACTACTATGTAGTAAAGAGAGTATAGGAACCCATCATCACTACTATGTAGTAAAGAGAGTATAGGAACCCATCATCACTACTATGTAGTAAAGAGAGTATAGGAACCCATCATCACTACTATGTAGTAAAGAGAGTATAGGAACCCATCATCACTACTATGTAGTAAAGAGAGTATAGGAACCCATCATCACTACTAGAGTATAGGAACCCATCATCACTACTATGTAGTAAAGAGAGTATAGGAACCCATCATCACTACTATGTAGTAAAGAGAGTATAGGAACCCATCATCACTACTATGTAGTAAAGAGAGTATAGGAACCCATCATCACTACTATGTAGTAAAGAGAGTATAGGAACCCATCATCACTACTATGTAGTAAAGAGAGTATAGGAACCCATCATCACTACTAGAGTATAGGAACCCATCATCACTACTATGTAGTAAAGAGAGTATAGGAACCCATCATCACTACTATGTAGTAAAGAGAGTATAGGAACCCATCATCACTACTATGTAGTAAAGAGAGTATATGAACCCATCATCACTACCATGTAATAAAGAGAGTATAGGTACCCATCATCACTACTATGTAGTAAAGAGAGTATAGGAACCCATCATCACTACTATGTAGTAAAGAGAGTATATGAACCCATCATCACTACTAGAGTATATGAACCCATCATCACTACTATGTAGTAAAGAGAGTATATGAACCCATCATCACTACCATGTAATAAAGAGAGTATAGGAACCCATCATCACTACCATGTAATAAAGAGAGTATAGGAACCCATCATCACTACCATGTAATAAAGAGAGTATAGGAACCCATCATCACTACCATGTAATAAAGAGAGTATAGGAACCCATCATCACTACTATGTAGTAAAGAGAGTATAGGAACCCATCATCACTACTATGTAGTAAAGAGAGTATATGAACCCATCATCACTACCATGTAATAAAGAGAGTATAGGAACCCATCATCACTACTAGAGTATAGGAACCCATCATCACTACTATGTAGTAAAGAGAGTATAGGAACCCATCATCAATACTATGTAGTAAAGAGAGTATATGAACCCATCATCACTACTATGTAGTAAAGAGAGTATAGGAACCCATCATCACTACCATGTAATAAAGAGAGTATAGGAACCCATCATCACTACTAGAGTATAGGAACCCATCATCACTACTATGTAGTAAAGAGAGTATATGAACCCATCATCACTACTATGTAGTAAAGAGAGTATATGAACCCATCATCACTACTATGTAGTAAAGAGAGTATAGGAACCCATCATCACTACTATGTAGTAAAGAGAGTATAGGAACCCATCATCACTACCATGTAATAAAGAGAGTATAGGAACCCATCATCACTACCATGTAATAAAGAGAGTATAGGAACCCATCATCACTACCATGTAATAAAGAGAGTATAGGAACCCATCATCACTACCGTGTGGTAAAGAGAGTATAGGAACCCATCATCACTACCGTGTGGTAAAGAGAGTATAGGAACCCATCATCACTACTATGTAGTAAAGAGAGTATAGGAACCCATCATCACTACTATGTAATAAAGAGAGTATAGGAACCCATCATCACTACTATGTAGTAAAGAGAGTATAGGAACCCATCATCACTACTATGTAGTAAAGAGAGTATAGGAACCCATCATCACTACTATGTAGTAAAGAGAGTATATGAACCCATCATCACTACTATGTAGTAAAGAGAGTATAGGAACCCATCATCACTACTATGTAGTAAAGAGAGTATAGGAACCCATCATCACTACCATGTAATAAAGAGAGTATAGGAACCCATCATCACTACTATGTAGTAAAGAGAGTATAGGAACCCATCATCACTACCATGTAATAAAGAGAGTATAGGAACCCATCATCACTACCATGTAATAAAGAGAGTATAGGAACCCATCATCACTACCGTGTGGTAAAGAGAGTATAGGAACCCATCATCACTACCATGTAATAAAGAGAGTATAGGAACCCATCATCACTACTATGTAGTAAAGAGTGTATAGGAACCCATCATCACTACTATGTAGTAAAGAGAGTATAGGAACCCATCATCACTACTATGTAATAAAGAGAGTATAGGAACCCATCATCACTACTATGTAGTAAAGAGAGTATAGGAACCCATCATCACTACTATGTAGTAAAGAGAGTATAGGAACCCATCATCACTACCGTGTGGTAAAGAGAGTATAGGAACCCATCATCACTACCATGTAATAAAGAGAGTATAGGAACCCATCATCACTACTATGTAGTAAAGAGAGTATAGGAACCCATCATCACTACCATGTAATAAAGAGAGTATAGGAACCCATCATCACTACTATGTAGTAAAGAGAGTATAGGAACCCATCATCACTACTATGTAGTAAAGAGAGTATAGGAACCCATCATCACTACCATGTAATAAAGAGAGTATAGGAACCCATCATCACTACTATGTAGTAAAGAGAGTATAGGAACCCATCATCACTACTGTGTAGTAAAGAGAGTATAGGAACCCATCATCACTACCGTGTGGTAAAGAGAGTATAGGAACCCATCATCACTACCATGTAATAAAGAGAGTATAGGAACCCATCATCACTACTATGTAGTAAAGAGAGTATAGGAACCCATCATCACTACCATGTAATAAAGAGAGTATAGGAACCCATCATCACTACTATGTAGTAAAGAGAGTATAGGAACCCATCATCACTACTATGTAGTAAAGAGAGTATAGGAACCCATCATCACTACCATGTAATAAAGAGAGTATAGGAACCCATCATCACTACTATGTAGTAAAGAGAGTATAGGAACCCATCATCACTACTATGTAGTAAAGAGAGTATAGGAACCCATCATCACTACTATGTAGTAAAGAGAGTATAGGAACCCATCATCACTACTATGTAGTAAAGAGAGTATAGGAACCCATCATCACTACTATGTAGTAAAGCGAGTATAGGAACCCATCATCACTACTATGTAGTAAAGAGAGTATAGGAACCCATCATCACTACCGTGTGGTAAAGAGAGTATAGGAACCCATCATCACTACCATGTAATAAAGAGAGTATAGGAACCCATCATCACTACTATGTAGTAAAGAGAGTATAGGAACCCATCATCACTACCATGTAATAAAGAGAGTATAGGAACCCATCATCACTACTATGTAGTAAAGAGAGTATAGGAACCCATCATCACTACTATGTAGTAAAGAGAGTATAGGAACCCATCATCACTACCATGTAATAAAGAGAGTATAGGAACCCATCATCACTACTATGTAGTAAAGAGAGTATAGGAACCCATCATCACTACTGTGTAGTAAAGAGAGTATAGGAACCCATCATCACTACCGTGTGGTAAAGAGAGTATAGGAACCCATCATCACTACCATGTAATAAAGAGAGTATAGGAACCCATCATCACTACTATGTAGTAAAGAGAGTATAGGAACCCATCATCACTACCATGTAATAAAGAGAGTATAGGAACCCATCATCACTACTATGTAGTAAAGAGAGTATAGGAACCCATCATCACTACTATGTAGTAAAGAGAGTATAGGAACCCATCATCACTACCATGTAATAAAGAGAGTATAGGAACCCATCATCACTACTATGTAGTAAAGAGAGTATATGAACCCATCATCACTACTATGTAGTAAAGAGAGTATAGGAACCCATCATCACTACTATGTAGTAAAGAGAGTATAGGAACCCATCATCACTACCATGTAATAAAGAGAGTATAGGAACCCATCATCACTACTATGTAGTAAAGAGAGTATAGGAACCCATCATCACTACCATGTAATAAAGAGAGTATAGGAACCCATCATCACTACCATGTAATAAAGAGAGTATAGGAACCCATCATCACTACCGTGTGGTAAAGAGAGTATAGGAACCCATCATCACTACCATGTAATAAAGAGAGTATAGGAGTATAGGAACCCATCATCACTACTATGTAGTAAAGAGTGTATAGGAACCCATCATCACTACTATGTAGTAAAGAGAGTATAGGAACCCATCATCACTACTATGTAATAAAGAGAGTATAGGAACCCATCATCACTACTATGTAGTAAAGAGAGTATAGGAACCCATCATCACTACTATGTAGTAAAGAGAGTATAGGAACCCATCATCACTACCGTGTGGTAAAGAGAGTATAGGAACCCATCATCACTACCATGTAATAAAGAGAGTATAGGAACCCATCATCACTACTATGTAGTAAAGAGAGTATAGGAACCCATCATCACTACCATGTAATAAAGAGAGTATAGGAACCCATCATCACTACTATGTAGTAAAGAGAGTATAGGAACCCATCATCACTACTATGTAGTAAAGAGAGTATAGGAACCCATCATCACTACCATGTAATAAAGAGAGTATAGGAACCCATCATCACTACTATGTAGTAAAGAGAGTATAGGAACCCATCATCACTACTGTGTAGTAAAGAGAGTATAGGAACCCATCATCACTACCGTGTGGTAAAGAGAGTATAGGAACCCATCATCACTACCATGTAATAAAGAGAGTATAGGAACCCATCATCACTACTATGTAGTAAAGAGAGTATAGGAACCCATCATCACTACCATGTAATAAAGAGAGTATAGGAACCCATCATCACTACTATGTAGTAAAGAGAGTATAGGAACCCATCATCACTACTATGTAGTAAAGAGAGTATAGGAACCCATCATCACTACCATGTAATAAAGAGAGTATAGGAACCCATCATCACTACTATGTAGTAAAGAGAGTATAGGAACCCATCATCACTACTATGTAGTAAAGAGAGTATAGGAACCCATCATCACTACTATGTAGTAAAGAGAGTATAGGAACCCATCATCACTACTATGTAGTAAAGAGAGTATAGGAACCCATCATCACTACTATGTAGTAAAGCGAGTATAGGAACCCATCATCACTACTATGTAGTAAAGAGAGTATAGGAACCCATCATCACTACCGTGTGGTAAAGAGAGTATAGGAACCCATCATCACTACCATGTAATAAAGAGAGTATAGGAACCCATCATCACTACTATGTAGTAAAGAGAGTATAGGAACCCATCATCACTACCATGTAATAAAGAGAGTATAGGAACCCATCATCACTACTATGTAGTAAAGAGAGTATAGGAACCCATCATCACTACTATGTAGTAAAGAGAGTATAGGAACCCATCATCACTACCATGTAATAAAGAGAGTATAGGAACCCATCATCACTACTATGTAGTAAAGAGAGTATAGGAACCCATCATCACTACTGTGTAGTAAAGAGAGTATAGGAACCCATCATCACTACCGTGTGGTAAAGAGAGTATAGGAACCCATCATCACTACCATGTAATAAAGAGAGTATAGGAACCCATCATCACTACTATGTAGTAAAGAGAGTATAGGAACCCATCATCACTACCATGTAATAAAGAGAGTATAGGAACCCATCATCACTACTATGTAGTAAAGAGAGTATAGGAACCCATCATCACTACTATGTAGTAAAGAGAGTATAGGAACCCATCATCACTACCATGTAATAAAGAGAGTATAGGAACCCATCATCACTACTATGTAGTAAAGAGAGTATAGGAACCCATCATCACTACTATGTAGTAAAGAGAGTATAGGAACCCATCATCACTACTATGTAGTAAAGAGAGTATAGGAACCCATCATCACTACTATGTAGTAAAGAGAGTATAGGAACCCATCATCACTACTATGTAGTAAAGAGAGTATAGGAACCCATCATCACTACTATGTAGTAAAGAGAGTATAGGAACCCATCATCACTACTAGAGTATAGGAACCCATCATCACTACTATGTAGTAAAGAGAGTATAGGAACCCATCATCACTACTATGTAGTAAAGAGAGTATAGGAACCCATCATCACTACTATGTAGTAAAGAGAGTATAGGAACCCATCATCACTACTATGTAGTAAAGAGAGTATAGGAACCCATCATCACTACTATGTAGTAAAGAGAGTATAGGAACCCATCATCACTACTAGAGTATAGGAACCCATCATCACTACTATGTAGTAAAGAGAGTATAGGAACCCATCATCACTACTATGTAGTAAAGAGAGTATAGGAACCCATCATCACTACTATGTAGTAAAGAGAGTATATGAACCCATCATCACTACCATGTAATAAAGAGAGTATAGGTACCCATCATCACTACTATGTAGTAAAGAGAGTATAGGAACCCATCATCACTACTATGTAGTAAAGAGAGTATATGAACCCATCATCACTACTAGAGTATATGAACCCATCATCACTACTATGTAGTAAAGAGAGTATATGAACCCATCATCACTACCATGTAATAAAGAGAGTATAGGAACCCATCATCACTACCATGTAATAAAGAGAGTATAGGAACCCATCATCACTACCATGTAATAAAGAGAGTATAGGAACCCATCATCACTACTATGTAGTAAAGAGAGTATAGGAACCCATCATCACTACTATGTAGTAAAGAGAGTATATGAACCCATCATCACTACCATGTAATAAAGAGAGTATAGGAACCCATCATCACTACTAGAGTATAGGAACCCATCATCACTACTATGTAGTAAAGAGAGTATAGGAACCCATCATCAATACTATGTAGTAAAGAGAGTATATGAACCCATCATCACTACTATGTAGTAAAGAGAGTATAGGAACCCATCATCACTACCATGTAATAAAGAGAGTATAGGAACCCATCATCACTACTAGAGTATAGGAACCCATCATCACTACTATGTAGTAAAGAGAGTATATGAACCCATCATCACTACTATGTAGTAAAGAGAGTATATGAACCCATCATCACTACTATGTAGTAAAGAGAGTATAGGAACCCATCATCACTACTATGTAGTAAAGAGAGTATAGGAACCCATCATCACTACCATGTAATAAAGAGAGTATAGGAACCCATCATCACTACCATGTAATAAAGAGAGTATAGGAACCCATCATCACTACCATGTAATAAAGAGAGTATAGGAACCCATCATCACTACCGTGTGGTAAAGAGAGTATAGGAACCCATCATCACTACCGTGTGGTAAAGAGAGTATAGGAACCCATCATCACTACTATGTAGTAAAGAGAGTATAGGAACCCATCATCACTACTATGTAATAAAGAGAGTATAGGAACCCATCATCACTACTATGTAGTAAAGAGAGTATAGGAACCCATCATCACTACTATGTAGTAAAGAGAGTATAGGAACCCATCATCACTACTATGTAGTAAAGAGAGTATATGAACCCATCATCACTACTATGTAGTAAAGAGAGTATAGGAACCCATCATCACTACTATGTAGTAAAGAGAGTATAGGAACCCATCATCACTCCCATGTAATAAAGAGAGTATAGGAACCCATCATCACTACTATGTAGTAAAGAGAGTATAGGAACCCATCATCACTACCATGTAATAAAGAGAGTATAGGAACCCATCATCACTACCATGTAATAAAGAGAGTATAGGAACCCATCATCACTACCGTGTGGTAAAGAGAGTATAGGAACCCATCATCACTACCATGTAATAAAGAGAGTATAGGAACCCATCATCACTACTATGTAGTAAAGAGTGTATAGGAACCCATCATCACTACTATGTAGTAAAGAGAGTATAGGAACCCATCATCACTACTATGTAATAAAGAGAGTATAGGAACCCATCATCACTACCATGTAATAAAGAGAGTATAGGAACCCATCATCACTACCATGTAATAAAGAGAGTTTGGAACCCATCATCACTACTATGTAGTAAAGAGAGTATAGGAACCCATCCTCAGTACCATGTAATAAAGAGAGTCTATGAACCCATCATCATTACTAGAGTATAGGAACATAGCGGTTATTGCCCTGGTGAGAGGCCAGAAAGCAAAATGAACATTTGAAGAGAAGGGTAATAGACTAAAAAAGGATGGATGGGTATTGTAAGTGCCACTCCTTGAATTTTCTCTGTCTCCCTTCCTTTCTCTCCTCTTTTCTCCTCATCTCTCTCCCCCTCCCTCTCCTCTCCCTCTCTCTATCTTCCTGTACCTCTCTCTCTCTCTCTCCGTTTCCTGCTCAGAGAAGCTGCTAGTGTTTACCTCCCCTTATCCCGGTTGCTAATCCCCGCCGGTGAAAGACTCCACTAAATAGGTGCTGGTGAAAAAAAGGGAGAGGGACAGGCAGAGCCATTAGAGGAGAGTTTATCAGAGTCGCCAATCTGTTATCACTCTTGTCCCTCTGTCCCTCCCGCCAGCCTCCCTCCCCTCCTGTCACAGAGCTACTGATTACAGCCAGCCAGGGCCAGTCCAGACAGCCGCAGCCACACGCAAACACACACACACCACACACACAGGCAGGGTGTATGTGCGTGTCTTTGTCAGTGTGTCTGTTTTTGGACAGTGTATGTGTATGTGCTTGTGTGTGTCTACAGTGTCTGTCTGTGAGTTCTGTTTTCTGTTCCTGTATAGCTGAAAATGGCTATTATTCACAATATCAATCTGTTTTACCACAGTGAAAAGACAGAGGCATCAAGCATCTCTGAGTGTCTTTTCAGCGCTGAACACCGGCGTGCCACACAACCCTGCAGCCCATGCTAGGCGTGGGGGCCCAATTTTCTCTCAGCCTAATGGCAAAATGTGTAGAAAAGCAGGAAATTAGCTTTAAACAATTCTAAATTCTCTCAGCCTCATTGCAAAATGTGTATAATAGCATGAGATTAGCTATAAAACTGCGTATTTTTCTCTTTGCCCCATGGCAAAATGTGTAGAATTGTAGGAAGTTAGCTCAAACCCTGCTCAGACCTTCACTGGCAGTGAAGCGGGTGTTCAAAAAGCTGCCAGTGTTGTGTTTGTTGGGGGCCATAGGGACACAGAAACAGAAGGGCTTGAGTTTACCTAAAGGATAAGTGTCAGAGGATCAGCAAAATTAGATCCTCTCAGTATTAAGACATCAATGGCTGCAATGTGTGTGTATCTGCTGGGTGTGCAGACTGGTGTTCTCAGCTAGACTGCAGACTGGTGTTCTCAGCTAGACTGCAGACTGGTGTTCTCAGCTAGACTGCAGACTGGTGTTCTCAGCTAGACTGCAGACTGGTGTTCTCAGCTAGACTGCAGACTGGTGTTCTCAGCTAGACAGCAGACTGGTATTCTCAGCTAGACTGCAGACTGGTATTCTCAGCTAGACTGCAGACTGGTGTTCTCAGCTAGACTGCAGACTGGTGTTCTCAGCTAGACTGCAGACTGGTGTTCTCAGCTCGACTGCAGACTGGTGTTCTCAGCTCGACTGCAGACTGGTGTTCTCAGCTAGACTGCAGACTGGTGTTCTCAGCTAGACTGCAGACTGGTGTTCTCAGCTAGACTGCAGACTGGTGTTCTCAGCTAGACTGCAGACTGGTGTTCTCAGCTAGACTGCAGACTGGTGTTCTCAGCTAGACTGCAGACTGGTGTTCTCAGCTAGACTGCAGACTGGTGTTCTCAGATAGACTGCAGACTGGTGTTCTCAGCTAGACTGCAGAATGGTGTTCTCAGCTAGACTGCAGAGTGGTGTTCTCAGCTAGACTGCAGACTGGTGTTCTCAGATAGACTGCAGACTGGTGTTCTCAGCTAGACTGCAGACTGGTGTTCTCAGCTCGACTGCAGACTGGTGTTCTCAGCTAGACTGCAGACTGGTGTTCTCAGCTAGACTGCAGACTGGTGTTCTCAGCTAGACTGCAGACTGGTGTTCTCAGCTAGACTGCAGAGTGGTGTTCTCAGCTAGACTGCAGACTGGTGTTCTCAGCTCGACTGCAGACTGGTGTTCTCAGCTCGACTGCAGACTGGTGTTCTCAGCTAGACTGCAGACTGGTGTTCTCAGCTCGACTGCCGACTGGTGTTCTCAGCTAGACTGCAGACTGGTGTTCTCAGCTCGACTGCAGACTGGTGTTCTCAGCTCGACTGCAGACTGGTGTTCTCAGCTCGACTGCAGACTGGTGTTCTCAGCTCGACTGCAGACTGGTGTTCTCAGCTCGACTGCAGACTGGTGTTCTCAGCTCGACTGCAGACTGGTGTTCTCAGCTCGACTGCAGACTGGTGTTCTCAGCTCGCCTGCAGACTGGTGTTCTCAGCTCGACTGCAGACTGGTGTTCTCAGCTAGACTGCAGACTGGTGTTCTCAGCTAGACTGCAGACTGGTGTTCTCAGATAGACTGCAGACTGGTGTTCTCAGCTAGATTGCAGACTGGTGTTCTCAGCTAGACTGCAGACTGTGCTAAAATGAAGCTACAAATTGAAGTGCTAAAATGAGCTGCTTCCCAGAGTTTAGACTAGCGCAGAACAAACCACTGAAGAGAGATGGACCCTTCCCTAATATCTTGTCATGAAACCATATGCAGCGTTGTGCTTTTGTTAAGTGATCTATAGAACACGTCTGATTCATCACAATCTCTGTCTACTTGAATTTCTGATAGCATGAGTTGCTCTTGATGGAATCCCCTATCAAAACCATGGCGAGGGTTGCACTAAAACAATACAGGATGCTACTCCCTCACACACAAAGCCAAGAGTTCCTAGCAGGCTACTGTGTTGTTCTTCCTTGAGACACTGCTCCAGTAAGGATGGTCAGAGATACGGATCTCCTCTTATCCCCTACTACACTGAGCCGAGGGGAGTTGGTGGTAGGACCCATCAGTCAAACAGTATGGAGGGTTCAGTAGATGTTTAGTGGAGCTTCTTGACCACTGCAGCTACAGGCACTATAGCCAGTCATAGCCCAGCCCGATGACAGGCTGGTTATGACACGGTGTGTATAAGTAGTGCTGTGGCCCTTGTGACTGAGAGAGTGTGAATGTCATCCTCTTCCCTCGGGCTGAAGCAGTATAGGCTGCTGTATCCAACCTCTCCCCTCCCCAAAGGGACAGATGGGTCATTGACTGCAGAACCCAGCTCTCACAGTTATCATCACACCTCATTCAGTGATGGATGGTCTATTTCTTCACCACCAAATCTTAGCAGGCAAGCTAATCCTGAATACTGCATACTAATATAACACCAAGGAAGTAAAGTGAGAGGGCTCCCTGCATTTTGATTAATTTTATCTAGCTGTACAATAATTGTGATTTGCCACAAAACTGTTAAAGAACATCACGTGCTTTTAGATTTTGTTCATGTCCACCCCCATCTCGCTTGGTGTCTACAGTACAGTGTCTGTGGGTCCTGTGGGAGCAACAGAAAAATGGCTGCAGCATGACATTTCTGCTGCACCGTCCATGTGCCGTCATTTAGAACTAATGACTGTTAACACTGGACTCCCATGTTGACATAGCAGGGGGCTTCTACCTCACAGCCTGTGACAAATTATGAAAGGCGGGCCTCATTTCATTAAACTTTAACTTGCCTTATCTGCGGTGACAGAAGACAGTACAATAAAGGCTGACAGGTATCTAAAGTTGTGTGTTTGGACTAGGGAAAGGGAACAGCGTGAGAGCTGTGGTCAGCTTTGTCACTAAAGACGGGGACATATGTTGTTGGCTATAAAAACTCAAAGCAGATGTTGCTGTTTTACGAAAGGAGGGAGAGGTCGTAGAGATGCTTTGCACATCTAGCGTGCAGTATTGTGGAGTAGCTGTCTTGTTTCTCTTACAACAGTCACTGCCACAAACGGGACAAAATAAATCACAGGTGTATTTGTCCTCTTTTCATACATTCGTTAATAAACAATTGAATATTCATGAACAAATATTTTGGCATCATTGTTGCATCTCATTTCTTTTGTGCAGATCTCAGTCCTTTGATTATTTTTCAAAACCACTAACATAAGAATGAAATGTTTGCCTTGCTTATATAATGCCTTGAGGAAATAGAATATATTTTTATTTTCAGGAATTACATGTCTTGACTAGCATAAGTAATATACAAAATATTAATATGGGTATATTTCAATTATTTCAAGAATTATAAATACGTACATACTGCCCCCAACAAGATGACCACAGATGACAATAGCTTTCAGCATAGCCCCTGTGTCGCTGCTATATTTTCACCCACATTGAGGCCTCTCTAAAATCCACTTTGCACAAAGAGAGAAAATAGAATAGAAACTTGGATCTTAGACGTTTGTTGCGCGAGGTTTATATATCAAAAGGACAACTAGACAAGCCCAACATTAAAGTATGTTCAAATCTTCTGCGGGAAGCAGTTGATTGATTCCATAGAACCTTGTCCATCAAGGCCTTCAGGTTTGAACCAAAGCCATTTGGAATGTTAAGAAGAAAGAGGTCGTTACGGCAACAAAAAGCTGCTGAAGCAGGCCATTGTAAGGTTCTGAAAGGACCTATCTGCAGCTCGCCAGGCACTCCTGTAGCGCAGGAGAAAGACTACCACGTAAATAAAAGCTTAGGGTGAGCTCACAACTTCACGGGCATGAATAAAAATGGACACAATAACGTTACAGATGCGTACACAAATAAAGTGCTCCATTCAAAGATATACTCAGCGGGCAATATCTTTTTTTTTTTTGTTCATTTATTCAGCGAAAATATATCAACATTTTTCATCCAGCCGGTTGTAGATTTCGAAATTCAGGAAAGAAGCTGTGTGACTGTTTCAATCATTTTATTGTGACAGCGGTCAAGATCACTTCATCTTCATTAGTAAATACTACCAAATACTACTATTTCATTTAATTTGAACATAATTTTGATAGCCAGCATATATAAACACTTTATAGATTTTGTGACCTTTTTTAACTTCCTACGAGAGCCCTGTTTCTGTAGCTACATCGATACATATTGACGGACACCGGCCTGTGTGATCAGATAAAGTCGGATGTGGCCTTCCCTGGGGGTAGGAGTAAGGCCGGCTGGCCTGAGGAGTGGTCTGAGATAGCTCTACACCTGGAAGGGCTGCAGCAGACTGCTGCTCCAGCCTAACAGCTTAGCAGCATCCAGACTCCTGTTTGAGTGAGCCCCTTCACACAGGCATTGTGTGAGAGGAGAGTAGCCGAGAGGGCCCTCTGACAGCCTGGACAAGGCCCTCCATACGAGCACCTCGCTGCCTTCAGCCCATGGCTATCCACACCCAGCCTCTGCCCTACACACACACACACACCCTGGCCACGCTCGTCTGGCTCGCGTGTGGCACCACTCGAGAGGGAATGTTGTTTTATCCACTGTTTGGTGTGGTTTTGGAGTTTGAACTGGGCTCTAAGCTGAAACACAAACAGTGTGTCAGTCAGAGGAGAAGACAGCTGCCCTGTTCCCAGCCCGTTTGTCTTCTACAGGCCATTAGCTGCTGCCTCTGGTCCACTCCCATTCCACAGACACAACCTTTACATTTGGTTCTATTAAAAAAAGAAATTGGATAAAGAAACAAACACACACACATATTCAGCCTGATAAGTTTGAAACTCTGTTGCAGCTCTTTATCGGAGACTTGGGTTTTGGAGAAAGAGATATAATCAATAATAAACAACCTTGAGAATGTCTGTAAACAGATGGCCCATTGAAATAGGGATTCTTGGCTTCTGTACTTATGTCCTCATATTTGTTCTCTTTAATTTAGAACCAGACTAGGAATTTTTCTCCCATCTCGTCTCAGAGCCTCAGAGCACTCACGTGAAATGATGGCAGGCTTTCAGTCGATACCAGCTCGCTGTTGTCTTTCATTTTATTGTGAGTAATACAAACAGAATACCTTTCTGGGCCTCTCAATAGACAACATCATTTCCTAAGCCTCCACAGATAATTCACACCATGAGGCTACTGTCTGGAAGGATGACCTGTCTGTAGTCTCAGAATGGAGAGAACATGGGGGTGGAGGAGGAGAGAGAGAGGGAAGGATGGAGGAGAGGAGGGTTGAGAAAGAGACTGGAACACCATGTAAAGAGTGGCCTTGGCGAGCCCACAAAGAGGGCCAGTGACGCTGTGAGCGCAGCAAATCCATACTCTCAGACACCTGCTCAGCTCTGGAGAATCGTCAGATATTGACCTTCAATTCAGTCCGCATTCAGAGTTGATGAAAAGAGATAAGCACTCTAATCTGTCCGTCGTCTCGGGCTCCTCTTTATTGACTAACTGACACAGACTTATTTTAGCTGGGGCTGTGCTGCAGTGCCAAACAGGATGGGATACATAAACCTAATAGATGTTTATTTGAAAGAGGCTAATATGAAAATTGCCACTAAAGACATATGAATCAATTTTCAAAAGCAAACATAATTGGATATTCCGGTACACTTATTAAATCTGAATTGGCCCAGGTCTTCTTGGCTGACAGGGAGGAACAGTTGCCCCCCTTTCTCTCCTATGTTTCATTGTGTGACATGTTATTATGCCTTGTCTCCCTCTGTCAGTCGCAGCGATTTAACAGATTGCCCGCCGAGGAGAGACTGCTTTAAAACTCAATGGAGGAGTGTGTGTGTGTGTGTGTGTGTGTGTGTGTGTGTGTGTGTGTGTGTGTGTGTGTGTGTGTGTGTGTGTGTGTGTGTGTGTGTGTGTGGTTTTAACACATGGGATTGTGGTAGGTCCTTCGACTTCCCCTCCCACCATGGCCCTGTGCACTGTTTTCATACGGCACTTGTAGTTTGGAGGTTAGAAGTACTTGACAGTGAGTATGGGAGTAGGAGGAAGCACCTATTGAGAGACATCAGCTTCAATAGGGAGTAGTGAAGCCCACACACTGTCTGTGTCACACACCGGCCATGAGGGCAACCAAAACAGACCCCATGACCACACACACACACTAATAACCCACGCACGCACACTCTACATACACATACACGCACGCAATTTATGTACTCTCATGCACGCGCACACGCACACGCACACACACACACACACACACACACACACACACACACACACACACACACACACACACACATAGTCATGGACCCAATATCAGAGAGCCATCCGGTTATTTTCATATTTATATTTACATGTATATGAGAGCCCCACATCCCAAGAATACATATATTTAAAATCTGGCAAAATCCGGAAATACCCACCTCCAGAGAGAGCCCGGTATACTTATTTTGAGTGACATTGTCTAAATTGAAGTTTGACACTCTTCACCACTCTAGCCTTTATGCAAATGCAACAACATCCAAATGTGATGGACAGAATTCAATTAACTGAGATGACAGAAAATAATCTAGTGAACTGAATACATCAGCCATGTGAAAGGTAACATAATCATCCTGGTGGGGAAGGGTTCGGGGAGAGAGGGAGGGAGGGAGGAGGGGTGGTTCAGTGGGTCTGGAGAGAGAGAGCATGAGGGAGAGAGAGATAGAGACGGGGGGGGGCACAGAGGAAGCAGATATAGAGCCCATTTCTAGCGTGTCTTATCTAATGGCACAAGCTCTATTTCTCCAAAGCGGAGTCTCCAGTCCAGTAAACTCTTGATCTCAAATGAGAGGCCTGAAACACTGTTGCTAAGCAATTAAGGGGCCTATATTGAGCAGCTGATTCCCAGAATTCAGTGTCCATCATTACAATTTCTGCCTCACCTAATAGACTTCCATACTGTTGAACAGCAGCGCCTAACGACACACAATGAAATAGGCTCAGACCAGACTGCAAATTACAGAGCCTCAGCCTGGGTCTTTCTCCTAAAACTACAAAGTCTGACTAAAACAACTGTTGCTGCAGTCTATGAGTGTTTAGGCACTATCTCTGGTTTGTCTTGTATGTGGGTGTGTGTCTGAGATGGGAGTATATATTACAAATATATTAGAAAATACATAAACATTGTGATAATTTACATAGACATACTTACATATTGTATCATCTGAGTTCTAATACCACTGATTCAACTATATAATTAACGTTTAAAGGTCAATATGAGAAGTTAGTGACATTCTTCAAGACCTGAGAAATAGACCAATGATCATGTTCTGATTTAACCTATATTTAGCTAGGCAAGTCAGTTAAGAACAAATTCTTATTTCCAAAGACAGCCTAGGAACAGTGGGTTAAATGTCTTGTTCAGTGGCAGAAGGTTTACCTTGTCAGCTCGGGGATTTGATATTGCAACCTTCCAGTTTCTGGGCCAACACTCTAACCACTAGACTACCTGCCACTGATCAAATTATTATAATTCCCAAAATGATGTAATATTACTCTGAAAATAATATAATTCAAACATACAATTACAGTTCATTCTTTATCATAATCCTGATAGTAGTTGGATGTTAAGAGTGTTCCAAGAACACAATGGGTATGACTCGTCTCCCAGACAGAAATGCTGCCTGCCTCTGAGAACGTCAGGGACTCAATATACTAGTGGCCATGTGGGGGCACCCTTACCCAAGTTTTGAAACACTGGTCCACAGCATGAAGTTATTGGTCAGTGGTCACAGTGACATATGACAACTATTGTTTTTGTCTTGGAGTATCATTGTTATCACAAACAGTAATGAGCTATATTCAATAGACAATCAAATACCATCACTGTCGTTAAACGTGTTTGGTGCTTGTAGAACAGTGATGGGGAGTGGGTAATATACCAATAGCTGCAACTCTGCCTGGTTTGTTTGTAAAAAAGGTTGTAATTCCATGTATAAAGAGGGAATCTTCGTTAGTCCAGAGTGCATCCGTCTGTTTGTGTCCCCTCATTGTTCAGTGTGGAGGTGATGATTGGTGATGTTGCACGCAGTGTGCAGTGCAGTAACTTCCAGTAGCTACTGACACTAGGTGGCTCTGCAGGGATGCCTTGCTCGGAGATGATGGTGCTCACCCTTCAAGCGTTTCTATTATTTTCATACAACGTATCTTTTCATGCTTTATTCTATCAAAACTAATAGTGAGCAATATTGTGTGATGGCGTTGTCAGTTATTTTAAATCACCACAGTAAATGAAATAACCCATCGTGATCCATGTGGTTTTATCCTCAGTGTATCAGCAACTTCATAATCACTCTGTCAATGTTCAAGCCTACACCCCCCCCCCCCCCCCCCCCCCCCCCCCAATTTCCTATATGATAATGTCGAGGCTACATTTTACATTTCTACTTTTATCAGTTACTAATTATATTACAAGCCTGATTTAATCGTGGCCATTTAAATGTGGTGAGTAAGAAAATAGTGTGGCTCAAAAACACAGCATAATGGATGGTTAAGTGACTCCTCACCAGATCCCTTACATATAATGTAAATTCCATTAGCCTCAAAACTGGCTACTGTATGGCATTCAATTAAATATAGCCTTCAAAAGAAACCCATGTCAAGCAATTTAGAGTGTGGTACATTTGAAGCTTGCGTGAGGTTACTAGTGCTTTTAACCAATGCTCCCACTGCATAGACCATTAATTACCATATTTAGAATGAAGTAGATTTGCCATGCAATAATCATTCTCTAATTTACTAAGAACTATTGCTTTTCAAACACTGGACAGTAATCACTAATTATGTTTAGCTAAGGAAATATATAAATAAATGTATAAATTAGCAAAGGCCCATCAATATGATTGGCTATTAGCTTGGTCAGTGCGCTGTGAGGGATGCGTTAGCTGCAGTAGAATATAAATTCCTTTCAGACATGGACATGCTAACATATGCAGCTGTACACGCATGTAGCCTCCACTCACACACATCCCAGGCGGTGTCATTTGTCCGTCAAATTCAAGACCTGAAGGAATCGCTACAGAATAGATTAAAGAAATAGATGTTTTAGTGTCACTTAAACGGCATAGGTGCAGTAAAATGTGTTGTTTTACAGGGTCAGCCATAGTAGTACGGCACCCCTGGAAAAATGTAGGGTTAAGTGCCTTGCTCAAGGGCACAACGACTGATTTTTCACCTTGTCAGCTCGGGTATTCAAACCAGCGACCTTTCGGTTACTGGCCCAACGCTCTGACCGCTAGGCTACCTACTCTGCCCTGTAAAATTTTACTTCTGTTATTGACTTCAGTTTTAGAGAGATTGGTCTGTCAGTCCAATTTACTTTGGATCAAGGAATGTAGACCACAACACCCCCCAATTTATCATATATCAACCATAACAGATTGCAGTCCTTCCAGTCCTGGTGGCAGACAGTGATGGGACAGTCAGTTTGAGGGGGCCAAGCACCATGAGTGATGGTTTGCACCTCAGGTATAATGAGGAGTTCCTGCTCAGCCGCTGAGAGGGAGAGTGGCAGCACTCCAGCACTGCCCTCATCCTAATCCTGGGGATCCAGTCTCTGCTGACTGCAGGCTTATTCAAGGCTTTAGGGAGAAACACAGGGGCCATCCCGGCTCCTCTGGCTCCCCTCAGATCCTATCACTGCTCCTCCCACTGACCCACAGAGACAGCAGGCACCTGCCCATTCAGCAGGTCAAGCACGTCTCTCTCTCTCTCTCTCTCTCTCTTTTGCTCTCTCTCTCTTACTTACTATTTATTTGCCTCTCTCTGTCTCACTATCTCTTTCGCTCTCTTTCTTTCTCTCTCAGACACTCGAAACTGACATGAGGATATGGATAGCAGGCGAGTCATTGGAGGAGAGGGGAAATTGGTTAATTTTGTAAGAGGAGAGGATTGGAGAACCAGTTGAAGTGAGAACCAATATCTTCACTGAAAATAAACTGTGACACACGCAGTATACGGTACACATACAGCATGGACACAATGTGTTCAATGCAGTATGTTTTTCTGCAGGCAGCTTGCCTACACCATATTATTCAGCACTTTCAGTGGTAATTTATCAGTCAGGTGGGAATGAACAATGTCATAAACCATATATTCTTCCCAATGCCATATAGGCTATCATTTCATATATGAAATTCTTCCACCTCATTTGAATTCCACATTGCAATATTCTCGGAGTCAAACCATGGAAGTTGTAAAGCATATTACCCCCAAACTGTCCCAGAAAACATAGAGCACATCATAATACGTTGTTTTCCTTCTGGACATCCACGATTCAGTTCAGTCCTGCGTTATGAGAAGGACATCCGAAACGAGGCCTCCACTGTAGGGAGCCACGTCACGTGACTGTGTACAATGTTTAAACGGCGTAAACAGAACCCGTCTCACAGCGGGGGCCATGCTGATTGCTGACCACGCACACAACAATGTCTCCTCTGAACCCACCCTTGCATGGCCGCCCCGGCTTTGATGCTCACTCTAATTGGTTGAGATGAACCGGAGCTCGAGCTGCTGTGGTGTTGTGGCCCCTAGCTCAGCTCCACTGTACGCTATACCTGGCCACAGCAACACTGTCTGCTTTTAATTAGCTGGTCCCCTCTGTCTGTCTGTGTCAGAGATGGAGAGGGAAGAGAGATTGGGAAGACACAGGTGTACAGTAATCCAGGCCTATGTGTCCTACCCTTCTATTAAAAGGTTTGGCAGGTTAAACTGAGTAGAGAAGGTAAGTAGAGGATGGACCAGGTGGGGAGGTGCTGTTCTGTAAAATGGTGAGTCGTACAGGGGACCACCTTGGTGTGTTTTCCCAGCACTTCAGAGTGGTGGTGAGAGAGAGGAGGTGGCGGGTTGTGACTGCGACGGGAGTAGAAGTGAAGGGTGTTCCATAGCGGTTTGTTTTCGCAGCCCTTCACTTCTCAGCGTTTGGTGGTGGGTCCGGGCCCTGCTTCTGTTGCACAGCCGCTGGGTGTGAGTGGTGCTTTGTTTGACTTCCTCTCAGTGCAGGAGACACCAGCAGGGCCCAGTAATGAGTCTGCAAACAAGACTTACAAGGAAAAGAACCGCGTTGCTCATGACTAATTGCCCTGAGTGACAGAAACAGAGAAACTAGGGTCTGAGAGTATCTGGAGTTTTAGCTATAGGGCTCTACTTGACCAAGCTGAAGGATGGTGCTTGAAACAGGTTTCTTAATCTTATGTCTCCAGGTTAGAGCTCGGTGTAGGTATAACGTGCAAGACAAGGTCTTGCTAATCAGTAATAATTATGTAATAAGTCTCCAATTGATTGATCTCCTTTACCGGGATGCATTTAAACAAGTTTTTGTAAACAAACAATAGCAGGCCCTAAAATGTAATGTCACCACTGAAAATGAGTGACAAAACCACGTCGGCCCACAATATTTACACTAGCTCCATTTCGATGACGTTATAAACTATTTTCTTCCATACAATCGCAAACAAAGCAGAAAGTATCATGTCTCTGCAGCTTGTGTCGACTTCACAAAAGCACAATGATTGATTATGACAAATTACTTGTATGAGCAGCCGAGAATCCTCTACCTGCTGTAGCCCTGGAGCTGGGAAGCGAAATTGTTCCACCCAAGCACCATAAAAACAGATTGAAACCTCAGAGCTGTGAATTAGCCACACAGGAAGCCCTAAACCCTCTGTTTTATTCATGAGCATGAAGTCTATCTGAGCTACGAAACCCCCGCGGTCTCTCTCGCCACATCAAGGTTGCTGCGCCGCATCAATTCCACATTCGGGAAGGTTGTGTTTTTGACATGCAACAATAATGCCACATTAAAAAGCAACAGGGATTAACCGACCAAGTCATTTGTGGATGTATAAACAAGTTGTTTATTATACTGTAAGACACACAGTAAGTGACCATGGCCGCCATGTTGCAACTAGTTATAAATAGAGAAACATCATTCAGCTCATGGAATGCTTCTCAAAATGTCAGCCAAGTAAACATTTGGGGGGTTTGGGGGGGAGAGAGGGGGAGAAAGGAGGGTGGGAGAAGGGGAGAGAGAAAGTTTGCACATCTGCTGAGGAAATGCATTGTTGTTGATAATCCTTTGGAAATTGAAAGAGGGCGATGCAGCGTCTCCTAAGGGGAGGGCGATGCAGTGGACACACACAGATTACCGCCAGGCTCCAGCGTCTGAATGACAGAGAAGTTTGGTGATCACCACGGGGGGTTCTGAAGATTGTAGCCAAGTGGGAACAAGGTGAAGAGGCCACATCTCCAGAAATTGCGGTGGAATATACAGCAGAAAAATGTCCTTTCAAAAGTCCCCCTTCTCATAGCCTCTGTTTATTTCAGCAGAACTGCCATATGCTGCAAAGGCAGTCAGTTGTCGCTTCAGCTCCAGTAATTATGGCTATACTTTGATAATTGCACCAATTAAAAACATTAATTATGATCCTGAAATCTGTGCAATGTTTCATAACAGGTGTAAACCGTAAGTATAGTATCATGCTGGCAGGCATCAACACACACACAAACATACACACTGAGATGAAGATGTTTAAAGCCTCACACTTAATAAGCTGAGAAACAAACACAAATTAGTCACTTTGCCAATGAGAGGAGAAATAATTGGTCTACTTCCCATTATGCTAATAAAGAAGCAATAATGACAAAGTTGCCACGCCGATAAGAACTACTCAGTAGGAGGCCATTTCATTATTATTATTTTTTTACTTCCCCTTCAAAGCAATTAGATGTATCTCACAATGTCAAATAACAACAACATACAGAATTCCTTTCGACACATCTGCATTTATTTGGGTTCTTTGGGTGCGGACTTTTCCTAATTGCCCTCTCTGATTTTAACAACTCTGGGCTGCTGTCATTATGGCTGCATTGAAGTCCTAATGAGTGGAATTGTTATCTAAAAGATGGACCCTTTTCCCCCTGCTGTGAAACCACATTAGATCCAGACAGCTCATTTCTATTCCCCCTGTCATCTCTCTAGAAATGACGCGCAGTGCTTGAAACTGTTTATTTCCAAATTCAGACCTCCTCCGCGGCAGCCATCGGCTTCAATTACCAGTTTTCCTGAGCAGAGCCATCAGGCAGTCTGACACGGAGGTCCAACCTAATTCCCACCTTCTCCAAAGTCAAGAGCATAATGTGCAGATAGAAAAGGTGGAAAATAGCCTGCCGCTCATTAGCATGCAGGGACTGCCTGTTCATTTGCTTGCTGCGAATGAAAGTTCTGGCACTCAGCACCTCCTGCAATATGAGAATAGTCCTCTTCAGACCGCACCGTGTCCTTACTGCAGCGGAAAGGTCATCCGCAGAGGCACACAGCAACCTGGCTAGCTGCTCTCCACTGGCCCGGCTGGGAGAGGGTGACGGGGGTATTGATTCTGGGAGCACCTCATTACCTGCTGAATCAACATATTATTGCCATGTTTCACTCACAGAATTGTTTACAAGTGTATTTACAACGGGGGCCAGGGCGCGACCACACTCATTAGTCCATGACCCGCCGATTATGTGTCATCTGATACGCTGCTATCTGACTTGGCTGTCTGACCAGGGCCACTGACCTGCATTGGCCCAGGCCCATTACTGCGCCCCTCTCTCCCTCTACCCTCTACTCCCTCTCTCTCTGCTCCCTATGAATGTATCCATTAGCCCGCCGATGTGTAAATTGTTTTCACCTGCACTGTGGGCAGATGGGGACCAGCATCTCGGTCGTGATTTCCTATGCATGAGCTTTCTAATCAGTCGGAGAGTAACACGATTCCCCTGCTCCTCGCAGGAAAAAGACAAACCACACACACACACACATTCACCCACACACACACACTTTCACGCACACTTTCACGCAGACAATCACACACGCTGATACGTTCACACACTCACAATCTGCAATCAATATGCATGCTGTGTTGTAGGGATATTGGTGCAGTGGTAGCGGTGAAAGGGTTCATTATATGAGCTTACATCACTGTGATGGCTCAATACTGAGGAGAGCCAGGGCCTGGGCTCAGGGCTGATCCTTGCCTCCACTATTCCCAATTTCATTCCAACTTAAAGGATAATTTGACCTCTGAGACTAAACCCACATAAGCACAACATCCAGTGGCAGTGTCAATCGAGTGTGACCTTGAAAGTGGATTCGAGCGAGGGCTCCCTCACACAACAAATAAACGCTCACTAATGCACTGACGTGGATGTGACATGTAACCTGGGCCTCTCTGCTGGAGGGGGCCAAACATCTCTTTCAATGAGGGTAGAGGTTTCCAGATAATGAGCAGTCAACGTCAAGGGATATGATGCTTTATTTCAGTATTGACAAAACCGTATTATCGCCATGGCTATATCACCATCACTGTATTACTAATATCGTATCATTATTGGCTATTGTCATACCTTCCCGGACGAGAGAACATTTCAGCACCCCCACCCCAAAACATCTTCCCATGGCGATGCCAGAGAGACAGAGTAAGGAAACTGCAGTGAGCCCAGCACCAGCACAGCATCTGTAATGGGATCACTCCAGATCTCTGACCCACCACATGACAGATGGTTTACCTGTCAGCTACAGACAGAGAGCTGGTAAACATGGAGGTGCATTTCCACATGCTGCAGCTTAAACGAGTTGACATAGACTTCTAACCTCATGTGAGGGCCCAGACAGGCCCTGGATGTCACACACGACCCTGACAACATGGTTCTCATCAACCAGCCAGCCAGCCAGCCTGCCACACACACTGCTGGCCTCATCCACTGCCCTCCACACTGACACTGATACCGCTGTCTGTCACTCAAACACCCGACTTACTGCCTCATGTCTGAGTGCATGACAATACTCTGCTTCCTCTCTCTCAAAGCCGTTGCCAAGGCTCCAGAGAAAGAGAATGGAGAATGAATCCACTCACCAACCTGTGACATCACAAGATCTACATAACCGAGCAACAAACAAACAGGAGAGTACCGTCCTCATCCACAAGGCTTTGTTTTTACCAACACTGTATCCATTGTCCTCTCAGACAGCACTCTGGACTTTGCTGATGCTTATTCAAATCACCAACAAATGCAACATCATGGTCAATGTAATGCCTCAAGTTGTCCATTGAACAATGAGATAAAAGTGTGTATAGTAATCTGTAAATGGCCTACCTTTAATAATGATTTACGCTATTGCATTAATAATGGACACCTTTCACACTCTTTTCAAAGGTAGGTTACATCTTTGGTGACATCTCTTGCTTTTAACAGAGTACTTTCAATTCAGATCAATTTGGCACAATGAAACTGCTTTATATTCACTGGAGCATGCACTGTCCTGCCTAGTTAGCATGCACTGTCCTTCCTAGTTAGCATGCACTGTCCTTCCCAGTTAGCATGCACTGTCCTTCCTAGTTAGCATGCACTGTCTTTCCTAGTTAACATGCACTGTCCTTCCTAGTTAACATGCACTGTCCTTCCTAGTTAGCATGCACTGTCTTTCCTAGTTAGCATGCACTGTCCTTCCTAGTTAGCGTGCACTGTCTTTCCTAGTTAGCGTGCACTGTCCTTCCTAGTTAGCGTGCACTGCCCTTCCTAGTTAGCATGCACTGTCCTTCCTAATTAGCGTGCACTGTCCTTTCTAGTTAGCATGCACTGTCCTTCCTAGTTAGCATGCACTGTCCTTCCTAGTTAGCGTGCACTGTCCTTCCTAGTTAGCATGCACTGTCCTTCCTAGTTAGCATGCACTGTCCTGCCTAGTTAGCATGCACTGTCCTTCCTAGTTAGCATGCACTGTCCTGCCTAGTTAGCATGCACTGTCCTGCCTAGTTAGCGTGCACTGTCCTTCCTAGTTAGCGTGCACTGTCCTTCCTAGTTAGCATGCACTGTCCTTCCTAGTTAGCGTGCACTGTCCTTCCTAGTTAGCATGCACTGTCCTGCCTAGTTAGCGTGCACTGTCCTTCCTAGTTAGCGTGCACTGTCCTTCCTAGTTAGCATGCACTGTCCTGCCTAGTTAGCGTGCACTGTCCTTCCTAGTTAGCGTGCACTGTCCTTCCTAGTTAGCGTGCACTGTCCTTCCTAGTTAGCGTGCACTGTCCTTCCTAGTTAGCATGCACTGTCCTTCCTAGTTAGCGTGCACTGTCCTTCCTAGTTAGCGTGCACTGTCCTTCCTAGTTAACATGCACTGTCCTTCCTAGTTAGCGTGCACTGTCCTTCCTAGTTAGCGTGCACTGTCATTCCTAGTTAGCGTGCACTGTCCTTCCTAGTTAGCGTGCACTGTCCTTCCTAGTTAGCGTGCACTGTCCTTCCTAGTTAGCGTGCACTGTCCTTCCTAGTTAGCGTGCACTGTCCTTCCTAGTTAGCGTGCACTGTCCTTCCTAGTTAGCGTGCACTGTCCTTCCTAGTTAGCGTGCACTGTCCTTCCTAGTTAGCGTGCACTGTCCTTCCTAGTTAGCGTGCACTGTCCTTCCTAGTTAGCGTGCACTGTCCTGCCTAGTTAGCGTGCACTGTCCTTCCTAGTTAGCCTGATGAGATGGCCATCCTACAGAATGCTTTATTTTCAAATTAGCTTCAAACCACACCCATTTAGAGTATGTGTGGGAGGACTAATACTTACTGGAGACATCTTCTGGATTAGTAGGACAATTATAGTCACTGGCAGCGATGATACAGCATCTTGACGTTCGTTTCTGAGACTCTCTGTGTCCAATTGCCTCTTAATCTTCACCCGTGAAGAAAAGCTTTCAGAGAAACTCCGTCTCATCGATCCCCACTCCATACTTTATTAACTTTGCTGGCCAAACAATTAAAAGGGGGATTTTGTTTGCACCTTTTTATCCTCTTGACAGCACTTAACTCATAATTGACTGTCTCACCCACGAACATGAACAAACACACATAAATGTACATACCACACACACATCAACATGTTGCTGCTTTGTTTGGATCCACAATGAAATGTTGTGTCAAATAGACCGAATTTGACGCCTATGTGACGATTGGCAATAATAAACAAACCTATTTTCTGTTTTATTATTTGTTGAAGGTGGACACGGACATAACTCATATCATTAGCTAGCCACATTTCAGCTTTAATATGACTGTGTGAAAATCAAAATATAGCTATGCCAACTTCAAGTGCCCAATTGTTGAAACAATGATAAAAGCTTGTCAAATCTCATTTTCTGATGGCATAAGCCAATTATAGAAACAAGTGACCATTGAATTAGCCCATACGTAGAACTTGACAGCTTTTATATTCTGATCTAGAATAAATTCTGTGGGGGGAAAAAATCACCTTATTTGCAATTTCAGTGGGACTCATCTGAGCTCCAGTCAAACAATGGCCTACCCTTAGACACATTAGAAATGGGAGGTTTATTCCTATTGAGTACTAAATGCTATTCCTTCCATGGCTATTATTACCAGGAGAATATGTAGCTTTTTCTTGTATTTATTGTTCATCACAATGTCTTCAATGTTTTGAATGAATATTAAATGCAGTTGTAGATCCTTTATATGTTGGCCACAATAGCCAACCTGTAAAATATTTTACTTAACTCTCACCGTCAGATTGACTGGGGGTTTGAATTAACCCCAAACACTGATCCAAAATCTAAATGGTAGTGAAAAGAGTGAGCAAAAGCCATGAAGACCTAGGATATGGAAGAATAGCCACAAAACAGATAAACCCAACATGTGCATTACAGAAAGCCCAGCCTTAGCCAACTGTTCCAAGTTTGACACAAGAAAAAAATCTGAGTCTTCAGAGAAGATCATTTGGGGAGTGTTTCTATAAGCTGTTTATCAAATTACTAACCACCCAGATGTTTCTGTCTGGTTAGCAGCTGAACCCGGGCTCTGCCAAGCAGGGAAACAAAGGTCTGAAGGAATAATTTGAGATGTGCACAGAATATCAATTTAATTTACTGCCGTTAATTCTCATGCAAATCAAGACCTCTGTTAAGGCATATCAATTACCCTACATACTGTATCTATTCTACAAGACGAGGAGGAGGAAGAAAAGGGCCAATAATTCTATATGGGAATACAATTGGAAAATGACACATTTCTATTTTCCCATGCATATATTATAACTCAAATAATAAAGGCCCATTTTACCATTAAGCATCACCTGATAAAACATAACATGCTGGCTTTTCCCCAATATGTATATGACTACTGCTGTTGGTGGATAGGCCTATTGTGCTGTTTATATTCCATACATACTCTCCCAGGGAAAACTGACATTTATGGTTTTATGTTGAATCATTTCTTAGTAAAACTGAAATAGGATTGAAGGCAGTGTATGTTTTGATGTATGGTACGGGTCTGGGGCCGTAAAAGTGGAATATGTAGGCTTAGTTATCTCTTGAGACTGCCATGTAACTCAAGGTTCAAGAGTCAGATAAGAAAGTTAACCTACGTAAAGCGGAGACTGAATGGGTGTGTCAGTGGAAGGGATAAGTCAAGAAAGAAAGAAACATTGGAATGTATTTGCTATGATGGATAACCCATAGACAGGTTGTGGTTGGTATTCGACAAGTACATGCTAACTGACTGTAATTGTCAAAATTAGGGCTTCTACTACAGATTGTGTTTCAAGGTTGCTCATATGCAGATGGAAAGTTATAGCTGACTGTAAAATGAACAGAAACATCTAATGCATCTCATCATATGATACAGTGTTGTAATATTCAAATCTAATAGGAGGACTGATCACTTTCACCAACCTCGGCTGGGCCCCAGTAGAAAGAAGAGTGATTGCGAGTCTCACTCACTTCATCACCTCCAAAGTAGTGCTTTTCAGCTCTGTGCAGCACAAACAAAGAGCCCAGCAACAATATCAATTATACATGCAGGAGGCAAACAAGGGGATTTATTCCACAACAAATAGCCTCACGGAGAGATGTTGAATAGGGGTGATTAACATATGAAAAGGACAGCAAAACTCCCCAGTTCAACAGCTAAATAGCAATTTGATGTGGCTGGGATTGGGGAAATTGCTTGATTAGGGGCTGCATTTGGAGGGGCTGACAATAACAGCACCTCGGATGTGGGTGACGCGTCCGTAGCGAGACACAAAACCAATGTGCTGCTATTGTAGCATCAGTCAGAACGTGGCATGACATTAGAGAGCTGTCAACAATGAACTTCTGAAATGCAAAGCATGATCTGTGGCTGGCTACTGGAGAAAAGAGGAAGCCTGCTGCATCAGGACCATGGACAGAGAATAGAGCCAGTTTATCTGTTCAGTAATAATGGCATACATGTAAGATCACTCATGCATTTGTTTTGGCTTCTATTTAGCTATTTAGCAGAACACAGACCTTTAACAAAAACCTACAACAGGCTGTTGGTAATTCTGAAGGCACGTTCTGTAGGCCGAAGAGCCCACGGCTAAGAAAGCTTTCCCTAGTCATTTTAGTTTCTTTGAGTCTCCCTAAAATTGATTGGGATCAGGGATAAGAGATGTATGGGGCTTACCATGCTTGCTGATGCAGCCGCATCTTCTGACCACTTCTGTCCAAGCATCTTCTGTCCACTTTTTTTGTGTCCACTCTGTCCGCATCTTCTGTCTACAGCCGCATCTTCTGTCCACTCAAGGCCTGCTATGTCAAGCCAGGCTACACTGTACATCACTTCGTATTTAAAAGGGAAGATTATCACAGAAAATTACTGAAATGATAGTAAAGAACATGAGTAGAATAATGCATTGTAGAAAACTTGGCTTGCATAATGTGTCAATCCAAATATCCAATCTTGCTGACCAATGCAAATCACTACATCAGCAGTAAAAAAAAAACGTGTAAAAATGCCTCGATCTCTTTCTCATTTATTATTTTACATGAGTCATAATGGCATTAGATTAGGTCAGAGATCATCAACGAGAGGCTATGTGTTCTGTGGAAAATAATGAACGACGTGGAAGGTGTTCCACAACGCGCTAGTGGATTGGAGTTGGAGTTGCATTATTTTCCAGAGAACACATAGAGCCCGGAGTTGATTATTAATTTTATACTATGGCTATAATTTAACACATTTGCCGGTAGAAATATATTCAATATCCACTAAACAAGTAGCTAGCAAGTTTACTATATGCAGTAGTTGCCGTGGTAACCAAAACAGACTTGCTAGTTTAGCCAACCAAACCATCAGTCCTAGCTTGCTATTATGAAAATCGAATTCAACAATACCAATACTGTTTTTAATTCGTATTTTGGTTTCAAAAGCAACTCAAACAAAACATGTAAAAATGAACTGTAGTAATTGAATTTTACCGTGCAAATACACTACACCTGCTCTGACGCTCGTCGGATGTGGCAGGGCCTACAAACCATTACAGACTACAAAGGGAAGCACAGCCGAGAGCTTCCCAGTGACACAAGTCTACCAGACGAGCTAAACTACTTTTATGCTTGCTTCGAGGCAAATAACACTGAAACACGCATGGGAGCACCAACTGTTCCGGAAGAATGTGTGATCACGCTCTCCACAGACGATGTGAGTAAGACCTTTAAACAGGTCAACATTCACAAGCCCTCACAGCCAGACGGATTACCAGGACGTGTACTGTGAGCATGCGCTGACCGAGTCTGTAATACCAACATGTTTTAAGCAGACCACCACAGTCCCTGTGCCCAATACCACTATCGTAACCTGCCTAAATGACTACCAAGCCGTAGTACTCACATCTGTAGGCATGAAGTGCTTTGAAAGGCTGGTCATGGCTCACATCAAAACCATCATCCCAGAAACCCTAGACCCCACTCCAATTTGCATACCGCCCCAACAGATCCACAGATGATGCGATCTCCATTGCACTTCACACTGCCCTTTCCCAACTGGACAAAAGGAACACCTATGTGAGAAGCTGTTCATTGACTACATCTCATCGTTCAATACCATAGTGCCCTCAAAGCTCATCAATAAGCTAAGGACCCTGGGAATAAACACCTTCCTCTGCAACTGGATCCTGGACTTCCTGACGGGCCGCCCCTAGGTGGAAAGAGTAGGTAACAACACATCCACCACGCTGATCCTCAACACAGGGGCCCCTCAGTGGTGCCTGCTCAGTCCCCTCCTGTACTCCCTGTTCACTCACGACTGCACGGCCAGGCACAACTCCAACACCATCATTAAATTTGCCGATGACACAACAGTGGTAGGCCTGATCACCGACAACAATGAGACAGCCTATAGGGAGGAAGTCAGAGACCTGGCCGTGTTGTTGATGACAAGTAATCAGAAGTTTACATACACTTATGTTGAGTCATTAAAACTAGTTTTTGAACCACTCCACAAATGTCTTGTTAACAAACTATAGTTTTGGCAAGTCGGTTAGGACATCTACTTTGTGCATGACACAAGTAATTTTACCAACAATTGTTTACAAACCGATTATTTCACTTATAATTCACTGTATCACAATTCCAGTGGGTCAGAAATTCACATACACTAAGTTGACTGCCTTTAAACAGCTTGGAAATTCCAGAAAATGATGTCATGGCTTTAGAAGCTTCTAAAAGGCTAATTGACATAATTTGAGTCAATTGGAGGTGTACCTGCGGATGTATTTCAAGGCCTACCTTCAAACCCAGTGCCTCTTTACTTGACATCATGGGAAAATCAAAAGAAATCAGCCAAGGCCTCAGAAAAATAATTGTAGACCTCCACAAGTCTGGTTCATCCTTGGGAGCAATTTCCAAATGCCTGAAGGTACCACGTTTATCTGTACAAACAATAGTACGCAAGTATAAACACCATGGGACCATGCAGCCGTCATACCGCTCAGGAAGGAGACGCGTTCTGTCTCCTAGAGATGAACATACTTTGGTGCGAAAAGTGCAAATCAATCCCAGAACAACAGCAAAGGACCTTGTGAAGATGCTGGGGGAAACAGGTGCAAAAATATCTATATTCACAGTACAAACGAGTCCTATATCGACATAACATGAAAGGCCGCTCAGCAAGGAAGAAGCCACTGCTCCCAAACCGCCATACAAAAGCCAGACTATGGTTTGCAACTGCACATGGGGACAAAGATCATACTTTTTGGAGAAATGTCCTCCGGTCTGATGAAACAAATATGGAACTGTTTGGCCATAATGACCATTGTTATGTTTGGAGGAAAAGGGGGAGACTTGCAAGCCGAAGAACACCATCCCAACCGTGAAGCACGGGGGTGGCAGCATCAGGAAGGAAAATTATGTGGATATATTGAAGCAGCATCTCAAGACTTCAGTCAGGAAGTTAAAGATTGGTCGCAAATGGGTCTTTCAAATGGACAATGACTCCAAGTAAACTTCAAAGTTGTGGCAAAGTGGCTTAATTTAAGGACAACAAAGTCAAGGTATTGGAGTGGCCATCACAAAGCCCTGACCTCAATTCTATAGAACATTTGTGGGTAGAACTGAAAAAGCGTGTGCAGGCAAGGTGGCCTACAAACCTGACTCAATTACACCAGCTCTGTCAGGAGGAATGGTCCAAAATTCACCCAACTTATTGTGGGAAGCTTGTGGAAGGCTACTCAAAACGTTTGACCCAAGTTAAACAATTTAAAAGCAATGCTACCAAATACTAATTGAGTGTATGTAAACTTCTGACACACTGGGAATGTGATGAAAGAAATAAAAGCTGAAATAAACTCTGTCTACTATTATTCTGACATTTCACCTTCTTAAAATAAAGTGGTGATCCTAACTGACCTAAAACAGGGATTTTTTACTAGGATTAAATGTCAGGAATTGTGAAAAACTGAGTTTAAATGTATTTGTCTAAAGTGTATGTAAACTTCCGACTTCAACTGTACATACTACCTCAAATAATCGGTGTCCCCATGTAACGGATGTGAAACGGCTAGCTTAGTTAGCAGTGCGCGCTAAATAGGGTTTTTAATAGGTGACGTCACCTGCTCTGAGGCCTTGAAGTAGTAGTTCCCTTTGCAAGATCCGCGGCTTTTGTGGCGCGATGGGTAACGATGCTTCGTGGGTGACTGTTGTTGATGTGTGCAGAGGGTCCCTGGTTCGAGCCCGGGTATGGGCGAGGGAACGGTTTAAACTTATACTGTTACACCCACACAATTACTCTGTATCGGTACCCCCCTGTATATAGTCTCACTATTGTTATTTCACTGCTGCTCTTTAATTACTTGTTACTTTTATCTCTTCTTCTCCAGATTTTTTTGAAACTGCATTGTTGGTTAGGGTCTCGTAAGTATTCGGCGCATGTGACTAATACAATATGATTTGATTATAAGGAAATAATGCCCGTTCTCCCTGTATGTATGCAATAATTAATAATAATTTTGATTCCAAATGCATTTTCATTTGCATGAGTGTACCGTTCATATACAGTCATTGGTACAGCCTGTAAGCTGATTCTAGACCAGCGCAAATCACATCACTTCGCTACTTTCCCGCTCCTGTTGTTTACAATAGGGGATCTCTGGGAAGTGGTGCTCATGGCAACCAGCATAAACACTTTTCAGTAGCTACGTTTTCGCTGCTTGTACAAAACGGGGCGCAAAGGGCAAGGAACGTTGTTGTCATGGCGTTCTGTGAGGACCAATACTATGAAAGAATTGGATCCATTCAACAAAGCATGCACGAAAGGTAAGATTTGAACCCGTTTTCCTTTTGGTGCCAGGCCCCTTTGACACCACGAGTTTGAGTTGTGCACTCTCCCGACACTGCTGCTGCTTTTCACGCCATGTGTCAGTGGATAAAGTGGCTAGCTAACTAACCATTAGCAACGGCTAACTAGCTAGCTGTTGGTCTATTTTACCGGTCAGCGGATTGACGCGCTAGCAAGCAACTATGGCTTGAAAAAGACGTGTAAGTAACCTCAATGTATAATTTTAACAATAACTATTGCATATTTTCGTTATGCTAGCTAACGTTAGCTAACCAACTTAGTAGGGAGGTTACACCAACAGCAAACTAACGACATTAGCTAGCTAGATAGGGCTAGCTTAGCGTTAAATAGCTACTGTTACTCATGTCACTGTGTATGCAATACCGGTTTCATACGAACTGGTAAAACATGTCATTCTTACCAGAACTGCAGCAACGTTAGATCAGGCGACTAATCAGTAGTTTAATAATTAGCTAGCTACTGTAACGTTACTGTAGCTAGCTAACTATGAAGATGTTGACGGTTAATGTACGTTTAGCTCCGTGCACGACCATCTGTACCTTTTCTTTCTCACAAAACACCACTATTGTGGGCGTTCATGGGGCTGCTGAAGCTAGTATGTTATGGGGACACGTCTTTGTTTGTTGCCTATAATAGTTTTTATTCGTATGATGCAAAGATGGGGGAAAAACTATGTAGCCAACATCTGTTTAATCTATTCCTGTAGGGAAAAGAGGAGACTTGAGTTGGAGAGGGAGTTGTTTGCTTACTGCAGATCTGACAAGAGAGGGTAAGTGGGTCCCAACAATTAACAATGTAGCTCGTTAGCTAGCAGTTTATCTTTATGTGCATTGTTTATCAAACCCTTAATCATAATAACAGTTCACTCATTAGCTATCCAGTTATTATTTTTCATCCCAAATTGTTGTATTTCCTTTATGTGGGCACAGCACCCGGTTTATTCCAGGGTAACGATGAGCAATAACCTGTGTAGGCATGACATTGTAGTGGTTATGTAAGGACAGACAGTTAGACTAGTAGTACCACTGTTATTAGGCTATACTAGTATGCTAGTTATTTCACTGGTAGTCACTCGGGTATGAATTAGGCCTATACAATGCAAGGTTATTATTATTATTATTTAACTGTATACTGAAGTTCTAAACTGTTCAGCTACTAATGAGGAATGCTAGTGAAAACAGAACATGGAGATAGGCCTACTCATAGTACAGTGTTTCCCCTAGGATTATTTTTCAGCAGCAGTGGCAAATGTAGCGGGGGAATATTTTTGGGGGGTGGATCGACTGACTTTCTGGTGACTTTTTAAAAGGACATTCTACTCCAAAATGAATGACAATGTTGACACCATCTGAAATATAATTCTCCCTTTTAAAAACATTATAACCTGTAGCCCAATTGATGCCGCATCGGGGCGGCAGGTAGCCTAGTGGTTAGAGCGTTGGACTAGTAACCGAAAGGTTGCAAGATCGAATCCCAGAGCTGTTCGTTCCTAGGCCGTCATTGAAAATAAGAATTTGTTCTTAACTGACTTGCCTAGTTAAATAAAGGTAAAATAAATAAAAAAAATAGTGGTGCTAGGTGATAAGAGGGGAAAAGGAGACTAGAGGGCAAATTTAAATAAAAGGGCTGAAGCATGGGGTTTCTCATCTGCATTTACCTAATTGAAAACCCCCCAAATACTTTGAATGCATCAAATGCTACAAATATACTGTACATTGTAACTTGTCACTCTGATCTTAAAGGCATGTCTTGGCATAAATTTAAAGCTGGAGTCCTTAATGGTGAAGCCGCCACGTCCGTTTGTGAAATTACAACAACAAAGAAGTTACTGCAAACAAAGAACACTGTTTTTCTTCCCTAAGACATCATTGTATGCTCGATAGAACAGCAGATTATGTACTGCAAGTGTTTTTGTCACGCCAGGCGACGTCTGCATTGTAAGAAAAAACAATAGCAACGGCTGCGGTGGCGGTGGCAGATAGTGGCACTTTTTCCTCTTAAAATAGTGGCACATTCCACCTTAAAAATAATAATATTATAATCGGGGGGAGAGTGGCAGGGTGCCGCAGCTAAATTAATATAGGGGAAACACTGCCGTAGTAACCATTTCTTTAGAATAATGTGTGGAGGAATAGTACTGCACATCTGGCTTTTATTTGCATGAGTGTCCTTAAATAAATACATATCTTTATTGCCTTAAGTCCTCAGATAAAGTGTGCCACACTCCGTGGTTATCTCAAGGAAATCTGTGAGAGAGAGAAACAGGCAAAAATTCGAAACCTGGAGCTCCTGAGAGATGTGGAGTGCATTGAAATGAGCATGAAAGAGCACTGTCCTGACCGTAACCCTCTGGATGAACACAAGGTAAGACTGGGACACTGCAGTGCCAGTGTCTCATCTGTTCAGTGTGTAGCCACAGCTGCGGAGTTGTTATTAGGCATTGTGAATTTAAAAGGTTTATGATTCTCTGCAAACTGTACCACGATTTACATGATTGAGATGGAGAGCACCTTTTATTGAAATCTTTTTACATGATTCAATAAAGATCACTGTACAGTAAACCTATGGTTGACGCTCATGCTCTATTGTCCCTTATGTACTGAAGAATAGTTCATGTGAGCGTGGGATCATGATTTACAAGGCCATTTCACAACACAAAAATGTTTTAGAATTTCAAAAATATGATGCATGCACTTCAATGACGTTCTTATTGTCAATTGCCTTAGTATCATGCTCTAATTGCCGTACACTGTAGGGATATTTACACTCATTTGCTTGATGTAACAATAGTAAACACTCGAACACTGCAGTTTATCACTGCAGGCAAATGAGCAAGAGAAAACAATGAACGAGTCAGATTATCGCTTAACTCAACAACAGTGCTCTACAGCTTAATATCAAATTAACAAAATTGGTTAATTATGACTCGCTAAATTAATTGCCCAATATTGAGACAGTGAAGTGCTCCAGAGGTTTATTTTTCCCCCTCAAGCAGTTTATGCTTTATGATTCATAAATGTTTGTAGTTGATTTTTATAAATAATTTTCTGTTGTCACATTGTTTCATTCATCTTCCTGTTACAAGTGTGCTATGGCTTCATTGTCAAGCAGTCAAACAACTGTGAAAAGGTACCTTTAACATTCAATTGTAGATATTTTGTATACTGTATATGTATATGTCGCTATTTGTTTTCTTGTTTAGATATTTCAGCCTATTTCTCCAATACAGTACGACCACACACATACATAGAAATGATGCTGACCGTAATCATAATCACTCGTGACTTCATTGTTGATATCAGTCGCTGTCGAATCAGTGCAAATAGATAACAAGTGTATTTAGTAATTTTTGATAAACAAAAGTAGCTTTTTTTTGTGTGCAATTTGTATTGTTTTGAAGAAAAGGCCTGGGATGTTGGAGTTAATCCTAGTGCCCTTAGCTGCACCATTAGACTGTTTAATTGGAGTTGGGATTAGGGCAGTCAGTCTGGCTACTCAGATGATTAAGAGTGTTGCAGGCACCATGGAGGACACTCACTGGGGAATACCCGTGGTGACTAACTCTCATGTTTGGACACTTTGGATTTCACTCGCTCCTCTTGTCTATGTTTTTAAATGTGTTTGCAGAACATGTTTAACACGGTTTTATCACACTGAAGAAACATCCTATGTATACAATTACCAAGATAATGACATGTTCATTATGTAGATCTTTCTGATAAGGACAATGTCCAACGATGTATCCTTTTTTGTTTGTTGATGCATTGAAAAACGGTACAATAGATATAGAATTAGTGATCACTTTGAAAATTGACATTTGCTAAATGAATTGTGCTCTACTGACTGTATTTTTTTCCTGAATTTCTCAGGTTGAATGCTTGAATAGAATTTCCAGATTTATGGCAGCAAGGCAGAAGAAAGAAGAGCCAAATCTTAAAATAGACACGGTAATAATAATAATTAAGATTCTCTTGAAATTACAAAAAAAAAGTCAATTAGAAGATAGATGTAAGCCTAACCTTTGATTAGAATAAATTAACACATTTTTCAAAGAACATACATGACTTGCAACTAAGCAACATGTATGTTTCATTCTGGCTGTAGTAGTAGTCTGCTGTTTGTTAATGCAGGGTGCCCTATGTTTTCTGCAATTCATTTTATATAAGGGTCATTTATATGATTTAAAAGTTATACAGCCTAAAATAGTCTTTGGGAAATGCGTACCATGTATTATGCAATTCTTATATTTTAGAGTTCCAGAAGATTTGGCCCAAAATATTTGACTCGCACAGTATTCTCTTCTTATGGCAAATCTCTTTTTTTGTGTAGGATAATGCAAATTTTAGCTCTATCAAACTGTGTTTTCAGCTTTGGAACAACAAAGAAAAGTAGACATTATGCAGAGCAGATCTGTAGAGCAGTATACATTTAACTGTGTCTGTAATAATGCAGGTGTCTAATCCTGGCTGGTGCATCTGTACAAGCCATGTAGTTCAAGCCTATAGCTGCTTCTTCCTTCACTTAACGCAGTTAAAGCTCTTTTAGATGAAATGTCTAAGACATCTCATAATAACTTGGAGCATGCTGTCTAGAGCAGTCACTTGTGACTGTGTGCACAACCCCCCCTCAGCTTGGCGATATTGTAATGAGCAAAATGGTACCGTCACTCCATTATGCATACAAGCCATTGCTGGCAGTGTGCATGTCCCTCAGGCTACAGCATTCATTAAGGGAAGCTTACCGGGCTGAAAGCTGGAGACAGATGATAACGGGATATGATTTTCATATTTAATACATTCCTTGGAAGAGCACGCGCGTGCCGCAGATTGATAGAAGAATCAATTGCTACTTTAGTGAAACACTTTCTACTTTGCCCTGCAGCTACCGATGGAATCACTCAGCCAAGAAATTAACTTTTCCTATTTTTTACCTACTTTGTGGATCTGCTGGGCAGAGCTGCATGGTTTACAGTGAATGTTATTAAGCAGCTAACTGTTTGGTATTTAAGACTCTTATCAGAAAAGAAACAGAAGCCATACTTTTTGTTATTATGTTTGGAGGAAGGTTTTTTTTAGCTTTCTCTCTGACCCCCTTGGTGCCACAGCAGACATGAATCACAACTTGTACAGAGGATTGCTTATACGATTAGAAGTTAAAACATTGATTGTGTAACATTCTTCTGAAAGAGGGTTTTGGAAATAAATATGACCTTGACCCAAATAAACAGCGTTTTTAACAGAAAAAGTGATACTTTTAAAACACTCCGCTGTTTGTTTTTGAAGACAAAGCCCTTATAACCTAATTTGCAAGTGTTGCATTTTTAGGAGAATAAACAGAATTATAGAAGCAGAAAATTGTAGGAGCAATATTACACCAACTTGAAATGTCTTTGCTGCTTGTGGCTGAAGGGTATCCTTGACCATTTCACGCTATTTTGCCATGGTATGGTACGTCGTGTTATTAGGATTATATATCAATTGAAGTACCATTGTCTTTCGAATTTTCATTGCTCAAATTGGAATGTGGACTGTGACAAGAAAAAATGTTGGTCTTCGGGATATGATTTGAGCATAATGATATGAATTAGCAGTCAATTTAACTGGAGTTACACAATACACCTGCATCCCTAGATATGATCTCCAAAATGCATGGCTTTTGATAAACATTTTGCTATTTGACATTGAGTAACCGTGAATGGGTTACCTTTTTTTTTATTTTTTATTGTTTCCTGTTTTTCAGGGAGATTTGTTGAATTGCCATCCTCAGGGTGAGTCCCCCTCACCACAGGCCAGGGGTTTACGCCAACCATCTGTAATCTTCATGGGTCGCCAGACCTCCAGAAGTTCCGCGGCTGAAGATGCCACCGCAAGTATACACTTACGACAAGCGGAGCGTCATTCACCAAATCAGCCATCACATGCCTCGGAATGCCTGCAAAGTGGCCTTTCGAATGACTCCAAAGTTTCCAGAGAGGTCGTTGCCGACAGCGGAGCGTCTTTATCAGTTGACATTTCAGGCTCAAACGATTCCCCCGACGGCTGTAATTTGTGTGACAAACATGAAAGGACGGCGGCAGTGGTTCCATCTGTTCGTACCTTAACAGCCAGCGCCGGCGTGCCTTTTGGAGGTGATGAACAACTGACTTCACCTCGGGTGACCTTGACGAGGCCTGAGAAGAATAGCCCATCGCCCAGCACTATCAGCCATATGTGGGACAGGAATTCACCTGCAGAATACACTCGGGGTAGAGGGTCTGGTCATCAGGAGAGCATAAAAGAAGATGTGGAGAGAGTTCTGCTAAGATCACTGCCTCAAACTGACTTGGGAAAAGAATCTCAAGATGTGCCAGGTTGGTGATCTTATTAGTGAAAGATATTAAATGCCAGAAGATATCCAGACTCTGTATGTTGTACGTTGTTTCACTGTACTAGCTAGTATTTTATTCCTTAGCAATCTGATTGAAACGTGTTCCTTTTAAGGAATTGCTGAAATGCATATATTTTGACTTATAATGCTACATATACACACTGATTCAAATAGCCTGTTGTTTATGTGTTTTTAGAGAAGAGTGAAACCCTTAGTAGATCCAGTTCCAGTATGGAGCTGTCAGTGACCAGCATTGGTAGTGACCTGTCCACCTCCCTGACTGAGTCTGACCTGGCTGAGCTACCAAAGGTGCCAGAGGGTGTAGTCCATGTAGCCAGCCACACCAGGAGGACAGCCAGCCACACTAGGAGGACAGCCAGCCACACCAGGAGGACAGACAGCCACACCAGGAGGACAGACAGCCCACCACAGAGGAGTGCTATTCCACCCAGCGAGAGGGAGCTCCGCAGCGCCAGTGTTCACAGTCAATCACTGGACACTCCAAAGCCTAGGAACAGACCAGAATCACGTAGCGAATCCACGTCTCCAGAAATCCCATTGAAAAGGTAGGAGTTCGTTATGTACTTTACATTTCGGTCTCAGTGAAGTGTTGCACTGCACTGGAAAGAGCTGTCTATTCATTTGATGGCATTCAATTAAACCCTTATGTCAACCATCATAACAAACACAGTTCTTTTTAATTTTGTAAACATTTTTCTACATTTTCCTCCCAGCCTATCTGTTTAATTCAGTTTTATTGTTGAGTAAATTAAACAGAGGGGCAGGCTAAAGCAGTGAAGCTACAGCTTTACATGAGCATGTTCCAGAGTGGCCAAGCTGAACTGGGCTGCAGGATAACTAAGCTGCACTGGGGATTCTGCTCAAGACAGTTGACTTGCGCCACATCTGTAGCCGCCAGAGAGGATGGTGGGAGTCCCGCTCCACACGACCCACCGCACTCACTTCTTCTCAGCAGCAGCCGCTTTAGCCTCAGTGCACCTTATAGGGAGGGTTTAGGACCCGTGACAAACATTATTGCCTTAATCCAAGATAATGCTGTAACAGAGCAATTTTCTGCTTGGGAGACCTCAGGAAGTCTCAGTGGAGGAGGACATTTGTGGCTCCATAGAGTGTTCTGGAGGGTGGGCATGTGGACAGGCACTCACACTAAGAAATCCAGCGCTTGGTGTCCTCTGATTTTAAGGATGGCTTGTGATGGCTTGCACAGTGAACGGAGTGACAATTTCTGTCCATTAATCCAGATCTTTACTGTCCTCTGAAAAAAGTCTGATGGCAGGCTATAGATGTAGCTATTATACGCATCTTTCCTCTGTGTGTTAAGATAATTCTCAGAATATGTGTTGGTAGACAAGTAACTGTTTGGGGGTGAAACTCAAAGGTATTTCTTATAAATAACTGTAGCTTGTCTGTGATTTAGATTTTGCAATGCATGGGTGTATATTCCTCAATGCATAGGCCTCATCTTCCAGTTGTACATGTGTATTGTACAAATGTTTTCCAAGGCCACAAAAATACAGCATTTCTTTGACAGTCCAAACTATTTTAACATTTGATCTGCTACAACAACAAAAATGTATTGTTTGCTTGGTATCAGGGTTGAAGTTTGACATGGAATGAAAATAAAACAGACAAATTATTGTACTTAGAACCTGAACAATGAATGTTTTTGTTTAGATGTTGTGTACTCCATTTAAATGTTCCACTGTGCCCTTTAGAGAAGCTGTAGAGTGGTTGGTTGTGGCGGCGATGGGGAGGGGAGAATCTGAGCTCTCCATTGTTAACATGGAGCCCTGTGTATGGGGGGGGGGAGACAAAGCTTTGATGTGAAGCTCAGAGCAGCCTGTCTCCAGTGCCACGCGGCCTCACTCAACGTCAAGGTTAGAGTTTATATCGCTTTTCCCATTCAGCTCCCAGGCAGGAAAACAAGCGTTGGCAATTCATTCCATTATTCCATTATATTTCCCCCTGGTGTGACCTGGGTGAGGGAGTAGAGAACAGAAACCCTCTTGGGTTTTCTTTAGTGCTCATCGTAATGGCTGGAGTCTTTCACAGGGATGCGGTGTTTGTTTATTTAGGATCCCCATTAGCTTTTGCAGAAGCAGCAGCTATTCTTTCTGGGATCCACACAAAACATGACAAGTAATAAAAACTAAACACTGATACAGTGATAGTGAAATGCTTACCTGTAAGCTGTCTTGAGTGCAGTAAAAGTATCTTCATATTAACAAATAAGTGATAAAAAGTAGTTAAAAAAAAAATTGTAACGATGGAAATATGTACATAATTAGAAGATGCTGTGTAATGTCTCCTGTGGTGACTGGGAATTACTTGTATTATGTTGTTGTTAAGACAACAACGTCATGGCTATGTCAGCTGTGAGATGTTTTTTTTCTTCTAAAAATCATGTGGAGATTCTGTAGCTATATGAAGTGTCTGAATACGAAGCACCTTAATCAAGGGCATTACTTAGAAATGGTTCCAAACGGACAAAGGCTGTCTGGATTGTACTGGTTATTGTGTACTCTCACTACGACCGTTTAATAGTGAGAATTATTGTACAGTGTTATTTGTTTAACCAGGTCTCTCCATTGGATACAACTATTAGTATTTTCCAGCATTTTCCCTTTTCTTTGAGTGTGAAAGAAATGCCCTGAAAGTGATCTGACACCAATCACTCATGTTGAGACCATTACATTTTAGGAAATCATGGTGAAATCACCACTGTACACAGTGTCAGTGTTATATCACTCGCCAGAGGCTGACCCCCCCTCCATCCCTACTAATAATACACTCCTGATGATGTCGAGACTCAGACACACACAGCAACACCAAACGTGTGGTATGAGACCTCGCGATGAAGCCCTCACAACAATACGGAGAGGTTTGGTGCACACAACTAATTCCCTTTTTTTAGTTAAAAGGTCCCTTTTTGAAGAGCACTGACAAATAAAATGTAGAGTAAGTTGATGACAATTTCAAGGCCCACGCTGACGGGAGGAAAAAAGGCAGAGCTTTTACCCATGCTACTTCAGCTGCATTGAAGAGGACTTAGCGCAGATGGATGGTGCACTACATGTCATGGATATAATTCAAGCTGCCAGCTTAATCAGGATGTTACCAGGAAACAACCTGCAAAAGGGAAGGAGCAATTGTTTGCTGACCTCTAACCCCGGAGCCCATTATAGATTGTCATACATTCTTTTTGCCCCTTTTATGTTGGGGGGCTCAGGATCTCGGCTGGGGTTTCTGGGGAATTCAATGAGGGCCACCCAGAGCTTAATGCTCAAGAAAGAGATGGATTCCCCCGATCCACATGCATTAGGCACCCATTTCTCATTTTACAGCCTCACATGGCCAGATTAAAGTGTAAATCTCTCACCAAAAGAAATCATCTTGGGTTTTTTCTTGTTGGGAGGTTGGGCTATGTTAGCTGTCCGAATATGGATGAAATTCATGTTTTTCTATAATAATTTCCAGGCCCCTGTTATATTGAAATGAGACACAATAACAGTTTTGTTCTATGCTCCTAATCCCTCAGTTTATTAGCTGTGTACCCAGTGCTGAGGCACTTTATTTTCCTGCCTGGTATTCACTCCGCATCAATTGACATCGAATTGAATGGTTGAAGGCCCATCTCTGACATTGGTTAACATGTCAGTCAATACAAATGCTACCATAGTGCCTTGACCCCTTGAACACACACAGAGAGAGGAAAAATCTGTAAACACGTATGGTTCAAATCCAGTCAGACTTTTTGTTTCTGTCTCTTCATTTGATATACATGTTCTTTCAGACTGTCCATGGAGGGATTCTTCCATCTACTGGAGAGCATCGAAGAACGATTCCACAGAGGAGAACGAAGTGTGTACTGTGTCTCGTCACTTGGCGATAGCAAACGCAATAAAGTGATCAGGTAAGCTCTTTCCATATTTAGAAACGATTTTGGTCTTTGCCTTGAGTTTGGCTGCAATTATTTTCATTATCAACCAGTGTTCATGGATCTGGGGAAAATGTATGAACCTTCCGCCAAGGGCTCTCACTTTAAATTAAGTGTCATCACTTGGCACCAACAATGCTCTTGCAGCACATCTTGGTTTCTAAGGGTTTTTCAAAGACACAGGATTGTCATAGTAACCACACTTTGCTGCTGAATTATGGTCCTCTTGGCATTTGTGAGTCATTGAAATGCACTGGCTATGTGTCATTTGAAACGAACGTGAACACTTTTCTAAATATATTACATTTTTGTACAAGAGGATAGAGATGCAAATGTTTTATTATCAATAAGTGTTTGCAATAGAATAGCAGGGAAGGAAATGACATTCCCAACTTCTTGCCTTTTTGCCAGAATGATCAGAACTACTGTCACCTGGTTGTCAGACGGTGAATTGTGTGCGTTTGTCTCTTGCTGTGGCCTTTGCCATGTGTTTGGGGATTGTGTGTGTTGGGGCTCATCCCTAACATGGGGTGTACTGAGAACAGTAGCTGTGCTCTATACTCCTGACCTGTGGGCTGCTAGGCTGAGCCCCGGGTTCCATGGCGATGGCTCACTCCGCTCTATATATTCGTCAGCCTTTGTAACGTCAGGGCAGGCTTGAATGGAGAGGACCTTGATGCATGTGGAGCAGTCGTCCTTCACCAGCTTCAGAGGTTGTCATGGACCATGTCAATGGGTTGCCTGTTACCCGAAGAGCTAGTTAGCTCCAACTGGTCCACCACTGAGCCCAGGAAAATAAGGTAAGGCTTCTTTGAACTCTGCACCAGATAAGTATTTTTTTTTGTTTGTTGATGTCACTGTTTTGAAAATGTATAATTTGATGCATTTCTTTTCAATCGTATATGTTAGGTGAGGCAGTTAAAATGATCTTCAGGTTCATGCTGGTCAGTAATGTTATGAGCCTTTGAAATTGAGCCTTCATGTACAGAATGTTTATTTTCTCCTTTGCATCCTTTTGTTTTTCTAGAGAAAATTATTAATTGCTTTTGATATTATTTTTGGATAATTACATAATTATTGTGCTGTAAAAACTCAGGTAGAAAAATGCTTCAATTGGTCTTGTGTTGCTGCTTCAGGGTCCCTTAGTATTATATTTGCTAAATATTCCATCAAGTCTGAGTGAGTCAAGACGGGAACATTTTCAACTCTGCTCCTGTAATAAATGTGAGCTATAATGGAGTCATTGAGCAGAGATATCAGTGCTCTAAAAGTGCCCGAGTCCAATAGACAATCTCACCGTCCAAATGAAAAGTGAACCGATTCGAAAGATGAATTCCACTTTCCAGACAAAGAGCAGATTAGTTCCTGTGCATTTTTCTTGAAGGTTTGATTGGAGTTCAGAGGAGAGGGGAAGCACATATTTAGAACAGGTTGAGATTTGAATTGAATGTCCGTGAACATATCTCCATCCTCCACAAATGTAAAGGTCATTGGTGTTACCTCAAGCAGTAACTCTGTGTGTGTGTGTGAATGTCATGAGAGAATGAAATGCCCTATCTGTGACTGGTTTCTTTTGATAATGAGGAGCTCCATTTTGAACCATAGCTCCAAGCTCTGCTATGCCTGAATACCTTATTGTATTCAGGCAAAAAGAAAGTGTCTTGAGATACAGTATCTTTTATACCCTACTGTTGTCGCTTGACCTTTTCTCAGTATGTAGCCAACTTATGTGTCATTAGGTTAACTTCAATTCACAAATATAAAATAAGCCAACTTTGGTCAATATATCAAGATGTCAAACTACACTACCTTTTCTTTAGGCGCACCGTGTGTGTTTCTTTCCATTGAGTTTTTCTTTCTCACCATTACATGCATGAATGACCCAACTCCATAATTGTTTATATTTGGAGTGTTTACACTATATAGATGGACAGTATATGTATAAATGCATTCTCTCACTGTAATAAAGTATGTTTATGTTGTATCTTACTGTGGTAAGATACAAGCCTGTGATCCTCGCTCACGGTACAGTGTGTCCTCCATGCTGCAGCTCCCGTCTCCCCCCTGATGCTGCTCCTCTGTGGGATCGCTGGTTCAAGCACGCCCTTCTGCTGAAGGACTACCGTGTCCTCACCCCCGAGCGCCTCGTCCAGCTGTTCACTCCACTGCTGCTGCCATACAACGCCTCCTATAGTGCCAAGGTATGCATCTCACAATACACTTCAGGGTACAGTACCTTTTCTTACAGTACATACTCTGTCATGCACAGGAAGAACATGTCATGCATTACAAGGATATACTTATTTCTTTATTTTATTATTATTTAGATTTTTTTTTAACTCCTTTTTCTATTTTCGATCTTGTCTCATCACTGCAAACTCCAAAGGGCTCGGGAGGCGAAGGTTGAGTCATGCGCTCTCTGAAACATGACCCGCCAATCCGCGCTTCTTAACACCCGCCCGCTTCACTTTGAAGCCAGCTGCACCAATGTGTCGGAGGAAACACCATTCGCCTGACGATCGAGGTCAGCCTGCAGGCTCCAGGCCCGCCACAAGGAGTTGCTAGAGCGCGATGAGCCAAGTAAAGGCCCCAGCCAAACCCTCTCCTAACCCGGACAACGCTGGGCCAATTGTGCGCCGCCCAATGGGACACCCAATCACGTCCGGTTGTGACCCGGGTCTGTAGTTCCGCCTCTAGCACTGCGATGCAGAGTGCCTTCGACTGCTGCGCCACTCAGGAGACCCTGATAAAACATCTGTACAGACAGACTCACACTTTGTGTGTGTGTGTGAAATGTAGTGCTTCCCGTTTGTCAGATTGCTACACAGGGTGACCTTGGCCAAAGGAAACTCTGACCCATGTGCTAATCGCAAATAACAGGCTCTGCCCAGACTCCTTTCATCCTGTGGCTTATTGTCCTGAAAAACACAGGCCTTTAATTTGTTATTAGCTGAAGTATTGCTGTGGCCCAGGCCCACATGAATGAGGCAGCCATTAGACCTTCTTCACAACAGAGGCGGGAGTCTTTGAAACTCCCTACTCATTGACCTTGCAGCAGAGCATGCCCAATTAAACCGGCCATGAAATGACAGACTATTCACCAGGCCCACAGAGGATGAAAGATTGAGATAAGAGTAAGGTACCATCATTGCTACTCATCTTCCTTCCGGAATCCTCTGTTGCTTTCTTTGTTTGTGTGCTCAGGGTTGTCATTGTTAATTTGACACATGTACAGTTGAAGTCGGAAAGTTTACATACACCTTAGTCAAATACATTTAAACTCAGTTTTTCACAATTTCTGACATTTAATCCTCGTAAAAATTCCATGTCTCAGGTCCATTAGGATCACCACTTTATTTTAAGAATGTGAAATGTCAGAATATTAGTAGAGCAAATGTTTTATTTCTTTCATCACATTCCCAGTGGGTCAGAAGTTTACATACACTCAATTAGTATTTGGTAGCATTGCCTTTAAATTGTTTAACTTGGGTCAAACGTTTTGAGTAGCCTTCCACAAGCTTCCCATAATAAGTTGGGTGAATTTTGGCTCATTCCTCCTGACAGAACTGGTGTAACTGAGTCAGGTTTGTAGGCCTCCTTGCTCGCACACGCTTTTTCAGTTCTGCCCACAAATTTTCTATAGGATTGAGGTCAGGGCTTTGTGATGGCCATTCCAATATAGAGGTCGACCGATTAATCGGAATGGCCGATTTAATTAAGTCCGATTTCAAGTTTTCACAACAATCGGAAATCTGTATTTTTGGACATCGATTTGGCCGATACTAATACCTTGTCAGCTCGGGGATTCAATCTTGCAACCTTATTGTTAACTAGTCCAACGCTCTAACCACCTGCTTCTCATTGCACTCCACGAGGAGCCTGCCTGTTACGCGAATGCAGTAAGCCAAGGTAAGTTGCTAGCAAGCATTAAACTTATCTTATAAAAATCATAATCACTAGTTAACTACACATGGTTGATGATATTACTAGTTTATCTAGCGTGTCCTGCGTCGCATATAATTGATGTATTCGCAAAAAAGGACTGTCCTTGCTCCAATGTGTACTTAACCATAAACATCAATGCCTTTCTTAAAATCAATACACAGAAGTATATATTTTTAAACCTGCATATTTAGCTAAAAGAAATCCAGGTTAGCAGGCAATATTAACCTGGTGAAATTGTGTCACTTCTCTTGTGTTCATTGCACGCAGAGTCAGGTTATATGCAACAGTTTGGGCTGCTTAATTTGCCAGAATTCTACGTAATTATGACATAACATTGAAGGTTGTGCAATGTAACAGCAATATTTAGACTTATGGATGCCACCCGTTAGATAGAATACAGAAACGTTCTGTATTTCACTGAAAGAATAAACGTCTTGTTTTTGAGATGATCGTTTCCGGGTTCGACCATATTAATGACCTAAGGCTCGTATTTCTGTGTTATTATGTATTAATTAAGTCTATGATTTGATAGAGCAGTCTGACTGAGCGATGGTAGGCACCAGCAGGCTCGTAAGCATTCATTTAAACAGCACTTTCGTGCGTTTTGCCAGCTCTTTGCTGTGCTTCAAGCATTGCGCTGTTTAAGACTTCAAGCCCATCAACTCCCGAGATTAGGCTGGTGTAACCGATGTGAAATGGCTAGCTAGTTAGCGGGGTGCTCGCTAATAGCGTTTCAAAAGTCACTCGCTCTGAGAGTTGGGGTAGTTATTCCCCTTGCTCTGCATGGGTAACGCTGCTTCAAGGGTGGCTGTTGTCGATGTGTTCCTGGTTCAAGGCCAGGTAGGGGCGAGGAGAGGGACGGAAGCTATACGGTTACACTGGCAATACTAACGTGCCTATAAGAACATCCAATAGTCAAAGGTATATGAAATACAAATGGTAGAGAGAAATAGTCCTATAATAACTACAACCTAAAACTTCTTACCTGGGAATATTGAATACTCATGTTAAAAGGAACCACCAGCTGTCATATGTTTTGAGCAAGGAACTTAAACGTTAGCTTTCTTACATGGCACATATTGCACTTTTTCTTTCTTCTCCAACACTTTTGTTTTTGCATTATTTAAACCAAATTGAACATGTTTCATTATTTATTTGAGGCTAAATTGATTTTATTGATGTATCATATTAAGTTAAAATAAGTGTTCATTCAGTATTGTTGTAATTGTCATTATTACAAATAATGAAATAAAAATTGGCCAATTAATCGGTATCGGCTTTTTTGGTCCTCCAATAATCGGTATCGGTGTAGAAAAATCATAAAATCGGTCGCTAGCGTCCCACCAGGCCAACATCCAGTGAGATTGCAGAGCGCCAAATTCAAATACAGAAATACTCATTATAAAAATTCAGAAAAGATACAACTATTTTACATTGGTTTAAAGATTAACTTCTTGTGAATCCAACCACTGTGTCAGATTTCAAAAATGCTTTACTTTTGATGATCTTCATATGTTTGCACTCAGAAGACATTCATTTATTGTTCCTTTTGTTCGATAAAGTCTCTTTATATCCGAAAACCTCAGTTTTGTTCGCACGTTTTCTTCAGTAATCCACAGGCTCAAACGCAGTCACAACAGGCAGACAAAAAAAAAAACAATTGTATCCGTAAAGTTCATAGAAACATGTCAAACGATGTTTATATTCAATCCTCAGGTTGTTTTTAGCCTAAATAATCGATAATATTTCAACCGGACAATAAAGTCATCAATATAAAAGGTAAACAAGAAAGGTACTCTCTGGTCACGCGCATGAAAAAGCTCTGTAACACGGCAGGGTCCACTCATTCAGACTACTCTTACTCCCTCATTTTTCAGAATACAAGCCTGAAATAATTTCTAAAGACTGTTGACATCTAGTGGAGGACATAGGAACTGCAATTTGAGTCCTAAGTCAATGGATACTGTAATTACAAATTCCTACTTCCTGAATGGATTTTTCTCAGGTTTTCGCCTGCCAAATCAGTTCTGTTATACTCACAGACATTATTTTAACAGTTTTGTAAACTTGAGTGTTTTCTATCCAAATCTACTAATTATATGCATATCCTATCTTCTGGGCCTGAGTAGAAGGCAGTTTAATTTAATTTCATCCAAAATTCCAAATGCTGCCCCCTACCCTTGAGAAGTTAAGATGTTGCTTCAATATATCCACATAATTTTCCCACTTCATGATGCCATCTCTTTTGTGAAGCGCAGCAGTCCCTCCTACAGCAAAGCAACCCCACAACAGGATGATGCCAACCCCGTGCTTCATGGTTGGGATGGTGTTCTTTGGCTTGCAAGCCTCCCCCTTTTTCCTCCAAACATAACGATGGTCATTATGGCCAAACAATTCTATTTTTGTTTCATCAGACCAGAGGACATTTCTCCAAAAAGTACGATCTTTGACCCAATGTGCAGTTTCTAACCGTAGTCTGACTTTTGTATGGCAGTTTTGGAGCAGTGGCTTCTTCCTTTGCTGAGAGGCCTTTCAGGTTAAGTCGATTTATAGGACTGGTTTTACTGTGGATATAGATACTTTTGTATCGGTTTCCTCCAGCATCTTCACAAGGTTCTTTGCTGTTGTTCTGGGATTGAGTTGCACTTTTCGCACAAAAGTACGTTGATCTCTAGGAGACAGAACGCATCTCCTTCCTGAGCGGTATGACGGCTGCGTGGTCCCATGGTGTTTATACTTGTATACTTTTGTTTGTACAGATGAACGTGGTACCTTCAGGCGTTTGGAAATTGCTCCCAAGGATGAACCAGACTTGTGGAGGTCTACAATTATTTTTCTGAGGTCTTGGCTGATTTATTTAGATTTCCCATGAGGTCAAGCAAAGAGGCACTGAGTTTGAAGGTCGGCCTTGAAATACATCCACAGGTACACCTCCAATTGACTGAAATGTTGTCAATTAGCCTATCAGAAGCTTCTAAAGCCATGACATCATTTTCTGGAATTTTGTAAGTTGTTTAAAGGCACAGTCAACTTAGTGTATGTAAACTTCTGACCCACTGGAATTGTGATAGATTATTTCACTGTCTGTAAACAATTGTTGGACAAATTACTTGTCATGCACAAAGTAGAGGTCCTAACCATCTTGCCAAAACTATAGTTTGTTAACAAGACATTTGTGGAGTGGTTGAAAAATGAGTTTTAATGACTCCAACGTAAGTGTACAGCGGGGCATTAAGGTATTTAGTCAGCCACCAATTGTGCAAGTTCTCCCACTTAAAAAGATGAGAGGCCTGTAATTTTCATCATAGTACACTTCAACTATGACAGACAAAATGAGAAAAAAAATCCAGAAAATCACATTGTAGGATTTTTTATGAATTAATTTGCAAATTATGGTGGAAAATAAGTATTTGGTCAATAACAAAAGTTTCTCAATACTTTGTCATTGCCAACAAAGGGTATATAGAGGTCAAATGTTTTCTGTAAGCCTTCACAAGGTTTTCACACATTGTTGCTGGTATTTTGGCCCATTCCTCCATGCAGATCTCCTCTAGAGCAGTGACGTTTTGGGGCTGTTGCTGGGCAACACAGACTTTCAACTCCCTCCAAAGATTTTCTATGGGGTTGAGATCTGGAGACTGGCTAGGCCACTCCGGGACTTTGAAATGCTTCATACGAAGCCACTCCTTCGTTGCCCGGGCGGTGTGTTTGGGACCATTGTCATGCTGAAAGACCCAGCCACGTTTCATCTTCAATGCCCTTGCTGATGGAAGGAGGTTTTCACTCAAAATCTCACGATACATGGCCCCATTCATCCTTTCCTTTACACGGATCAGTCGTCCTGGTCCCTTTGCAGAAAAACAGCCCCAAAGCATGATGTTTCCACCCCCATGCTTCACAGTAGGTATGGTGTTCTTTGGAAGCAACTCAGCATTCTTTGTCCTCCAAACAAGAACGAGTTGAGTTTTTACCAGAAAGTTCTATTTTGGTTTCATCTGAACATATGACATTCTCCCCATCTTCTTCTGAATCATTCAAATGCTCTCTAGCAAACTTCAGACGGGCCTGGAAATGTACTGGCTTAAGCAGGGGGACACTTCTGGCACTGCAGGATTTGAGTCCCTGGCGGCGTAGTGTGTTACTGATGGTAGGCTTTGTTACTTTGGTCCCAGCTCTCTGCAGGTCATTCACTAGGTCCCCCCGTGTGGTTCTAGGATTTTTGCTCACCGTTCTTGTGATCATTTTGACCCCACGGGGTGAGATCTTGCGTGGATCCCCAGATCGAGGGAGATTATCAGTGGTCTTGTATGTCTTCCATTTCCTAATAATTGCTCCCACAGTTTATTTCTTCAAACCAAGCTGCTTACCTATTGCAGATTCAGTCTTCCCAGCCTGGTGCAGGTCTACAGTTTTGTTTCTGGTGTTGGCCATAGTGGAGTTTGGAGTGTGACTGTTTGAGGTTGTGGACAGGTGTCTTTTATACTGATAACAAGTTCAAACAGGTGCCATTAATACAGGTAACGAGTGGAGGACAGAGGAGCCTCTTAAAGAAGAAGTTACAGGTCTGTGAGAGCCAGAAATCTTGCTTGTTTGTAGGTGACCAAATACTTATTTTCCACCATAATTTGCAAATAAATTCATAAGAAATCCTACAATGTGATTTTCTGGAGAAAAAAAATTCTCATGTTGTCTGTCATAGTTGAAGTGTACCTATAATGAAAATTACAGGCCTCTCTCATCTTTTTAAGTGGGAGAACTTGCACAATTGGTGGCTGACTAAATACTTTTTTGCCCCACTGTATGTAAACTTCTGACTTCAACTGTAAATGTATCACAAATCAATGAGTAGGTCTGTACAGATTAATCTCTTAACATTTGATTGAGTAGGGAATATTTGTTTATTTCTTTCAATATAAATCAGTTTAAAAAAAATAACAATCTTATTTGTGTCCAATCTTCTGAAAAGGCTGCTAGCATTTTAGCTCTGGTTCTTACGAGGCTGTAGAGGCTCTTAAAAATATGAACTGACAAAGAGAAGAGGTGCCGCAATCCTGATCACCATGTCCAAGCGCATCAGGAAGAGCCTGAGTGTAAACCTCTCTCTCTCTCTCTCTCTCATTATCTCTCTCTCATTCTCTCTCTCGACCCCCCTCTCTCTCGCCCCCCCCCTCTCTCTCTCACCCCCCCTCTCTCTTGCCCCCTCTCACAAACCCACACAACAGCTTATTCTCCTTCATTCTCACACACGAGCCCAAACAGAATTTCCATTCACGTCTTGCCACACAGCCTTCACCACTCTGTGACCAACGGGAGCATGCATCTCGCATGCACACTCAGAGACCCTTTGAATATTGAAGGGCCAACCGTTGCATTCATTGATATTTCAATTGCAGTGGTTTGTGAGAGCTCTCTCCACTACGTGGTGCATTTGGAATATATTTAAAAAGAGAAATATCACGAGGAGGGATCAGGACATTTTGGATTGTGAGTGTTGAGTAGGAAGAAAAGATCAGATTGGGTGTTTGTTCTCCTCTCAGGATATGAAAGCCTGTACACGCTATCAGTCTCCCGATGACCTGCCGATCACAACTAATATTGTACAGGTTTGTCTGTTTCTAAATCGTCCTGATCTTTCCCTTCATATTAACGCTCATTAAAAGTTGTGAAGGGCCGTCTGAGCCGAGAGGCAGGCTTTGAAGACAAGAGAGGGCCTATCGCTCAGATGATGATGATGATGGCTGGTTTGATATGGTGAATGGAATCACCGTGTCCATCTCCCTCCTCCTCCTCACATGGAGCAGCTCTTCTTAATTGTGTGTGTCCTCGTCTCCCGGGAGATAAGTTGAGAGGAAGGAAGAGAGCAGTTTGTCTCAATCCTCTCCGCCAAGTGGAGATAACTTAACGCATTTCACGTTAACGCGAGGATGATTGCGTTCTTTAGGCACTTGTCTAATCTCATGGATGAGAGGAGTGTGTGTGTGTGTGTGAGGGGAGGGAGGGAGAGTAGAAAGAGAGAGAGAGGATAATCTCTTTTGCTTAAACCAGAGAGAATTTCTAGTTATTTTCTTTGTCACAGTCAGGATGTGTGCAGTACTCTGTACCACAGCCAGGCCTGGGTAGATTACTTGTTTAGTCGTTAGGAGTTCAATTTGACACTCCCTTCACAATGTGGGAGCAGTTATAATGTGATTTTAATTTGCCATGGTTGCAGGCCAAAGTGCTGCTGAGGACACTTCTGTCCCGGTCCAGTGAGGAGTGCCCCTCGGTGGAGAGTGAGTCTTCATCTTGTGGCCTTCCCTCGTTCCTCAACGACAGCGTTGCGGAGGTCCAACCAGCCAGACCTTCTCAGGAGCACGGCGCCTCAGGGATGCAAGGTCATTATCCCTCTCTTTCACCATTTCGGTATGGGCAGTTGTTAGCTAATGTGCTACTCCTTTGTAGTGATGCATCACTCTCCGGTTATGATAATGAAACTGTATAGCCAGCCTCAAGACTAAAACTAACGAGGGAAGTTGTGATTATGACCCTGTCCAATGATGCAAATGTTTTTAGACTATAATTTTTTCAATCAGAAGTAATTTGCACATACTGCAACTTAAGTTTACACAACATTTCAAACTGAGGAAAGTCAGTAATTGCCCAGTGAGACAGAGAGGTTGGGATGTGAGCGTTTGTAGAATGGTGCCATTTCTGTTAAGTATGAGCAATCGCTGCACTGAAAGGAAACTTCCCCCATATGACAAAGAATCGCAACACTTTCACCATAGGCCTCTTTCTGAATCCCTGGCAGCCTCAGTCTTCATAGGGCCTTCTATTCAGACAAAGGGAAACCCAGAGTCCCAGCCTAGCCTCCCCCTGTCTCTGAGCTCTGTGTGGGCCTCCCTTTCTTTTACAGGACTACAAAGTGGTGAAGAGGACAGCCAAGACGAGAACCCCGTGGAAAGTATTCCTATTAAAGGTAAAAAGGCAGTACCGAGCCCTGCATTCAGAGTTCTTGTGTGCCGTTTGTTTTCCTCCCACAGCAGCCGATAATGGGCTCTTTTTAAATGGATGGCTGTGGTAGGATGATCAAGGTGAATCTGGGGTCAAAGTCCCACCTGAAGAGCTGTGCAGTTCCTCTAATTATATTGGAGAAACAGTGCGTGTTTTCAGCCGGCCAGAGCAGAGGCGAGGCCAAATTGATAATTTGCGCCCCGCATAATGCAGCTGTTTAATTGTCAGGACACCGGGGTGTAGCCAAAGATCTGTCATTGGTTCTCATTATCTTATAAACAATGCTGTGCAGCAGCAGACTTGAAAAGACGGGATCTGAAAGCGGCCTGTGTACTAGTCCACAGCCAGAATCTCAGAAATTCAAAATGATTTCTTATTACACTAGGCTATGGGATTTCCTACTGGGCGTTTCATGTGTGGAACACCCCCAAGGACGCAGGACCACAGAACTAGTCCAGTTTCAACTCTCAACTAATTAAAAGAAAAATATTGTTTTGAAAAGAAACATTTCCAGTCCAGTTTCATGTCTGGAGCCACTGCTGGGCAACCAAAGGTAATGAGTTAATAATGTGTGGCTGTAAATGCTCAAAGTGACATGCACTTGTTAGTCCGAGCAAACGATTTGACAGACAAGACAACTACAATGGACAGATACTTAGATATATTTGGCATAAAAATGTTCCATTGTTTCATCATTTCTGGAAGGCCAAACATACATTTGTGGCCCACAGAGTTCAAAGGATTCTTGCCTATGGATAGCACGCTTAGATGCATAAACTCGACCCCTGGCCTGAACTTGGATTAAAACAACCAGATATAACACTTTTATGTTTTGATTTACCGTAGTGTGTTAGTGTCATCAACTTGAGACAATTGGCCATTTATGACATACAGCTAGCTGCTCTATAGATTGTAAAGCCTGTGTAGTTCTCAAATATCAGACCTAATCCACTGTATATGGAAGTAGTTAGTGTTTTATTGAAAGAAAATCTCTCTCTTCCGAGTTGGGGTGCCTGCCAACCTGATACAGAGATAAGGTGGAGGGTGGTTATGGTGTCGTGGAAACGGTTACTCCCCTTGGCGTGTGTATGCACACTGCTTAAATACACAGCTTAGCCTGCCCTGCGCTGTGTTTTGACCCACTGTTCATCAGAAGGCCCAAAGAGCCAGCCATCGGAGCGTGTTGTCTCATCAAACACACAGCCTCTGAAAGTTGGAAACCTGGGCCTTGAGTCAATATTTAACTCTGACATTTTGTGTTTTTGGAACAGAGACAAAAGCATATCAGCTGCTTAAACAGTCTGCCACGCAGGCGAGGCAGCAGAGCTCTGGAGACGAGGAGGATCTGTCAGGTAAGGGGAGACAGCGCCTGCACCACCCCACCCCTCCAGCGAGCCACCGTGGCCTAATCATCAGTCAACACTGACCATATGTCTCACTGTTCTATGTTCTATAAAGAATTGGCACAAGTGTTGTATAAAGAATACCACCCTGTGTACAGGTTTTATTTTGTCAGTCTTCTGTGCTTTTCCTCTCCATTTATTTACCTACATGTCAATACACAACATAGATTATCGTGTAATTAGATGCACGTCAAAATGTTTGATCTGTCTTGTTTGCTCTTTAAGGAATAAATGATGGCTATGAAGAGAACACTGGGAGGGTTGAGCGCTCCTCTCATCAAGACCCTTACCCTTGGTAAGGACATTGTTCTTCTTCACACCCTTTATGGAAATAGGCCACCAGACACCAAAGGTAATGATGTACATCTGCATGTAGCTCTCATAATTCTGTGTTAATTTCCATTAGATCAAGGGGGCGCCACCCATTAACTTATGCATGAAAACAAAAGGCCAGACTGTTATCAAGCCTAAAGCCTGCTCTCACTATTTATTGGGTTTTTGTTTTAGGAGGCTAGCTATAAACCAGACCGTTGCCAACTAAACTAGTTTGGAAAATCCAATCCGACCCCAAATGGTTTGCACTATGTGTACAAACTGTGTTTCAACAAATAGAAAATCAGAAACAACTGTTTTGAAAAGAAGACTTACAAGGAGGAGTTTTAAGATGACACATCCCTTCATTTCCAGAGCTTCCCCACATCCTGAATTGCATTTAGGCTGCTCAAATCAAAGTGTTGAGTGGTAGGAAAAGAACGTCTGAATAGCTGCATGTTTTTCACACATTTGAATATCAACACGACTTCATCAAAATCTGCAATTGTAGGTCCTCAGAGCGGCTCTTCACCGGGAGCCCATTTGGGAAGGTAATGGCTGGGTAAACGTTATGAGGAATAATCTTCTCTGATTTCATGTGATTACTGGGCACCACGCTGACACAAGGGCCCAAAGTGTGCGTCTCCCTGGCCAGGCCAGCGGGTCTCTCAGTCTACCTATTAGCAGAGGGAAGGGCATAATGGCCCAGTTCTATTGAGGCGCTACTGTCTGCCAGTGCCAGCCCAATGACTATACCTCTTTAATAAACATGAGCCAATTTCAGACTCCAGACCCTCTGATCGCTCTGTCTCCACTGTCATTAAGGAGCATGGGAAGGCGATAAAACACATGTAAATGTTGAGGAAATGGAGAGAATCACACCACTCTGATTGGCCACTGTGGCCGTGTTGGTCCTGTGCATAAATTATTGAAATGAGACTAATGACTAGTTTTTCATGCTTGACACCTAATCTGGTCAGGGGAGGAGTGATCTGTTGTAGAGCGACAGCTAAGAGCGGTCACCATCGCACCTCTTTCCTGCTCCTCTGTGATTCCCCACCCCCGGATGCTTCCGTTTTAAGCATTCCACTTACCACAGTCACTTCTTGCGCTTTATTGCTTCTACAAGTGGTCTGGAAACCCTGCACTTGAACAGAAGCATAACACTGCAGCATGCTCTGCCACGTCTTTCCCTATCTCAATGTCTCTCTCCCCATCTCTTTCCCCCTTTCTCTATTCCTCTCTCTCACCCTGTCCTTATGTGTTTTCCTCTCTTCCCCTCTACTTCATCCTTTTTTTATTTTTTATGATTTGCTTTATTTTGTCAGTGAGCTGATGAGTGACATCAAACGACTCTGTGGCTGGACTCAAAAAATGGCTTCCTCTCTGTTGTCTTAGACAATAATTATGATTTCCCAGTTAAGCCTAGACTACAGCTGAGGGATTGTAGTTTAAAGCAGAGGCTTTGGTGCAAAAAAAATGCATTTATAGGCCTTTGTATGGCTCCTCATTATGTGTGGGCCCGATTCATTAAGTAATTGGTTTGCAGTTGTTTACATGAGTATTACGGTCCTCTATTCAGGAGCCTTTGAGAGATGCATTGTGCAAATGTTGCATGTTATGAATGCAGAATGAGAGGCGGGGGGGGGGAGTCCTATTGGCCAAACACTACACTCCGCTGAAAAGCAAGAGAAAAGCGCTGGGTGCCTCTTTGCATAGCAATGACTCTGCCTTTAATAAGCTTTACAGATTAAATACGCGCGTTCGATACAAGATGCAAAGAAATACTCTTAACACATTTATATGTGCTCATTTCACTATTATGGCATTGTAGAGAATCAAGGTCTTTCATATTCAGTATTTCTCTCTCTCCTCCACAGTGTTTTTCAGAGTATAGAATGTGCTGTTTATTGTATTATAAGTCACGGCCAAGCAGACTGAGCTGCAACAACAGTTTATTAAGGATTCATCCATTAGAAATCTTTTGCTGCCATTGTGAGTGGTAAAGCAAAATCACTTTGTGGTTGAGTGGGGATGAAAGGAGTAATGCAAGGAGTGAGACTTAATAAGCAGCTGCACTCCATGTAAAGACTACTTGTTCCCCTTTGTCTGGGGGTGCATGCCACTGCTTCCTGTTGTGCAAGATTCATTATGCTGTTTTTCTTTGTTTTACTGTAGGTATTTCAGATGTTCCTTTTCCTTTCTTGTTTTTATATTTTCTTCGCTTTTTTTCCTTTTTTTTTTTAGTTTTTTTTTTGGGGGCCTGTCCTTGATCTAAGAAAAGATTCTCACACTGAAAAAGAAAACATAGGTGATCTCTCCCTCTCCACTAATCAGTGAGTGATGTGGTTGTGATGCCTTCTTCCTGCTTGACAAAAACCTTGACTTGACAATTAGTGTGGAGCGTTCCCTTGGACAACAGGATGTGCTCAGGCATTCGCCCCCCCCCCCCCCCCCAATCACTCAGACAGACACAAAGTGTCATAATCAGAAATTAGCCCTCTGGAGGAGAGGCAGGAAGAAGCGATGTGTGTGGCATCTCTCACAGAACACTGGCAGGGAGGGAGAGGAAGGGAGAGCGAGCGAGCAGGAGGAAAAACCGAGATCAGGCACCAGAAGGTGCCAGGTAGAGAGACCAACGAACATGCAGACAAACTAACAGAGCCTGATTTAGAGCGCAGCTGACAGAAATGTGTTCAGAGACTTTCGGCAGAGAAATAATATGGTGACAATTTTTTTCATGGCAAAGGCAGACACATGCCCAGTCTAAAAACAAATGCTTGCTCCTACCCCTAGATACTTGATGGCCCTTCATTTGTAGATCTGAAAGCATTGTAATTGTGTAAGCAATATGGGTGTAACTCCATATAGCCCACTGTGAGTTGATTTGGAACTGGGCAAGAGAAACGGGCACAGACAGCATTGTGGTGATACTGTCAGACGAGGTCACTCTCCTGCATTGAGTTCCTCTCCTCCTCCCACAGTCAATCACACCATATCTAACAGTATTCATATAGTGTATACATCTGTCTGATAGGTTAAAGCAGATGTTTTTACGGGTAGCAATTAAGTACCATACTGTGATTGTCTTCAATAAAAATGGTTTATAAAAATAAAATAAAAATAACAAAAATTAGCTTCTTAGCAAATAGCAATTTCTCAAGCAAGAATTTTACTAGGGCTGTCGGAGTGGTTTGAGTGGGGAGTGGAAAACTGAAAATTAGCTGTTATTGGCAGAGCGGTTTAGCACTCTCTCATATTTGTCTATCGACTAATTTAAAAACAGGCTGAATTTCAGGTGGTCTTTTCAAACAACCCCCCCGCCCCCACCCTTTTGTCCTCAGAATTGTTCGTAGAGCTCCGAGACAGGATTGTGTGGCACAGATCTGGGGAAGAGTACCAAAACATTTCTGAAGCATTGAAGGTCCCCAAGAACACAGTGGCCTCAATCATTCTTAAATGGATAAATGGAAGATGTTTGGAACCACCAAGACTCTTCCTAGAGCTGGCAGCCTGGCCAAACTGAGCAATCGGGGGAGAAGGGCCTTGGTCAGGGAGGTGAACAAATACCCACTGGTTGCTCTGACAACGCTCCAGAGTTCCTCTGTGGAGATGAGCGAACCTTTCAAAAGGACAACCATCTCTGCAGCACTCCACCAATCAGGCCTTTATGATAGAGTGGCCAGACGGAAGGCACATGACAGCCTGCTTGGAGTTTGCCTAAAGGCGCTTAAAGATTCTCAGACCATGAGAAGCAAGATTCTCTGGTCTGATGAAACCAAGATTGAACTATTTGGCTTGAATGCCAAACGTCACGTCTGGAGGAAAAGTGGCACCATCCCTGCGGTAAATCATGGTGATGGCAGCATCATGGTGTGGAGATATTTTTCACTGGCAGGAACTGGGAGACTAGTCAGGATAGAGGGAAAGATGAACCGAGCAAAGTACAGAGAGATCCTTGATGAAAACCTGCTCCACAGCGTTCAGGACCTCGGGCGTAGGTTCACCTTCCAACAGGACAATGACCCTAAGCACACAGCCAAGACAACGCAGGAGTGGCTTCGAGTCAAGTCTCAATGTCCTTGAGTGGCCCAGCCAGAGCCCGGACTTGAATCTGATCTCTGGAGAGACTTAAAATAGCTGTGTAGTGACGCTCCCCATCCAACCTGATAGAGCTTGAGAGGATCTGCAGAGAAGAATGGGAGAAATTTCCCAATACAGGTGTGCCAAGCTTGTAGTGTCATACTCAAGAAGACTTGAGGCTTCAATCGCTCCCAAAGGTACTTCAACAAAGTACTGCGTGAAGGGTCTGAATATTTATATAAATGTGATATTTCAGTTTTTTTAATACATTTTTAAACATTTCTAAAAACCTGTTTTTGACTTGTCATTATGGGGTATTGTGTGTAGATTGATAAGGGGTGGGACGGGACTATTTAACCAATTTTTAGAATAAGGCTGTAACGTAACAAAATGTGGAAAAAGTCAAGGGGTCTGAATACTTTCCGAATGCACTCTGAATGGCGCACATGCACACTCCATGTCTTAATTGTATCAAGGATTAAAAATCCTTCTTTAACCTGTCTGCTCCCCTTCATCTACACTGATTTGAAGTGGATTTAACGAGTTTCATCAATAAGGGATCATAGACTAACAAGGTGAAACCCGGTCTAAGCTATGTCATGGAAAGAGCATAATATTTTGTGTACTCAATACAACACAGGAAAATCAACTTTTTGACTGCACTGGGCTTTTAATCACACAATGTTCTGTTTTCATTTCTATTCATGATAAAAGTAAGTAGAAAATGGAATTAGAAAATGTGTCACATTCCAATAAGTAGGTTGTCTTACTTAGGTAGTTAAAACAATTTGTATAGTGAACAAACATATAATGCTACATGTAAATTCTTTGTCCCATGTTTCATGCGCTGAAATAAAATATCCCAGAATTGTTCCATAAGCACAAAAAAACATATCTCTCAAATGTTTTGCACAAATTTGTTTACATCCCTGTTATTGTGCATTTCTCATTTGCCAAGATATTCCATCCACCTGACAGATGTAGCATATCAAGAAGCTGATTAATCATTACACAGGTGCAACATGTGCTGGGGACAATAAAAGGCCACTCTAAATGTGCAGTTTTGTCACACAACACAATGCCACAGATGTCTCAAGTTTTGAAAGACAGTGCAATTGGGGTGCTGACTGCAGGAATGTCCACCAGAGCTGTTGCCAGAGAATTGGATGTTCATTTCTCTACCATAAGCGTTGTTTTAGAGAATTTGGCTTAATGTCCAACTGGCCTCACAACTGCAGACCACGTGTAACCATGCCAGCCTCCACATTGAATTTCTTCACCTGTGGGATCATCTGAGGGGAGTGCTGTCTGTAATAAAGCCCTTTAGTGTGGAAAAACTCATTTTGATTGCCTGGGCCTGGCTCCACAGTGGGTGGGCCTTTGCCCTCCCAGGCTCACCCATGGCTGTGCCCTTGCCCAGTCATGTGAAATCCATAGATTAGGGCCAAAGGGCAACCGGAGAAGAAGGCTGACATTTCTACGTGTTTTTTTTTCTCTTCTCCTTTGCGTTGTTTGTAACTTTTTATTTTCTAACTTATTTTGTACATAATGTTGCTGCTACCATCTCTTATGACCGAAAATAACTTCTGGTCATCAGGACTGTGATTAACTCACCATGAACTGGCAGAATCCTTTTGTTACTTTAACTAGTCCGACGAGCCCGAGGTGAATGACATACTGCTTTCCCGGGAACATGCCCAGATCCCCGTCATTTGTGTGAAGAGAAGGTGGAGAAAAGGGGGGAATTCTCTGGGAATTCGAAGGCAATTGGAAAAAAAACCCACTGCCTTCCATTTTGCTAGCAAACGTGCAATCTTTGGAAAATAAAATCGATGACCTATGCGGAAGATTGAACTACCAACGGGACATTCAATACTGTAATATCTTATGCTTCACGGAGCCATGGCTGACCGACGACATTATCAACATACAGCTGGCTGGTTATACACTGTATCGCCAGGATATAACGGCGCCGTCTGGTAAGATAGGGGGTGGCGGACTATGTATTTTTGTAAATAACAGCTGGTGCACTATATCTAAGGAAGTCTCAAGGTTTTGCTCACCTGAGGTAGAGTATCTCATGATAAGCTATCTACCTAGAGAGTTTATCTGTATTTTTCGTAGCTGTTTACATACCACCACCGTCAGAGGCTGGCACTAAGACGGCATTGAATGAGCTGTATTCCGCCATAAGCAACAAGAAAACGCTCGCCCCGAGGCGGAACTCCTAGTGGCTGGGGACTTTAATGCAGGGAAACTTTAAATCGGTCAGCATGTTAATTGTGCAACCAGAGGGAAAACAACTCTGGACCACCTTTACTCCACACAGAGTGCATCGAAAGCTCTCCCTCGCCATCCATTTGGCAAATCTGACCATAATTCTATTCTCCTGATTCCTGCTTACAAGCAAAAATTAAAGCAGGAAGCACCAGTGACTAGATCAATAAAAAAGTGGTCAGATGAAGCAGATGCTAAGTTAAAGGACTGTTTTGCTAGCACAGACTGGAATATGTTCTGGTATTCCTCCGATGGCATTGAGGAGTACACCACATCAGTCATTGGCTTCATCAATAAGTGCATCGATGACTTCATCCCAACAGTGACCGTGCGTACATTCCCCAACCAGAACCCATGAATTACAGGCAACATCCGCACTAAGCTAAAGGCTAGAGCTGCCGCTTTCAAGGAGCAGGACTCTAACCCGGAAGCTTATAGAAATCCTGCTATGCCCTCCGACGAACCATCAAACAGGCAAAGTGTCAATACAGGACTAAGATTGAATCGTACTACACCGGCTCTGACGCATGTCGGGTGTGGCAGGGCCTACAAACCATTACAGACTACAAAGGGAAGCACAGCCGAGAGCTGCCCAATGACACAAGTCTACCAGACTAGCTAAACTACTTTTATGCTCGCTTCGAGGCAAATAACACTAAAACATGCATGCGAGCACCAGCTGTTTCGGAAGACTGTGTGATCACGCACTCCATTGACAATGTGAGTAAGACCTTTTAAACAGGTCAACATTCACAAGGCCACAGGGCCAGGCGGATTACCAGGACGTGTACTGGAGCATGCGCTGACCAACTAACATTTTCAACCTCTCCCTATCCGAGTCTAATACCAACATGTTTTAAGCAGACCACCATAGTGTCCTTGGGCACAGGAACTAAGGTAACCTGCCTAAACGACTACCGACCCGTAGCACTCACGTCTGTAGCCATGAAGTGCTTTGAAAGGCTGGTCATGGCTCACATCAACACCATCATCCCAGAAACCCTAGACCCACTCCAATTTGCATACAGTCCCAACAGATCCACAGATGATGCAATCTCCATTGCACTTCACACTGCCCTTTCCCACATGGACAAAAGGAACACCTATGTGAGAAGCTATACATTGACTACAGCTCAGCGTTCAATACCATAGTGCCCCCAACGCTCATCAATAAGCTAAGGACCCTGGGACTAAACACCTCCCTCTGCAACTGGATCCTGGACCTTCTGACAGGCCGCCCCCGGGTGGTAAGGGTAGGTAACAACACATCCGCCACGCTGATCCTCAACACAGGGGCCCCTCAGGGGTGCGTGCTCAGTCCCCTCCTGTACTCCCTGTTCACTTATGACTGCACGGCCAGGCACAGCTACAACACCATGAAGTTTGCCATTGACACAACAGTGGTAGGCCGGATCACCGACAACGACGAAACAGCCTATAGGGAGGAGGTCAGAGACCGGACCGTGTGGTGCCAGGACAACAACCTCTCTCTCAACGTGATCAAGACATGATTGTGGACTACAGGAAAAAGAGGACCAAGCACGCTCACATTCTCATCGACAGGGTTGTAGTGGAGCAGGTTGAGAACTTCAAGTTCCTTGGTGTCCACATCACCACAAACTAACGTGGTCCAAGCACACCAGATAGTCGTAAAGAGGCCACTACAAAACCTATCCCCCTCAGGAGACTGAAAAGATTTGGCATGGGTCCTCAGATCTTCAAAAAGGTTCTACAGCTGCACCATTGAGAGCATCCTGGTAGCATCACTGCCTGGTATGGCAACTGCTCGGCCTCCGACCGCAAGGTACTACAGAGGGTAGTGCGTATGGCCCAGTACATCAAGGGGCAAAGCTTCCTGTCATCCAGGACCGCTATACCGGCGGTGTCAGATGAAGGCCCTAAAAATTGTCGAAGACTCCAACCAACCAAGTCATAGACTGTTCTCTCTGCTACCACACGGCAAGCGGTACCGGAGCGCCAAGTCTAGGTCCAAGAGGCTTCTAAACAGCTTCTACCACCAAGCGATGAGACTCTTGAACATCTAATCAAATGGCTACCCAGACTATTTGCATTGCCCCCCTCCCCACACACACTGCTGCTACTCTCTGTTGTTAGCATCTATGCATAGTCACTTTAATAACTCTACCTTCATGTACATATTACCTCGACTAACCGGTACCCCCCGCACATTGACTCTGTACTGGTTCCCCCCTGTATATAGTCTCGCTATTGTTATTTTACTACTGCTCATTAATTACGTGTTACTTTTATTTCTTATTAGTTTTTTTATTTAGTTTTTTAACTGCATTGTTGGTTAGGGGCTCGTAAGTAAGGTGTTGTAACCTGTTGTATTCGGCGCATGTGACTAATACAATTTGAAATTCATTTTATTAAAATTAACCGATTAGTAAAACCTGACATTTTTGCACATTATTCGATTTTTTTCAGTATATCATTTGTGACTAATTTCACTGGTCTAGAAATAAAATTGAATAAAAATATTCAATTTTATTTCTGTCAGTCAATATGTTCTGTTCTGTCAAGCAGCTCTGATTCCAATGAAGGAGCCACCTACTATCAATGAATGTACCCGAGTGTGAATCTGTGGCACTATTTCCAGTGCTGCAGTTTTCCTTTATGGCCAGCAGAGAGCACTCATACATTAGAGAGCACAGAGTGGAATCGGTGAATCCCCTGAGTGCTCCATCCTACTATAATCCTCTGCTTTATTCAACATCTAAACAATTTAGCTGTGGGTCATAGCTGGGAAGGGAGTAGGAGTTGATGGGAGTGATGGGGTGATGGGTCTCCCTCTTTTTTTCCCTTTACCTTTAGACAAACGCTGTGCTAGAGTGCCTGTGCTATTAGCATTTCTGTGTGGGTGTTAGGAGCTTAAAAAAGACAGTGTAAATAGAGGCAGCATTCTCTAACAGGCTGTGCTAACAGTATATGAAATGCAAGGTAAGCATTATTTTTCCAGACAGAATCCACCACCCTGTATAGCTTTTCCATTATGGAAGAACATCATCAAATTACCTTCATTCCAATGAACTCATTACAAAAACATTCACAATCATTATATAGTGCAGTTTGAAAAGATAGCATATGAGAAGCGAAGGAGGCAGTCATAGGTCTAGGTCTCCTTTACTTAGACACTAGCAATAAGTATGTCTAATTGGGGAACAATAAAGTCTGGTTTTTCACATGCAGTGGGATAATACGGATTTGTAATTGTGGAATTATTTTATAAGGGCTAAGACATGATTGGTTATATTGATATTTCCTTTGTATCATTTGTACCAAATGTATCATACAATTCTTAATTCTACAAGGCCTATAACCTAATGATAGACAATAATCAAATGTTAGGGGAAAAATCATGAAGTTGTGAATGAAGGATGCCAGTCCTGCTCACAAACCTTATTGTAATGTTGATATAACATAAGGTAAACAGTAATATGTAACAATCACATATCCAGGAAGGAGACTCTCCAAAAAGGAGGCATTTCAATGGTAGCTATAATTTGCAGCATTTTTCACATTACGTTCACCTCTGTCTACCAGAGTGCAAAAACAGTGGCCAGCCCGGTCTGTCTTACATATTCAGATCATTGCCTCAATTAAGGGAAACTCAGCACAATATGAACTGGCATAAATGTTTATGGAAATGTAATATCAGATTTGAAGGGGTCATTGGTATCCTGGGCTCTCTATGGTAATGGCCCAGTCTTGAAAATCAGTCCGGTCCCTGTCTGAAGTGGAGCAGCTGACGGATCATTCCCATGCTGCCTGCGGAAGTTATAAAAGAATAGTCCAATTTATTCCCCGGAAACATGTATTTATTACCGTCATTACAGTGGCGGGGAGAAGAAGTAACATGTTGCTGTAAATGTCTTTTAAAAAAGGAATGTGAATATATACATACATATTGATTATGTCTGTGTTTTCAGATGTCATAGCCTAGGATGCAATGCCGTAACAGCTGATGTATAATTTAGTAAAATACGTCCCTGTCCAAAATAAGAGGGACTGTGTTTGACAAGTTATGTTAGTGTAGCAGCAGGCTAAATGGGAAGTAGCAAACCAGACTTCGTCTTTTATTTAACAAGGCAAGTCGGTTAGGAACAAATTCTTATTTACAATGATGGCCTACCAAAAGGCAAAAGGCCTCCTGCAGGGACGGGGGCTGGGATTAAAATAAAAATATAGGACTAAACACATCACGACAAGACACTCTTTGCTGTTCCACTTTCACTTCAAGTGCCAATTTTCTGAAAAGTACAGACCGTTTTTAAAAACATTTCATTTGAAGCTCACCTTGCACTAAGACTTCATGAATGCTCTTATGGATAAACTGTGTAGTCAGAACTACAAGGTTGCACTTCCCAAAATTATGACTTGACCATGTAACTATTGATTGTGTGTGTGTGCGTTTTGTGTAATTACAGTTTTATCTGTCTGGTATTCCCTAAATCAAACAATCTCTCAATGAGAAGCAAAAAATGTTTAAAAAATTTCACCATGCTCAAAGGGATATAAAAATGTCAGCTTTTTTATTTTTACCCATCCATCAATAGGTGCCCTTCTTTGCGAGACATTGGTAAACCTGCCTGGTCAAGTGATTGAATCTGTGTTTGAAATTCACTGCTTGACTTTAGGGACCTTACATATACAAGTCGGAAGTTTACATAAACAAGTTTTAATGACTCCAACTTAAGTGTTTCAACCACTCCACAAGTTTCTTGTTAACAAACTAGTTTTGGCAAGTCAGTTAGGACATCTACTTTGTGCATGACACAAGTCATTTTTCCAACAATTGTTTACAGACAGATTATTTCACCGTATCACAATTCCAGTGGGTCAGAAGTTTACATACACTAAGTTGACTGCCTTTAAAACAGCATGGAAAATTCCAGAAAATGTCATGGCTTTAGAAGCTTCTGATAAGCTAATTGACATAATTTGAGTCAATTGGAGGTGTACCTGTGGATGTATTTCAAGGCCTACCTTCAAACTCAGTGCCTCTTTGCTTGACATCATGGGAAAATCTAAAGAAATCAGCCAAGACCTCTGAAAAATTATTTGTAGACCTCCCAAGGTTCATCCTTGGGAGCAATTTCCAAACGCCTGAAGGTACCACGTTCATCTGTACAAACAATAGTACGCAAGTAACACCATGGGACCACATAGCCATCATACCGCTCAGGAAGGAGACGCGTTGTGTCTCCTAGAGATGAATGTACTTTGGTGCGAAAAGTGCAAATCAATCCCAGAACAACAGCAAAGGACCTTGTGAAGATGCTGGAGGAAACAGGTACAAAAGTATCTATATCCACAGTAAAACCAGTCCTATAATCAACATAACCTGATAGGCCGCTAAGCAAGGAAGAAGCCACTGCTCCAAAACCGCCATACAAAAGCCAGACTACGGTTAGCAACTGTACATTGGGACAAAGATCATACTTTTTTGAGAAATGTCCTCTGGTCTGATGAAACAAAAATAAAATTGTTTGGCCATAATGACCATCATGGAGGTAAAAGGGGGAGGCTTGCAAGTCGAAGAACACCATCCCAACCGTGAAGCACGAGGGTGGCAGCATCCTGTTGTGGGGGTGCTTTGCTGCAGGAGGGACTGCTGCACTTCATAAAAGAGATGGCATCATGAGGTAGGAAAATTATGTGGATATATTGAAGCAACATCGCAAGACATCAGTCAGGAAGTTAAAGCTTGGTCGCAAATGTGTCTTCCAAATGGACAATGACTCCAAGCATACTTCTGAAGTTGTGGCAAAATGGCTTAAGGACAACAAAGTCAAGGTATTGGAGTGGCCATCACAAAGCCCTGACCTCAATCCTATAGAAAATGTGTGGGCAGAACTGAACAAGTGTGTGCGAGCAAGAGGCCTACAAACCTGACTCAGTTACACCAGCTCTGTCTAGAGGAATGGGCCAAAATGCAACCAACTTAGTGGGAAGCTTGTGGAAGGCTACCTGAAGAGTTTGACCCAAGTTAAACAATTTTAAAGGCAATGCTACCAAATACTAATTGAGTGTATGTAAACTTCTGACCCACTGGAAATGTGATGGAAGAAATAAAAGCTGAAATAAATAATTCTCTACCATTCTGACATTTCACATTCCTATAATCAAGTGATCCTAACTAACCTAAGACAGGGGATTTTTATTAGGATTGAATGTCAGGAATTGTGAAAAACAGAGTTTAAATGTATTTGGCTAAGGTGTATGCAAACTTCCGACTTCAACTGTAATCGTGTGCGTGGGGTACAGAGATGAGGTAGTCATTCACAAATCATGTTAAACACTATTACTGCACACAGAGTGTCACGCTCGTCTGAATGAATGGACCAAGGCGCAGCGTACTTGGAGTTCCACGTGTTTAATAAATATGAAACTCACCAAAACGTGACGTTCTGGGCTGCTCACAGGCAGCTACACAAAAACAAGATCCCACAAACAACAGGTGGAAAAAGTCTGCCTAAATATGATCCCCAATCAGAGACAACGATAGACAGCTGCCTCTGATTGGGAACCATACCAGGCCAACAAAGAAATAGAAAACATAGATATCCCACCCTAGTCACCCCCTGACCTAACCAAATAGAGAATTAAAAGGATCTCTAAGGTCAGGGCGTGGCACAGAGTGAGTCCATGCAACTTATTATGTGACTTGTTCAGCAAATTTGTACTCCTGAACTTATTTAGGCTTGCCATAACAAAGGGGAGGAATACATATTGACTCAGGACATTTCAGCTTTTCATTTTGAATTAATTTGTAAAAATGTCTAAAAATACAATTCCACTTTGACATTATGGTGTATTGTGTGTGGGCCAGTGACAAATCTCAATTGAATCCATTTTAAATGCTGGCTGTAATACAAGAAAATGTAGAAAAAGTCAAGGGGTGTGAATACTTTCTGAAGGCACTGTGTATTTGTCTAGTCTGAATAAATGAATGTTACATTTCGCCATTTTCTTGCTTAAAGAATATCTAATTGAATCATATCTGAATCTGTACCTTTTTGAACATAAGGCTTTTAGATTACACCTTTTAAGGCCCCCAACAAAAGCCTTGCTCTGGGTTTCAGAAGGACATACTGTATGCAAGGTGCCCTTTTAAGATGCAGACAGGCTAATCATTTGTGATTGCGTCCTTGCCTCGTCCCACACATCTACTTTCTTGACCTTGGTTTTTTGACTGGCTCTATTTTGATTTGCCTGCTCGGAGTGCCAAAGGTGTTCAGAGTTATACTCGTTTTCTCTTGCATTGAGGCAAGAGGTAGACATCATCCAAATATCTGCCAGGAAGCTTATTGATATGTGAATGTGATGGTCACACCGTAATAGTTACGCCGGCTACATAATTGAATGCATTGTATTGGAAAGCAATCTTCTCACTGTTAGAAATGGGGAGTTGGGAGGATTTCAAAAATATATATATATATATATATATATATATATATATACCTATAACATAATTGAGTTCATATACTCGATGTACAGCAGTCACATTTGGCTCTGCCAAGGCTGTGCTTGGGGAGAAGGGGGTAATTGTGAGGATGGCAATCAAAGGGGTCATGCGTTTCAATTGAGGGACACATGGATGCAGATGAATCAACACAACCTGTGTGCGTATATGTGTGTGTGTGTGTGTGTGTGTGTGTGTGTGTGTGTGTGTGTGTGTGTGTGTGTGTGTGTGTGTGTGTGTGTGTGTGTGTGTGTGTGTGTGTGTGTGTGTGTGTGTGTGTGTGTGTGTGTGAGAGAGAGAGCAAACTCTGCCCTATTTTTGTTACATCTCAAAGAAAAGACTTTCACCGTAGGACATAAAAATATAAACAACTGGCCATATGGATATACGATAACCCGAAAGATGATTGGGATGTATTGTGGTGGTTGTGAATAGGCCCTGTGATGATGTAAATTGAAGAGGCCTTTAAAAGTGGAACGGCCTACTGCATATGCATCAAGGCACATCAAAGCCTTTTCAGGGGTCCCACATTTACATAGCGACATCACTGATGCTATGGGAACCCAGCAACCCTGTCTTTGGACCACTTCTGAATAAAGTGGGGGCTTGTGGAAGTCCTTCAGCACGATTAGAACAGGAGTCAAGGAAGTTCCCTTTGGTTTTCCTTTCCTTTAAAACGGGCTTAGGCTTGGAAGTCTGGCTCCTCCATGTTTGGATAGGCATCCTTGTAACGTGTGTGTTAGATACACATTTTGGTAAGGGCACTGGTACAAGAAACAAGGTATTTGTTGGTGTGAGTTGTGCGTTTGATTGATGGGACATGTACTGAGCTGTATTGATGTTTTTTCTAGGATTTCACTGACTGTGGCAACAATATAATTATTTTTATCCTTTAAGGCTATTTACCTGTTATGTGCTTGACTTGTGTGAATTCTGAACCATTGTTTCTTGTATGAAATTATAAAAGGTTTGTGTGTCTTTTGACACAACTGGTGAGGTTTTCCTTATTGGATACAACTGCCATACACATTTGAAATCTTAAGTGCTCTCAATGTGAAAGACCACCGTCACAATTAACTATTGCTTCTTGAAATGATGCTCTATCAACAAAACACAGGGCTATTGACTGTTTTCTTTGTATTTTCAGGAGAGAAACGACAAAAATGAAAACCTACTCTGCTGTACAGTCTAAAGGTGAGTTTAGAATGCATTACAAAGCCAAAGCCTAAATAATGCTGTCTATCTTTGTCATATCTCCAAGCAGGCTAGCTAGTTGTTAGCAATAAGTTATCAATATTGTGAACCACGTGAGATGTTATGCTAATGTCAGAATCATCCATCTTTTTATGGATCACAAATGGGTGTGAAAAGGGCACATGGACAATTATTCAAGATCTTGCTCTCTGTAATAGCCATGTTACATGTGTAATTAGTATGCATTTCGCAGTGACTATCGGTTCCTATTTGCATTTGAATACACCCCCCCCCCCCCCCCCCCCCCCCCCCACCCATCTCTGCTTTTATGGATTTCATGATTCAGTTTCAGGCGTCAAATGTTGGGTCTGTTATTTATTTTGTAGCTTTTTGGGGAGAGTCAGACGACAGCAACTCCGAGATAGAAGCAGCTCTGCGCCCTCAATACAATACGAACAATGACAACTCTGAGGATTTTTAGGACTGACTACCTGAGAAGAGGGATTCTTAACACAAGCTGCTGAGAGAAAGCGCTTTAGAGAACATCTGCATACTGTTTATTTTTCTTCCATTTGTTACCCGACTAAATTCTATCTACGTTGTAAACTGTATGCATACTGTATCATAAAAAAAGGTATAATGATAAACCTGATACCTCTTACTATGGTTAAAGTATGTGAAGAGTTTTCAAACACACCGATGTTAACCCTGCTTCAGTCTCTTTATCTGAATGACTCTTACAACTCATAATAACAGCTTGAAATAGATTAAACGGGTCTTTTGAAGCGATTTGTTTGCACTAGGCTGGAAATCATGCATTTTGAATGCTGCTAGCATCTCCGAGTGGTCTGCATCTAGCATGCTTGAGTGTAGTGACGTGAGTCACCTGTGAAATGACAAAGAACAATGGCCACTCTGGATGTTACCAAACGACCTGCGGACCTGTTGAAGTGGCCCATCGCCCAGGACAAGATGTACCGTCGTGTTAACAGATCCACAATGATCACAATGTATGTTTTTGAAACAAGTTGTACTTATATACAATGATTATGTCAGACCTGTATATCAGACCTGTATTCTTTTTCCTTTTTCATTTCTCATGGGCCTTTTCATTTGCTATGACATTTCAAACTCACTCATTTTTTATTGCTCAGAAGAAGTACAATCATGTTTTCATGTTCTATTTTTGTATAATGCTTTGTGATCAAATTATGTGTCGAGTAGACCTACAGTACTCAAAAGACATAATAATTAATTTTGTGGAAAAAAACATGCAGTTTGTTAAACCCATCAACCTCCCTCCTCCCATCCACCCTTTTCCTTTTCACCCTTCAAGTAGCAGTGCATGTCAATGACAGTGACTATTCATTACACTAGTTAAAATGCCTTGGAAATAAATTCACCTGAACCATGCAGCATCTCCACTGGCCCTCAGCCTGTTTTCCAGTTCTGTAAATAACCTGTTACTCCTATCTTGTAAGAGGTCGCCTTTCTGAATCGTACATGAAAGTTAATCTGTATCATGTCTATAGAATATTGAACATTTGCAAAGCCATGTTATGTTGTAATATTGTAAAAGCCCCTGGCGTTCAGTACATCGGTAGGATTCCATTAGTCAGCTTTTAGGTGACTTTATATGCCTGAACCTTCTAAAGTAGGACTCCACACTCATTACCAGTAATGGCTTCAGCCAGCCCTGCACCTCACGCAGAAAGGGAATGTGTCGGGATAATTTGGAGTTTGCTAAAAGGCTCCCTAACATAATATCCGTGTTAAGGAGCAGGTCAACAGATACTTGGTGCAGCAGATAAGAGAGGAGGTATATTGTACAAAATACACAGATTATACCAAACATTAGGAACACCTTCCTATTAAGTTGCACCCCCCCCCCCCACACACACACACACCCTTTTGCCCTCAGAACAGCCTCAAATCATCGGGGGATGGACTACAAGGTGTCAAGCGTTCCACATTGGAGTCAACCACTGGTCCTGGTTGACTCCAATGCTTCCCACAGTTGTGTCAAGTTGGCTTGATGTCCTTTAGGTTGTGGACCATTCTTGATACACACAGGAAACTGTTGAGCGTGAAAAATCCAGCAGTGTTGCAGTTCTTGTTACAACCGGTGTGCCTGGCACCTACCATAACCTACCATACCTTGTTCAAAGGCACTTCAAACTTTTGTCTTGCCCATTCACCCTCTGAATGGCCCACATACACAATCTCATGCCTCAAGGTTTAAAAATCCTTCTTTAACCTGTCTCCTCTTCATCTACACTGATTGAAGTGGATATAACAAGTGACATCAATAAGGGATCATAGCTTTCACCTGGTCAGTCTGTCATGGAAAGAGCAGGTGTTCTTAATGTTTTGTATACTCGGTGTATAACAACACAATAAATGGCTTAGAAGATAACTTTTCCTGATTGACACAGTGGTAGCAGGCTGCAAATAATTTGTAATTTTGTATTTATTTAATTCACCTTTATTTAACTAGGCAAGTCAGTTAAGAGAAAATTCTTATTTACAATGACGGCCTATCAAAAGGCCTACTGCGGGGACGGGGGATTAAAAAATAAATACAATATAAATATAGGACAAAACACATCACGACAAGAGAGACAACACAACACTACATAAAGAGAGACCTAAGACAACAACATAGCAAGGCAGCAACACATGACAACACAGCATAGTATCAACACAACATAACACCAACATTGTAGCAGCACAAAACATGGTACAAACATTATTGGGCACAGACAACAGCACAAAGGGCAAGAAGGTAGAGACAACAATACATCACACTAAGCAGCCACAACTGTCAGTAAACGTGTCCATGATTGAGTCTTTGAATGAAGAGATTGAGATAAAACTGTCCAGTTTGAGTGTTTGTTGCAGCTCTTTCTAGTCGCTAGCTGCAGTCAGCTGAAAAGAGAAGTGACCCAGGGATATGTGTGCTTTGGGGACCTTTAACAGAATGTGACTGGTAGAATGGGTGCTGTATTTGGAGGATGAGGGCTTCAGTAGATATCTCAGATAGGGGGGAGTGAGGCCAAGAGGGTTTTATAAATAAGCATCAACCAGTGGGTTTTGCGACGGGTATACAGACGACCAGTTCACAGAAGAGTATAGAGTGCAGTGATGTGTCCAATAAGGAGCATTGGCAGCAAATCTGATGGCCCGAATGGTAAAGAAAATCTAGCCGCTCGAGAGCACCCTTACCTGCCGATCTACAAATGATGTCTCCGTAATCTAGCATGGGTAGGATGGTCATCTGAATCAGGGTTAGTTTGGCAGCTTGGGTGAAAGAGGAGCGATTACGATAGAGGAAACCAAGTCTAGATTTAACTTTAGCCTGCAGCTTTGATATGTGCTGAGAGAAGGACAAAGCGCAATCTAGCCATACTCCCAAGTACTTGTATGAGGTGACTACCTCAAGCTCAACCCTCTGAGGTAGTAATCACACCTGTGGTGAGAGGGGCATTCTTCTTACCAAACCACATGACCTTTGTTTTGGAGATGTTTAGAACAAGTTTACGGGTAGAGAAAGCTTGTGGGACACTAAGAAATCTTTATTGTAGAGCATTTAACACACAATCCGGGAGGGGCCAGCTGAGTATAAGACTATCATCTGCATATAAAGGGATGAGAGAGCTTCCTACTGCCTGTAAATTGAGAAGAGCGTGGGGCCTAGGATCGAGCCTTGGGGTACTCTCTTGGTGACAGGCAGTGGCTGAGTCAGCAGATGTTCTGACTTTATACCCTGCACTCTAAGAGAGGCACAGTAGTTGTGTGTATCTGTACTGATGGCGCAAAAGCCATGACAGGGAGACATAGTGGAGTTGTAAGGCGCGTGCAAGCAGTCGCTGCCGACGCCACTTGGGTACACTGCAGCATCCCCCGAGAGGCTCTTGCTGCCAAGGGAATGCCTGACAACTGGAAAGACGTTTTGGACACTACAGTGAAAATGGTTAACTTTGTTAAAGCAAGGCCCTTGAACTCTCGTGTATTTTCTGCATTATGCAAAGATTTGGGCAGCGACCATGTAACGCTTTTACAACATACGCTGGTTATCAAGGGGCAAAGTATTGGCATGTTTTTTAACGTTGAGAGACGAGCTTAAAGTTTTATTTATTGACCATCATTTTCACTTGTCTGACACACGACTGGCCTATCTGGGTGATGTTTTTTCTCGCCTGAATGATCTGAATCGAGGATTACAGGGAGACTCTCAGACACTCTGCAACTATATTCAATGTGCAGGACAACATTGAGGCTAGGACTAAGAAGTTGGAGATCTTTTCTGTCTGCATTAACAAGGACAACACACAGGTCTTTCCATCATATGATTTTTTGTGTGCAAATGACCTCAAGCTTACGGAAAATGTCAAATGTGATATGCGAAGCACCTGAGTGAGCTGGGTGCGCAATTACGCAGGTACTGGATTCATTATCCCTTTCATGCCCTGCCTACAGTTCAGTTACCGATATCTGAACAAGAGCCTCATCAAAATTGCAATTTTATTTAATCAGAAGCCACTGCCAGATTTCTGGATAGGGCTGCGCTCAGAGTTTCTTGCCTTGGCAAATCGCGCTGGTAAGACACTGATGCCCGTTGCAACCACGTACCGATGTGAGAGTGGATTCTCGGCCCTCACTAGCATGAAAACTAAATACAGGCACAGACTGTGTGTGGAAAATGATAAGACTGAAACTCTCTCCAATACAACCCAACATTGCAGAGTTATGTGCATCCTTTCAAGCACACCCTTATCATTAACCTGTAGTGAGTTATTCACAATTTTTGATGAACAAATAAGGTTTCATATGTAAGATGACTAAATAAAGAGCGAAATGATTATTATTGTTATATTATTATTTGTGCCCTGGTCCTATAAAAGCTCTTTGTCACTTCCCACGAGCCAGGTTGTGACAAAAACTCATACTCATTCTTATGTTTAATAAATGTATCGTATAGTGTGTATGTGGCAGGCTTACAATGATGACAAAAAACAGCATTTGAGAGTGCGCTGACACTGGTGCTAGAGGGGGTACGCAGTTGGAGGTTGAATGTTTGAAGGGGTACTGGACTATAAAAAGTTTGGGAACCACTGTTCTACCGTATCAAAAGCTTTGGCCAAGTCAATAAAAATACCAGCACAACATTGCTTAGATGCAAGGGCAATGGTGACATCATTTAGGACCTTTAAGGTTGCAGTGACACATCCATAACCTGAGCGGAAACCAGATTGCATACCCGAGAGAATACTATAGACATCAAGAAAGCCAGTCAGTTGATTATTGACAAGTTTTTCCAACACTTTTGATAAACGGGGCAAAATAGAAATAGGCCTATAACAGTTAGGATCAGCTTGATCTCCCCCTTTAAATAAAGGATGAACCATGGCTGCCTTCCAAGCAATGGGAACCTTCCCAGAGAGGAGAGACAGGTTAAAAAGATCAGAGATAGGCTTGGTGATAATAGGGGCTCACCTTAAAGAAGAAAGGATCTAAACCATCTGACCCAGATGTTTTTTGGGGGTCAAGTTTAAGGAGCTCCTTTGGCACCTCATACTCAGTGACTGCCTGCAGGGAGAAACTTTGTAGCGGGGCAGGGGAAAAAAGAGGGAGAAGCATTGGGGATAGTCACAGAATGGGTGGGAGTTGAGGAAACGTTGGACGGGCAAGGAGGCATGGCTGGGTCAAATAGGAATCCTGACTTAATGAAGTGGTGATTAAAGAGCTCAGCCATGTGCTTCTTGTCAGTAACAACCACATCATCAACATTAAGGCACATGGGCAGCTGTGAGGGAGAGAGTTTATTCTCCAGGTCTTTAACCGTTTTCCAGAACTTCTTGGGGTTAGACCCACAGAGAGTGAACTGCTCCTTAAGGGAACTACCTTTGGCCTTCCGGATAGCCTGAGTGCACTTATTTCTAATTTTCCTGGTTTTTCTATTCTCTATGTTGGTTAGGTCGGGGTGTGACTAGGGTGGGTTATCTAGGTGATTTATACATCTATGTTGGCCTGGTATGGTTCCCAATCAGAGGCAGCTGTTTATCATTGTCTCTGATTGGGGCTCATATTTAGGCAGCCATTTCCCCTTTGTGTTTTGTGGGATCTTGACTATGGATAGTTGCCTGTTAGCACTATTTTTAGCTTCACGTTTAGTTTGAGATTTATTGTTTTATTTTGCTGTGAGTTTCACTTAGTAATAAAAAGATGTGGAACCCAGATCACGCTGCGCTTCGGTCCACTCATTATAACGATCGCGACAATTGTACAGCAATTTCATCAGGTAACATGAATATATAGCCGGCGAGAGGTGGTTAGGATAGGATGGGAGGGCAAATGTCTGTGTAACCAATAGAGAGTCAGAGTCCCGAGTGTGGGAACACACATAGTCTGTCCCACGGTTGAGTTAAGAAATTCGACTTGGGGCTAGCCATTGTAAGTTCAGTCACTCACCCCAACAGTGTGTGTGTGCTGGAGGTGAGCGAAAGCTCGGGAGAGAGGGGGGAGTGTGGTGGGGGTACCTGTACCAGACAGGGGGAGACAGGCCAGGGCAGACGGTGAACAGATCGCCAGGTGGAATCCAAGCAGGCAACAGGAGTGTCATACCCACTTGGGAGAAGCTTTTATTTTTGGAGGCAGAGTTCTTGTAGAAAATTCCAGTGAATGGTCTTTGAACAGCATGACGGGGCTTCAGAGGATGCTTCAAAGACTCCTGCCACTTGTTGGGCCCAAAGGCCTCGACACCTTTTACTTCACACCTTAGTGCTAATTGAATTTGTATCTGGTCTGTCCTTGCAAGCCTTAACTCAGCATTCAGTCCCCATTAAGTCAAATATATCATTGTAATGTACTTTATTTTTCATTTTTTTCTTTTTTCTTTTTCTTCTTGGCTTTCAAAATAGCATCAGACCAAACACTACTTACTCAGTTCCAGGTTAGATGGTGTCCTCAGTTCTCTGCTGTTTGCTTGCTAGAGCACCCTGACATGTCAGGGGAGATTATGTGATTCAAGGCTCAATGACTTCTTGAAGGATACATACTTATTGGATAATACAGACAATATTAGAGCATCGGCTCTTCAACAAATAGTATGAGATCTGTTGTTGAAGCATCAAACATGGGCTACTTGCAATATAGGTCATTTTACATACGATCATCACTCCCAATTACAAAGCCGAGTCTTAGTTGGATGTGATGTGAACACATGCCATATAATGTGTAGTTTCTATCACAACGGATATGTCTACCATAGAAAGAAATGCCCTTTTATGCTTGTGTATGGCCATGCAGGATGCACTCATAACAAACAATTTAACCAACAGTGTGAGTGCATTGTTGCATTGTTGCATTTGTTGCATTGTCGTGAAGGAACCTGCAAGTAAGCATTTGGTTGGATGGTGTATACCATGTGTGTGTGCAGTGGTGGTTTTAGCATGTCAATCGTGGGGCAAACTCACTACACTACACGACACAACACAAAACTAAACAATACATTAATTGGACTACAACAGTGACAAACGGTGCCCATAAACTGTTAGGGCCAACATAAAGCTGTCCCAACAGCAGTCCCAACACCTTACCACTGCTACCACTGGCTATCAGCGAAGCCCTTTCTGGCAGCAAAACTGTTCTAAAATGTGCGCCGCACATGTGAGCGGTTTCATGGACAGAGCTGGAACTATCCATTATATATTTTGAAAGAGGTGGGTTTAAATATGCAACTATCATGGGTTGCTAATATGATTTGGCTGCTAGACGATGAAAGAAAGTTGAAAGAAAACCAATAGAACAAGAGAAAGCCTATGAGTGAGTCTTTATTTAAAAAATAATTGCCTCCACGTTTCTATGGTGGGATTTTGGCTATAGGCTACTTTCAAGTAAAGTAAGACATGCCTCATAATATGAAGTAAAACATCCAGGTTTCAAACAATTAAGGAATAGAAAAATATAGCCATGCTAATGATAGGCCTAACCATATTCTGGTAGATGGGAAGGCTTTCCCAAAAACCTTCTCTATTAAATGTTAACTACAGTAGATGCGAGGTAGCCTACCTGTCAGAATGATATCATGATTATTTGCATCAATCTGAAAACCTGTGCATTTTTTTACATGAATCTGTTTCAATGGTAGGCCTACTATTAGCCTACTTGCACAGTACAGCTTGTGTTTGCCCTACTGTGAAAGACCAATACGGGATTCATATTTTTTTATTATTCAGAGTGTAGGCCTATGTCACTGTTTCTCATAGTCAACATACTATAACTAACGCATTAGTAAACCCTCTACAGTCATGCAGTACAGTGTACAGTCAGAAAGCAGTTTAGCAGTTACACCGGTGGGCCCCGCTGGCAATACATTTATAAAATCTAAATCTTACCTTGACTTGGAAGAGTTCCAGTGTTGGATAGCCATAGCCAGTGTCATGACTGTCCTGATCAGGTCAGGTTACAGGAGACCACAACCCTACAGATTATCTCTCAACCCCAACAGAGAAGGAGAGATCTAGGGCTATGAAGATGTGTGGGTTTTATGACCCCTCACGTCCCTGGTAAATCTTAGGCCACACAACATTCCTGTGTCCCCTCAATATGGAGAACCAGCCTCAGAACATTAAACATGAAATAAAGGGACTTTGGAACAATGGTTTCCGTCAGCCACAATGTTGGTCATGATGATAGATGGAATATGAAAATGTATGTCATATTTGTTTTGTTATTAAAGGTTAATAGATGACGTTATTATGAAAACATTGTAACGGCAACAGTTTACCTAGTATATGTTTGATGTTTATACATTGTACGTAGTGTGGAAAATGTCCAAATCAAAGAGAATGCTTTGGTAAAGATGAAATGTGAAGTTAGTTGTCTGAAATTGGATTTGAGTCAAATCTAGACCTTGCCTGTTAACTTGATACGCCCAGAGAATTGCCCTAAAGGCCGTTACACCCACTTCTGACCCGAGGGTATAAAACCTGTGAGTGAAGAATTTACAGATGAGACTAAGTGACCCAAGCTACAGCCGAGGTCTAAAAAGTCAACAAACCCAAAACGCAACACAAGTTTGAAGACAAAGAAATATTTTTCTACCCAAGCTACGGATGAGTAGCTGTGTCTAAGCGGGTGAATTCAAGTCGAACCACCTAGCCTCCACTCCCCATCGAATCGTGGTATCTACACTGTTTCATTCCTACGCTGTGAGCTCTGAGCTACAGAGCTGTCTGTCCTCAGAAGAGCCCTTCCAGAACAAGGGCGAGGGAACAGACTCCTAAGCCAAAAGGACACTGACATCGTGAGGACAACCAAAGAGTTGCGCCGGAGAAGTGCGTCATTGAGCAGTCCGAACGGTCCACGCGGAGAATCCACGGAGACCTTCCCCACGTAATTACATCATTATATTCTGACCCATAAGAGCAGCAGTTTGGGGCAAGGCTAGGGTTAGAATAAGCATAGCTGACAAATTCACCCAAATGTATATTTCTCTCGTGTACTTTCTCTTTTTCTCTCTCTTTTAAATCCCCATTTTGGGTAACACGCGCCATAGTGTGTTGGCCCGTTATAATAAGTTCTAATCCATAGCCTAGAATGTGTTTTTGTCTATGTATATCTTTTATCATCATTTTAGCTTTTTAGTAAATAAATACTCAACTAAGATTGGTGTGGTACGAACTCATTGGTGAGACCCGGGTCCGTGCAGATTCCCGGATTATGCAACATTCAGAACGAGACTGTAGAGGTAACTGATTAATTAGCGGCTGTTGTAAAATCGATATTCTGATATTCTTTGAGTTCATTTTGGAAATAGAAACTCAATAAAACACATTTTCCCATGGTGCCCCAGGTTAATGAGTTAATAATTGCTTGATTCAGTTAATCACGCAATTAGAAACCTTTAATCATTCGATGAGCAACAGCTGTCACATTAACTAATACAAGGTCACGACACCAGCTAGGCTAAACTAGGCACCTGCATTCCCTAGCTATGTGAAAGTTTTAAAAAACCACAACCAAATATAGCTAGGTCTCTCTCTCTCTCTCTCTCTCTCTCTCTTGCTTCATATTCATTTTGAAATAACTTAATTTGTTCAAAACTGTTAAACTGTTGTCTCTCTCTCTATTTTAGTTAACTACTCAACTACTAGCGGTGCTAGCTAGCTGTAGCTTATGCTTTCAATACTAGATTCATTGACTGATCATTTGATTGGGTGGACAACATGTCAGTTCATGCTGCAAGAGCTCTGATAGGTTGGAGGACGTCCTCCGGAAGTTGTCATATTTACTGTGTAAGTCTATGGAAGTGGGTAAGAACCATGAGCCTCCTATGTTTTGTAAGGAAGTCAATGGACCCAGAGAAGGACAGAAACTAGCTGGTGCTACACTGTGGTGCTACCCTACAGAGGTCTTCTGAGGCTACTGTAAACCTTCTTTGCAAAACCGTGTATTTTAATCAGTTATTTGGTGACGCGAATATATTTAGTTTAGTTTTATCTAAAAAGTATAACTTTAAAGTTTCACTATTTTATTTTTTATGAAATTCACTGAGGAGGATGGTCCTCCCCTTCCGCCTCTGAGGAGCCTCTATTGATGTGTATCCTCTACATACAACTAATAAAACCTTGAAATGGAATGACTAGATTGTTGTGTCTTGCAATTCTATGGGCAACACCCTGTAGGGCAGGCCTATGTTCCTGTTTAAAATGCCCCGCAGTGTCTTTGAGGCATCCGGAAGTGCTGTAGAAATGAAAAATTCACTCTCCATCAAATCTCCAAAGAGTACCTCTTGGAGCAAAGAATGCCTAATATAAAGAAGCTCTATGCCTTTTTGTACCATGTAAGATGAATTCCTTTCCACTGGAAGGCAACTGTTTATTTTACCTGTATACTTCTTGCATACAGTATCTCAAGGACACATGAAGGACATGCTTTTAGTTTGTCACTTTGGTAAATGCTCCAGTCTAAAGTGCTCCCACAAAGCCTTTTCATGGCTCCAAACAAGGTAAAGAAACACCAACATAAAGTGTCTTAATAGGGCGTCGGGCCGCCACGAGCCGTCAGAACAGTTTCAATGAGCTTTGGCATAGATTCTACAAGTGTCTGGAACTCTATTGGAGGGATGTGACTCCATTATTCCGAGAAAGATTCCATCATTTGGTGTTTTGTTGATTGTGGTGGAAAATACTGTCTCAGGCGCCTCTCCAGAATCTCCCATAAGCGTTCAATTGAGCTGAGGTCTGGTGACTGACACACACACATACACACATATGTAAACCCCCTATGCTCCTTTGAAACCCCTCTTTCAAAGTCACTGAGATCTCTTCTTTTAGCCATGGTAGCCAAAATAATGGGCAACTGGGCATTTTTATACATGACCCAAAGCATGATGGGATGTTAATTGCTTAATATACTAAGGAACCACACCTGTGTGGAAGCACCTACTTTCAATATACTTTGTATCCCTCATTTACTCAACGGTTTCCTTTATTTTGGCAGTAACCTATACATGTATATGTATTGAATACACTGATAGTATTCTGTCCACCAGGGAAAGCTGTAGGGGACAACGCTGGAGAAGGGAGGCAGGTACGGGGAGTCAACATTTAATTTGGAACGGACATGCAACAGGACAGGAACAGTGTCAGAACTGGGAAACACAAAGACAGACGACAATCAATGCAGAAGCAGGGAACAGAGCGCTGAACCAGACAGATATAGGGAAGGTAATGACAGAGGTGATTGAGTCCAGGTGAGTCCAATAATTGCTGATGCGCATGATGGGGGAAGGCAGGTGTGCGTAATGATGATGGCAGGAGTGCGCAATGCTGGGGAGCCTGGCGCCCTCGAGCCTGGCGCCGCCCTGGAAGTGCGGGAGCAGGCGTGACAGAAAGCCCTGTATCTGCACCTCAGCACATAATTAAATAGTTGTTTTGTCTGTTACAGTGCCTTCAGAAAGTATTCATACCCCTTAAATTATTCCACATTTGGTTGTGTTACAGCCTGAATTCAAAATGTATTACTTTTTTTCCTTCTCACCCACACACAATAGACAATAATGATAAAGTGAAAACAGGTTTTGGGAATTCTTGCAAATGTATTCAAAATGAAATACATAAATGTCTCATTTACATACAGTTGAAGTTGGAAGTTGCACTTAGGTTGGAGTCATTAAAACTCGTTTTTCAACCACAAAAATGTCAGCTTTTTTATTTTTACCCATCCATCAATAGGTGCCCTTCTTTGCGAGACATTGGTAAACCTCCCTGGTCTTTGTGGTGAAATCTGTGTTTGAAATTCACTGCTTGACTTTAGGGACCTTACAGATACAGTTGAAGTCGGAAGTTTACATACACTTACGATGGAGTCATTAAAACTCGTTTTTCAACCACTCCACAAATTTCTTGTAAACAAAGTATAGTTTTGGCAAGTTGGTTAGGACATCTACTTTATGCATGACACAAGTCATTTTTCCAAACATTGTTTACAGACAGATTATTTCACTTATAATTCACTGTATCACAATTCCAGTGGGTCAGAAGTTTACATACACTAAGTTGACTGTGCCTTTAAACAGCTTGGAAAATTCCAGAAAATGATGTCATGGCTTTAGAAGCTTCTGATAGGCTAATTGACATCAATTCAGTCAATTGGAGGTGTACCTGTGGATGTATTTCAAGGCCTACCTTCAAACTCAGTGCCTCTTTGCTTGACATCATGGGAAAATCAAAAGAAATCAGCCAAGACCTCAGAAAATAATTGTAGACCTCCACAAGTCTGGTTCATCCTTGGGAGCAATTTTCAAAAGCCTGAAGGTACCATGTTCATCTGTACAAACAATAGTACGCAAGTATAAACACCATGGGTCCACGCAGCTGTCATACCGCTCAGGAAGGAGACGCGGTCTGTCTCCTAGAGATGAACGTACTTTGGTGCGAAAGGACGAAAAAAGAAGCCACTGTTCCAAAACCGCCTTAAAAAAGCCAGACTACGGTTTGCAACTGCACATGGGGACAAAGATCGTACCTTTTGGAGAAATGTCCTCTGGTCTGATGAAACAAAAATAGAATTGTTTGGCCATAATGACCATTGTTATGTTTGGAGGAAAAAGGGGGAGGCTTGCAAGCCGAAGGACACCAATCCCAACCGTGAAGCACAGGGGTAGCAGCATCATGTTATGGGGTGCTTTGCTGCAGGAGGGACTGGTGCACTTCACAAAATAGATGGCATCATGAGGTAGGAAAATTATGTGGATATATTGAAGCAACATCTCAAGACATCAGTCAGGAAGTTAAAGCTTGGTCGCAAATGGGTCTTCCAAATGGACAATGATCCCAAGCATACTTCCAAAGTTGTGGCAAAGTGGCTTAAGGACAGCAAAGTCAAGGTATTGGAGTGGCCATTACAAAGCTCAATCCTATAGAAAATTTGTGGGCAGAACTGAAAAGTGTGTGCGAGCAAGGAGGCCTACAAACCTGACTCAGTTACACCAGCTCTGTCAGGAGGAATGGGCCAAAATTCACCCAACTTATTGTGGGAAGCTTGTGGAAGGCTACCCGAAACGTTTGTCCCAAGTTAAACAATTTAAAGGCAATGCTATCAAATACTCATTAAGTGTATGTAAACTTCTGACCCACTGCGAATGTGAATCCTGAAATAAATCCTTCACTCTGCTATTATTCTGACATTTCACATTCTTAAAATAAAGTGGTGATCCTAACTGACCTTAAACAGGGAGTTTTTACTCTGATCAAACGTCAGGAATTGTGAAAAACTGAGTTTAAATGTATTTGACTAAGGTGTATGTAGACTTCTGACTTCAACTGTAAGTATTCACACTCCTTTGCTGTGACATTTAAAACTTAAGCTCAGGTGCATCCACTTTCCTTTGATAATCCTTGAGATGTCACAACTTAAATGGAGTCCACATGTGGCCAATTCAGTTGTTTGGACATGATTTAGAAATAAACTCATCTGTCTATATAAGGTCCACAGTTGACAGTGCACGTCAGAGCAGAAACTAAACCTTGAAGTCCAAGGAACTGTCTGTAGATCTCCAAGATAGAATTGTGATGAGGCGTATATCTGGGGAAGGGTATCAAACCATTTCTAGAGTTTTGAACGATTCCAAGAGCACAGTGGTCTCCATCATTGGAGATTGAAAAATATTGAACTACCCAGACTCTGCCTAGAGCTGGCCGTCTGACCAAACTGAACAACTGGGCAAGATGGACGTTGGTCAAGGAGGTGACCAAGAACCCAATAACCACACAGAACTACAGAGTTCCTTGGCTGAGATGGGAGAACAGTCTCTACAGCACTTCACCAATCTGGGCTTTATGGGAGAGTGGCCAGATGGAAGCCACTTCTGAGAAAAAGGCTAATTATTTTCTTTACTGAATTAGAGGTTTATTATTATTATTATTGCTGAAGGTACTGCATAGGTGTTAACATAATTTTTTTGCAAGAGATAGCACCTGTATAGCCTAAGAAAGTAGCAAAAATGTACAGAAAGTAGTTTTGAATGCATTTTATTGAAGGGAAACAATAACAATATTGAATGTTTTTGGCAACAATGAGGAACTCAACTACAAAATACTAGTCTTCTCCCATTTGTTGAACCATTGCCCCCACCCACAAGGTGTATAAACAACAACAATAAATACGAATAAAATAAGATAATGATACGAAACAAAAACGTCAAGAACATAAATCAATCAACTCTAACTACACATGTAGGACAGTATGCAGGTGTGGGTGCCTGGACTTTGCAGATGTATTTCTCATGTGCAGCACATAGGATTAGTTTTACAGTCCTTGCTGGGCATATACTGCCGGAAAGGACAGCGACCTTTTGACAAAAGAGACTAATTACTATCAGTAATTAGTATCAGTGTCACAAAAAACTATCACATAATTCAATGATATTACAGCAATACACAATAAAATTAACAGTGAATATCACTTACATTACAGATATGAAAATAAAAATGTTCCTCTGAATGGAACCAGTTGCTCATCCGCTGTTACTTCAGGCCCAGGGTTTTAGAGGTATGGCAGACGCTCCACCCACTTCTCCCAGACCTCTCTTATGGCCGCCAGTTTGTCTCTCACACGTCTTGCAGGTCTTGACTCATGGTTATTAAATCGTAGCATTCTTGAAAAAGTGTGAACGACTTTCAGTGGCATCAGGGCACGGAAATCGTCCTTCCACTCTCTGCATCCCAGAGACTACATGTAGCCTCGCCCAGGGACCTATACACACCCGCTAAGATTAGCAGCCCTATGTAGGCACGCAGGTCAATCTCATCCATCCTTTTCCAGTTGTCTCCATATTTACAGAAACCCTCCAAATTTGTCATCTCCAGGATGATTTTTTCGATAACTGGTGTGATGAACATGTTGAATGTTGAGGTGATGTCCTGGGCATGGGCAACTGCATGTCTTGTGGGCCCTGGGGTTATCCTTATGACATTTTGTGCTGCCATCCTGCCCTGGTTGTCATATGGTGACAAGGACCATGTTATTTTGCTGTTCTTTGACAAAAATGTCTCTCTTTCAGCTTTGGGGATTTCGTATTCATCTGAAGATGATGCATCGTGCTCTGGGTTGTATTCTTCCCCATCGTTCTCTAGTTCCTCCTGGACATCTGAAAAAATCTGATCTACGACCTGTTGGGCACTGAAACGTGCACTCATGGCTTCAGCAAAGAGACATTCCCCATTAGTAAACAATGCTTTCAAGAAATGTTTATTTTGTCTGAAATAGTTTTTAATTTGTCTGTGAAGTCATGTACGGGGTCCTGGAGGGGAGATGCTGCACATGCACAACAAAGTTTTAGTTTTGTCTGAGTTCAATCTCTAGCATACAATCTCAATGTCTCATTGTGTGTGTGTGTGTGTGTGTGTGTGTGCGTGTGTGCGTGCGTGTGTGTGCATGCGTGTGTGTGTGGTGTGTAAATTATTTTATAACCGCTGGGTCAAAAATGAAATATGAACAAAGGCGATGTTTCACTTTTTCTAATGTTGATGTCATTCTAGGAAAAGTCATCAAATTTCAAATTGAAAAAAGATCATTTAGGGGGTTTTCTCTACTGCTAATGATAGGGACGGGTCATTTTTGACACTTTTGACACCCAGAATAATCAACATTTTTGTCAAGATGTATTTTACCTGAAGAAATGTTCAAATTTTAATACAATGTTCAGTCACACTTTTTGGACTGTCCTGATAATCCATCTGTAGATGCTCAACAGATGGTCATACTATCAACAGACTATTTGTTGATAAGCAACTGCTTCCTAAGGTTAGAGTTACATTTAGAATAAGGGTTAGAGTAAGGTTTAAGGTTAGGTATAGGGATAGGGTAGGGGTTAAGTTTAAGTTTAGGATAAGGGTTAAGGTTAGGATTAGGACTAGGACTAGGATTAGGGGTAGTAGATAGACCGCTGAGCCACTCGCCACACTAAGGTTTTGCATCTCAGTGCTAGAGGTGTCACTGCAGACCCTGGTTCGATTCCAGGCTTTGTCACAACCGGCCGGGATTGGGAGTCCCATAGGGCAGCGCACAAATTGCCCAGGTTTGTCTGTTTGGCTTGGGTAGTCCATCATTGTAAATAAGAATTTGTTCTTTACTGACTTGCCTAGTTAAGTTTAAATTTAAAAAAAATATGTTAGTTGAAATGTTACTGATCTACAAATAGACTATCCAAATAAAGTGTTACCCAATGTTCTTCACTTATCTCACAATACTGAATGTTTTGTGTATAATCTGCAGTCCTCTGTAGACTGAAGTATGCGGATTCAGCCAGACAAGGGTTTGTTGCAGGCACATTATGTAGTTTACTAGACAGAGGACTTTGTCAATATAAAAGGCATCACTGTTGCCCGAAAAAAAACTATTCAGTTTTTTGGTTAAATAGTTGAACAACAATGACGTGAGAAGGCAGAATCTTGACGGTACTGTTAGGAGTATAGATCATAACAACAAAACATGAGTAACGAGTTTCAATCTCACTTTGACTAACAATATGATGCCATTTCTAGGTTGTTTTTCGAGGGTTTCAAAAAAAATCGAATTATTGAATGAAACATTCCTGCTGGGTCGAAAATAATTCAAATTGTTTGCCTGCTCCTCAACTCTACACACTCATTTACACCACAGTTTGGATGCAGTGTTACAACTTCAAAAGCGTGTTTGTCTCAATTTATTGTTTTTTTGTCTTGAGAGGAATTTAGAATCATCATTGAAAGGAAGAAGATTCACATGAAAGCAAGTGGCAAAGTTAAACGCTCACCAACAATAATATGGTTGCAGTATGTTATTTGCATACTGGGTCTTTGTGTAATGTATTCTCGCTCGCTGGACAAGTTTCGAGTGTGCACCTTCCGTTCTCCCATTCTCCCCTACTCCACTTTAATTTTTTTTATCAGAGAAGAATAATTTAAAGCAAGGTCATTTGATCCTCTGTCTCAATGGGCCTCAATTAAACAGTCATTCATTCTGTGGTCTCTTTGACAGCTTCTCTGGGTATGTGTGTCGAGGAGACAAAGGCTGTGCTTTTGATTAAACAAGCTTGGGCTGTTTCAAAGACATCAGGAACCATTATGGTGAGTTAAACAGCCTTTTTTTCTGATCAACACATTTAGTGAAACAGTATCTTTGTTTTAGCCAAGATTTGAGTTTTTGGCCTCTGATGCTGAAACCAAAGCAGTGTCATTTAATCAACCTGAACCCCTATAGATAAAGTTAATTGTGTTTACATGTTGCTCCATACATCACCTAGATTTTATACCAGAGTCAATTTTGCTTGGGGGTCTATGCTCCTGATTCACTATGGCTGAATATGTATCTGTCATGATGCATCAATCTTCTTGAATTCAAATGGGACTCGATACAATATGGCTCGTATGAGTGCATGAGTGCGTCTTGTACCTGGCTAAAGTGACAAACAAAACCATCTGAGCAGCCCTGATTTAGCCTTATTACCACTTTAAATGTCAAAGTTTGCATATTTTTGACGTATGGTAGGCCCTGGGAATCAAAACCACAATCCGGGTATTACAAGAGCCATGCTGTACCAACTGAGCCATACAGAACCACCACTTTCCACTAAACGAAAATATCTTGAGCCCCACCATTACAGTATTCCTTGATTCAGCAAGTATCTGACAGAGCAAGCTAGGGACAATGGGCTGCGGGGTGATTTGCACATGAATGATGTCTGTGAATGAGAGCGTAGGTTACAGAGGAAGGCCTTCTGCACAGGCAGGGGAGCCGGGCGGGCGGGCGGACGGACACAGAGGTTCGCTTAGCTCGCTCTCTAAAGCCCAGGTGAGATTCTCAAACACAAAAGGCCAAATGAATTCCGGTCAACATGGCCAAGGAAGATGTATGAGAGGATTTGAATGGGATTCATAAAAGTATGATATTTTTGCACAACCAATGGATACCTCATTGTCAAATGGCGAGTTGTCATGGGTTCCATAAATGTCACTGAACACAAAGAAGACTAATGCCATAAAGCAGTACAACTGAAACGGAAAATTGTACACCACATCCACATGGGACTTTTTGTACAACAGTATATCCCAAAAATAATGTTAGATTAAAAGGAGCACTCTTTGATTGAACTTGGTTTAGCTCAGTGGTATGTTCTAGTCCGACTTGCCCATTGCTGGAAGCTGTGGGTTCACTGCAGACGGCTGTGGTGCTTTTGTTGTGGCCTACATTTTCACTATTGGCTTTTTTTTCTCTTTCTCTCTCTCTCTCTCTCTCTCTCTCTCTCTCTCTCTCTCTCTCTCTCTCTCTCTCTCTCTCTCTCTCTCTCTCTCTCGCTCTTCATCCCTTCCTATCATAAATACCATTAGAAGGCCATCTATTGCCCTGGTGTAGAGTGGGCAGAGTTGGGCAGGAAGGGCTCTGGGATTTAGTCCCTGAACCACAGCTCCAGTCCACCAGATTCTGGCTTGAAATGTTCAAAATCACATTATAATTAACTGTATTTAAGACAGAGCAGAGTCCATGCTTATAGGTATTCCCGTGATCCCCACTCTCTTTTTCGCTCTCTCGCTCGCTCTCTCGCTCTCTCTCACTCTCTCTCCCTCACCCTCTCTCTGTCCCTATTTTCAGATGGGGTAATTAATATGGAAAAGCATCATATTCTGCAAATTCCTATGAGATGGGCTCGCCAAAGCTGTTAAAGCCAAGTAGGCTAATTAGTATTCATGCAGGTTTTCCTGTTACAAGTCAGTTTTCCCTGTGGGACCAAGTAGTAGCTTGGGTAGACAGGCAGTGCTTATCCTTGATTATGTGAGCAGAATACCATTGCTGAGCCAGAGCACAGCAAAAAAAATAAAAACATTCCTTATGCAGCAAATCAATTTTGGTGACCTGCTAAATGGAACTGACCACAGAGTCATTCTTTAACCCTGTATATCAGGAGAAAACATATTCTGAGGGGGAATGATTACTGGCTATTATACAAATACATGGTTTCTGTACCAGTTAATAACCATTTATGGCAAAATTATACACACGCTATGATTCAGTGGCAATAGACAATTGCTTTAATTCACTAGTCATGTCTTTGTTTTGTCAATTAAAAAACGTAGTGGAAACCCCCTATTATTCCAAATGGAAAATGCTTTAATAAAGAGTTTGTGCTTTTAGATGCATACAAATTGGTATGTAAATTGCGAATGTAATATTCTGGGTTGTAATAAGTAACCACATAGCAAATGATGGCCTTTGATGCTATGTGGTTCCATAGATATGTGCCATTGAGTTGCTGGGTACATTTCAGTAGGCTCTGAAATGATTTATGCACAATTTTATAGAATATTGTCCCAAATAAAGACATTCAGAAATCTTGTGAAAAACTATCTATTGTTAAACCCTCCATGTGAAGGCTACAGTGCATATATCTTTGTGCTGACTGGTTCTCAATAGATTATTGGAATACAACAGGCAAATGTCCAATGTAAGATTGCTGTTGTTACTATGTTTTAAGGGTTATAACGTACATGTAATTGCTTAAAGGACTTTTGCGGTCCCAAGGCATACTTTGTGGACCGCTTTTTATGTTGCCAGAAAGACGTTATTCTATCACTCCTGTTGGCTACCTGAACATCATCATGTATCCTAGGGTTGAACATGACACGTTGGAAGCAGGCCCAGATTGTGGTGAGGAAGGCCCAGATTGTGCGCTCTGATTGTGGGTTGGTTAATTAGCAGGCCATCCTCTTCAGCCTGTTCCCATGTCCGATTAGACCCAGCTCAGCTCAGCAATCTTCTTTCCAGAAGGTAATTCCCTGCTCTGTGCACTGTGCAGGGCGAAGCATTGACACCTTATGCTCTGTGATTGAAGGCAATCTCTGGGGAGGAAGGGCTGAATTTATTCGTAGTGCAGTCCCCACTGCCACAGGAGACATGTATCTCCCCGCCTGCCCACACATCCACACCACTGATGCTCTGCATCTTTCCTGAGTGTACAAATACTGCTAAATGATCTGAGGGAGTTAAACATCTTGTTTCTCCACCCTAGCGGGGCGTCATGATCTCTCTTTATGTCTCTCTGTGGGTCTCTACCCAGCAAACCAAAATTGGTTCTGTAAACGTTCCCAGAACATTTGTTAGGTTATGGCAAATGTTCTCATTACGCAAAAACTGTTCAGTCGTGCTGATGATTCTACAATGTTTGATTAAAACATTTGCCTGATGTTGCAAGAACGTTCCCAGAACGCATTTAAAGAAAGTTTGTTCTTTAAAGGTTCCTGGAATGTTTCATTAGATTGAGGGAACAGGCTGGTGGGAACATTGTGGGGACATCACAAAAGATGAACTGCCCCTTTTTGCGGATGATTCTACGTTTCTTTTAGGGTGCAAAAAACATTCACCGGATGTTACAAGAACGTTCCTGTTGCAATAATATTCTTGTGATAGATATTCACATATTGTACCTGCACAGAACATTCCCACAATGTTTCACAATGTTCCACAGTTTCCAAACAGTCAGTTTTTATGATGTTCATAGCATATATATTTGTTTTAGGTTTAACATAATATTCCATTGATGTTCACACAATATAAATTTTACCTTATCTTGGAGGTCCTCAGAATATTTCAAGAACATTTAGAAAATGTAATATTTAAGTTTTACCTAATACTACCACAACATTCTCAGCATGCAAAATTCTGGTTCCTTAATCAAGCAGATTGGAATACATCCCCATTATGTTTCTCTCCAGATTTAATCCAATTTTATTGGCCACATACACGTGACTAGCAAATGTTAATGCAGGTGTAGCGAAATGCTTGTGCTTTTGAGGATTATATTGTAGGCCCACTACAAGGTGATTTAGACACACAGCATTTCATTTAAAGGACATTTGAACGGTATTTAATCACACAAACACAACCATATATTTTACAATTCATATTTTGATCATCTACACATGTGGGGTTTAAACCTGCACTCTTCAGCTCTGCAGCCAGTGCTGAACCCTCTGTGTCACTAGGGAATGTCTGTGGTGTTGTGGGGGTTTTCAGTTGTATGGTAAATCAGGACACAGAACACAGATTCTGAGTTTTTTTTTCAAATGTTCCCATCCTCTTCAAATGCTGTGTACTTGTAACACTGTACTTAGTCTTATGAAATACATTTTTAGTTAGATAGATATTCATAAAGCTTCCTTTAAAATAGCTTGTATTCCTAAATAACGTCTCCCGGGGAAACCGCTACAAGGGGAGGAAGGGGAAACGATCATTTGAAAATCTGAACATTTGTGACATCATAATCTGTGAGTTAACTATGAAACATGATAGGATTTAGCATTCAGATATTTAAATGGAGTACAGTACATAAGGTTGTGTATTGTTGTCATAACATGGTATATTTGATGTGTTTCTGGTTTCAGGTGCATGCAGTCATAATCAGAGGAATGTGAAGGTGAAAGACCAGGAGCCTCATCAAAGATGCGTGCCTAGGCACAAGACAGACTCTAAACCTTGTGCGCGCCACTTTTCCCAAAAAGGTTGGTATTTATGTCACGCCCTGACCTTAGTTATCTTTGTTTTCTTTATTATTTTGGTTAGGTCAGGGTGTGACGAGGGTGGTTGGTTTAGTTGTTGTATTGTCTATGTGTAGTTGCCTGTCAGCACTCGTGTCTTATAGCTTCACGTTCGTTTTGTTGTTTTGTTAGTTTGTTTAGTGTTTTTCCTTCATTAAAAGAAGAATGTATGCTTATCACGCTGCGCCTTGGTCTCATCAATATGACGAACGTGACAATTTATCACATTTGAACTTGACAGGAAAGTGTCCCTATCGCCATGCAAATCTGAGAGCATGCACACGGGCAACTTCTAGTGGTTGAATAATTGTAGTACAAACAAATATTGATATTTTGGGGGAAATGGAGGTGTTTGATGCACAGGAATTATAATAATGGTAGGCTATTAAAAACATACAAACGTATGCTAATGATAAAACAGATGCCTTTGGTAAGGAGATAGCATAGCAGCATGCAGCCTTTTTGTTGTACTTTTACCCCTTTTTCTCCCCAATTGGTAGTTACAGTCTTGTCCCATCAATGCAACTCCCCTGCAGACTCAGGAGAGGCGAAGGTCGAGAGCCATTAGTACCCCGAAACACAACCCAACCAAGCCACACTGCTTCTTGACACACTGCTCACTTAACCCGGAAGCCAGCGGTACCAATGTATCGGAGGAAACACTGTCCAGCTGGCAACTGAAGTCCGCTTGCAGGTGAGCCACAAGGAGTCGCTAGAGCGCGATGGGACAAAGAAATCCCAGCTGGGCCAAACCCTCCCTAACCCGGACAACGCTGGCCCAATTGTACACTGCCGCATGGGTCTTCCGGTCTGCTATGACAAAGCCTGGGATCAAACCCAGGTCTGTAGTAGCGCCTCAAGCACTGCGATGCAGTGCCTTAGACCTCGGGAGGCCTACTCTACCATTTATCCATTGCTCATTTAATATCCAAGCCTGCTTGAAAGTAAATAGACCGGCAGCCTAGACAGTATGGGTAGACTGCAGTATTGCTGTGAAATAGGAACACAACATCATAGCCTATTTAATCTATGAGCCTTTACCAAGACATGAGAGAATATCATCGATTGACAAATAAAATATTGAACGACAATTTGTCTTTTGCATAGCGTGGGCTGTAGCATTTACTTTTAAATTGATAATCAATCATGCAGAATGCCCGGCCAGTGTTTGGCACTTGCTATCAGCAGCATGCTTTTTTTTTGTTGAAAAGGTAACTGCATAAGATTAAAACATTCTGTCCTTTACAGAAATGTGATAGATTTAGCTATTCTGTAAAAAAAAATGTAAACGGACATGGCCCAGTTCCAACATTTCCAAATCATTCAGCAAATTAGGGCGTTTTTGTTACCATTAAAGGTGGAAAGGGGGCGTTTTCTAGGCAGGGTTGTGACGCTCCTTCACAAGCGCACAAACATAGTATGGCTCTGATTCATCAATGAAAACATGTGTATATGTTGTATGCGACAGTTTGATAAATCCAAATAATTTGTTGCTGCACAAATCCTAGAATCTCCACATATGCCAGAATTTTGTAAGACATTTATGCATGGTTTATAAACAAAGCCCATGCCTAGAAAAGGCCTTTTATGGTAACAAAAACACCCTCATTTGCTGTATGTTTTGGAAATGTTGGAACTAGGCCATGTCAGTTTCTAAAAGAAAGCACAATGGCACATTTTAGCACATGTTTGTAGAGGTGTGGGCACAATGTTTCATCTGTGCAGCAACTTTTAAAACTAAAAATGCATACCGTCTCTAGCGAGTGCCAAACCTTGTCTGTGCTTTCTGCAATATTGATTGTCTATTGAACAATTTAAAAGTAAATGCTACAGTCCACAATTCTATGCAAAATACTAATTGTTATTCAATATTTTGTTAATCAATAGATGATTGTGATCTCTTGTCTTGGTACAGGCTCTGATAATAAATACGCTATAATGACGCGCTCCTATAACTTGTTCTCTGAAAAATAGCATTGTATTTTGTCAAACACAATTCTCTCCATCATTTTACTAAGAACAGGCAGCAAAATGATTGGGCAGATGTTACTATTTTTAGGCAGTGGAACTATAGCTTCCTTCCATGCTTGTGGAACACACACCTTTGGGCTTTGGTTAAAGATATAGCAAATAAGTATGGCAATAAAGTCTGCTACCATTGTCAATAGTTTCCCATCAAGGTGGTCTATACCTGGTGGCTTATCATTATTGATGGATAACAATAGTTATCAAAAAGAAAGGAGGACCAAGGCACTCTTCATATAATTAATTTAAATGAAGATATGGATTTCTCACCCTTCCTGTAGGGTTGTGATGGGTCCATTTGCTGTCATCCAGTGGACATTTTGCTTAATTTGCCCTCAGCAATGGTTAGACTGTTGTTGGTCATGTTTTGTTGTTCTAGTGTACTATGGAATATATTACTTTCTTATTCTTGACACTTCTCCTAGTCATATTTAAGGTTAGAACTACCTTTTAGTCTTCTGATACTTCTAGCTTGGAGTTGTATTTTTATGATAACTCAGCTACAGTATTTCACCTTTTAATGTGTATAGTATTGCTTACTAGGTGTGTCCAATCAATTTTGTAACCACTCCCTCTTCCAATTAGGGCTAATTGGAAAAGCTGTTCAAAAGAGGACATTGTATTCCTTTCTTTGTACTCCCTGACGAAGGCCATGCTGCCGAAACGCGTCGGTTTAAAAAAAACTTTGTTTCTACTGTACATGCCATACTAATAAAGGTATTTAAATTAATTATATGAAGAGTGCCTTGGTCCTCCTTTCTTTTTGATGACCAATTTACCCATTTTACCAAAGAGCACCTTCCATCTACCAAAATGTACTATTGTGTACCTTAGTAGCGCTTCCCTTCCTCCTCTTTCTACTAGTTAAACATAACACTTGGGTGGTGCTTAGAGGAAGCAGCTCCACAGTCATTTATTTCTGATTTTTTGAGGACATTTTACAACTCAAACTATGGATTTTACCCAAGAGGCTACAAGATTTTCCTATTCCCATGAAGAGGGCCAAAGGATTATTACCACTACCTCATTGCTAGATGAGATGACAGCCACAGAGAATACTGGAAGGCTATAAATGGGAGGCTATTCTCAACAAGTGTTCTTTTGACCTAATGCTACTTCTAATAGAATAATCTAAAAAGGACAGACAAGTAGTCCAAACAGAAATTGAAGAAGTAAAAAGGAAAATCACAGAACACAGTGACAATTCTAAAAAAGCACAATGTGATGAGATCTTGAAAGAGAAAGTAGACACATTCACTCTGATATTGAAACAAGACAAGCTAAGAAAATTTAGAAGAGATGAAGTAGACTATAGAGATGGCAAGGCCTTTGCCTGGAGAAAACCAACACATAAGAATTCAGAATCACATCTGCAGAGAAGGAAGGATCACCCCAGATGCTCAGAGGCCAGCTCCTCCCAAGATTTTTTAGATCAGGAAGAGGAGTCACGCAGGTTCCTCAACAAGAGAAGGAGAGGACGCGGAAGAGGCCAACACGGAGGGGGAGGAAGAAATCAAGACTATCCAACCACACGGAGCAGGACCAGAACAAGGCTGTGATCAACATTTCTGGAGAACCCCTTTCTGATGATTGCATAAGGGTATTGTCTAAAGGACTGTCCTTTGCCCTTACATATTCAACTAATGAATTTAATACAAAGATTGTCCTATTTCGTTTCTACAGGAATCTACATCTGAAGGCCTGGTACAAGCAAAACATCTCTCCAACTACAGACGCCAGTGTCTCAGGTCAGGCAGTTTCTGTTCCCTCTAAAACACCTTTTAAGCCCAAGTCCACTTTTTGTCCCATCGTCCAGAATGCCACACTAAATACATTTGCCAAGAAAGTGAATTTTGATGTGTGGAATCTGTTTAAGGGTAAAGTTGACTCCAACCAAACACGACGTAATCTTTCTAAGAAAGAGCAGAATGCAGTTGAATCATTGTCAAAAAATAAACAGATTGGGGTTAAAAAAGCAGACAACGGTGGTGCTACAGTGGTGTGGAGTAAAGACAAATATGTGACAGAAGCCTACCGTCAATTAGACAATGATGAATTCTACCAATCTCTTACCTTCAACCCTACAGAGGACCTAAAAACTTAATTGAAAGGGATCCTCACAGAAGCTAAGGAGAATGGCTACATTTCAGACAATGAGTTCAAATTTCTTTTCAATGGGAGTCCACGTATGGCTTCTCTTTATCTTCTTCCAAAGGTCCACAAAAATCTTGAAAATCCCCCAGGCAGACCAGTCATTAGTGGTAATGAAAGTCTTACAGAACCCATCTCTAAGTACATTGATTACTTTATTAAGCCTTTTCTGACGTCACTCCCAGCCCATCTTCAAGATACCACAGATGTGTTGAACAAAATGAAGGGATTGAACAATATAGGTACAGCTTCCTTTTTAGTCACCATGGGTGTGGAGTCTCTATACACCACCATTGAGCATGAACAAGGTTTGGCAGCTACGTACCATTTCTTGAGTACCCGACCTGAAACTGAGATGCCTCCTACAGAATTCACTGTCTCACTGACTGAATGGACTCTTCATCATAACATCTTTATCTTTCAGGTCCGTATTAAACAGGTTAAAGGGTGTGCCATGGGAGCTACAGCCCTTCCTCTGCTGGTTTGTACTTGGGTAAATGGGAAAATGACTTCATTTTGGATCCTTCTAATAACCATTTCTTTGACCGGATTATATGGTGGGGACACTATATTGATCATGTTTGCCTGTTTTGGTCCGGCTCGGAAGATGAACTTATTTCCTTCCACCAATACCTTAACAACATTAACCCTAACATCAAACTAACTATAGAGTACAGCAAGGATAACATTCATTTTTTGGACCTTGACATCAGTAAAAATGACAAAAGTTGTTTGCACACATCAATCTTTAGGACGCTACGCTACTATGCCAAGTCTTTCCTGAGCAGCCAGTCATAAGCTTTAAGAGATGTCCTACCCTAAATGACAAATTAGTCCACAGTTATCTTCCGGGTGACTCTCAAAAAACTTGGCTTGACCACAAACCCAAGGGCTCTTTTAAATGTAACCATTGCAACCATTGCAGAAATATTGCACAGAAGAAATATTTTGCTGACACAGCTTCCTAAATGGAGTATTAGGTCAAGCATTTCATTAACTGTAAAACCACTCATGCCATCTATAGATTGGATTGTCCACAGTGCAAGGTGTTCTACATTGGAGGGACAAAGAGACGCCTTCAAGACTGCTTAGCGGAACACAAGTACGCCATACGGGTAGGCAATGAAGACTACCCCATGGCAAGGCACTACAAGCCCCTACACCATGGCAACCCTGCCTCCCTACAAGCTATGGGTATTGATCATATTCTGGCCTCTATTAGAAAAGGGGACCGTCTTAAACAGTTAATGGTTATCAAAAAGAAAGGAGGACCAAGGCACTCTTCATATAATTAATTTAAATGAAGATATGGATTTCTCACCCTTCCTGTAGGGTTGTGATGGGTCCATTTGCTGTCATCCAGTGGACCTTTTGCTTAATTTGCCCTCAGCTATGGTTAGACTGTTGTTGTTCATGTTTTGTTGTTCTAGTGTACTATGGAATATATTACTTTCTTATTCTTGACACTTCTCCTAGTCATATTTAAGGTTAGAACTACCTTTTAGTCTTCTGATACTTCTAGCTTAGAGTTGTATTTTTATGATAACTCAGCTACAGTATTTCACCTTTTAATGTGTATAGTATTGCTTACTAGGTGTGTCCAATCAATTTTGTAACCACTCCCTCTTCCAATTAGGGCTAATTGGAAAAGCTGTTCAAAAGAGGACATTGTATTCCTTTCTTTGTACTCCCTGACGAAGGCCATGCTGCCGAAACGCATCGGTTTTAAAAAAAGCTTTGTTTCTACTGAACATGCCATACTAATAAAGGAGGACTATGAAGAGTGCCTTGGTCCTCCTTTCTTTTTGATGACCAATTTACCCCTTTTACCAAAGAGCACCTTCTATCTACCAAAATGTACTATTGTGTACCTTAGTAGCGCTTCCCTTCCTCCTCTTTCTACTGGATAACAATAGTTGTTCCACCTCTCCCACGCTAACTTGAGCAAATTTCTGCAATCCTCTTTCATTATTAGATCTTTTATACAAAAATATGATGGCTCACTGTTCAATCTTGTCATTTCACTCAGGTTTTTTTTCTCACTTTATTGGTGAAATAGTAAATGAAATGATTGGCAATATCGAAAGGTTTTGTTATAAATTAACGATGAACTTCAATGAACGATAGAGATTAATCGGGTTTTCTGCCTAATAAAACATTATTGGAAACTTTAAAGATCAGGCGAAATGTGTTCTGGGAACGTTCTTGCAACATCAGCCAAATGTTTTATACAAACATTGTATAATCATCAGCACGATTGGACAGTTTTGTGTAATGAGAACATTTGCTGCAACCTGACAAATGATCTGGGAACTTTCACAGAACCAATTTTGGTTTGCTGGGAACATTTTAGTGAATGTTACAACATTCCAAGGATATGTTATTTTAAACATAAATGAACAAAAAAAACATTTTGTTATCAAAATATTATTTTAATGTTTTTGGGATGTTTATCATCCCAATGTTAGATAAAACCTGACTTGAACTTAATGGGGAAATTAGCATAATGTTCTGGAAATGTCCCCAGTTTGCTGGGTAGGTTAAGCCTATGCTACATAGACGCATTATAAACACAGTGTGTAATGGTGACCTTTAATTGCATTACTAATGTCTCCACCCCAATCCCTTTCTCCACCTCTGGCCCTGGGGGGAATAAACATGTTGACATACACCAGTCCATGCCCAGGCCAACTGGGCCACAAGAAGTGGCATTCATGTTATTCCTTTCTCTGGTGGCAGAAATCTGTTGATAATAGAGATGTTAGCAAAGGTGATGAAAGCAGATTAGCCAAGACACAGTGGGGGGATTGAGGGGCTCACTGTTATTAATATGCTGTGCTGCCTGAGAGCTCAGAGAGTTCCCTGATCCCTTCTAGGGGAATAGGGGTCAGCCGTTAACATGGCTCTGAAATGCTAATGCACAACTTGAAGCACCTGCCCCGCACGGCCTGACAGAGTTTATTTTCCAGCCAGGGCTGAAATTGATATTAGCCCATGACACTAATGGTGGTCAGAAGAACTCCTGTGTTGCCAGGCTTCTTGGTGGGCAATCTCTGATGGCCACAGTGGATTTCCTGTTCCTCCTGTCTAAATACAGAGGGGCTTATGGGTATTGTACAGGACTGCTTCTTTATGTACACATGAATGAAGTTGAGGTAGTCAGACAGGTAGGAGAGTAGCAAGCAGTAAAGTAGACATGATGTATACCATTGCTGTATATTATATTGCGGGATATATTGTGTGATGTTGTATACCATCGCTCTTTGCCATCTAACTTTGTGATCAAGAGAGACATGTCAGGCAACATGCATTCAATGGAGAGCCACTGCTCCTGAGGCAGGAAACTTGTCTGGACTTATTGTATGATCAAAGCAGAAGAACCAAAGAGGTGTACTTATGTCTCCTAGTGCTCAAGCGGAAGAGGCATTTTGACAATTAGCCTTATAAATGTGTTTTCTTCTGACATCAAAACATGAGAGCTATCTCCAGTTACACAATACACACACTTGCTCATTCAGACGTCCACTGGCCTGAATGCAGGAAGTTGACTGTATCGTGCCATTAGAGAGTCTGTTAATCTGCGGATATCTATCTGTTTTTATCTACCTGTGGATGCTATGTGGATGTGATATTACAGTTGTAGTCGGAAGTTTACATACACCTTAGCCAAATACATTTAAACTCAGTTTTTCACAATTCCTGACATTTAATCGTAGTAAAAATTCCCTGTCTTAGGTCAGTTAGGATCACCACTTTATTTTAAGAACGTGAAATGTCAGAATAATAGTAGAGAAAATGTTTGATTTCATCTTTTATTTCTTTCATCACATTCCCAGTGGGTCAGAAGTTTACATACACTCAATGAGTATTTGGTAGCATTGCCTTTAAATTGTTTAACTTGGTTCAAACGTTTCAGGTAGCCTTCCACAAGCTTCCCACAATAAGTTGGGTAAATTTTGGCCCATTCCTCCTGACAGAGCTGGTGTAACTGAGTCAGGTTTGTAGGCCTCCTTGCTCGCACACACTTTTCAGTTCTGCCCACAAATTTTCTAAAGGATTGAGGTCAGAGCTTTTTAATGGCCACTCCAATACCTTGACATTGCTGTCCTTAAGCCATTTTGCCACAACTTTGGAAGCATGCTTGGGGTCATTGTCCATTTGAAAGACCCATTTGCGACCAAGCTTTAACTTCCTGACTGATGTCTTGAGATGTTGCTTCAATATATCCACATAATTTTCCTACCTCATGATGTCATCTATTTTGAGAAGTGCACCAGTCCCTCCTACAGCAAAGCACCCCCACACCATGATGCTGCCACCCCTGTTCTTCACGGTTGGGATGGTGTTCTTCAGCTTGCAAGCCTCCCCCTTTTTCCTCCAAACATAACAATGGTCATTATGGCCAAACAATTATATTTTTGTTTCATCAGACCAGAGGACATTTCTCCAAAAGGTACGATCTTTGTACCCATGTGCAGATGCAAACCGTAGTCTGGCTTTTTTATGGCGGTTTTGGAGCAGTGGCTTCTTCCTTGCTGAGCGGCCTTTCAGGTTATGCCGATATAGGACTTGTTTTACTGTGGATATAGATACTTTTGTTCCTGTTTCATCCAGCATCTTCACAAGGTCCTTTGCTGGGATTGATTTGCACTTTTCGCACCAAAGTACGTTCATCTCTAGGAGACTGAACGTGTTTCCTTTCTGAGCGTTATGACGGCTGCGTGGTCCCATGGTGTTTATACTTGCGTACTATTGTTTGTACAGATGAACATGGTACCTTCAGGCGTTTGGAAATTGCTCCCAAGGATGAACCAGACTTGTGAAGGTCTACAATAATCTTTCTGAGGTCTTGGCTGATTTCTTTTGATTTTCCCATAATGTCAAGCAAAGAGGCGCTGAGTTTGAAGGTAGGCCTTGAAATACATCCACAGGTACACTTTCAATTGCCTCAAATTATGTTAATTAGCCTATCAGAAGCTTCTAAAGCCATGACATAATTTTCAGGAATTTTCCAAGCTGTTTAAAGGCACAGTCAACTTGGTGTATGTAAACTTCTGACCCACTGGAATTGTGATACAGTAATTATAAATTAAATAATCTGTCTATTATTTTTTGGGGTGAAAAATTCCTTGTGTCATGCACAAAGTAGATGTCCTAACCGACTTGCCAAAACTATAGTTTGTTATCAAGAAATCTGTGGAGTGGTTGAAAAATTAGTTTTAATGACTCCAACCTAAGTGTATGTCAACTTCCGACTTCAACTGTTTGTCTCTCTCTATAGTGAAGGCTTGGATTCACTTTACAATGGCCATATACCTTGCTCTTTAATAAGTGTCCACTTCATCTGGATCAATGCATTATTTTGTGGTCTTGTTTGATAAAGAAAATGGGGAAAAAAACATAGGTTCTTTAAGTGTTATTTATTCACACCAAATAAAATAATTGAAAGACAAAACAGTACAGACAGAAAAACGGGTCACGACGGTGAGCAGCTGAGGTTGGAAGCCCAAAATAACTTATATGAAAACTTCACCACAAATATAAAGTAAAAAATAAAAAATAAAATAAAAAGTTTGTTCAGTCAGCTAAACAATGCATTATTCTTAATTGTTTTCCATTATATATGTTTGATAAGCTCTCTCTATATGCAAACATCTCCGCTTTTTATCAATGTCAACCACAGACATGAGTGCAACAATGTGTGTGCTTTTCAGTTAACTTTTGAAAAGCCCCATTCTTCAATTGACTAAAGGAAGGCCAAGCAGCATTCATTAAATCCCTGCTTTGACAGTCATCTGTTTATTTCTCTATGAATGGGGTTGATGCCGTTCAAACAAATCTCTTTTATTGGGTAAAAGTGTGCTGCCTGTGTGGATTCATTTTTTATGAAATCAGTTATTTCAAGACCCAAGTCCTGATGATAAACTGAATTTTTCCATTAATGCTCTTTGGGCAAGACGTTTTGTTTTGTAGGTCAGTGAGGCAGTTTTGTTTCTGCTTGGACGCGTTGTATTCAAGGTTCTATACTGGAGGACAAATGAAACATTTTGGGGAAAACAGGGTGGAAGGCTATTACCAGAATAACATTGGAGCGGGACCTCTTGACGACGCACCTGTCATCTACTGCTCTGTACTACCATCAGGGGTGCCACAGTATTCACCCTCAAATAATGTTCCTTTCTTTAATGTCACCAGGATATATGCAATATGTCACATTTGACAATGCACCCTACCAAGGGAGCTGTTATTTTGCCCTTAATATTGTGTGACTTATAGATGATTTGTGAAGCATCTATACAAGTCTTATGAAGATTGAATGAATGCTCTATAATGCCTATATGTTGTAGTTCATAGAAAGACCAGGGTTTATTGTTCTTGGAAAAACATCCATTCGCCATTGAAATGTCCGTTATGTGAGTTTAGCACTTGTGAAGCAGGCCGAGCGCTGAGTGCTGTGCATAGAGCACGGTAATGTGGACCACAGATTCAGGAAGGGCAATACGGTCAATCAAAGGCTACCTTTCCTCTCTCAGCCGGTGCGTTAGGGTGTTCCTGGCGCTAATTCCCTGATTTGACTTTGATGTGCCAATTTGTGGCTGATGAATAATTGTCTGGTTTGCTGATAACTTGTGGGAGTCAAGTGCATTCTGGTGGCACTCAATGCAAATAAGGATATTTGGGTTCCTCAAATCACGGCAGTATCCCCTCCATGTCTGCTTTCCCTTTCCGTGGGTAAACTCATCAATTAGCTGTGTTTGAAGAAGGCATTTTTGATTAGAGCAATCAGTAAACAGCAAGGCCTCTCCATGGTTGTCCTTCTGATTAGATGAGTTGTCACTTGAGAAGTTGTTGGAGATTTTAATTTATGGCCTTACAGTCCTGAAAAGTACGGTAATTACCTCATCCATTTCTACAGTTCAGCACTCGGATTAAAATTCAATCACATTGTACATTCTGACAACCTAATTGCCTACGTAATGTCTCTCCCACTGCGGAAAGCAAATGTCAGACGCTTCGTTTAGGCACAGAGGGAGAGAATTAGCCTAGGTAGCGTATTGTTGGTCAGAATGTAGAGTAGGCTACTGGTTTATGGGATTAGATGGTTCAGCAAATATCTGTATTTTTGTCCTGATTCTATTACTACATGGTGGATCTACTTCTAATATTCTCCCAAGGCTTTCTCACCTTTTAGTAAGTACTTAGTAAATTGACTAAAATGGCACTGTAGAATTTCAGCGATGTTGAATATTCCTTAATAGATTTCTGCCATATTTTTTTTATCCATTCCAGATTGTCATGATGGCTCATAAAATGGGCTTTTGTTACAAAGTACATATTCTTCTCTGAATGATCACTTCAGACAAATTGGTGCATCACAAAGCTGGATCTTTTTATTCCCAACCATTTCCGAGTGTTTGTACATGAGCAATTAACACTAGGCTGGCTTTAATTAAAAATACACATTGACAGCCATAAAGTAGACTTTCCTAAAAGCTTTGGGTAAATAAAACAGACATTGCTTTCAATTGACAAATTTGTGCTTTTGAGACTATGCAACTTCCACAGATCCCACATCCTTCCCCCCAACTCAAGTACTGTGAAAATGCCAAATTACTGAACGATTGAGATAAAGGGTTTGACTTGGATAAGTTTACTTTCAGTTCCCATGAGAGAGGGGTCTATTAACATGGAATATACTCATTTCAGTTGCCTCATACAGTGGTTATGATCCATAAATCAATTTTATTACATTATTACATTACATTATTACATTACATTTATTACATTTCATTACATTATAATTATTATTGTCATTGATGAAAATCATAGACATAGTTAATGTAGAAACAACTTTAAGAGATGAGAGAAAGAGTTTAACAAGCATGTCTGTCACAGAAGTTTTACTGAACCACCTCTATAGACTGGCCATTGATTTCCAAGTATTGATGGACAAACACCCAAATGATGCCCCCTCCCTCTTCCTTAATCAATACAGACAGAGAGGGTAAGCAGTCTATGGGAGGAGGGCAGGGTAGGGGAGGGAAGGGGGGTGTAGTGACACAAAGCGGGTATTACGTCTGATTAGGGCAGTTTTAACTGTCTGTCTTGCTGATTACAACTGGCAAGTGAATCTGTCTGGTAATTAACTGTGAAGTGTGGCCGCCTGGCCGGCCGGACAGGACATTTTCAGGGGTAGAGGGTGCTGGTGCGCCTCAGCCTCTCCCCCTCCCTGTCCCTGTCCACCCACCCACAACAGGACAAAAGGGGCTTGGGGGATTTTTTGATTGGATGTGGTGCATTGTGGAAAGGGAGTTAAAACAGAGTTCGGTTTCCTTTTCGGTATGTTACTACCCCCCGCCGGGTGAAGTCAATGTATCCTTTCTGCCTCTCGTATGGCCAGTTAGTTAAAGCAGGCTAAGTAAACAGCAGCATTCACGCATCGATATGTTTGCATGCCGTCTGAAACATACCTTTTGTCCCATGTGGTCACTGGATCCTAGCCTAATTGGCAGCCCATGACACATAGTCCTTTCTATCTTCCTTGTTGGCCTTAAAAGGAACGTGGGGATTTTGGGTGTAATCCTGTTTGTCTGTGGGGTCACATGGTCTTCAGACAGTGGATTGTAAGCTACAGTCTGAAAGTTTATTAGGGGGACAACGGGTGTCTAATTGTCATTCCCTCTGGAGAGCAGTGTCTTCTGGTGAATACTGGAGAGGAGACAGGTTGCTGCAAAATGATAATTGAAAAGAAAGTGGGTGGTCCTCTTTGGCTCCTTGGCCTCCTGTGAATGCTGTATTAAGACTTTAATGTGCTATTGGCAGAGGAGATTATCAAATGTCAAATTTGCAGAAACGCTTAGCTTCTTCACTTAATTTACCGGACCTCTATATTGAGTGTTGGCTCTCGTCTTCTCATCTACTGTGTGTGTGTGTGTGTGTGTGTGTGTGTGTGTGTGTGTGTGTGTGTGTGTGTGTGTGTGTGTGAAGCTAAGATATATAGTTGTTGTTGTTGTTATGATATCCATATATATATATGTGTGTGTGTGTGTGTGTGTGTGTTTGTGTGTGAGGCTAAGATGTATAGTTGTTGTTGTTTTTATAACCATAAATACAGTCATCTCCACAATTATTGGAACCCTTGTTAAAAAATGTGCAAAAGCGACATTAAAATCAATAATACACAAGTACTGAGCTACACTGTACTGAGCTACACTGTACTGAGCTACACTGTACTGAGCTACACTGTACTGAGCTACACTGCACTGAGCTACACTGTACTGAGCTACACTGTACTGAGCTACACTGTACTGAGCTACACTGTACTGAGCTACACTGCACTGAGCTACACTGTACTAAGCTACACTGTACTGAGCTACACTGTACTGAGCTACACTGTACTGAGCTACACTGTACTGAGCTACACTGTACTAAGCTACACTGTACTGAGCTACACTGTACTGAGCTACACTGTACTGAGCTACACTGCACTGAGCTACACTGTACTAAGCTACACTGTACTGAGCTACACTGTACTGAGCTACACTGTACTGAGCTACACTGTACTGAGCTACACTGCACTGAGCTACACTGTACTGAGCTACACTGTACTGAGCTACACTGTATGCAATTTTTGGGGGGGGATTATTTATTTATTTATAGCAATACAGCTTCCCATAGAAAGAGATTTTGTTTAACAAGTAATATATTTAATTTTTATCAAAAAGATAGGTGTCAAAATGTGTTTCTTATAAATAAAATCTAGCAAAATTACATTTGCATGAACATTTAACTTTTATTAAGTTCATATCACGTTAATTAAGGAACTGTATTGTGGCCTTCCATGGCTTCCTGTCACTGGGGTATAAAAATGAGGTAACCTGCATTTCAAATCCATTTGTCATCCATCCCCATGGGGAAAGGCAAAGAACTCACAAACAAAAAGAGACAAATGGTTGTTAAACTTCACAAATCAGGCAATGGGTACAAAACAATAGCTAAAAATCTAAATATTCCACTTACCAATATTAAGGCAATAATTAAGAAGTTTACAGGGGGAAAGTATGTGTATTTCGTCCCCACGCACAGTAAGGAAGATCGTTCTGAAGGGTGCCAATAATTTATGAGGTGACTGTTCATCAGTCATACAAAACATAACCTATGCAAATTATTGGAATCCCCTCCAAAGCGCACACACACACACACACACACACACACACACACACACACACACACACACACACACACACACACACACACACACACACACACACACACACACACACACACACACACACACATACACACACACACACACACACACTTTAAGGGATGATCTCATTCCCAACATCCCATTGCCAGCCTTCATTGAACTGCTCTCCAACCCTGCCCCTATAAACAAACAAGCCACAGACACGCAGCTGGCCATTACCTTGGCAACGTTGGATTGGGAAGAAGCTGTTTGTTTGTTAAAAAGTGTAGCTTCGTGGAGGCCATGGAGGGACCTGGAGCACTTCACCAGTTCACAATGCTGCCCATTCTATGCTTAAACATTTTTTGGGGACATAATCAAATCCAGTACTCATCTCTTGAACATTCAAAGGCATTCTGTCGACCAAAAAAATGTTATTTATGTTCCTTATAATTCCAAAAAGGTCTTTAAAAATACAGTACAAGTCAAAGTTTGTACACACCTACTCAATCAAAGGTTTTTCTTTATATTTACTATTTTCTACAATGTAGAATAATAGTGAATACACCAAAATGAAATAACACATATGGAATCATGTAGTAACCAAAAAAGTGTTAAACAAATAAAATTATATTTTATATTTCAGATTCTTCAAAGTAGTCACCCTTTGCCTTGATGACAGCTTTGCACTCTCTTGGCATTCTCTCAACCAGTTTCATGAGGTAGTCATCTGGAAGGCATTTCAATTAACAGGTGTGTCTTGTTAAAAGTTTATTTGTGTCATTTCCTTCCTTCTTAATGCATTTGAGCCAATCAGTTGTGTTGTGACAAGGTAGGGGTGGTATATACAGTGCCTTGCGAAAGTATTCGGCCAACTTGAACTTTGCGACCTTTTGCCACATTTCAGGCTTCAAACATAAAGATATAAAACTGTATTTTTTTGTGAAGAATCAACAACAAGTGGGACACAATCATGAAGTGGAACGACATTTATTGGATATTTCAATTTTTTTTAACAAATCAAAAACTGAAAAATTGGGCGTGCAAAATTATTCAGCCCCCTTAAGTTAATACTTTGTAGCGCCACCTTTTGCTGCGATTACAGTTGTAAGTCGCTTGGGGTATGTCTCTATCAGTTTTGCACATCGAGAGACTGACATTTTTTCCCATTCCTCCTTGCAAAACAGCTCGAGCTCAGTGAGGTTGGATGGAGAGCATTTGTGAACAGCAGTTTTCAGTTCTTTCCACAGATTCTCAATTGGATTCAGGTCTGGACTTTGACTTGGCCATTCTAACACCTGGATATGTTTATTTTTGAACCATTCCATTGTAGATTTTGCTTTATGTTTTGGATCATTGTCTTGTTGGAAGACAAATCACCGTCCCAGTCTCAGGTCTTTTGCAGACTCCATCAGGTTTTCTTCCAGAATGGTCCTGTATTTGGCTCCATCCATCTTCCCATCAATTTTAACCATCTTCCCTGTCCCTGCTGAAGAAAAGCAGGCCCAAACCATGATGCTGCCACCACCATGTTTGACAGTGGGGATGGTGTGTTCAGCTGTGTTGCTTTTACGCCAAACATAACGTTTTGCATTGTTGCCAAAAAGTTCAATTTTGGTTTCATCTGACCAGAGCACCTTCTTCCACATGTTTGGTGTGTCTCCCAGGTGGCTTGTGGCAAACTTTAAACCACACTTTTTATGGATATCTTTAAGAAATGGCTTTCTTCTTGCCACTCTTCCATAAAGGCCAGATTTGTGCAATATACGACTGATTGTTGTCCTATGGACAGAGTCTCCCACCTCCGCTGTAGATCTCTGCAGTTCATCCAGAGTGATCATGGGCCTCTTGGCTGCATCTCTGATCAGTCTTCTCCTTGTATGAGCTGAAAGTTTAGAGGGACGGCCAGGTCTTGGTAGATTTGCAGTGGTCTGATACTCCTTCCATTTCAATAGTATCGCTTGCACAGTGCTCCTTGGGATGTTTAAAGCTTGGGAAATCTTTTTGTATCCAAATCCGGCTTTAAACTTCTTCACAACAGTATCTCGGACCTGCCTGGTGTGTTCCTTGTTCTTCATGATGCTCTCTGCGCTTTTAACGGACCTCTGAGACTATCACAGTGCAGGTGCATTCATACGGAGACTTGATTACACACGGGTGGATTGTATTTATCATCATTAGTCATTTAGGTCAACATTGGATCATTCAGAGATCCTCACTGAACTTCTGGAGAGAGTTTGCTGCACTGAAAGTAAAGGGGCTGAATAATTTTGCACGCCCGATTTTTCAGTTTTTGATTTGTTAAAAAAGTTTGAAATATCCAATAAATGTCGTTCCACTTCATGATTGTGTCCCACTTGTTGTTGATTCTTCACAAAAAAATACAGTTTTATATATTTATGTTTGAAGCCTGAAATGTGGCAAAAGGTCGCAAAGTTCAAGGGGGCCGAATACTTTCGCAAGGCACTGTAGAAGATAGCCCTATTTGGTAAAAGACCAAGTCCCTATTATGGCAAGAACAGCTCAAATAAGCTAAGAGAAATGACAGTTCATCATTACTTTAAGACATGAAGGTCAGTTAATATGGAACATTTCAAGAACATTTTAAATTTTTTCAAGCGCAGTTGCAAAAACCATCAAGTGCTCTGGTGAAACTGGCTCTGATGAGGACCGCCACAGGAAAAGAAGACACAGAGTTATCTCTGCTGCAGAGGATAAGTTCATTTGAGTTTACTGCACCCAAATAAATGCTTCACAGAGTTCAAGTAACAGACACATCTCAACATCAACTGTTCAGAGGAAACTGTGTGAATCAGGCATTCAATTGCTGCAAAGAAACCACTACTAAAAGACACCAATAATAAGAAGAGACTTGCTTGTCCCCAGAAACACGAGCAATGAACATTAGACCAGTGGAAATCTGTCCTTTGTTCTGATAAGTCCAAATTTGAGATTTTTGGTTCCAAACGCTGTGTATTTGTGAGACGCAGAGTAGGTGAATGGATGATCTCCGCATGTGTGGTTCCCACCGTTAAGTAGGGAAGAGGAGGTGTGATGTGTGGGGGTGCTTTGCTGGTGACACTGTCTGTGATTTATAAAATATTCAAGGCACACTTAACCAGCATGGCTACCACAGCATTCTGCAGCGATATGCCATCCAGTCTGGTTTGCGTTCTGGGGGACTATAATTTTTTTTCAACAGGACAACGACCCAACACACCTCCAGGCTGTGTAAGGGCAATTTGACCAAGAAGGAGAGTGATGGAGTGCTGCATCAGATGACCTGGCCTCCACAATCACCCAACCTCAACCCAATTGAGATGGTTTGGGATGAGTTGGACCACAGAGTGAAGAAAAGCAGCCAACAAGTGCTCAGCATATGTGGGAACACCTTCAAGACAGTTGAAAAAGTACTTCTCATGAAGCTGGTTGGGAGAATGCCAAGAGTGTGAAAAGCTGTCATCAAGGCAAAGGGTGGCTACTTTGAAGAATCTAAAATCTAAAATATATTTAGATTTGTTTAGCCTCTTTCAGCTAGGGGGCACTATTTTTATGTTTGGAAAAATAGCGTTCCCAAAGTAAATGGCCTATTTCTCAGGCCCAGATGCTAGAATATGCATATAATTGACAGATTAGGATAGAAAACTCTATAAAGTTTCCAAAACTGTCAAAATATTGTCTGTGAGAATGACAGAACGGATACTGCAGGCGAAAACGTGAGGAAAATCAAACCAGGAAGTGGCTTCTATTTTGAAAGCTCCATGTTCCATAGCCTGCCTTCACTCCATTTAAAGGGATATCAACCAGATTCCTTTTCCTATCTCTTCCTCGAGGTGTCAACAGTCTTTAGACATAGTATCAGGATTTTATTTTGAAAAATGAGCGAGAAAGATAACATCGCGTCAGTGGATAGCTGGGTGTTCGCATGAGTTTTGCTTGTGCAACAGAGTGGGGCAGCCATTGCCTCTCCCTCTCCTACTGAAAAAGAAACAGTCGCGGTTGATATATTATCAATTATATATTTTAAAAACAACCTAAGGATTGTGGACATTACGGATACTATTTGGAATTTTCGTCTGCGTTGTCGTGACCGTTCGAGCCTGTGGATCTCTGAACATAACGCGCCAAACAAACGGAGGTATTTTGGATATAAAAATAATCTTTATGGATCAAAAGGAACATTTATTGTGTAACTGGGCGTCTCGTGAGTGAAAACATCTGAAGATCATCAAAGGTAAGCGATTAATTTAATTGATTGTCTGAGTTTCGTGACCAAGCTACTTTGATGCTAGGTGTTTTGTCTAGTGATCGATAAACGTACACAAACACTTGGATTGCTTTGGCTGTAAAGCATATTTTCAAAATCTGACATGACAGATGGATTAACAAAAAGCTAAACTGTGTTTTGCTATATTGCACTTGTGATTTCATGAATATAAATATTTTTAGTAATATTATTTGAATGTGGCGCTCTGCAATTCAGTGGTTGTTGATGAAAATTATCCCGCTCCGCTAACGGGATGGGTTGCGTCAAGAAGTTAACACTTTTTTGGTTACTACATGATTCCATATATGTTATTTCATAGTTTTGATGTTGTCACTATTATTCTACAATGTAGAAAATAGTCAAAATAAAGAAAAAACCTTTTGACTGGTACTGTATATAAAGTACATATTTCTGGATAGGTATGCATAAAAAATATAACGCAGTAGTTGGTTCTTTATTAGTCTGATATTTTGAGCACATTCTTCATGTTTCATGATCATTTTCTTTATTCCAATCTTTGAGATGTCTCAAGGATGATGTGAAAATGTATTATAATAACTAACATAAAGACAACCCTCAGAATGGCTGGACAGTCTACTGAAGTATGCCATACGCCTTTCAAGAATTCAGATATACAAAGTAGTGAAGATGATGATGTGCGGAAAGAACTTATTGAGTTGATGAATACATGTAAAGCTATTTTATAGTCAGTCAGTGGAGACTTTCCATCTACCCTTGTCCCTATTCTGGTTTCAAGTGGTCGGAGTGTGTTCTGTAGCCTGTAAGTTTTAGTTCAGCCTTGGCAATGTGTAGCTCTCTGGGTTTCTATCCAACATATGTATTCCTTCTCATGCCTGCCATAAAGCCACACGGCTCCTACACAATTCTCATATCTTGAACATGTGTGCCTGGTGCCTAAATCATAATCACACGTTGACATGGCTCATTGTTTAATGGTTTCATTCTCAATTAGCTTGAGATTGGATCTCAGAAGTTGAACTATGTTGCAATACCAATTTTGCAACTTTTGTAACTCGATACCATACCTTATAATATGTTATATCAAGTGTATGGGTCACAGTGGGGGCTGAAGTCTTTCAGCGCCAATGATTCCTACATATATGAGTTACATTTCTTGGCCTTACCTATAGTTTACTGATGTTTTTGGGCATCGCCAACCATACAGCCCCACAGTGGTTGTTGAAATGTGTAAAAGATTTTGAACAGGCTGAACACATTTCCATTAAGGGGACTTAATGCAGGACTTAATGAGGCATAACTAAGGGTGTTCCACCATTATCAGCGCCATGCTGGAAGCTCTGCGTCGGGACAGACCTGCCATTGATTCTTGCTTCAAACCACTTGAGGTACTAATCAGCTTCTTTGGTTCAGCGTTTCAGGCCTGACAAACCCATTGTGGGCCTGTGTCACTCCAGGTCAGTAGTTATTAGTGGCGACTGAAAACAGTTTCTTTAACTACTTATGAGCGAACTAAATAAAATGCGTAGAGAATTTGAAGGGAGGATTACTGGCAGCAAGGCGAGGCAAGCAGGCACTGGAGAGAATGTGACATGGTTCTCTAATAAGGGATGCTGTGCTTCCCCCGGGCTCTTTCTCTCCTATCTCTCCCTCTAGCAGTGCAGTAGAGTGGTCTTCAAAAGGTTGCTTGGGCTTCACAATGCCACATATTGCTAAAATGTTATTCATAGCAAGCAACGGAATTAGTTTGTGTGTGTGTTTGTGTGTGTGTTTGTGTGTGTGAGAGAGAGAGAGAGTCAGTCCATGTTATCTTCAAACTAAAGTCAATGTTAAAATGTGGTTTCATTTATTTAATTTCATGGAAATCTATTAAAGTGAGAATTGCTTTCTGAGTCCTATGACCTCCTTGAAATAGTTTTTGTTCTGTCTAAATATTTGTCCAGTTGAAAATTACTTGAATTGGAAAAGTATCTGCTTCCTGGGGCACAATCTCCTTTGATCCTGACATCTGATGATTCTCCTCAAGCTGCATAAATATAGAACTGCATTGACTCATTCTGTGGACACCAAACAACTCTGAGTGAGGCAGGGATAGGTTTGTCATAGAAAAGAGAAAGATTGTATCTCCTTGCCAGAATGGGAGGGCATTACACTAATTAAAATCTCTCTGAGAACTTGCCAATTCAAAGCATCCTTTCGGCGCTGCACTGAAAAGCGGTGTTCGTCCCCTACTCATTTCACATGGTGCAAGATTTGGGGACTGTCTTTGGCAAAAAAGGAGACCTGGAGTGGGAGGGTGGATGGCCGGGGGGGGGGTATGCTTGTATCACCTTTTAGAATCCTTGGGTACTTGCCAATTGAGAATGAGCATATCTTTATCAACCCTTGCTTTTCCCCCAGTCCAATTGGATAGTTTTTTTTACCCATTGCTGTCAAAGTATGAATTCCTGTAGACAGTTTACGAACCTAAGATCCTCTAAAGATAGTGTTAACTCTGAGTGAGGTAACAGGTTAATAACTTGTATGGTAGGTTATTTTGTTTGTTCTTTATCATGTGTACTGACTCATTATCAAAGGGGGACGGGTTAACATTTGTCCTGTATTTTTTATTGAAGGTCCTATACAAGATATTCTATGACATGGAAAAACCTAGAACCTGGGAACTGCTGCAGATGAAAAAGGATTTGTGTATGTGTATGTATAGTGAAATATGTAGCCTGTACAAGGTGCATTTCTCAGACCACCATTTTGTCAAAACAAATGTTTTCTGAAGGTTGTATTTTTGTTTCTAAGTAAACTGTACTGGCCAATTACGATAATCCCCTGCCAATTAGTGCCCACTGGGTTGCTAGGTCACCATGGTCAATTGAAGAACACATCAATAGAACTTGAAAAGGTTTCTCCACGATCAGACCTTCTGACATATTAAGTAGAATAATGGGGTAGAAAACACAGACAAGGCCCCTTGCTAGATTCAAATTACTCTGCGGTAAGAATTCATTTGTAACCTGCAATTCACTGGAAAGAATGGAACCAGAAATATGCTGTGCATGAACTGAAAATAAACTCTCCATCTTTTATGGTTATATGTTTGGCATTGAATAAATGAAAGAATCCTTCCAGTTCCATAGCACAACTGCCATATCTCAGAATGTATTTTGATGTGTTTACCCTTGTATGTATGTATGTATGTGATGTATTCTACTAAATGCTATTATTTTTCTGTTCCTAATGTAACATTTGACAATTGTGTACATGAATAGCCTGACAACTGGATAGATGGCTGATCAACCAGGCCTAGAATAGATGGAGAGACTGAAGTCACCCAAAAGGTTTACCAACAGATACAGACAGAGGCGCAGAGTCAGTGTCCACAATCCAAGCAGTTATTGCATACAACTCTCAACTAAAGAGAAGGCAGTTCAATGCACATCCCCATAACTTGTGAGACACAATCGTAGCAATGTCAGAAATGACGACCATAGACTACTAATGACCACAACTAAAACACAAGGACAATAATGGCTTCAGTTCATTAGTTCCCCCATGAAAAGTTTTGCTGAGAATAAGTCAACCAAACCCACAATACAGAAAATATAGAGTTCAGGAAAACAACTATTGCACCATGATAATATATGCCTTAATTTTGAACCTCATGTCAAACATTTGCAAATGACATATTATAAAACATGTTTGAAGAATGGAATTCAAATTGTACGGCTTTAGTGAACATTGTCTCAGTTCTTCCTATATAATTCCCCACACAGGAGTGTGTAATCTGAGGGAGTGGGTGTCCATACAGCTGTATGGGGAGCAGCTGTAATAATATTGCCGCTTTTCAGGGAGAGGATGCAGAGACAGCAATAGGCCATCATCATCATCATCCTCCTCCTCCAAGGGTATCATCATGACTGTTATTGAGATGCAATTTTGAAACGTGTTTAAATGGGCAATGGATATGGAAGGCAGTGGCCTATTATCAGGTGTCCAGTACAAATCATGATGTAGACCAGACAGACTACAGAGAGAGAGACGGATAACAACTTGGGATTTAAATGTTTTGGAGAGTGCAATACAAAATATTTAAGAGGTAGTAACTTCATGCCATCCTTATGAAAGATTGACTTATCAAAGAGGGTTTGGATTTCTCTGCTAGTTTTAGAAGGGCCCCTCAACATTATTATAATATTACAATAACTTGTATCATGTATATTTATTTGATTATATTCAGATAGTTTTAGATCCAGTTGAAAAGTGGGGGAAAAAACTACTGTAGAAATAGAACGGTTCGTATTGTGGTAATAGTACGCGATGGTTTACTGTATATATTTTGAATTAAACGTGAAATTCGAGAGTGGTAACTCATACTTTATAGAAGTAGCTAGAAACAGAGCTATTTTGTATAGTTACAATATTAGGATAGGTTTGTATACTCAGTGATGTTGGAGAATAACAGCAGTATTTTGGATGTAGTGCAGGATCAACTGAGTACAGAACAGTATATTGCAGTATCATTATGCAATAGAAAGTGCACAGTTAGGATATAGCCTATGGAGGGAGACCAAAGAGTAAAACTGAATAAAAAATGAATTGCAGTGAAGTGCTGGATAACTCAGTGTGATACATTTTTTTTAACCTTTAGAATAGAAAACATTGTACCATTAAAACCGACTGGGAATGTATAGCAGGCCTTACTATAACAAAGAAAATTGCATCGCAGCATCAACATGTGGTGTGCACAGTAAGTTTGGTATACTGTTTTAATAGTGTAGCGACGCACATGGATAAAACAGATTACTTTGATTGGAGACATATCATGTCACTAGTGTTTTTGGTGTTGCATTACACCTACTTTACTGTCATGAATCCGTTATTAGGCGACATTGGGCTACGTAATTGGCTACGTAAATGGCTACGTAAATGTATTGAATGTCCGCGCATACGCTCTAAATGCTGCTGCTGCAATAGGCCTGCTAGCTTGATGAGAAACACGTACTTCAAAATGTGCATTATTAAGTAGAAAGGTTATCACAAATTGATCTACATTTCATTCAATAACGTGCCACAACACCAACAACAGTAATACTTTAAAAAAAAATTATAATAATAATAATGATAATATCATTACATTTGATTGTATTATTCATGTAGAGCAGAAATGGCTTTATTAGACATAAATTGGCTAAGAACTTGTAAAACAAGTTTGTGTTGACTAACCTTCTTATGGCTTTGGAATCACACAAGTTCTGTATTGAAAACATATAGAACATGTTTCGGGTTTTTATTCTAACGATAATAAGACTGTGCCAAAATTGCTGTAGCTTTATGTTTACCTAAAACTATTGTTTATGGATAATATTTTCAATAGGTTATAATATTTTTGTGTATTGGTCAGCCTACATTTGCGATGCCTCTGCAAAATCTCCTGTGAACAATGTTGGCTACCCCATCGACCTTGCTTTCCAACTCAATTTGGTCTCAATCACACAATAATGAAAACGCACTCCAACCAGATCCTTATAAAAATTAATTCGCCAGAAATAGCTCGCACTTCAAGTGATTTATTGTTAATGTTCAATTGGTTTGAAACACATACAGCAGCCATCACGCATTTGTTCGTTTTAACTTACAAAATAATAAAGAAAACAAAGAAGTCGACTTCAAAACAATTATTATACAGGTAAAAGCGTTCTCGTGTGTTAGCCAAATATGAAGAGTTTATTTCCAAAACGCTAAATCCACACATTTTTCACATGTATTTTTGTTTTCTAATCAGATTGCTTATGGGCACATTTATGTGTGTGTAAAACTTTTCTCCGATGTTTTTATTCATTGATTTCAGATGTGTATGAATTATTATTATTATTGAAAAACGCTATATATCCGTTATTTAGCTGGAATAGAATCTTAGTTTCATGTAGCCTGTATTTGACTGATATGTTGTTGTCTCACCTCGCTATCTTAATTAAGATGGATGCACTTACTGTAAGTCACTCAGGAGCATCTGCGAAATGACTCAAATGTAAAGGGTTTTACAGATCTCATATTCCTGTATTTAATAATTATATTTGTTTTAATTAAATAGGCTATTGATGGTACAAATGTATAATTTATACATTTCTATATTTAAAAAAAATGTTAATGTCACATTTGACTGTGTAAAACCTAGCAGTACTACTTATTTATCTGAGAGTGAGGAGGATATATAGCATTTAGCAACAAAAAAAACATCATTATTTGTCTTTCTGAAATGAAACCATCAAATTCTAGGTTTTAATCAAATACATGTCTCTCATTGAACAACCCATTGAATGATTAGATAGTGAAAAAAACACAACAATCTCTTTCATAATTTAATTATTTAAACAGTAAAATTGACCAACATTTCTGAAAATTGATATATAGCGTTTTGGAATGAAACTTCATATAGGCCTACAGTTTCTACTTTCTTTAAGTCTAAATGAATACATTAGTTTACAATATCAATAGCATATTATACCAAGGTTATCACCGCAAATGAGGGGTGGTTTAGTACCTTGAGAGTTCATACCTGATCCCACCTATATTTTTCCCTTTTCCCTCCAGTCCCCATCTACGTTAACATCATGAGGAAGTCCATCACATTGATTATAAAAGGTCCCGAAACGACACAATCTGTTTCAAGGGCAGCCATTTCGTGTAATGTTCAAAAATACTCTCCCTCTTAGAAATGTCAAGAAAATGTGCCCTGACCAGCTGATGCGACTGAGCGTGTTGTCATCTCAGCCACCCAAGGGCTCAATTTTCGCACAGATGTGTATATCAACATGATACATGTCTCGTTTTCTCTTAAGCTCATCCGCAGGTTAAAATATAAAAATGTAAAAGGACAGCAGGTCCTACCACGTTCTGCCGTAGAGGAGGTTGGAGCTGACCATGTTATTGGTGTAGTCTATAGCAGAAGTGTCTATCTGCGCCATGTTGATCTGGCTGTGGAGTGAAGGGGGGCTAGGTGATATCTCCTCCAGGTCTTGGGCCTGAACTAAGGAGTGGACCTGCTGGTTTTGATGTTGATTGATGGCATTACTGGAAGCCGGGAGCACCCCAGAGCCGTTATGTTGCTGTTGCTGCTGCTGCTGTACCTGCTGCTGGTTCGGCGTTGGCGTGTTGGAGCCGTTCTGACACGGTTTACCGTCCTTCACCAGAACAGGCACGGCCACGCGCCTCGGAGACTGTTGTTGCTGACACATGTTGCTTTCCTGCTGCAGCTGCTGCGCGGCTTTGTCCTTGGCCTGCCGCTTCATCTTGTACCTGTGGTTCTGGAACCAGATCTTGACCTGGGTCGGCGTCAGGTGGATCATACTGGCCAGGTGTTCCCGTTCTGGCGCCGAGAGGTATTTCTGTTGTTTGAATCTCCTCTCCAGCTCATACACCTGAGCCTGGGAGAATAGTACCCGTCGTTTCCTCCTGGGCGCTGCGTGCAGGGGTGGCATGGACCTGGAGGCGTCCCCCATGCCTGTCAGGGTCCCCATTCCAGTCATGTTCATACCTGTGGAAGGTCCCATGAATCTAGAAACTTAAAAATATACATACATATACGCATATTCAATATTCAGCCATGTAAAATGTATCGTTTGGCAATGGTCTGTATCCGGTGAGTAATTGTCCAAATGTAGGTTACAATGCAGCTTTATCAATCAAGTTCATTTAAATGCAATAATAATAATAATAATAATACACTTTTTGTTAAATATTTTTTTGTTTGTTAAATAAAATGAAAACATACTTTTTTCCATATTAACTACTCAATGACTACTCAATGATGGTGAGTGTTCTTGATTCAAACCTGTCCGCATTTCGTTAAAAGTTTGTTTGAGAAGTTCTGACAGTGACATAAAACAATTCACAAAACAATAACAACGAATCAAAATAAAACAAAAACGACTTACTCGTTGAATATCTTGGATCCGTGTTCGCGCCATACCACCCTGTTGCTGCTGCGCTATTTCTCATGGTTTCCTGGTACGACGGAAGGTCTCCCATGTTGCCAATGCTCCCATTGCAGTATCCCCCCATGGCACTGTGCGAGAACTGGGAGACAGTGTGTGGCATGTGGTAGGTGGTCGCCACGGTAGCGTTGTGTCCCATGGAGTGCTGTTGCATGCCAGTCTGGGAAACCTGAGGCTGTCGGTAAGCTCCCAGTGGAGAGGTTAGGTTCCCTGCGCCGTCCATGCCACTAAACTTCTTGTAGGTCTCCTCGATAGGACTCAAAATATCAGTCACTGAGAAAGGCGTTGTATGCTTTGGGCTCAACGACATGGTTCAGAAAGCAGGTAGATTTTGTTGAGCAAATCAACCGTGTTGTTGAAGCTCTCTCCTTCTGGATGGCTACGTAAGAGAGTGCTTGTAGAACGCCTGAGATCCGATTGATCGCCTTGGAGAAGGAGGCGAGCCCAGGGCGCTCTTAGCTCGGGTTTATTGTAGCCAGGAGCCAGGTTTACGACAAACACAGGGGGCGGAGCAACGTCCTAAACGAGCAAACAATAGTCATTGACATTTTCGAAAGATAATTGAGGAAATGTGGTTAGTTTCGTATTAAGGTGAACATTATGCTAAGTAAACTGTTTATTTATTGTTCTAATATATCTACATATGTATTTGATGAGACATTGTTGTTTGTCCACATGTCTTACCATAATAAAGTTCTGCACAACAGCTGAGCGCATGATAAAAGGGGACGTGTAATTTTCTGCATCAATAGGGAACTCCATACTTTCTGGAAACTTCAAGAGCACTTCGGTCAGACATAAGCGCCACCGAGCATCGCCAAAGAGGTACAATGGTTCTCCTCAATTGTATGACCAGCTAAGTTATGCGTCTTAAGCACCATTTTGTTCCACCAGAGAGGGGCACTTTCAAATTATCTCAAAGTAACACAATCCTGAGGGGGAAAAATTAGGATAGGGATCCTAACTTGTGAGTATACTGCTGTCAGTTATTTACAAACAGCATATTGACATTATGTACATGTAATATTATAAATAATTGAAGATCTAGCCGTGAATAGGCTACATATTGTTTCCATCTGTTTTCAGACAATAGGTTTGACAAAGTTGTTTTACTTTACCCGAATTAACAAAATATGTCTCGGGAGAGTCCAAAAAGTAAACACTAATCATACCGTTTTTGTGCATTTCAAGTTGACAGATATCAAATAAAGTATTGATAAAAAATATATTACTGGACTTACATTCCGAAATCACAAGTATTTCTGCTTATGCTTTTCTTATGAAATATTATAATAATTGGGTAATGTTGAATTCACATGATGATAACTGATGAAATGCAACAACATCCTTATTCCTGGCACTCAACCACCTACCTAAACTTTAATCAACCTGCTGGGGCATTGTGGACACTTGGATATGTTTTGTCGATGGGAGCATAAGCCCACTGCTTAACCTGGCATCTTAATATTTGTGTAAACTCAATGGCAGGAACATTAGACAAGACGAACAAGAAAAGGGCTTTTGAATCGACAAAAACAATTACTCATATGTAACTGTAGTATTACTAGGCTATTATTATTGTTATTATTATTATTATAAGGTGTGCTTGCTGAAGGCAAAGCAGCACCTTAGATGTGTATTATAATCATTAATATTATTATTAGCAGCCTATTATTATTACTACACAGGATATAGTTAATCATGTTTCCTATATTTATTTTACACTTCATCAACTGCAGTGGCTTGAGCTTTGTTGGAGTTTTTAGAAAATGTTTGATCACGACTAAAACTTTGAAATCAGTGATTCAAGAGACAATGGGAAATTATTGCTATGATGAAGAAGCTAAATATGCTGGTGACGATTGTTGTGGTGATGTTGACATATTGGCATGTCTTTTGTTACAACTGGAGCTATAACTACCTGTATAGTTAGTTATTGAGCTCATAAAGCTAGGCCTATCCGTTTCCAAGCAACGCTGAAATACTTCAACATAGTCACTATTGATGTCTACATTATTTACTAATGAGGCTTTCTTTATTGTGATAAATTCTTGTAATTCTTCATGTATTATTGCGGGTTAACTCTCAGGTGGGTCTCACTTTCTCACATTCTGATCGAAGTGTCATTTAGGGTGACCAAAAGTGACTAAAACCAATGATCTCCATGTAAGCCAAAGCACCAATGTTATCATCGTGTGGATTGTGGCATATTTCCCTTTGTATGAGAGGCAAAATAAAAGTATAAACTCACACCATCATTTGATTTAGTATTAGTATTACGTCAGTAAGTACCCTAATCGAGCAAATGAAGATGCGACATGGTCAGCCATCAATTACTGGCGACGCAACACCAATCTCTCTTTAAGATGTTCATTATGAATTGTAATAAATCACTGTTATATGCATTTTTATTCAGTAAATATTTACGTGCTCATGCATCCTTCAATTTCTCACAAACTCTTCTCATTGCATTTATTGCAACGGAGTGGGTGGATTTTTTTGTTCAATTAGGAGGCACAGTACAGGAGACAAACTAATTCACGGCACTCACGTCAGAGTAAATATCATACCGACAGCATATTGTAATTTCCATTGTTTTAAAAGTTTCTTGCAATTCAACTTCAAAGCACACTGCTACACATGTTTACTTTCTATTTCTGTTAAACCTCAAATAACATTAAATTCACCTTATTTTGTAAATATTCAAATAAACATGATCCACATAAGTATGCAAGGCACACAGTATGTGGTCTTACCTGCAAAGGCCATCATAAAAACAGACGCTTTGTTAGTCACCTCCATGCTTTGGCTACGCTGGGGCTCGTGGTGGCTTTTTGGGAATATGGGAAAGGTAGGCCACAGTCACAGCACTTCTAACGTTATGTAAATGAGACAAACCTCTCAACCTTCTGGATTATTGAGCCAGAGAGCACGACCGGAGTCCAGAGACCATCCACATTGGAAAAGCACTGAAATCTGGCGCCGGTTGGCTCCACAGTTTACAGTAATAGTTTTGATCCATAGGCTATACACTTATCTTGTACATTTCAACTTGAAGAGCTAGTGAACAAGATATTTGGACATATCATCCGGTGAAGGAAATGCTAGGCCTCCATAAGGTTTGTAAGATTTATATTTGAATGGGTTTATTGTTACAATATATTCAATTAAGTAGATACAGATTTTTTTTTTTTTTTAAATACAGACAGTATTTTTGTACTGGTTATGTTCAAATCTAGTTATGCAAATGTGACCTATTGTGCTTGTCTGCTGTGATTGTCTGTAGCATATTTGCTATTTAGCGTTGAACTATGGCATATTTAAAACTGAAATATTATATCCATGATAAATAACTCCATGATTGCTAACTCTAAAGAAGTAAAAATGTAGCCTATTGATGTTTCAGATAGCCTACGAGTAAAGGCTTGCCCTCTGATTTTTAGATGTAGGCTATTGTCCATAGACTGTGAATCACCAATTTAAATGGAGGAAATAAAACTACTAAAATATCAAATCTTATATATATATCAGTTACTTATGCACCAAACTCTATTTTAATGTTGTCAAAGTATTTTGAAGTTGTGTATTGTGCCTCGAAGATTATAAGCGTTTTTCTTTGCGTATTCCCAGCGCGCTCATTCCATGACATTGCTTTGTTTTGTTTTCTGCTAAACCTATACATTGTTAAACCTACTTCTTCAGAGAAAGCACAATTAATAAGCTTTGCATTTTGAAAAAAATATGCACTAAATAAAACTTTCATTTTGTATTGTCATTGTTTAATTCAATATCAGGCAATTATGATTTAGAAAATTCTGGATTTTATTGTTTCTTTAAACCATAGGCTCATCAAAATAGAATATGGAATAGTGTTGTTGGCGGCCTGTAGTCTTATGACCAAACAATCTCGTATTATTTGTAATTAGATTGTGTCCGGATTAACCAACTATAGCTGGATCAATAGATCACCTCCTCCTTATGCAGATGCATGTCCACTAGGGCCTGTAATGTGATATCATTGTGGCTGTGTAGACGTCCACTATGGTCCAAGGCTATAATTATTGTATTACAAGGGTCTAATGACAAACAAGGATTTAATCAAACAACGCATAACGGTTATTTCATGAACACATATCTTGCTTCTGTGTTAAATGTCTGGAATTGAATGGTCATCATAATAACCTGGATGGCCCCCTCAACTCAGACTTCAGAAACATGCGGTTGGGCCTGATGGCTAGGCTAACATTTAGCTGCAAGCTATTTCTCTCCACACTGCTGGGTGCACTGATGTCAATTTCATTGATATTTTGTTTAATTAATGAATTGTTATCTTGTCAAACATAAACACTAAAGCCTTAATCGACGATTTAATCATAAATGGGCGATGCTTTTATATTTCAAAACAGCCCCTCCCCAACTGACGCTGTCTGTGGTACAACAGCACAGCAGATGGACGAGAGCGCGTGGTCACTGAAGTGCTTTCTCCATCACTGCGTGCTGGTTCAATAACCCGAGAGAGATTTGGAGAGATCCGTGAAGGGCTAGAGCGCTCGGTGTAAGAGCCAGGGTCCTGACCCGCCACCTCAAAGATACACCGGCGGAACGAAGTGACCGCTGCTGGGAATCAATAGACGAGACACGGCACTACTGGTGAATGTGCTATGTTGGTAGACTGATGTCAAATGTCGTTACACTTTTACCATGTATGATGTTTAAAATCTAATGAACTCAGGGTCTGAAAATATCTAAAATGGAAACTATCCGAGGATCAGTTTACGTGTACATGCGTCTAGGACGCACGGTTACCCACGGCTATCATGCTCATGTTTTTGCTCATGTTTTCTGCTTCATTATAAACATTTAACTGTATATTCTATGTTTTCTTTAAACAGCCAGCCAAAACTGCATTCCAACTAGAGCGTAATGGCGCACATTGTACAAATTGTACAAACATATCAAAGGTGCCAAATATTCCAAATGGAATTCATGCCACATATCTGTTAGGCCAAATCACCTGAAGAAGTCTACCATACTTGCGATCTTATTTGTTTAGTCAACACATTTACAGTATTCTTTTTAGGCCTATCTCAATGGCCAAATAAGTAATTGTTGATGACTGGAGTTGCCTGCTTGCCTCATAACGTCACACTTGAAGAAGGATCTAAATAGATAAACGCACATGGACAGTTGTAAAACCGAATTGACAGATCGGTATCTCACAAGCACATTGCTATGCATAGGAATATCACTTGCGAAGGAGATAGAAATGCAAGTGATGTAACTTTCTACAAGCTGATTAGGAAGCATATTAATATGTCGAGCATAAGTCCTCTTTGTGGTATCCAAGCGCATGTTCCTGAAAAGCTTTTCCTTACGGGAATGTCCTCAAAAACCATAACTATTAAGATATTTCTAAACAAAGTGCCCCCCCCCCCCCCTCCCCAAATGTCCAAGAAGACATTTGTAAAGGCCTAATAAGGATGCCTATGTTTGTAGTATAGTCCGAATAATCGTTTGGGCAACTGCATTGGCCTACTATGGGAAATAGTTCTTACCATTACATTACATTACATCTCCCCTTTGTCCTCGGACTGATTCATATTTCACCAACTTTTGTTAATACAATTGTTTACTGAACATATTAGCTAAATATGCATGTGGGTATTTGAATGTGAAAATCTTGACAGGTTATTCGGAAACGCAGCATTAAAAACATGTCTCCTATTATATAATAGCTACGATAAGGACTAGGTCTATAGACTACTTCTAGATTACAACCACAATATCATGAATATAATTCGAACAAGATATACTATGTGTGACATTGGGTTTACACACATTTTCCAACCTCCTCTTGCAGATTGATAAACAAATGTTTTAACTATGATTACCATATATCACTGCAAGGCACAGCAACCAAATTCCCAATTGTTCTGATTGTTACAAGATGAGAACTAGATGGATATCTCAAAAGACCCCACACATAGAGTCGGGATTTCAATCCAGCCAAACTCTCTCCTTTTACACTGGCCACCATTTTGTGTGTAAAAGCAGGTGCATATCTTTCAGTTGCAGTACTTGAAACAGTGCAGGCCTACCGCTAAGTAGGTTAAAGGTCCTCCCAAGTGGAGCAAGTATCTGACAGGCCTCTTGAAGACCTTTTTCTTCTTTACGAGTTTTCATTCAACCACAATTAATGTCGCTTGATGGACGAAATGATGCTAATAGGTTGTAAAAAACATAGGAGGCATTAAACAAAGTATTGCGCATGAAGATAATTGCAAACAGTATTATGGTACTTTATTTTAAATATGGGAAGATCTTAGGATATTTGCACACCTATTACAGATGAGTTTTAAAGCAATGTTCTTCATATTTGTCCAACTTTTGTGAAGGATCAATTCGACTTTCTGCATGAAGGATTGTGAATTGAGCAAGCCTGAAACTTTCCGGAATTTTTGCTGGCCCGTATGGTTCATCTATGTGAGTACAGTACATTGATTAATATGTAAGCCCGTATTCACACAGTTTGGTCATGGTCTGAAACAATTGTATAGCTAATATCAATTGCTTTCAGAGATTTCCAGTTCAATGTGTTTTTGTCAGTACCTTAAGTACAGGTTTGAAGATTCACTCAAAATATTTGAAATCACTTTTTTGAACATGACTATCACTATCGACTATAGTTGACTTTATAGGAGAGTACATTTCAATATTTCTTAGGCTAGGCCTACTACTTTAATACATTAATTGTGGTTTGTTAATTTAATTTCTCTATTTGTCTCACTTATCTTTTTAATAATAGTCCTAGTAACATTCAACGAAGTGTTATGATTGTTGGATCTAAATAATCATTAATATTCATACAATGTAGTTTTTTTTGTGAACTTTTTGTGACCTTTGGACTTTAAGGTTTTATCTGTGCAATGCATAGTTCTTACAAATCGAGCATTATAGTTTTCCCATCCCAGACCTCAGAACGGTTTTGTAGTGAATTCTTCCTTCATAACCCATTAAGGTCATCCTCACCTTAAAGGTAGCCCACCTGAAGTGCAGAGTATCAAAATCCTGACACATTTGTAAATTCGCTTTATTTAGGGGGTGCAATTGCAGATAGAGGTGCAATTGCAGATAGAGCCTGACGGCTCTGAAAGGTTCTATCTGACGCTTCTGAATTAGACATTTGAATTAATACATTATAGAATTACACTATTTTACCAAGATGAAGTCAGAACATCATCATCAAATACTTTAAGAAATGTATTATGATAATCAGACGAATTACTGACATTACTGAACAACGATGTGACAACTTAATCTACTTTAAGATTTCTGACAGTGTTGTTTTTTGTTTTTGCTTGAGTGCCATTCCTGCTGGCTAGACCATACTTAGAAGGAGATGGCAAAGACGTGTTCTGATTGGTCCATCTGTATTTCTTCTGGCTTTGTGATTGGATTGAAGATAGAACCTTAGCGCTAAGTTCAAATGAGTTTATGCACACAGAACTTTCTAGTTTTTCATATTTTTTCACAAAAAATGTACTTAAAAGAAAATCTAACTTTCCAGTCATATGAAAAACCATCTAAAGATGAATTATATGTGACTAACTAATTTCTGACAAACATGTCAGATAGAATTTTGTTTTCATTGAGTCTTTGAATTAAAAAAAATAAAAAAAACAATGTCAGATAGTAAAAAGCATGTGGGAACTCTTTTTAATAACTTTTTTAAACAGGTGTCGATATTTTACAATATCGTTGCTTATGGAATCAGATGCGTTGGTCACATTAGGTCGCTTAAGGATAAGAAACAAATATGTGGACCTACAGCCCTCCCGTCAAATGAAAGTGTTTCTGACCACTGCTTTTTATTGGTTTGATTATGGATATTTTCACGCAATTATTATTCTTTACAGAAACAAAGCAAAGGAAAGCATATGAACACAATTGAGAGAACAAAGAGAGGTCATTTGTCTGGTTAGGTCGTTGTAGTCGGAGGTACATCTCTGGCACACCTCTGAGCAACGTTCATTTTCCCAACAGTGAGGGCACATAAACAAAGCTGTTGGAGAGAGTCTGTGACTCAACCACAGTTCATTATTTAGACCTTGAGTTATTCACATAGGCGGAATGTCAGCATTAGTGGGACAAGTGTAGTGGGACATTTGTGTTTGAGAGTGCTGTACTAGGGTCATTTTGCAACCCAATCACAACAATTGTGATTGGGTTGTTGCTGAATGTGTTCTCTGCATGAACATTTTTTGGGGTTAGTGTCACATCATTGTAGGGTGTGTGGTCAGGTTTCTTAGATGGGGTATACGGTTGAAACACCGCCATACATGAAAAACCTCCATACGTATGAATCCATGAGCTAGAATAATAAGGCTGTCATTCTGTCAATTATAATTCAACAATCTAGCTTTTGGTGTTAAAATGAATAGTTATTGATAGGGTTTTGAAATATAGTATATAGAATATAGAAACCATTCATGTCAACAGGCACAAAATAAACTGCTGCTGTTTTTTATCTCAATATCAAATACTTTTCTGGGTAACAGTTTAGTACTTCACTGTGCAATTTCTCATGCAATAATTTTGCTAGGACTGTCTGGAAGTGGTCTGAGTGGGGAAGGGAAAAGTGAAACTAGCTATTATTGGCAGAGTGATTTGGAACTAATCTACTGCCTGGTGATGTGACCAGGCAGGCCAAAACTCCATCTGACCAAAAACAGACAACAATTTCAGCATTTTTGTTTACACTTAAAGGGCATTATCATTATTTTCACAATTGTACAGTATTATTCCAACCTCATAGTGTGGAAATATATATAAAACAGAGGAAATCACGTTTTTGACTGCACTGGGCCTTTAATCAATGTCACTGTATTATCCTTGATTAGATATTCTAAAATACACTGAACAAAAATGTTTATATCCCTGTTAGTGAGCATTTATCCACTGCCAAAATAATCCATCCACATGACAGGTGTGGCATATCAAGAAGCTGATTAAACATCATGATCATTACAAAGGTGCACCTTGTGCTGAGGACAATAGAATGTGCTGTCACACAGCACAATGCCACAGATGTCTCAAGTTTTCAGGCAGCATGCAATTGGCATTTTGACTGCAGGAATGTCCACCAGAGCTGTTGCCAGAGAATTTAATGTTAATTTCAGTACCATAAGCCGCCTACAACGTCGTTTTAGAGAATTTGGCAGTATGTCCAACTAGCCTCACAACCACACCACGTGGAACCATGCCAGCCCAGGACCTGCACATCTGGCCTTTTCACCTGCGGGATTGTCTGAGACCAGACAGCTGATGAAACTGTGGGTTTGCACAACCAAAGAATTTTGGGCGGAAACTGTCAGAAAACATCTCAGGGATGCTCATCTGGTGCTCGTGGTTCTCAACAGGGTCTTGACCTGACTGTAGTTCGGATTTGCAACCGACTTCAGTGGGAAAATGCTCACTTTTGATGGCCATTGGCATGCTGGAGAAGTGTGCTCTTCACAGGTCAATCCCGGTGTCAACTGTATCGGGACAGATGGTGAACAGTTTGCTGATGTCCATGTGAACAGGGTGCCCCATGGTGGCGGTGGGGTTATGGTATGGACAAGCATAAGTTATGGACAACAAACACAATTGCATTTTATCGACAATTTGAATACACAGAGATACCGTGATGAGATCCTGAGGCCCATTGTCGTGCTATTCATCCGCGACCATCACCGCATGATAATGCATTGTCCCATGTCGCAAGGATCTGTATACAATTGCGGGAAGCTGAAAATGTCCCAGTTCTTCTATAGATTGCATACTGACCAGACATGTCATCCATTGAGCATGTTTGGGATGCTCTGGATTGACTTGTACGACAGGGTGTTCCAGTTCCCGCCAACATCCAGCAACTTCGCACAGCCATTGAAGAGGAGTGGGACAGCATTACACAGGCTACAATCAACAGCCTGATCAACTCTATGAGAAGGAGATGTGTCGTGCTGCATGAGGCAAATGGTGGTCACACCAGATACTGACTGGTTTTCTGATCCACCTTTTCTTTTAAGGTATCTGTGACCAACAGATGCATATCCATATTTCCAGTCATGTGATGAGATTAGAGCCTAATTTATTTATTTTTATTGACTGATTTCCTTATATGATCTGTAACTCAGTAATATCTTAGAAATTGTTGCATGTTGAAACATTGAAATATGTTTTATTTAATGCTATATAGCAAATAAACAGCATAGGATGATGATGGAAGGCATTAGAGGGAAATAACAAGGGTATGAAAGGAAGAAAGGAACCACAATGACATGTAAGAAATGGAGGCTAGAAACAAGGCTCAATTTATGAAAGGGGACAGAATATGGGGGGGACAGCAGAGGTGTTCCTGTAAATGCTGTGCAGACTCCTTTAGTTAGATATTCACCTTGGAATGTCCCCACATACATTTTCCAAGGGCACAGAGAGAGTCTAGTAGAAGGTTATTGTCCCAAAATTGTAAAAACAGAGAGTGTGTTATCTACAAGCATTTTCAATGTCTTATTGATGAGTTCATAACAAGTGTGAGGTGATGTGGGACACATTTTATTTTTCATTTTTTATTTAACCTTCAACTAGGCAAGTCAGTTAAGAAAAAAATCTTATTTACAATGATGACACGAATGTATTTCTAATGATAAAATAGTGTCGCATAGTGTCGTTCATTTACTAAAGTGTCCCACCAACACTGAAAACCACGCTTTGTAAAAGTATGTGTCTGGTTTTGTTTTAGTGGTTGTAGCATCCACTGAATAATACATTTTCATCATAAAAATGAAGATACGATCTTAATAATTGAAATAAACATCATTTGAGTAGGGATAGACTGATTTTGATTGTCCACATAGCGGTATACCGAAACGTGTGCCACTTTTGCATAAACAGTGTCACCCCGGTCAAATGTCCCTGCAGCCAATCTTCTACTTTATCTAATTCCTTTGTCTGTGATTGTCCTCATTGATTAAACTCAATGTTACAAAATGTCCATTCTCTTTGAAGAGAGGATGCACTTGATCAACCATGTGTTATTGTCTTGATATTTTCTTTTCATGTTGTATTTTCGATAAGTAACTCAGTAGGCTGCCAGGTAGTCAAACTTTTTGTCAAACGATATAAGAGTCAGTGAGCTAACGATCTATTCGAATAATTACATTTTTAGATGTTTTAGTTTGGTAGACCTAGTTTATTGTCCTGATTGACCTGCCTTTAAAACCTATATAGGCCAATAATAAAGTTAATGATGGTAAAATAGGCCTACCTGTGCACTGAGGTTCTACTTTCTTGTAGCCTATATTTAAAGGGATCGTTCAGGATTTTGGCAATGAAGCCCTTTACCCCCAAGAGTCAGATGACCTCGTGGATACCATTTGTATGTACAGGTATCTGCATCCAGTATGAAGGAAGTTAGAGGTTGTTTCGGAAGCAAATGCTGACTAGCATTAGTGCAATGACTGGAAGTCTACAGGACAAGCTAGCATGCTAGGAGTTCCTGTAGACTTCCAATCATTGTGCTAACGCTTGTTAGCATTTGTTCGCAAAAGTACCTGTAACTTCCTTCATACTGGACTAGAAACATAAAAATGGTATCCACAAGTTCATCTGACTCTGGAGAGTAGATAAATGGCTTTTTTTTGCCAAAATTCCAAACTTTCCCTTTATTATAGATAATCTGATGCACAAAAAATATATACATAAGGCAGGTTTTTAGCCCTATCTAGCATTGGTATTTCATTTTTCTTTTGTCTTCACATTTTATAAAATGAAATCTTATCTTCTCATGTGCAACATTTGTGCTGCCAACGAAGCTGGTAGACTCATTCATGCTATGGTTGTAAAAGTGTTTCCGTAAATCTAGAGTAAAACATCTGTCTTCTATTCACTGTTTGTCCCCTACAGAAACCTATGTGATGTAGGGAACTGGCAGCAACGGAGTGATATGCAGTGATACTACACACATCTATGAAAAAATAGGGAAATTATGACTATGTTGGTTCTTGAACAATTCAAGAAGCTAACTTTCTTTTAGGGAGTTTAAGGGTGGTTAATGTCATTGACATAGCAGACACTAAATATACCTGACTTAAATGGACAATTTTGGTCTCACAATCATGTAAAAAAAAAGAACTTAATGGAGAATGGTGTCACTCCTGGAATGTTGGCAAATAGATGTTATCTGTAACAAGTGTTTCCTGCCGTTCATGTTACATTCACTCAAAGTCAGGAACTCAATTTTGCTTTCACATAACAGGCGAGAGACGCTTGGTCTAATCGAGCGCTTCAAAGCACTTTCAATACCAGGCATTATGTAGAGATGAAGAAAACGTTTTAAATTGTTTCAGAACTCAACAATGGAGTGGTAAACAGGAGCTGACTACCAATGAGATGTGTTTTTTCAATTCTATGTTATTTGTTCCACATTAGGCTTCCATGTACCTTTTATCTGTTTAGCCACATAGCATTATCCCAATGGATCAAAGGTCCAACAATATAATTACCCAGGACCATCATCATGCATTATCATATTTTTCATTACAATTTGTTAATGACAGTTTGTAAGGGATGTTTTGTGTTTTTACTTATAAATGAGACTAATGTTTACACTTTCTCCATAGATGGAAAAATGCCATTTTGACGCTTGTCAAGATATGAGCGTATACGGCTGCACTGTTATAATACCCTTTACAAGGTGGACCCCAAATGGCATGATGCATTGCAATCTCATTTATCAAGCACAAAAATAAAAAATAAAAAATTCCAACATGGGTTATAGTATATTATAGTTTTATCACACATTTATATCCATAAACAAATTATTAACGGTCTGCAAACTGGATATAAAACGATTACAACCCCTCTTTATAAAGGGTAACTGTGTTTGTGAATTTTGAGATATTAACACTAGTATTGCTTATTCTGAGGTTGGATAGACAGTGCTTTTAGATCCATTTGTATATCACCAACTACATATTATCATTTTCATCATTATGAAAACAGAACTCGAGATTCTACGTTGAAGAAGTTCATTCAGGATTTGACATCGCTGACTGTTACTTTCTGAGAATTTCAACTCACCGAACATGCCCCTGCTGCCATGGCAATGATATTATGTCCCTTAGTACTTGTGAGGCTAAGGACTCTCTTGTTTGTGGTTTTTGTCCTGTCTGGTGCTAATGATTCTCTCTTTACAGGTGATCAGTCAACCCTCTATATCAGATCCTCCTGAGGACGCTTGATGTCATCTTGTCCTCCTGGTCATTATACTACCTGCTCCTCTCAACAATACTGCCTTCTCGATGCTTCTCCACTTGAACTGCCTGGCTGGCCCTCTTCTCTCAAACTATGGTGAAATTGTGTGCTAAAACATTGCAGACAGTCCTCTCCTTACTCCTCCCTCTAGCTGTGTCTTTGGGACACAACAAAGAATTCCTCCAGACAGCTTGCTACTTGGTTGGTCAGCAAGCAAAGTTCATGTGGAAGCAAAAGCTGTTCAAGTGTCTGTGACATCCATTACATTTTAAAGGGACAGACCACTGAAAATGCAGACTTAAAGGATTTTTCACTTACCTTGGCTGTAATCGATTCACCAAACCTTTTGGGTATAAGAGTGATCAATCAATCAATCAAATGTATTTATAAAGCCCTTTTTACATCAGCCAATGTCACAAAGGGCTATACAGAAACTCAGTCTAAAACCCCAAACAGCAAGCAATGCAGATGTAGAAGCACGGTGGCTAGGAAAAACTCCCTAGAAAGGCAGGAACCTAGGAAGAAACCTAGAGAGGAACCAGGCTCTGCGGTTGAGATTATAACAATACATGGCCAAGATGTGATCAAATTAAGATCCGACATCTGTATCAAGTATGTTTGTTTGGTTACCAAGGCAACTACTGGAGCTAGGTAAACTTACTAGCTACTTCAGTGGATGTTGAACACATTTATAGCAGCAAATGAACACGTTTCTAGCTGTAAATTTGTTCAATTATAGCCATGGTATAAGCGGGCTACTCAACTCATGGGTCAATGCTTCTTTGGAAAATAATGCATAGAACAAATAACCCCTCTTGATTATCCTTTACATAAAGTGACTTTTCAAAAATATAATGCAGACCATGGGATACCATTGTAAGAGATTGATTGGAGTGTTTCCAAGGTGTTTCAGGCATATTCTTTCAAATGAATGGGTCCTTATGGTAATATAGTACCTATCATAATTTTTTTATTATATTGCTCTTAAACGCTGATCTTAGTCCCCCTAGGCCGACGGGTTACTGCTCACAATGTTAAAAATGTTCCGACATGCACATCTGCACAGGTACTGTACAAGCGTTGGTTGGTCAAGGCGGAAATGGACTTGCAGGAAATCTGTCCAGACCCTTACCCGTTTGTGCCCTGACATAAACATCCTCAATGGACACAAAATCGGTAGCTAGCTAAATGGCACTCCCTGAGGATATTTTCAATGAGAGTATTTCACGTCATTAGTTTGCATGAGCCGTGGCAGAGAATGTTAGCATTACAAGCTTTCAACCACTGACTGGCTGTGGCTATAAATAGCATAGCTATCTGCATCTGCATTGTGCCCGTCTCTGTCATGTTTCACAATTCCTGCTCACATTTTAGCCCAACCTACCTAATTTGTTGGAAGAGTTGTCCTTCTGAAGAGCACCCTCCCTTCCCTGAAATTGTTGTTTCTACCAATTTCGAAGTGACCCAGAAAATCCACCATGTTACCCAGGCCTAGATTCAATTAAATCAGATCAATATCCTCTTTCGGTAGGCTATAGGCTAATGCCAAGAGCCACATGTGGATTTGACAGCTCTAATGCAGATCCACCTCTGACACCGCCATATCATCCTCAATGCGGGTATCGGCTAAAGCGGATCTGTTTGAATCGAGCCCCTAGTGCTGTTGCCCTAGGTCTGGGATTTCTGAGACTAAGGGCTGGATTCCAGCTGTATCGCTGAAGTATCGCGGAAGAACCGCGTTATAGCTCGATTGAAATTTAAAGGCAATGTTCCCGTGTTTGCGGAGACTGTATTCACGGTTAACACTGCATATGTCAGCTCAATCGGAAATGACCTTTAGATTTAACACGGATCTTCTGCAATACTTCTGCGATATGGATTGAATCCAACCCTAATTTTGACGGGGATTCAATCTAAAGCCCACTGTTGACATGTGCACTGCGCTTGACTTTTAATCGGAGATGTACTGCTAATTTTCATTCTTGATTTAGACCTGGGTACACCAAAGAGTGTATTGGCCAATCAGTGACAAGTATAGGTAGGAAAGAGCCTGGAGAGCAGTGTGCCAGCCTCCAGCTCTCCAGGCTCAGTAAGTCACAAAACTCCGCTGTAGTTCAAACCATGTCTACTGGAGGGGGAAAGAGGGGGAAAGTAAATAATCCAAAATAATTATTCGTATCGTATCATACTAAAACATCACATGAGAAAATATGCTAGGATAGAAAAGCCTTAACAATGTAAAGAAATAAAGAGGTTTTATGGATTAAATAATTATTTCATATGCATGTTGTTGCTGGTAAGCAACAATGACTAGCCTATAACAATTTCCATTATTTTGATTTGATATCACATAAAAAATACATGGAAAGTAATACTCCTCCCATCATCTCTCATCATCCCACTCAAGCATAACTGTGGAAAGTGCAACGTTTAAATCTGATAGGGACACCGTCCTTTCTGAAGGATAGTCTGTACAGATCAATTATTCTTGATACTGCCTTCTTTGCTGTATTGATATACACGTCAGAGGATACAGAAAGCTCCCAAAGGTAAGTTAATAGTGCTGAAGAAGGAGAACTTTGTTTACACATTTTTACAGCATTGATAGCGTATTCACATGAAAATCATAAACATTACGTTTCCAAACCGGACCCTTATTGTGAATTGGAAAATGTACAGTACATTCATATTCTGGTGTAGGGATGAACCCTATAGTAATATGACCATGTATGTTTTTATTTAGGCTCACTCATCAGATACACCTATGTGTATGACTGTGTCATAACAGATTACTCATGATTGCAAGATACATGTTCAACCATGTTTTAAATAGATCAAAATAGATTTCAAATCAAGCACTCATCCTTTCTATTGTTGTTCCTTTAAAATCATAGTAATTGCTACTGTGAACAGGCAAGGGGTTTACATTTTAGCTAATAGTTTTACACTATAGTGTAGTATAGTGTAATAGCAGTTTGCAGACAGCGATTTTCGGGAGGGGGGGGGGAGGGGGGGTACAACCACACAGACAGAAACTCTAACAGGCGTGTCTGGTTGGATACTGGGCAAGTTTCACCCAGGAGTCCAGGACAAGTGTATGTAATAACTATGTAATAAGGAAGGGCTGTACCTGCCAAACACATTACCTGCCAGACCTGTTGATGCCGCCACTGCTGGATCTTCAATACTGATACGTGACAATGATTGAAAGGTAGGGCTTACGTGCAAAGTCTTCAAAAGATCACAATATTAGATTGCTAGCTTTTTCTAATCATTGTAAAAACAATGAAGATGAGGGAAGCTGAAGGAAAGGGCTGGACGAATGTAGTCACGCTCAAATTCAAGGGAGTTGAAGTTCCTTATTTTCGACTTCGCTAGGGTGTTGTTGTTTCTGTAATCAAGGCCTGGTAGTACTGATAACACTCGGGGAAAAAAAGGTATCATTACTTGGTAGAAGCTGTTTGTAGATTGTATTCCACTTGTCACTCCCTCTTCAACAGCTTTTCGCTGAGTATGGTGAGATTGGGCGGAATGTCACAGACCCAATAAATCATGAAGTGCTTTGAGAGGCTAGTTTAAGGATCATATCACCTCCACCTTTCCTGACACCCTAGCCTCTTAAAAGTATTGGCAAAATGTAGATTTCCGCCTAAATGGACATACCCAAAAGTAACTGCTATTCGTGTGTAATTACATGATTCAGACATGCCAAAACTTGGTATATTTGGAAAGAAGACACCTGGGAGATTATGAGGAAATGATCAGAAGATAGATAGGCGCTACATAGTTCAGAATACACAAGATCAAGCACAAACAAAATAACATATTTCATTGACAAGCTATAAGTGAATTATTGATTCCCAGAGCTGGAAACACATCAGATGGCTTTCAAACATGTGAACAATATTAGGAAAACAATGGGATTGATAGACCTAACAACTAGAAATGGGCAGATGTGTAAGTAAGTGGTGTCAGGTGTGGTCACGGGATGTTTCCAAGTGTCCCTAAAGTGGCATATGTCTGTAAATTAGATCATTCCAGTGCTATTACATATTTGCAATCCCTAAATGCTATTTGTTCAGTATAAAAACACAATTTCTACCATATCAACCTCACTCAAACATTGTGGTGATGTTATGGGGTATCCAGGGTACATTCAAGTGTCCTCTCCAACGTGTCAGAATGTGGTAATTGCACTGTTTTTGCACACTGGATGTGCCTTACAGTTATTGTCCACTATAAAAACAACAACATTTCTACAACACCAACCTCTCTCAAACGCTGCGGTGGTGTCGGGGGACATACAGGGGATATCCAAGTGTTTTTTCAACCTCTCCAAAGTGCCCGAACGTTTAGCCTAGGCATATCCAATGTATTGGTCCCACATACAAATGAACAGGTTTACAAAAACAATATAAAAGCAACAGATATACATAAAATGTCTTATGAAACACAAACTTGGTTACACATGTGTTCTTTACTAAAAACGGTGCAAAAATAGAAATAACCTGAAATAACCTGAAATCTTTACAAATGGCATTCATGTTTGCTTTTCATCCCAGGTGTAGATGATTAGATTACACTTTCACCGTAGCTTGTGCATGTCATGACAGTCTTTGAAGCAGTCCCTCTCTGCCAGGAATCAAAAAGCGAACCCCCCCCCCCTTTGTTTTGTGCAATGCTTGCAGTTCTTCCTTTTGTCTTTTGGCATGTGCACTCACCTTGAGTGGGGGGTCTTGTGATGGTTGCTTTGGGCCCCCAATCCAGCCATTTCCACCACCAGCTGCACTCAGAAGGCCAACTGGGAGAGAAGGGTTTGACCTTTTGCTTTGGCCACCTGCTTGTGGGGAATGAAAACATTTACAGTACTGTAGCAATGTCCACAAAGAGGTAAACAAAAGTCTTATACCACTTCCCGGTCTTGTCGAGGACCTGGTAGTAGCCTATCAGCCACGACTCCCCAGCAAGCGGGTGGCTCCCAAATGCCATCATCCAAATTCTTTGCATCCTCCACTCCGTGGTGAATAAAATAAAGGGATATATTGTTGTAACACACACAGAATTACAGCTAAATTTACAAAACAACACTGCTGTAAAGTAAAAACACGAAGCCTAAACTTTATCTGAACAGTGACTCACATAGAAGGTGTGAAGCACACACACAATGCAAACAGTAACACTTTGGAGTCAGAGGCAGAGGTGAGGACCACAAATTAACAATGGCCATGAGAGTTTAGTGATCTCTCCAAAGGCCATGAGTGTTTAGTGATCTCTCCAAAGGCCATGAGAGTTTAGTGATCTCTCCAAAGGCCATGAGAGTTTAGTGATCTCTCCAAAGGCCATGAGTGTTTAGTGATCTCTCCAAAGGCCATGAGAGTTTAGTGATCTCTCCAAAGGCCATGAGAGTTTAGTGATCTCTCCAAAGGCCATGAGTGTTTAGTGATCTCTCCAAAGGCCATGAGAGTTTAGTGATCTCTCCAAAGGCCATGAGAGTTTAGTGATCTCTCCAAAGGCCATGAGAGTTTAGTGATCTCTCCAAAGGCCATGAGTGTTTAGTGATCTCTCCAAAGGCCATGAGAGTTTAGTGGCCTCTCCAAAGGATGAAACTTAGAACAGCAAACAGTGGACTAATACGAAACAGAGACAATAACTACTATAACGTTCAAACCACTTGTTACATAGTGTTACGGCTGTCGTCGGAATGAGACCAAGGTGCAGCGAGGTAGGCTTACATTTTGAATTTATTCAATTAACACCAAAAAAACAAGAAAGAATAAATGACACGTAAAGTATTGTAGCGCTAAACCAGCAACTAACAAAAACAAGATCCCACAACAGAAAGTGGGAAAAAGGGCTGCCTACGTATGATCCCCAATCAGAGACAATGATAGACAGCTGCCTCTGATTGGGAACCATACTTGGCCAAAAACAAAGAAATAGACAACACAGAATGCCCACCCCAAATCACACCCTGACCTGACAAAATAGAGAAATAAATTGGCTCTCTACAGATCTAAAAGTGGATCCAATCTTTCCAGAAAGAAATCTTCATCAACTGAGTCGAAATACTTGTTGTCCAAATTGCTCCTCTGATCCGAGTCCGACCAGTATTTTATTAAAAGCTTCTATGTCGGTATACTTATTCATAGCTGCCTTCTCTGAGCTAGGTAGCAATAGTTTGCATTACCCTTGAAAGGTTCTAGGCCCACCCAGGTCAACTGCATATCCCTGGAAACCTTTTCTCATTGGCTACAAGACTGCCAAGGTGCCATAGCAGCCAATCCCCTGTGTAATGCATGCCTAAGCAGGCAACGTCATATTTTTGATGCGCAAAGATATAGTTCAGTGGTGGGCAAACGTTTTGACTTGAGGGCCACACCGGGATTTTGAAACTCAACGGAGGGCCGCATTTTTGGGGGGACCAATTTTTTGTTAAAATCAATTTGAGGGGGACTCCGTCTAAGGCACTGCATCACAGTGCTTGAGGCATCACTAGAGACCCGTGTTTGATCCCAGGCTGTGTCACAGCTGGCCATGATTGGGAGACCCATGAGGAGGCGCACAATTGGCCCAGCATCGACCGGGTTAGGAGAGGGTTTGGCAGGCTTAGATTTCCTTGTCCCATCGTGCTCTAGACTCCGGTGGCGGGCCGGGTGCATGCAGGTTGACACGGTCGCCAGGTGTACAGTGTTTCCTCTGACACATTGGTGCGGCTGGGATCCGGGTTAAGCTGGCATTGTGTCAAGAAGCAGTGTGTCACGCCCTGACCTTAGAGATCCTTTTTATGTCTCTATTTGGTTTGGTCAGGGTGTGATTTGGGGTGGGTATTCTATGTTCTATTATTTGTATTTCTATGTTTTGGCCGGGTAGGGTTCTCAATCAGGGACAGCTGTCTATCGTTGTCTCTGATTGAGAACCATACTTAGGTAGCCCTTTTTCCCACCTGTCGTTGTGGGAAGTTGACTTTGTTTATGGCACATTTTTTTATGTCTCGCGGGCTAGATTGAAGTGCCCAGGCCCGCGGGTCGTACTTTGCCCCCCATTGATATAGTCACTCGGTGGACATTCAACGTTATCATTAAGTTGTGCATTAAGTCATAACCCTCATGTACTTATAACTCAAACACAGACCAAATTGAAGCTTACTTTGGAAGATGTTTGCTGATTGATGAAAATGTTGTGTAAAATAAAAAATGTGACTCTCGGGGCTGGTGATCAATAACGGTAAGTCAAAGGCAGATAAATAAGACATCATCATGGCCTGTGGAGTCCCGGCTTTCGGTGTGAATCGACATATTCAGTGTTTATTTTGTTTATGCTCCATAACACTAACCCGAATGTAGGTAGCAGCCATCTTGAAATGAGGTCATCGGCTCGGCCTGCCCTTATACACTTGTATGCCCATATATGGTATGCACAGACCAATAGCCAAGATACTCAGCTTTCTGCAGATTCCCTGCTTTTGCAGATATGGGCTACCATTCTCATAACAGACTGAATTGGAAAAAAAATCAAATATGGGGACTTTACATTTAAGAGGCTAGACCCACTTCAATTTGCACACTGTCACATTAGATCCACAGACGATGCAATCGCTATCGCACTGCATGCTGCCCTATCCCATCTGGACAAGAGGAATACCTTTGTAAGAATGCTGTTCATCGACTATAGCTCAGCCTTCAATGCCATAGTACTCTCCAAGCTCATCGTTAAGTTCAAGGCCCTGGGTCTGAACCCCGCCCTGTGCAACTGGGTCCTGGACTTCCTGACGGGCTGCCCCCAGGTGGTGAAAGTAGGAAACAACACCTCCACAATGCTGATCCTCAACACAGGGGCCCCACAAGGGTTTGTGCTCAGCCCCCTCCTGTACTCCCTGTTAACCCATGACTGCGTGGCCAAGCACGCCTTCAACTCAATCATCAAGTTTGCAGATGTCACAACAGTAGAAGGCATGATTACCAACAATGACGAGACAGCCTACTGGTAGGAGGAGGGGGCCCTGGCGGAGTGGTGCCAGGAAAATAACCGCTCCCGCAACGTCAACAATACGAAGGAGCTGATTGTGGACTTCAAGAGACAGCAGAGGGAGCATGCCCTTATCCACATCGACGGGACCACAGACAGTGTGGTGAAGAAGGTGCAACAGAAGAAATTCTGCTTGGCCCCTAAGACCCTCACAAACGTTTTCAGATGCACAATTGAGAGCCTCCTGTCAGGCTGTATAAAAAAAAATCCAATGTATTTATATAGCCCTCCGTACATCAGCTGATATCTCAAAGTGCTATACAGAAACCCAGCCTAAAACCCCAAACAGCAAGCAATGCAGGTGTTGAAGCACATTGGCTAGGAAAAACTCCCTAGAAAGCCTAGGAAGAAACCTAGAGAGGAACCAGGCTATGAGGGGTGGCCAGTCCTCTTCTGGCTGTGCCGGGTGGAGATTATAACAGAACATGGCCAAGATGTTCAAATGTTCATAAATGACCAGCATGGTCAAATAATACGTCTGGGACAGGTAGCACGTCCGGTGAACAGGTCAGGATTCCATAGCCGCAGGCAGAACAGTTGAAACTGGAGCAGCAGCACGGCCAGGTGGACTGGGGACAGCAAGGAATCATTATGCCCGGTAGTCCTGAGGCATGGTCCTAGTGTGTGTGTTTGGGCTTCATGCGTCATCAGACAAAGCCGCAGGAGGAGGGGCGCGGCTCTGTTGCGACCTGCAGTGTGTGTGACGTTTGCTGTGGCGTTATTTTATGTTTTTAATTTGTACACTTAGTTTACAAACAATCTCCCAACCATGGATTTACAGTGGTGGGGTGTTGGACTGATCTTGTTGATCGTGTTCATACCCGCTACGAACGGACTAAATTATGAAAATGCTGCTGGCAGCGGATTCCAATACAGCAGAGAGTTCTTACTACAATGCAACTCAAATACGAACGCGATGGATATCCCAATGGCCCATCTAATACCTGATTGTCTGCGAGTGGGATTACAAACCCGAATGCAAACGCGGAAAACGCGGGGGAATCAGACAAAGACTTAAAAAATGTAAGAACAAACTTCCCTTACCCACCACCTTGCTGATTAATGCCCAGTTACTGAGGGGGAAAGCGGATGAGTTGTCAGCAAATCTGCGCTTCCAACACGAATATCGGGAGGCCTGTTTGCTGGCGTTTACTGAGACTTGGCTGGATGACAGAGTCCCGGACAGAGAAGTGGAGCCGGTCCGCTCTAGTCAGAGCGGACCAGATCTGACAGTCACAGGGAAACTTCACAACGGGGGCGTGCTTGTCAGGGACCAGTGGTGTAAATCGATCCTGGTAAGAGAGAGACTCTGTACCCCCGACATTGAACTGCTTCCTGTGTCACTGCGACCTTACTATCTGTCCCTGGGGTTCCCCCAATTGTTTGTTACCGTTGTGTACATTCAACCTAAAGCTAATATAACAAAGGCATCAGAGATTATTTTTAATCTGTCACAGAAACTGGAATCCATCTCCCCCGACTCACCCAAATTTATTTGAGGGGATTTTAACAACTGTACCTTGCACAAAGTCTTGCGCACATACCATCAGTATGTGAAATGTCACACTAGGAAAAATAGGACTCTTGACTTGTGCTATGGGACAATACCAAAGGTGTTCTCTGCCACCACCAGACCTCCCCTGGGGACATCAGACCACAATGTGGTCTACCTCAGGCCAACCTACTTTCGGCTCCTGGAGAGGGAGAAACCCACAGTTAAAACTGTCCACATCTGGAATGACAAGGGTATCACTTGTCTCCAGGGGTGTTTTGACTGTACAATGTGGGAGGTATTTGAGGACAGCAGCTCTGATCTGGATGAACTCACAGATGTAAACTTCTGTGTTGAGTCAGTTGTGCCTACTAAGACCTGTAAAATCTTCCCTAACAACAAGCCTTGGGTATCAAAACATCTAAAATCACTACATGATAGGAAGAAGGCAGTTTATGCTGGGGGTGATAGACAGACTTTAAGAGATGTACAACGTGAGATCAAAAGAGAGATACTGGTGGACAAGGAGGCATACAAGCAAAGGGTGGAGAGGAGCCTCTCCTCAGGAAATGCAAGGGTGGTCTGGCAAAGGATGAAATCCATGGCTAGTGCCCCCCACATAGGCAGGGGGAAAACCAGTGCTGACCTTGGGGGATATGAGGGCCAGCACATGGCTAATGAACTGAATGTTTTCTTCTCAAGATTTGAATCAGACATCTTTGTGTCGGCGGTAAAGCAAATGGAAGCATCATTACAAATGTTTGAGAGAGTTGTTGTCCAACAGTCTGATGTTCTAAAGTTGCTCAGGGGATGTAACACACACAACAGCCCAGGCCCAGATAAAATATGTGTGTTAAAGCACTGTGCTGAACAACTGGCTGGTGTTTTTACAGACATTTTCCAATCCTCACTTGACCAGCAACACGTGCCAGTATTGTGGAAAAACTCAATAATTATACCAATTCCTAAAGCATCTAATCCCATTGTGCTGAATGACTACCGCCCTGTCGCCTTGACATCCTTGGTAATGAAATGCCTTGAGAAAATTGTGAAAAGTCATATTCTCAGTGTCACCCAGCAGCTCCTCGACCCATTTCAGTTTGCCTATCAGCCTAGCAGAGGAGTTAATGATGCCATTCTTACCCTCCTTAACATGGTCTATAGACATCTAGAGGGGGCCAAATCCCATGTCAAGGTTCTGTTTGTTGACTTTTCTTCTGCCTTCAACACAATCCAGCCTTACATTCTGGCACAGATACTCATTCGGGACTTCTCCTTAGATGGGGGGCTAGTTTTGTGGCTGTTGGACTTCCTGAGCCAACGCTCACAGCGAGTCAAAATACAGTGAGTCAAAAAAGCATTTAGTCAGCCACCAATTGTGCAAGTTCTCCCACTTAAAAAGATGAGTCTGTAATTTTCATCATAGGTACACTTCAACTATGACAGACAAAATTAGAAGAAAAAAATTCAGAAAATCACATTGTAGGATTTTTTATGAATTTATTTGCAGATGATGGTGGAAAACAAGTATTTGGTCACCTACAAACAAGCAAGATTTCTGGCTCTCACAGACCTGTAACTTATTCTTTAAGAGGCTCCTCTGTCCTCCACTCGTTACCTGTATTAATTGTTATCAGTATAAAAGACACCTGTCCACATCCTCAAACAGTCACACTCCAAACTCCACTATGGCCAAGACCAAAGAGCTGTCAAAGGACACCAGAAACAAAATTGTAGACCTGCACCAGGCTGGGAAGACTGAATCTGCAATGGGTAAGCAGCTTGATTTGAAGAAATCAACTGAAGGAGCAATTATTAGGAAATGGAAGACATACAAGACCACTGATAATCTCCCTCGATCTGGGGCTCCACGCAAGATCTCACCCCTAGTGAATGACCTGGGGCTGTCAAATCAAATGTATTTATATAGCCCTCCGTACATCAGCTGATATCTCAGAGTGCTGTACAGAAACCCAGCCTAAAACCCCAAACAGCAAGCAATGCAGGCGTAGGAGCACGGTGGCTAGGAAAAACTCCCTAGAAAGGCCAAAACCTAGGAAGAAACCTAGAGAGGAACCAGGCTATGTGGGGTGGCCAGTCCTCTTCTGGCTGTGCCGGGTGGAGATTATAACAGAACATGGCCAAGATGTTCAAATGTTCATAAATGACCAGCATGGTCCAATAATAATAAGGCAGAACAGTTGAAACTGGAGCAGCAGCACGGCCAGGTGGACTGGGGACAGCAACGAGTCATCATGTCAGGTAGTCCTGAGGCATGGTCCTAGGGCTCAGGTCCTCCGAGAGAGAGAAAGAAAGAGAGAAAGAGAGAATTAGAGAGAGCACACTTAAATTCACACAGGACACCAAATAGGACAGGAGAAATACTCCAGATATAACAAACTGACCCTAGCCCCCCGACACATAAACTACTGCAGCATAAATACTGGAGGCTGAGACAGGAGGGGTCAGGAGACACTGTGGCCCCATCCGAGGACACCCCCGGACAGGGCCAAACAGGAAGGATATAACCCCACCCACTTTGCCAAAGCACAGCCCCCACACCACTAGAGGGATTTCTTCAACCACCATCTTACCATCCTGAGACAAGGCCGAGTATAGCCCACAAAGATCTCCGCCACGGCACAACCCAAGGGGGGGGGGGGGGCAACCCAGACAGGAAGATCACATCAGTGACTCAACCCACTCAAGTGAAGCACCCCTCCCAGGGACGGTCTGAAAGAGCCCCAGTAAGCCAGTGACTCAGCCCCTGTAATAGGGTTAGAGGCAGAGAATCCCAGTGGAAAGAGGGGAACCGGCCAGACAGAGACAGCAAGGGCGGTTCGTTGCTCCTGTGCCTTTCCGTTCACCTTCCCACTCCTGGGCCAGACTACACTCAATCATAGTACCTACTGAAGAGATGAGTCTTCAGTAAAGACTTAAAGGTTGAGACCGAGTTTGCGTCTCTTACATGGGTAGGCAGACCATTCCATAAAAATGGAGCTCTATAGGATAAAGCCCTGCCTCCAGCTGTTTGCTTAGAAATTCTAGGGACAATTAGGAGGCCTGCGTCTTGTGACCGTAGCGTACGTGTAGGTATGTACGGCAGGACCAAATCAGAGAGATAGGTAGGAGCAAGCCCATGTAATGCTTTGTAGGTTAGCAGTAAAACCTTGAAATCAGCCCTTGCCTTGACAGGAAGCCAGTGTAGGGAGGCTAGCACTGGAGTAATATGATAATTTTGTTTGGTTCTAATCAGGATTCTAGCAGCCGTATTTAGCACTAACTGAAGTTTATTTAGTGCTTTATCCGGGTAGCCGGAAAGTAGAGCATTGCAGTAGTCCAACCTAGAAGTGACAAAAGCATGGATTAATTTTTCTGCATCATTTTTGGACAGAAGGTTTCTGATTTTTGCAATGTTACCTAGATGGAAAAAAGCTGTCCTTGAAATGGTCTTGATATGTTCTTCAAAGGAGAGATCAGGGTCCAGAGTAATGCCGAGGTCCTTCACAGTTTTATTTGAGACGACTATACAACCATTAAGATTAATTGTCAGATTCAACAGAAGATCTCTTTGTTTTTTGGGACCTAGAACAAGCATCTCTGTTTTGTCCGAGTTTAAAAGTTATGTTTGAAACACATGCTTCTAGCAAGGGCAATTTTGGGGCTTCACCATGTTTCATTGAAATGTACAGCTGTGTGTCATCGGCATAGCAGTGAAAGTTAACATTATGTTTTCGAATGACATCCCCAAGAGGTAAAATACATAGTGAAAACAACGGAACCTTGAGGAACATCGAAATTTACAGTTGATTTGTCAGAGGACAAACCATTCACAGAGACAAACTGATATCTTTCCGACAGATAAGATCTAAACTAGGCCAGAACTTGTCCGTGTAGACCAATTTGGGTTTCCAATCTCTCCAAAAGAATGTGGTGATCGATGGTATCAAAAGCAGCACTAAGGTCTAGGAGCACGAGGACAGATGCAGAGCCTCGGTCTGATGCCATTAAAAGGTCATTTACCACCTTCACAAGTGCAGTCTCAGTGCTATGATGGGGTCTAAAACCAGACTGAAGCATTTCGTATACATTGTTTGTCTTCAGGAAGGCAGTGAGTTGCTGCGCAACAGCCTTTTCTAAAATTTTTGAGAGGAATGGAAGATTCGATATAGGCCGATAGTTTTTTATATTTTCTGGGTCAAGGTTTGGCTTTTTCAAGAGAGGCTTCATTACTGCCACTTTTAGTGAGTTTGGTACACATCCGGTGGATAGAGAGCCGTTTATTATGTTCAACATAGGAAGGCCAAGCACAGGAAGCAGCTCTTTCAGTAGTTTAGTTGGAATAGGATCCAGTATGCAGCTTGAAGGTTTAGAGGCCATGATTATTTTCATCATTGTGTCAAGAGATATAGTACTAAAACACTTGAGCGTCTCTCTTGATCCTAGGTCCTGGCAGAGTTGTGCAGACTCAGGACAACTGAGCTTTGAAGGAATACGCAGATTTAAAGAGGAGTCCGTAATTTGCATTCTAATAATCATGATCTTTTCCTCAAAGAAGTTCATGAATTTATCACTGCTGAAGTGAAAGCCATCCTCTCTTGGGGAATGCAGCTTTTTAGTTAGCTTTGCGACAGTATCAAAAAGGAATTTCAGATTGTTCTTATTTTCCTCAATTAAGTTAGAAAAATAGTATGATCGAGCAGCAGTAAGGGCTCTTCGGTACTGCACGGTACTGTCTTTCCAAGCTAGTCGGTTTGGTGTGGCGCCATTTCCGTTCCAATGTCCAATGTCCATGTTCAAAAATGCCTCCAAAACATCCGGAGAAATTGCAGAGAGCCACATCAAGTAACAGAAATACTCATCATAAACTTTGATGAAAGATACATGTTTTACATAGAATTAAAGAAACTTGTTTTAATGCAACCGCTGTGTCAGATTTCAAAAAAGCTTTACGGCAAAAGCACAATATTCAATAATCTGAGAACAGGGTTCAGCCACAAAAGCAAGCCATACAGTTACCTGATAAATTGTGGAGTCAACAAAAGTCATAAATAGCATTATAAATCTTCACTTACCTTTGCTGATCTTCGTCGGAATGCACTCCCAGGACTCCCACTTCTACAAGAAATGTTTGTTTTGTTCGATTACGTCCATATTTATGTCCAAATACCTCCGTTTTGTTTGTGCGTTTAGTTCACTATTTAAAAGGTACAATGCGCGAGCGCAAAATCCAGACAAAGAGTCAAAAGAGTTCCATTACAGTTTGTAGAAACATGTCAAACAATGTTTAGAATCAATCCTTAGGGTTTTTAAAAAATGCATCTTCAATAATATTCCAACCGGACAAAAGCGTATTCATTACAGAGGAAAAAGAAGGCACGGCTCGCCCGCGTGACCGCGCAGTAAACAACTGATTGGCCTCAGTCTAGTCCACTTGTTGAAACAGCTCTTATTCGACCCCCTTCCACAATAGAAGCCACAAACAACTTTCTAAAGACTGTTGAAATCTGCTGGAAGCCTTGGGATGTGCAATCTGGCCCCATAGACACAGCATATTGGATAGGCAATCACTTAAATTAAACTACAAACCTCAGATTTCCCACTCCCTGGTTGGAATTCTCTCAGATCTTCACCTGCCATATGAGTTCTGTTGTACTCACAGACATAATTCAAACAGTTTTAGAAACTTCAGAGTGTTTCCTATCCAATACTACTATAATATGCATATATTAGCATCTGGGACAGAGTAGCTGGCAGTTTACTCTGGGCACCTTATTCATCCAAGCTACTCAATACTGCCCCCCTGTCCCCAATAAATACATTCTTAAGCTACATACAGTTGAAGTCGGAAGTTTACATACATTTAGGTCGGAGTCTTTAAAACTCGTTTTTCAATCACTTCACAAATGTCTTGTTAACAAACTATAGTTTTGGCAAGTCGGTTAGGACATCTACTTTGTCCATGACACAAGTCATTTTTCCAACAATTCTTTACAGACTTATAGACTTATAATTCACTGTATCACAATTCCAGTGGGTCAGATGTTTACATACACTAAGTTGACTGTGCCTTTAAACAGCTTGGAAAATTCCAGACAATTATGTTGTGGCTTTAGAAGCTCCTGATAGGCGAATTGACATAATTTGAGTCAATTTGATGTGTACCTGTGGATGTATTTCAAGGCCTACCTTCAAACTCAGTGCCTCTTTGCTTGACATCATGGGAGAATCAAAAGAAATCAGCCAAGACCTCAGAAAAAAATTCTGTCATACCGCTCAGGAAGGAGACGCGTTCTGTCTCCTAGAGATGAACGTACTTTGGTGTGAAAAGTGCAAATCAATCCCAGAACAACAGCAAAGGATCTTGTGAAGATGCTGGAGGAACCAGGTACAAACATATCTATATCCACAGTAAAACAAGTCCTATATCGACATAACCTGAAGGGCCACTCAGCAAGGAAGAAGCCACTGCTCCAAAACCTCCATAAAAATAAACAGACTACGGTTTGCAACTGCACATGGGGACAAAGATCGTACTATTTGTAGAAATGTCATCTGGTCTGATGAAACAAAAAAAGAACTGCTTGACCATGATGACCATTGTTATGTTTGGAAGAAAGGGGAGGCTTGCAACCCTGAAGCGCAGGGGTGGCAGCATCATGTTGTGGGGCTGCTTTGCTGCAGGAGGGGCTGGTGCACTTCACAAAATAGATGACATCATGTGGATGGAAAATTATGTGGATATATTGAAACAACATCTCAAGATATTAGTCAGGAAGATAAAGCTTGGTTGCAAATGGGTCTGCCAAATGGACAATGACCCAAAGCATACTTCCAAAGTTGTGGCAAAATGGGTTAAAACTTCTTAGGGCTGCAATCCTGTTAACGGGATCTTAATGACAACAGCCAGTGAAAGTGCAGGGCGACAAATTCAAAACAACAGAAATCTCATAATTAAAATTCCTCAAGCATACAAGTATCTTATACAATTTTAAAGGTACTCTTGTTGTTAATCCCACCAAAGTGTCTGATTTCAAATAGGCTTTACAGCGAAAGCACCACAAACGATTATGTTAGGTCAGAGCCAAGCCACAGAAAAACACAGCCATTTTTACAGCCAAAGAGAGTATCCCCAAATAGCACAAATAGAGATAAAATTAATCACTTTTGAATCAACTTTTGATGATCTTCATCAGATGACACATAGGACTTCATGTTACACAATACATGTATGTTTTGTTCAGTAAAGTTCATATTTATATCAAAACATCTCAGTATACATTGGGCGCGTTATGTTCAGTAGTTCCAAAAACATCCGGTGAATTTGCAGAGAGCCACATCAGTTTATAGAAATACTCATTAATACTCATTATGTTGATGAAAATACAAGTGTTAGACATGGAAATCTAAATAAACCTTCCTTAATGCAACCGCTGTGTCAGATTTTTTAAAAAGCTTTACGGAAAAAGCAAACAATGCAATAATCTGAGAACGGCGATCAGAAAACAAATAGATATATCCGCCATGTTGGAGTCAACAGAAATCAGAAATAACACTATAAATATTCACTTACCTTTGATGATCTTCATCAGAATGCACTCCCAGGAATCCCAGTTCCACATTAAATGTTTGATTTGTTCGATAATGCCCATTATTTTTGTCCAAATAGCTACTTTTGTTAGCGCGTTTGGTAAACAAATCCAAAGTTACGAAGCGCTTTCACTAGTTGCCGAGGAACTGTCAAAAAGTTCCGTTATTGTCCGTCGAAACATGTCAAACGATGTATGGAATCAATCTTTAGGATGTTTTTAACCTGTTGGATCTCTAGGGGCGCTATTTCATTTTTGGATAAAAAACGTTCCCGTTTTAAGCGCGATATTTTGTCACGAAAAGATGCTCGACTAAGCATATTCTTGACAGTTTTTGAAAGAAAACACTCTGAAGTTTCAGAATCTGCAAAGATATTGTCTGTAAGTGCCCCAGAACTCATTCTACAGGCGAAACCAAGATGATGCGTCAACCAGGAAATTAGCAGAATTTCTGAAGCTCTGTTTTCCATTGTCTCCTTATATGGCTGTGATTGCGCAAGGAATGAGCCAACACTTTCTGTCGTTCCCCCAAGGTCTTAGCAGCATTGTGACGTATTTGTAGGCATATCATTGGAAGATTGACCATAAGAGACTACATTTTCCAAGTGTCCGCCTGGTGTCCTGCGTGGAATTCGGTGCGCAATTGCCAGCTGCTTGTACTTTTCCATTTGATTGAGGGGAGAAACCATGCTTCCAAGAACGATATATCAATGAAGAGATATGTGAAAAACACCTTGAGGATTGATTCTAAACAACGTTTGCCATGTTTTCAGTCGATATTATGGAGTTAATTTGGAAAAAAGTTCGCGTTTTGAGGACTGAATTTTCGGGTTTTTTTGGTAGCCAAATGTGATGTATAAAACGGAGCTATTTCTAATACACAAAGAATCTTTTTGGAAAAACTGAGCATCTGCTATCTAACTGAGAGTATCCTCATTGAAAACATCAGAAGTTCTTCAAAGGTAAATTATTTTATTTGAAGGCTTTTATGTTTTTGTTGAAATGTTGCGTGCTGGATGCTAACGCTAATGCTAACGCTAAATGCTACGCTAGCTAGCTACTTTTACACAAATTATTGTTTTCCTATGGTTGAGAAGCATATTTTGAAAATCTGAGATGACAGTGTTGTTTACAAAAGGCTAAGCTTGAGAGATGGCATATTTATTTCATTTCATTTGCGATTTTCATGAATAGTTAACGTTGCGTTATGGTAATGAGCTTGAGTCTGTATTCCTGATACCGGATCCGGGATGGGGAGATCAGAGAGGTTAAATGTCAGGAATTGTGAAAAACAGAGTTTAAATGCATTTGGCTAAGGTGTATGTAAACTTCTGACTTCAACTGTATTTATGGTCATGCCATGGTTCATTTAGCTATTTGATATAGAATTTTAGGACCCATTTTAGATATCCAAAAAATATATAAAAAAATTATTTGATAAAATATTGAATTTTGTCTTTATTACTATAGCCCATAGAAATGCATTGAATAACACAGTCAAAAAATAAATCATGAAGAAAAGGTTTTTAATTGTCTTTCCTACATCTAAGAGATATAAGAAAGCTCAGGATATATATATATATATATAATTTTTACCCCTTTTGTTTGGGGTAGGTACAAAACTACCTCCATACTTCCATTAATATATTTAACCAGTACCCGTACGCTATCTTGGCATCAGTCCGACCATAGCCTTTCGTCAATTGTAATATTAAAATCAGATTCCCATCTCTCTCTTGACTTATGCACATCTGATTTTGGGCATTGTTGCATTAGCAATGAGTAGACTATGGATAAGGATCTAAATGGGCCATGGTTATTATTGAGCAGTTGTTCAATACTTGATAGATTATAAGTAATATCTCCAGAAAGTTTCTTAACTGTAAATAACAATAACAAAATAATAATTAATGCTTATTGGATAACTGGCATTTCTCTTTCAGTTGCTTGAGTACTCCATTTCCATAGCAATATTCTACATGTGTTATTCCCTTCTCATGCCAATGTTAGTAATTTTGTTATCCAAGATCATTGGCAGGAATCTGTTTTGCCACAGTATCAGGTATGATGGTAAGACCCAGATGCATTCAACATCGAATTAACAATGGTTTAATAATCCAACAGGGACAGGCAATAGACAGGTCAAGGCAGGCAGGGGTCAGTAAACCAGAGGTGGGGCAACATTACAGGACGGCAGGCAGGCTCAGGGTCAGGGTAGGCAGAGTGGTCAGGCAGGCGGGCTCAGAGTCAGGACAGGCAAGGGTCAAAACCAGAAGGGCGAGAAAAAGAGAGACTGGGAAAAGCAGGAGCTGAGACAAAAACACTGGTTGACTTGACAAACAAGACGAACTGGCAGAGACAGACAAACAGAGAACACAGGTATAAATACACAGGGGATAATGAGGAAGATGGGTGACACCTGGAGGGGGTGGAGACAATCACAAAGACAGGTGAAACAGATCAAGGTGTGACACACAGAGGTGTTTTAGGTGATATGTCTCCTTTCAGACCAAAAAGCTCACGAATTTCATGCCAAGATCTTACTAAATTGATGGTACAGGAATTGCTAATTTTAGTTTGCTATAGTCTTGGGGGTTTCACTTGTAGATAATATTACTTCCAAACTCTATTAAGATCAAACATTTCCACCGGAGTCCAAGAGGTGGCTGGTTCAGCTTAAAATAACAATGAAATACATTTAAGTTGCGCTGTCCAGTAATACATCTTGAAATTTGCTTGCCGTAAACCTCCAAAATTCTAATCCCATATTAATTTGTCCAGACTCACCCTTGGAGTTTTCTGTTCCACACAAATGATCTTATGGTCTCATTAAGGGACTTAAATAAACTATTTGGTAGGGATATGGGTAAAAATTGAAATAGATACCTCATCTTCGGCAAAACGTTCATCTTAATACAATGAATTAATTATTCCAAACAATGTAAGAGGCAGATCTATCTATCTATTCAAGTCATCCACCACCTTCTGAACCAAGACAGAGTCATTTAGCTTATACATATTTCTTAAGTCATTATCAATTGTGATTCCTAAATATTTGAAGCCCTGTGGCGACCATCTGAAAGTACCTGTCTGTTCACAGATGCTGTAATCAAAGTGAGTCAGTGGAAGTATTTTACTTTAGTCCATGTTGACATGACCTGATATAGAGCTCTATGGACCCCAAAGCGTCTGTAGTTTTGAGAGGGATACGGTCGGGTCAGAGACGAACAAAATAATGTTGCCTGCGAACAATGAGATCTTGTGCATTATCTGGCCCAACAGGGGCGACATGTAGTCTCGTGGTTAGTAACCGAAAGGTTGCTAGATTGAATCCCCGAGCTTACAAGGTACAAATCTTTCGTTCTGCCCCTGAACAAGGCAGTTAACCCACTGTTCCTAGGCCGTCATTGTAAATAAGAATTTGTTTTTAATTGACTTGCCTAGTTAAATAAAACAAAACAGAAAGCCCTTTATGCCAGGATCCGTTCTTATGGCCTCTGCCAGGGGTTCTATGTCTAACACAAAAAGGAGTGGGGAAAGTGAACAGCCCTGCATACTACCTCTAAAGAGTGGGAAAGTAGCTGACATCATGCCATTAGTGGTGATCTTGGCTTGTGGTTTATGCTATAAAGTCTAAACCCAGTTGACAAACGAAGAACCAAAGTTCAACTTAGCTATTTGAATAGGTATGGCCACTTTTCAGCATGTAGAGATACTGCAGTACTAGGATCGCCCCTCACACTGGCCAATGAAATTACTTTAAATAACCTGCACAAATTATTAGTGGAGGATCTTTTCTGTATAAAGCCTGTTTGATCAGTGTTGATCAGGTTTTGTAAATATTGTCCTAATCTTTTAGCTGTCGTTTTTGTAAGTACTTAAGGTATTATATATATTTTTGTTAATTCACCAATGACCGGTATGTTTCTTCAAGAGAGATTTTTTGGTGTTCCTTTTGTAATAATAGGATTTCATTCTCTAATTATTATTTTTTAACCCTTAGAAAGGCCTTTAATAGTACAAAACTATTGGGAGAGGACAGTTTGTGTCACAGAATAAAATTATTTGGTTACTGATAAATTGACAAAATTCAAAAGAGCTGGGTTTAGACGCCATCTATAGGTCACTTGAACTCCATTGGCCATCAACACAGAAAGAGTGAGGGGAGAATGATCTGAGATGGTTCTGGATAAATACTCACTTTCCACAACTCTATGGGTTAACTCTGCTGACAGGAGAAAATAATCCATCTGGATATGAGAGTTATGAGGGCAGGGGTAGAATGAGTCCTCTCTGTCTTGGGGGTGTCTTCACGTCTCTCAAATTGAAGTCTAAGTCAGCCAAAGTGCATTTGCCTGACTTAGTCAATGAGGTAGCTTTAGCTGTGGATCTATCCAGAATCGGATCCAGACAAAAATATATGTCACCCCTAACCAAGAGGGTTCCCTGACACTGCTACCTTGAGGAATATATTTTGAATACAAATATGATCATCATAATTAGGTGCATATAAATATCACAAGGTTCAAGATTCAAAATACATTCTGCCATGGAACACTACGTAACATAATTGCTTTCGTTACACAGAAGGGTAAATTCTTATTGATCAACACAACTACTTTCTTTGTCTTTGTGTTAAATGAAGAAGCAAAAACCTGACCACCCATTCCTTACTTATCTTTTTATGTTCTAACCCTGTTAGATGTGTTTCTTGTATAAACGCAGTGTCAGTCTTTAGCTTTTTCAAGTACATTAGAGCTTGTTTCCGTTTAACAGGTCCATTCAGTCCACTCACGTTCCATGATGTATGTTTTACTATCTCAGACATATTGTTTACTCAATACATGAATGCAAATGTCAGGAATATGTCCAATAAGGGTGTTGGAAATTCCATTACATATTTTTGGTGAACCTGTAGTCAAACACATAATATAAAGCCAAGGTCTCTCACAAAACTGTACTGTAACATAAAGTAAACAAAACAAACAGGTCTGTACCCAAACAATTTGAACTTCTACTTTTAAAAATCTACCTCTCTAAAAACAAGTCTCTCACCGTTGCCAAGATCTCAGCGATCACTGCCTCATTGCCTGCATCCGTAATGGGTCAGCGGTCAAACGACCACCACTCATCACTGTCAAACGCTCCTTGAAACACTTCAGCGAGCAGGCCTTTCTAATCGACCTGGCCGGGGTATCCTGGAAGGATATTGATCTCACCCCATCAGTAGAGGATGCCTGGTTATTTTTTTTAAATGCCTTCCTCACCATCTTAAATAAGCATGCCCCATTCAAGAAATTTAGAACCAGGAACAGATATAGCCCTTGGTTCTCTCCAGACCTGACTGCCCTTAACCAACACAAAAACATCCTATGGCGTTCTGCATTAGCATCGAACAGCCTCCGTGATATGACACTTTTCAGGGAAGCTAGAAACCAATATACACAGGCAGTTAGAAAAGCCAAGGCTAGCTTTTTCAAGCAGAAATTTGCATCCTGCAACACAAACTCAAAAAAGTTCTGGGACACTGTAAATTTCATGGAGAATAAGAATACCTCCTCCCAGCTGCCCACTGCACTGAAGATAGGAAACACTGTCACCACCGATAAATCCACTATAATTGAGAAATTCGAGAAGCATTTTTCTATGGCTGGACATACTTTCCACCTGGTTACCCCTATCCCGGTAAACAGCACTGCACCGCCCACAGCAACTCGCCCAAGCCTTCCCCATTTCTCCCAAATCCAGTCAGCTGATGTTCTGAAAGAGCTGCAAAATCTGGACCCCTACAAATCAGCCGGGCTAGACAATCTGGACCCTTTCTTTCTAAAATTATCTGCCGAAATTGTTGCCACCCCTATTACTAGCCTGTTCAACCTCTCTTTCGTGTCGTCTGAGATTCCCAAAGATTGGAAAGCAGCTGCGGTCATCCCCCTCTTCAAAGGGGGGGGGCACTCTTGACCCAAACGACTACAGACCTATATCTATCCTACCCTGCCTTTCTAAGGTCTTTGAAAGCCAAGTCAACAAACAGATTACCAACCATTTCGAATCCCACCGTATCTTTTCCACTATGCAATCTGGTTTCAGAGCTGGTCATGGGTGCACCTCAGCCACGCTCAAGGTCCTAAACGATATCTTAACGGCAATCGATAAGATACAATACTGTGCAGCCGTATTCATTGACCTGGCCAAGGCTTTCGACTCTGTCAATCACCACATCCTCATCGGCAGAGTCGATAGCCTTGGTTTCTCAAATGATTGCCTCGCCTGGTTCACCAACTACTTCTCTGATAGAGTTCAGTGTGTCAAATCGGAGGGCCTGTTGTCCGGGTCTCTGGCAGTCGCTATGGGGGTGCCACAGGGTTCAATTCTTGGACCGACTCTCTTCTCTGTATACATCAATGATGTTGCTCTTGCTGCTGGTGAGTCTCTGATCCACCTCTACGCAGACGACGCCATTCTGTATACTTCTGACCCTTCTTTGGACACTGTGTTAACTGTGTTAACTGTGTATTTATGCTGCAGTAGTTTATGTGTCGGGGGCTAGGGTCAGTTTGTTATATCTGGAGTACTTCTCCTGTCCTATTCGGTGTCCTGTGTGAATCTAAGTGTGCGTTCTCTAATTCTCTCCTTCTCTCTTTCTCTCTCTCGGAGGACCTGAGCCCTAAGACCATGCCCCAGGACTACCTGACATGATGACTCCTTGCTGTCACCAGTCCACCTGGCCGTGCTGCTGCTCCAGTTTCAACTGTTCTGCCTTATTATTATTCGACCATGCTGGTCATTTATGAACATTTGAACATCTTGGCCATGTTCTGTTATAATCTCCACCCGGCACAGCCAGAAGAGGACTGGCCATCCCACATATGCTCTCTCTAATTCTCTCTTTCTTTCTCTCTCTCGGAGGACCTGAGCCCTAGGACCATGCCCCAGGAATACCTGACATGATGACTCCTTGCTGTCCCCAGTCCACCTGACTGTGCTGCTGCTCCAGTTTCAACTGTTCTGCCTTATTATTATTCGACCATGCTGGTCATTTATGAACATTTGAACATCTTGACCATGTTCTGTTATAATTTCCACCCGGCACAGCCAGAAGAGGACTGGCCACCCCACATAGCCTGGTTCCTCTCTAGGTTTCTTCCTAGGTTTTGGCCTTTCTAGGGAGTTTTTCCTAGCCACCGTGCTTCTACACCTGCATTGCTTGCTGTTTGGGGTTTTAGGCTGGGTTTCTGTACAGCACTTTGAGATATCAGCTGATGTACGAAGGGCTATATAAATACATTTGATTTGATTTGATTTTGATTTAACAACCCTCCAGGCGAGCTTCAATGCCATACAACTCTCATTCCGTGGCCTCCAATTGCTCTTAAATAAAAGTAAAACTAAATGCATGCTCTTCAACCGATCGCTGCCTGCACCTGCCCGCCTGTCCAACATCACTACTCTGGACGGTTCTGACTTAGAACATGTGGACTACTACAAATACCTAGGTGTCTGGTTAGACTGTAAACTCTCGTTCCAGACTAACATCAAACATCTCCAAACCAAAGTTAAATCTAGAATTGGCTTCCTATTTCGCAACAAAGCATCCTTCACTCATGCTGCAAACATACCCTTGTAAAACTGACCATCCTACCGATCCTCGACTTCGGCGATGTCATTTACAAAATAGCCTCCAATACCCTACTCAATAAATTGGATGCAGTCTATCACAGTGCCATCCGTTTTGTCACCAAAGCCCCATATACTACCCACCATTGCGACCTGTACGCTCTCGTTGGCTGGCCCTCGCTTCATACTCATCTTCAAACCCACTGGCTCCAGGTAATCTACAAGACCCTGCTAGGTAAAGTCCCCCCTTATCTCAGCTCGCTGGTCACCATAGCAGCACCCACCTGTAGCACGCCCTCCAGCAGGTATATCTCTCTGGTCACCCCCAAAATCAATTCTTCCTTTGGTCGCCTCTCCTTCCAGTTCTCTGCTGCCAATGACTGGAACGAACTACAAAAATCTCTGAAACTGGAAACACTTATCTCCCTCACTAGCTTTAAGCACCAGCTGTCAGAGGAGCTCACAGATTACTGCACCTGTACAAATCCCATCTATAATTTAGCCCAAACAACTACCTCTCCCCCTACTGTATTTATTTATTTTGCTCCTTTGCACTCCATTATTTCTATCTCTACCTTGCACATTCTTCCACTGCAAATCTACCATTCCAGTGTTTTACTTGTTATATTCTATTTACTTCTCCACCGTGGCCTTTTTTTGTTGCCTTTACCTCCCTAAACTCACCTCATTTTCCCACATTGTATATATACTTATTTTTCTACTGTATTATTGACTGTATGTTTGTTTTACTCCATGTGTAACTCTGTGTTGTTGTATGTGTCGAACTGCTTTGCTTTATCTTGGCCAGGTCACAATTGCAAATGATAACTTGTTCTCAACTTGCCTACCTGGTTAAATAAAGGTGAAAAAAGTAATAATAAATCAATATCAATACAAAAAAAGTAATCAACCAGTAGGCCACTGTTTTTATCTCATTTCAACCAGCCTAGTGAACGTTGAAATTAAGGTAAAAGTCAACTTAAATACATTGACCTAACCTGACTAACAGGTTGCTACATCGATGTTATTTCAACATAATCATCAGAACTATGTATACATAGAAATTGCATTGAAAATTCCATGTAATCTTTTTCCTCCTATATTCAATGGTGGTTGAAATTATATTGAATTTCATATTTGATAAGACATATATTATTTGACCTTTTTTCAATGTTCATAGTAAAATGCTATGTTTGAATGAAAATAAATGTTTCAATGTCATGCCATCATGCCATGAAAATATAATGTGTAGCCACAGTCGAATGATTCCTGCCTGAACAGTGACTCCTACTGGTATATGACGGGTAAATCACTTCAGTAAGAACAAGTCTATCCTCCAGATGCCTACCTCTATGTACCCAGCTTAGCTTTGGAAACAAGCTGTGTACGTATCATGTCAATGTAACGGTATAGACTTTACGTGCGTCCCCTCGCCCCGACCTGGGCGTGATCCAGGGATGCTCTGCACACGTCAACAGTCACCCTCGAAGCATCGTTACCCATCGCTCCATAAAAGCCGCGGTTCCCCTCTGCAAGGGGAACCACTACTTCAAGGTCTCAGAGCAAGTGACGTCACAGATTGAAACGCCACTAGCGCGCACCACCGCTAACTAGCTAGCAATTTCACATGGGCTACATCAACACATTTAGACATTGATTAGCTTCCATACTCATATGTGTAGACTACCAAAATCACATTGAATAGTTGAAAGTAACTCCTCAAACTTTTCTTGCACAAGCTGTATGTGAAAGAAAATTCAGAGATGAGGTTTGGTTTATGTAGGCTACAGTTACATCTGATTTGCCCAACAAATCATTTCACTGTGTAGCTAGGTGTACTATCATTCATCCATGGTTAATTGGATCTTTGGAAGTTTAGAAGTACAGTGCCTTGCGAAAGTATTCGGCCCCCTTGAACTTTGCGACCTTTTGCCACATTTCAGGCTTCAAACATAAAGATATAAAACTGTATTTTTTTGTGAAGAATCAACAACAAGTGGGACACAATTATGAAGTGGAACGGCATTTATTGGATATTTCAAACTTTTTTAACAAATCAAAAACTTAAAAATTGGGCGTGCAAAATTATTCAGCCCCTTTACTTTCAGTGCAGCAAACTCTCTCCAGAAGTTCAGTGAGGATCTCTGAATGATCCAATGTTGACCTAAATTACTAATGATGATAAATACAATCCACCTGTGTGTAATCAAGTCTCCGTATAAATGCACCTGCACTGTGATAGTCTCAGAGGTCCGTTAAAAGCGCAGAGAGCATCATGAAGAACAAGGAACACACCAGGCAGGTCCGAGATACTGTTGTGAAGAAGTTTAAAGCCGGATTTGGATACAAACAGATTTCCTAAGCTTTAAACATCCCAAGGAGCACTGTGCAAGCGATACTATTGAAATGGAAGGAGTATCAGACCACTGCAAATCTACCAAGACCTGGCCGTCCCTCTGAACTTTCAGCTCATACAAGGAGAAGACTGATCAGAGATGCAGCCAAGAGGCCCATGATCACTCTGGATGAACTGCAGAGATCTACAGCTGAGGTGGGAGACTCTGTCCATAGGACAACAATCAGTCGTATATTGCACAAATCTGGCCTTTATGGAAGAGTGGCAAGAAGAAAGCCATTTCTTAAAGATATCCATAAAAAGTGTTGGTTAAAGTTTGCCACAAGCCACCTGGGAGACACACCTAACGTGGAAGAAGGTGCTCTGGTCAGATGAAACCAAAATTGAACTTTTTGGCAACAATGCAAAACGTTATGTTTGGCGTAAAAGCAACACACCATCCCCACTGTCAAACATGGTGGTGGCAGCATCATGGTTTGGGCCTGCTTTTCTTCAGCAGGGACAGGGAAGATGGTTAAAATTGATGGGAAGATGGATGGAGCCAAATACAGGACCATTCTGGAAGAAAACCTGATGGAGTCTGCAAAAGACCTGAGACTGGGACGGAGATTTGTCTTCCAACAAGACAATGATCCAAAACATAAAGCAAAATCTACAATGGAATGGTTCAAAAATAAACATATCCAGGTGTTAGAATGGCCAAGTCAAAGTCCAGACCTGAATCCAATCGAGAATCTGTGGAAAGAACTGAAAACTGCTGTTCACAAATGCTCTCCATCCAACCTCACTGATCTCGAGCTGTTTTGCAAGGAGGAATGGGAAGAAATGTCAGTCTCTCGATGTGCAAAACTGATAGAGACATACCCCAAGCGACTTACAGCTGTAATCGCAGCAAAAGGTGGCGCTACAAAGTATTAACTTAAGGGGGCTGAATAATTTTGCACGCCCAATTTTTCAGTTTTTGACTGGCATGCCTGCTGGCAAGGTTGCTAGACTTTAGAAAAGGAAGCAATAACTAAATGTACTGAAAAAGACTCACATTCCATGAAATATTTTTACCCAGATTTTAGCAGTGATGCAGAGAAGCATAGTCAGTTTCAGATAGCCAGTCAAGAGGATCCAGATAGCTCAAGAGGTATGCTTAGATATACAGAAAAAGACTTGTTTTAAATGTAATCTGGCACCTTATGATAATGTCATGGTTTTTCTGTATTAATTATGATGTCATGATATGTGCCTGAATTGATGTGTGTTACAATCCCATGTACTGTGTTATAATTTGGATGTAATATCTTAGTGCAGTATATTGAGATTGTCACACCCTGATCTGTTTCACCTGTCCTTGTGCTTGTCTTCACCCCCCTCCAGGTATCGCACATCTTCCCCACTCATCACCTGGGTATTTATACCTGTGTTTTCTGTCTGCGCCAGTTCGTCTTGTTTGTTCAAGCCTTCCACCGTTTTGTTTCTCAGCTCCTACCTTTTCCAGTTTTTCTTTTCTCGCCCTCCTGGTTTTGACGCCCGCCTGCCTGACCACTCTGCCTGTCCCTGACCCTGAGCCTGCCTGCTGTCCTGTACCTTTACTCCTACTCTGGATTATCGGCCCCTGCATGCCTTGACCTGTTGTTTACCTGCCCCTGTTGTTACAATAAACATTCTTACTTCACACAGTCTGCACTTGGGTCTTACCCTGATTCCTGATAGAGATGTGTGATTTACAACAGTCAGAATGACACCCTTATTAAAATGACAATTGAACAGGTGAAGAGGTAAGGTTAGATAACCTATGCAGAGAAAAAAAGTAGTATTAGTTATAATGATTACAGGAAAACCCTTTTTTTTAAATGGTGTTTGAAAAGTGCTAAATTCTCCAACTTCCGGAGTGAGGCGCACTGATATCAATGTATGGCAAAGGCTTTGTTTTAGGTCTGTTTTTGTTCCGTTTTTACCTTTTGCAATGTACACTAACTGACTCACACTGACTACACTCAAATGTATGCAAATTCATTTGTGCATGACAGCTAGGCTACATCAACAAGAATCTTTCAACGGAGATTAGGCTTATTGTGTCGGAATAAGATGGAATACCCTATATCCAGAATGTGCCAAATGACTCGTGCTGACTTTGTTCATACAGCTTAATCTGTGTTCTTTAATTATTTTGCATTTGGAATGCATTTTTATGACCTTGTCATCTAGATTGTGCCTGTTGTCAAGTGCCTCCTAAACTGTTCACCTAAACTGGCCAATCCTGTTGGTGTGGGCTACATTCTAATACTATTCAAACAGGAACTCATTCGAACCTGCCATGGGAAAACAGTAGTGTCTTTGTTTTTTAATTACATCCTGTGTAGAGTGCAGAGTGCTCATAGAGTGCTTCTTATTCTGATAATTGGAAACCTCAACCAATGACGGGAGACCACACTGGTAGGTTATTCTGGTATGTAAAGTCATTCTGTGATTATAATGAGAAAAGACAGCTACTGTACAGCAATGAAGCTGTGTGTTCACTTTGCAAAAATGTGGAAATGAAACGTTTCGCTCAGGAGACTGGGTTGCATTTATCTGTGATATGGTGACTTCATAGCAGTGTACATGTCTTTGCTCTACTGTCATTGAATTATATTGAATTTCAATGTACAAGATGCTCTTTAATGTACCTTAAAATTCCTCCACAAGAGTCTTCCTACCTTGGGTCTTGGTCCTGTTGTAGAACTGTTTGCAGACTTGAAGAGACTTGCCATGGAGAGACACTTGTTGTTTCCACTGGAACAGAGAAGGGTCCTCTTGGAGCAAGTTACTTGTTTATTTGTTGTCATGGTGTTTAAATAGGCTAAATCAACTTCCTATTTGTAACAGACCTCATAGTTCCTATGTGGAGTTGGTGTGTATCACATCATGATCTCATGACCTCCAGTTACCTACGTTTTTATCAACCCTTCCCTGTTCAATTTTATGGTTTCCGTTTTTAAGAATTATGGTTTAGGTAAGTCTAACCTAAAGTCTTAATGTATAAATGTCAATGTAAAGGTAAAGTTGAACTTTTAACACATTAACAAATCACTCTTAAATTATAAGAGTGTAATTATAGTGTATGTAATTGTATGGGAATTTATGTAGGCCTACCATAAAATAAAGTCCGTAATCTCTGATCCTGAAACACTGCCTGATCATCTTAAAGCCAGACACACACAAAGCCTTGTAGTTATGCTCTACATGAAAGCACAGCCTTTTCTAGAGGGGCTTGTAGACACCAAAACACTTTGATTTGTTTTCAATCAATGCCATACATTTTCATTTCCACCGTCTTATCAGTTGGATGTTATACTGTATGTACATTTTCAGGAGTTACTCAAATGTATGAATAGTGTATAAGCAGCTGACTAAAACACACACACACACACACACACACACATACACACACACACACACACACACACACACACACACACACACACACACACACAACATTTTGAAGGAAGGCCATGGTCCTGATGTGAGCCAATCAAATGATTACAACTAGTGTGCTGTCCTGGTTACATACAGTGCTTTTTGTCTCTTCTGTTAATCAAAATGTACCTCAGCGGACTCCAACATAAAACTGTTAACTTTTTGGGAAGAAAACTCACACGTTTTCATAAAATGAGACAGATTTAACTTTATTTCACTACGGTCAAACACAGATAAATAACATTGGTCATTAACATAATACAATCAACACAAATGTGACTTTTTCAGGGACCCACATATAGAGGTTGATGATAATTAACTTACATCTATGACATTTCACAACATTAAAGAGACTTGAGTTGTTATATTATGCACAGAGCTTCCATCCAAAGGTGTGTCTTGTTATCATGGTGCAGGTTAAATTGTCCTCTGATTGAATTGTGTCAGTCTGTCTGTCTGAGACAGATGATGGGTAGTCATTATCAAACTGAAAATCCAAGCATCGCTTCACACTGTTGGCATCTGAAGCACCTCAGGTTCATCTTGTGAAGAAGGTGAGACAATCCATTTAGCGAGAGGCATAAACAATCAACTCTTGGAACATGATTGTTGGCGTAGTCTCCAATGGCCATCTTACTTGAAAAGAATGTGCTTGTTATACAAGACATTTCAAGTCCTGAGGTGGAACATTGGGAAAGAGAAGACAAAGAAAATAAGACCATACAGAAATGAGAATACCGTAACCTCACAGCAACAACACTTTTGAATGGAGAGAAATCTAGTGCAGGAGTGTATATTGTGTAATAATTTACTTGCTATGTGTCTTGTAATGTAAATACGATATTTGTTGTGTAGTTGACATACACTTTTTACGAATGAATCAGCTATTGAAATAAGACAGGAAACAATCTTTCGTTTTTTGAAGCATTCCCAATGTTGAAGCCTGATGCATTGTTCAGGCTATACTACACAGAGAATTTAGAGAATTTGGAATATGAGTATCACAACTAAACAGTGCTTGAGACTTCAACACTGAGAATGCTACAAAACACTGAGGAATGATATAAACCCTCTGCCATTTCCCTCACAGGTTACTTGATAGGCCTCCAGTGTGCTTGGCTTTTGGAGACTTTGCCAATTGTGTTCTCAACCTATATTCCTTTTCAAGATTGGGATTTATTGTAAGCAACTTCAAGTTCTCACTCGACGGCACTAAACAAACTGATGGATGTCTCCTCTAAGATACTTAAAACACAGTTTTCTTAAAAACAGCCAACTCAGCATCTCTGAAAACAAAATGAAGTTGCTGGTTTTGCCTGGTAAGCATACAACATATATTGTACTTCAGTGGAGGCTGCTGAGTGGAGGACGGCTCATAATAATGGCTAGAAAGGAACAAATGGAATGGCATCAAACACATGAAACCCATGTGTTTGATTGATTTAATACCCTTCCACTTATTTCGCTGCAGTCATTACCAGAAAACGTGTCCTCCCCAATTAAGGTGCCACCAACCTCCTGTGTTGTACATACTTATTAGAGTAACTTTTGTCAACAACTCCACGACTCTCATGACTGGTAATGTAATGTAATGGCAATGTTACAGTAAACCATAACAAAACAAAACAGTAAAATGTGAATGGAACAATCAGACCCTAGACATTAACTCACAAACTGCCTTTACTCAATGCACCACATTGAGTATACTGCCCTACCAAGCAAAAAGGCAGTAACTGCTCATTTGGTTGAAAATTAGTTCATGTCATTTTTGCTACAATAAATGCATGCTTAATCATGTGGACAAGTATCTTGCCTCTATTGTATTGTGTTTTGGAGGAAATGGGGGTCATGTTAGCAGTAACTGGATAAAGTTATTGTGAAACCAAGGTAAATAAAAGCAATTTTTCTAAGTTCCACGCTATGTACATCCTTGGGGCCAAGCTTCCTGCCATCCAGGACCTCTATACCAGGCGGTGTCAGAGGAAGGGCCTAAAAATGGTCAGACTCCAGCCACCCTAGTCATAGACTGTTCTCTCTGCTACCACATGGCAAGCGGTACCGGAGCGCCAAGTCTAGGTCCAAGAGGCTTCTAAACAGCTTCTACCAACAAGCCATAAGACTCCTGATCATCTTGTTAAATGCCCCCCCCCCTCTTTTACACTGCTGCTCTGTTATTATCTATGCATAAGTCACTTTAGTAACTCTACCCATATCAATTAACTGGTTCCCCCTGTACATGTTATTTTACTGCTGCTCTTCAATTATTTGTTACTTTATTTCTTAAAACTGCATTGTTGGTTAAGGGCTCGTAAGTAAGCTTTTTTTTTGTTTAACTAGACAAGTCAGTTTAGAAGAAATTCTAATTTTGCAATGACAACCTACCCTAGCAAACCCGGACGACGCTGGGCCAATTGTGCACCGCCCGATGGGACTCCCAATCACAGCTGGATGTGATGCAGCCTGGATTCAAACCAGGTACTGCAATGACACCTCTTACACAGAGATGCAGTGTCTTAGACCACTGCGCCACTCGGGAGCCCTGCCTGGTTGTAAGGTGTAGATGTAAAGTGTAGACCTTACATTTCACCGTAAGGTCTACCTACACCTGTTGTATTCGGCGCATGTGACTAATAACATTTGATTTGACTTGAAGTGACTCCAAAGCCACATAACTGGGTCACGATCAGTTGTCATCAAACAAGATTAATCATTCTCTAATAGAATTAATTATACTTAAGATTGTCTAAAAGGATTTCTCACTCCAGTTTGGAATCTACAGAACGTGGCCTTGGCCTCATACACAGTGTCGATGTGCTATGCTGTAGAAGTCTTGAGAAAGCAAGCAAGGGCAGTCAGCTGAGACCTTGAGACAGTTGTCGTTATGGAAACAGGCAGCACTGACATCTCTGGGTTCACGACCAGTGAAGGTCACTAGTTGACAATGGTACACAACACCCACTGAAAAAAACAGGAATAGAGCTGTTTTTATCTCAACCTTCAACAGGTTTATTAAAAGGCACCTATGCCCAGATGCAAAGTAGCATTTAAATATTTATTTGTTATTCAATTTTCCCAATTCTAATTACTGTATAGATAAAATATATATATATAGCATGTCCACTATTCCATCACTCAGGGCCATTCATGTGTCACATGGCAAAGCAAAACCCTTATTCTTTGGATTGGGGAGAGCCAGAGGGTGCGAAGAAGAAGCAACACAGAAGAGTTGAATGTTATCATATTTAATAAAGACATGGCACAGAAAGTACTACCTTTATTCACCTCACTTTACACTAAGAAAGGCAAGGAGGAAAGAAATTATGACATGATCTTTTTTGGTTGGGGGCGGGGAAATGTTTTTTGAACTTACAAAATTACTGTATGTCTAGGAGAGTAATAAAAAGTCCTATGATCAAACTGATCGGAACACTACAGATATAAATGTAACATAGAATGTGCATTAACGCTCCATCACATGGAATGCAGAACTATGTCTTGCTCTATAATGTCACATTACATTTCTAAACATTATGCCTCACTGGCTTCTGGTGGTTACTCAGTCTTTGTGTTCATATCTCTGTTGCTGCAAGTGTATCTGGATCCTCATCATCCCATTGCATGAGATTCACACACTGTTCAGCAGTTCAATAGTCTGCATGGCTTTTGGCTGGCACACACCACCCAGCTTCCCCAGGCCCAAGTCATCCAGCCATATCCTATGGGCAGCTGAGCCTTCACCCAGAGGGCACCTCAAAGCATTTAGTTTCCACTCATATACACTTTTTTTTTTACATTGCAGGCATGGAGGTACTCCGGCCACCATTAGACCTGGTAGGGATAGAACACACACATACACACACGTGGATACACATGCACACGTACACACACACACGCACAAACACCACACACACACACACACACACACACACACACACACACACACACACACACACACACACACACACACACACACACACACACACACACACACACACAGAGCTCTAAAGTGAGCTCTTAAATCCACAATCTGTAAGGTATGCATACCACCAACAAACACATTGAGCTTTTTCACATGCAAATATAGCACTAGATTTTGTAATGTCCAATGTCATTCCATGAGAGCAACATTACTTTAAAAAAAACATGATTTATGGCTCATACATTTTTCTTCAATGAAAACATAAACAATGGAGTATGTCAACATGGTATCCACACACGGTTTACAGCAAAGCCATTTTAACACGCAACCAGATTTATATTTATATTTGTCTCTACTCACCTCTTTCCCTGGTTTCATGGTAGTTGTTAGTCCAGTAGATATTTGGATGATTCAAATACTTGCAGTTGTGGTACATTCCACCCAGAAAGCACCCATGGACCGTACCATTCCATAGAGGAGAGATACTCCTTTAGTCTATTTTCAAGTTCATTTTGCCATGGAGCAAGGAGAACATTTAGCTGTTTTTAAGCAAATTTGCTGAAATTCTAAAAATGTTGCCAAGGGGCGGAAAGAAGATTTTGCAATTTTATAACTAATTTCCTGCAATTCTACATATTTTGCCATAGGGTGGAGGCAAATGTTAGCTGTTTTTAATATGATAACTGATGATCAATGGGCCCCACCCTGGTGATAATTAGATTATGCTTACTACAAGTTTAGATAGCTGGCCACTATAATAATTGACCAATCTTTCAAAAAAGCTGACATGGGCTAATTGAGTGACTGCTGATGCACAACCACATTTAGAAATTGTAGAGCCTGTATTATAGTATTATAACTCTCAATAGTAAGTTCATCCCACGACTGAGTTCCAAATTATAATAACTTTAATTGTTGTAAGTTGTATTTTTATTTGTATTATTGGTCAGCAGGCCTACAAAGGGGGTGCCGTCCGCAGGCTCGCCAGTTGCCAATCCCAGATCTGAATGTCTGGTTAAATTGACTCCCTGGAGAGGCTGGCATCACTCAGGCTCAAAATAGAAATAGACTAATCTGGCCAATACATTTTCAATGTATTTAAAAAAATATTATAATACAATGAGCTGTACCCATAACAGTATATTTAAACAATACACATCACTATTCATCATTCCTCAGTAGTCCTTTCCAAACCAGCTGGTAGTGAAGAAGTAGGCCTTATCCAGAGGTTCGCCACCATTTTGAAGAGTTAAAGAAATGCTAAATATTTGGTCTGCTGGTTAAATATGCAAGTTATTCTGATTTTCGAAAAAGTGCTTTTCTTAAAAACTGCTATGATGGACTTAGGCTATTGAAAATAATATTTGTATGTATTTTTTTATTATCTTAAATGAGGAAATACGCCCCTCTAGGGTTTCCGCACGGGTTGAGAATCGCTGCCTGTTCTATTCTTCCGGATTCACAGATGTTTACTTGTTGCCTTGGAGAGTCTGTACAAAGTTTGAAACTGATAGACTGTCCTGTTTGCAAGTACACAAGGTGTTATAAACCCTTACGTTGTAAAATGCTCCAAGTTCTCTGAGGAATATCGCACAATGAAGCGTCTTGAGAACAAGTCAGTCATCATTATATAAAAAAATGTATGCTTCCCCCACTGTATCTCCATCAATTATGTATATAAACATCTCCATAGGCTACTCACTATATTTCTAAAACACAGTGAATCGCTTTTATGTGCATCAAAGTGATCCTCTTGACATGATCAAATTAAAGCTAACAAAAGTAAGCTATTTGTTACCAGCGCCAACTCCACCGGCCTGTTGTCCTGGCTAAAAATCACGTACATGCTGCCGCAAAATGATGGATGGTATTGGTAACCTATCCTGGCTGAATTCATCCAATATCAATCCAGAGAATACGGACTCGGGCTTTTTGTAGAGGGGTTGTTAAAAATTGCAGTTTTTGTTGTTGCTTATGTGTGCGTAAATACAGCCCACCCTGGTTGCAATCGTTTGTATGAGCAGGGCGCCATTGCTCCAAGATGATGATGAAGATGAGGAGGGGGGAGTGCAGGATGATGATGCTGCTACAGTGAAATTACATTTTTAATATAAGTATCAATAATTTTACATGGGTCATTTACCAGAATTACTTTTTCCAACTCTGCCGCTGATCATATAGGCAGCTTTCTATCCACATATATTCCACCAACGTTTTGAAAATGGCATGTTGCAATTGCCCTTATATGTCCTCGGTGCTACAATAATAAAACATATTAATCCGTGTAATGCATATGGCAATCACTGATATGGAAAATGTTGAAAATATTTGATTTGAAATGTATTTCATAATCCAATTGCGCCACACTGTGGAGTTGGTCTCCCTCTCGCTCTCTCGCTCTCTCTCTCTCTCTCTCTCTCTCTCTCTCTCTCTCTCTCAATGAGGGTGCGTAATTTGCTTTATTTTCGAAAGTGCAATATAATATTGGAATGCAGGTCATTGAAATATTGGTCTACATTGGACACAAAGTTTGTCTTTGTTTTCTAATTCAACCTATTTTTAAATCATACATTGCATACTTGTTCTCTTTAAAATGTACCATTATTGATCATATGCCAAGTTGTTCATCAGATGTATAAGTAAAATAACATTTAAATGAATTAAATTATAATGGTAATACTGTAGGCCTGTGAGTTTTGAGGACAACGGTGTAATATAGGTTCAAACTATAGACCTCTGCTTCCATCTTGTGGCAACCAGGCATAACTGCTGATATCTCTCTCTCTCTCTAATATCTGCACTGTGCCACGGCACTAGGCGAATCTAATCTAGATCTTCTTTAAGGCAATAAAACTAGATTGCTTCCTTTAAATGAAAGCTCCGCTTATTATAGCTTTGAAATAAATCCTCGTTTATTTGGAGATGTACACGTTCCAAAATGATTTATGTCGAGGTTCAAACGGTCAGGATGACGAAGCCCCACACAGTCCCAAGTGCATATTTCCTGAAGTATTCTATTCTAACGCATATAATAGCATTATCCACGGGGCGAACTATGTTGCACATACCGAGATGTTTTTTTTATTTGTTGTTGAGACCCCCCCCACCCCACCCCCCACCACCCCCACCCCCGCCACCTCGTGCATCCAAAAGCAATTTCAGATAAATATAGCGCTGCTACTGTTCTGGCATTGAGGAGCTGCATCATTTCCTCGTGTATTAATGAGAATATAAGAACCGAAATTTGGTCCCAAGGTGAATGTGCGTCATGGAGAATATTTATACTTCTATATCCGGTAAAAAAAATGTAGAACTGCGCCTGAATGTGATAGACCTTGAACTGGGTGCTATTCAGCAAGTTAGTAATTGTTAAGGATAATCATTCGCGTTAGGTCTGCACGGAGACTTGTCTTTATTATTATAGTCGATTCTTCTCCCAAGGACAACAAACAAAATACATAAATAAACAAGTAGGCCTAGAGCTATCGGAGAAATTCATTTAGGCCTACATTCGGATTTCTACATTCAAAATCAATATCCCGTGCTCTGTATTATCTATTGGTAAGGCTACTGCATTCATTATATTGTCATTGTTGAAAAGTAAACGTTTATAAGCCTACTCTAAAAAATATTGAAATAGAAATGTCTGGAAAAGCGAATGGATAAAGCTAAGGGAAATTAGTATTGCATTCAGATTCCTGAATTCTTGAATGTCTTGTCTCGTGTTATGGTAGGCCTATATAAATCAAATCAGATATTTTCCATAGAGATCAGAAATGTGCTATCCATGAAACTGATATAAAGCTAACAGGAAATAAGACTGCTCGAAATTAGGAGTTTTAAAATAGTTTTACTGCCCAGTGACCGACCACACACTTCTGGGGATAGACAATAATCGTTCTTTGAGTTGGGAGGAGAGCGAGAGAAAGAGCAATGAGAGGGGCTGTTGTTAGCATAGCTCTATCAAGGAAGAAGGACTCCCTGTTATCTGTGAATGGGGGTTATTTTTCCACAATAGATATAGCACGAATTTTTTATTCGTTTTTCTTTGAGACAACAATGCTTTATTTGAAAGCTGGACACAATTTGGGTTTGTGAGGAATCCTTTTCTCCTTGCCCGAGCCCAGCTGTCCATATGGGATACAACGTGTACATCAAGGATCACAATGGCACCAACTGACAGGCTCGACAAAAACCCAAGGATACATCTCCCTGACTCGGAGATGCACTGGTCAAGATAAAAGAACTGAATAGCACCAAGAAACTCTGACAGTCTCTCTATCCACACTGTCTGCACTCCCACTATGGCTCTTCGTTAATATGCACGCCTCTAACATCCACCACAACCGGCCCTAGGCCTTTGTGTGATTTTTGTGTGGTGTACTGTATATTGTGCCACGATGGACTGCACACTACTGCCCCGTCACAGTAGTAAATCTCGGGGCATCGGGGTTAGGGCCACACAGAAATCAACATGTTTTATTGACTTAAACGGAACCTAAATGATGTCAACGCTGTGTTACGCGGGTTGCTATAGCCAGGGGTGTTTATCGGAATGTATCATTGTAGCCTAGTTGTGACGTCTAGTTGTATAGTCTTAACATTAATGTCATCTTTTTTTATGAAGTTTTTATTTCACTCGAGGTGAAGGCAAACGGAAAATGCAGGCAGCAATAGTCTAATCTATAAACATTATGTTGGAAATTAAATTAAATGCCATAAATTAGGCTATACTTAAATTATATTGTTTATTTCCCCTTCCACGTATATGCGCCCTTTAAAAAAAACGTTGTAGGACCCTGGGTTTCTACCCAATAGTGCTATATGAAATCGAAACTATTTGCCTATAGGTCATTCAAGGAATGCTATTTCCACTGTAAAAAAACAATAATAATCTGTAGCCTATGGAATAAGCAACAACTTCATTGTGAAAAAACAATGCGATACAACTCGGCCATTAGCTTGTACACATATGATTACGTTAATAACTAGTTCATTTAGCGAATATTAGTGAATAAGTCCCCGGCACAGCTCGCAAATGTAAACATTGTAGCCTCTCTGAAGAAAACATATTGAGTCTCTGTAGCCTGGACCAAAAGCAGTGTCCCCTTGAGATAGAATTCTGTAAATAATTAGCAATTCGTGTCAATGTAGCTGTTTGTTCAATGATAGTGAGGGCGACTCTAACATCTGTTCAGTAAGATCTCGGTGCTGGGACAAACACAATGCAGTTAGGATTTTGTCAAAGGTAATGAATGATTTTACCCAGGATACTGAATTGGGTCTGACAATCCGCAATGCGCTCTGTGATTCACTTGGGACCAATTTGGTCCTTGTATCGAGTACTTTGCTGGGTACCCTGTTTTAGATACCTATTTGTATACAGACAACATTCGTAGCCCATCGCTCTATAGGCCTATATAACCCATCCACTAAAAGCTACAGTATAATGCATAGGCTAACATAGAGCAAGAGATATTGAAGGCTATACGTGACTTGACTGATATTCCTTTCACTTTCCGTGTTTGCTTGACAACAGTCACGTGCGTAAAACCGTGCGTAAAATCAAAACGTTTTTGCATTAAATCAATTGTAAAAAATATACCACTTCACACCCCAATACGAGAGCAGTTTGAGACCTTGAAAAGGAAAGCTTTGACTCAAAGCTTCTTAGCTGAAGATGAGTGGATTTTTAAGTGAGTGGATTTTAGGCCCATTTCAAAAGTGACTTTAGTCTCCTTATTATTGACGTGTTCAAATTCTAAGAATTTATAAGGATTAATTTAGGTAAAAAAAAAAAAAAAGAATTCAAGTGCGCGAAAGATAAATTAACCCACCTCTCTCTGCCACTTTACGCAACACGTAGGCTATCGTCCCTCTCCTTACCAATGTTAAACGTATGTATTCAATAAATCAAATAGAACGTAGTTAAGACACGCAAACCAAAAGGTAATTTCTTCAACACAGCATTTTATTAAAATCCTTATAAAAATCGGTATATTTCCCCATCAGCGCGCGATTGAACTGTTATTCACATAATCATATGAGATCTGTTACGACAGTCATGACAATTTCGCCACAAATTCTTCCTTCTTTTTTAATTGGAAATATGTATATCTCCACTTATACGATCCTGCATGTTTCTGGTTTGCAAACAATCACGACAAAGTATTTACAAAAAACAAAGGGAAAAAAGCTAAAAGTTGCCAATGTTTATTCATGGCCATAAATATTTTCGGTCCATTGTAAAAGAAGCAAGAAATCTTCTATAATTATAAAGTGGTTCTGTACGTGCTTATAACACGAAGGACAAAAAGAAAACATTTCTACAACACACAAACATACTTTACAAAATTTCACAAGAGCATTGACATTCTTAAATCTAGGGAGAGGCTGGACCCAGTTCTCTTAACGAAAACATGTAAACATGGCGCACACATTAGCCCCCCAAAAAATGGTAAATAGGCCTATGGGTCAAGCTGCAAAATGAAAAGTCTTTATTTTGTAGTGAACCCACTATCGTGCTCTTAAAGGGCAGCCCCGCCAGTCTCTACTAGTTCACCAAGTCCACTGTTGCGTTTGCATCAAGTGATGTGCTGAAGGGAATTGTGGCGTGGTGGCGGCGCTGTACTGAGCATTATATTGCATTTGATGAAGGGTCTGGGCGCTATATGCCGAGAGGGGGAATCCAGCCTGAAATGTGGCCGCCAAGTCCTGAGCTTTAAGAGTATGACAAGGCTTTCCATCCCTGACTAAGACAGGCACGGCCACCCGCCGGGGAGAGGGGAGATGGGTCACTTCCATACCTTTTTCAGCGCGCGCTCTCTTCATTTTGTATCGATGATTCTGGAACCAAATTTTCACTTGAGTTGGAGTCAGGCGAATCAAACTCGCGAGGTGTTCTCTCTCTGGCGCGGAAAGGTATCTCTGTTGCCTAAATCGACGCTCAAGTTCGTACGTCTGTGCTTTGGAAAACAGCACTCTTCTTTTTCTCTTCTTACCGGAGTCGCTGCCGTTGCTTGAAGTTTCCTTGTCATTGTCTGGCGATTCGTCCGCGGAGGGTTCTGGGGACTTGGCTGAGTCTTGAGAACTAGCTGATAGACCATGCACTGCGTGGGAGAGACAAAATACAACCGTTAAAATTGGGTTCTCGACTAGCTGAAGTGCACCTGCCAAGCACACATGGAAATGCAACATTTAGGACTTTTTCAAAGCAACATGTTAAAGTAACTCACTTCGTTTGTAGGCTACAGCTAAAATACAATGTTATTAGCTCATGTCGTTTTTTATGTTGGGACCCACAAAAATGTTTCCCATCAGTCCCCAGAGAAAGTGATTTACTGAAGCAGCAACACCATGCATTGTCTGCATACAAATCCTCATCATGCTAAAATGTAATACACAGGGTCACATTTCTGAAGACGATACTATGTGGCTTTATAGTCGATGCATTTACAAGTCTCTATTGATCATATTCGAAACACTTGTTTACTTAATATAAATGGAGTAAACATGACATTATTTTAATGGTGGTAACGCCTTAAATCGAGCGCAGCAATCAATGCACGGTGAATAAAGACGAATGCTGCACATCATTCAAGGGCACCAATGAGCCCCGACACTAAGGAATAGAGTGATTCTGCATTCAATCAAGTATAGATTTGATAACACATATATGACGCGTTCTCACTCACAAAACAGAAGATAAGTCTTAACACCAACAGTATGTGCAATGCAAATGAACTTAACATTCTTAAAGAGTACTTACGCGAATATTGGATACTGTCCGTGGTGGCAAGCCATCTTGTGTAAGGATTGTCACTACTATCATAAAAGGGGTTCTTTATAGGCAGATTCTGAACGTTTTCTAGAGGACTTTGCACCAAAACTCCAGTGTTTTTTGTTGTCTCTGATCCCTCGTTATCTTCCTCCGGTCCAGTGATAGATCCTTCTTCATCATTCGTGTCAGGGAGGTCCAAAATGTCCTTTACAGAAAAGCCCGTCTTTGTGTTGGTCAACGACATATTCTGGGGAAATGTATGCAGGAAAGTTGCTGCACCAGTTTGGCAATCCGCTGTTTTAAAAGACAAAACACAATCGCTGTTCAGAAAAAAAAGGATCTCTCAGTTCCGTTCTAGGTTGAACTACAGTCAAAGCAAATCATGAGCCTCTGTCGATAAGCATTACCTAACCAAGTAGAAGAGCAATCAGTTTTGTAAGTCCAGGAAGAATGCCAAAGTGGCTGAAGTGCTATATCTGGCTCATGTATACTGTGCTACTGCTGGGTGCTAGGGGGAAATAAGCCATTACCGGTCCGATCAGTCCATATAAGGTTGGTCTCAACACATGAACCTGCAGTGAAAAAGCATTAAAAACGCAAAAGGTTGGCCACGTGTGGGCGGGTCTTGGGAGTCAAGTGGATGAAGACAGTGTTTGCAGATGTGAAATTGTGGGTTTTGGGCAGATCCGAGCCTCTACCATTGGTGCTTCAGAACATGATGAGTGGTATAACGTGTCAATTAATTACAAAGATGGGGAGGGCCTTTTTTACACCCTATTTACATACAAAGGACCTCCAAGTAGCTTTACACTCCGAATACTTGAACGCTCGTTTTAACAAATTGCTCCTGAAAAAGCTTTTGCCTTGTACTCTCCGCATATATAAAATATTGAATCATTAAGCTGGAAAATGTATTTTTGATGGTTTGTACAAAACTGTGGTCTGGATACCCGTTCGATAGCCTATTCATTTCTATCATATTTTCTCTCCTAAATAAGACATTGTCTGAATATTTAACACTTATTTATGTAAACCATTTGAGTCAATATTTTGATTCAGGTTTAGGGACAAGGGGCTTAAATTAAATACATCGGATTATATTTGTTTGGAAAACAATTTCGGATATAATAAGGGCAATGAATGATAACCTGTAGCCAATAAAATATTGATGAATAGCCTATAACAATAATTATAATAATACATAATGATAATACATCGGAATTATAGCAGCGTTTTAGCCGAGATGAAGAATAACCTTGCGTTTATGCATGCTTTTGAAAACTATTCTAATCTTGACAATGATGGTTTTGAACGTGCTATTGAAATGAACAGAACAGGTTCTCACAGCATGCTCTAGGAACTTTTTTAAATACATTTTTCCAATTGCATTATTGGGAAATTGCTTCAATGTGCGTTTCCCCCCAAGAACACAGCAGAGTATTGTTTGTGCAGGCTCCTTCGACGTGCTTTATAAGTGCTCCATCGTCACCTCTTTCATAGAAAGCAAAGTATCATTGTAGATTCGTTTATTTTCCTCCCTTCAATACTTTTTTTTTTTAGCTTCCCCTCTCTCTGGTGTTGCCCCTCTGCCTCCTATCTAGTATGTGATGTGGGTGACAATGTTGCACGTTTCTAGCAAAGTCCTCTGCGCATCCTGGGTGGTCGGACCCGGCCAAACACAAATACAAACCGATTGCTAAGCTGCAGACAATGGGGGAAATGTAGACAAATGTCCGGCTCCTGTTGGAAGCTTTTGTCTGGGTGCAGTTTTTGCATTTATTTCAGGGGCGAAATAATGGATGATTGACGCCCCTGTACAATGCTTTCTAACTGTTTGGAATAAATCTGAGGTTGTTCCTAGTTGTCATGGCATTCAACTGCTTTCAATGGACTATCTCTTCATTCCGTCCTGAATCCTCCCACAATAGCCTATTAAGGAAAGTCCTTCATCTTAGCACACACACAGACACATACATACACATACATACACAGACACACTCTCCTTCTCCCTCTCTAGGACGCAGACGAGAAAGGTGTCAAAACATGTTCTTCAGTGCCTAAACATGCCATTTACTTTACTGGCTAAAGTTTGTGGGGTTTCCTACCCTCCCGCCCACAGAGGCAATTTTCACGAAGAAAGCCCGTCCTTCCACAGTTTGAAATACAAAATATTTGAAAGATAATATCAACATAATTTTTTGATTATTATTGTTTTGTTATTTTTATTATCCACACTGGATGGTGGTAGGTCTGTTTTCCTTCACCCACGGAGCTAGCAGTGCACCTGACCTGAAAGGTAAATAGTTTTTGCATAGGCTATATAATTAACCACACTGTCTCAAACAGCGACAATGAGTCAATTGAACTGAACGGGGTTTGAGCAAAGTCGAGCCGTGACATAGCAAATAGGTTACTGCCTGACCTCTGCCGAGTATGCTGCATAAATGCGATGTGTGAGAGACACCTTCGGGGGTATCCAGCTCGCTCCGTGTGCAGTAAACAAGCACAAGAAGTAGGCTACAACGGTGTGTTGTTGTTGTTGTTGCAACGCCTATGTGCACATCTCATCAATATATGCAATATGAGACAATTACTTCATTTTACAACGAGTAGCCTAATTGTTATGTTCAGTAAAACTTAAGTTTATGCATTATTTATAGTCATGTCATTCCGCTTGGCCATTCGTCTTTGTGGCAAAATGAAAGAGTACGCTGGTGTTGATGGTAGTAGGAGCGCACGACGCGGTCTGTGGGTAGTTATTGGGGATGTATTTGAACAATTGAAGTGAGGGTTTCGGCAGGAAGAGGTAAAGTGGCCGTGCCTACTTCACTTCGAGAGCCATCTCCTTGTGTTTACCTGTTTACTTTCACATGTAGCTCAAACAGGCCGCTTGCCTTTTCACTCTGAGTATGGGCAGTGGTCTATTTATTGCCTTTACCTCCCTACTCTTCTACATGTGCACACACTGTACATTGATTTTTATATTGTGTTATTGACTGTACGTTTGTTTATGTGTAACTCTGTGCTGTTGTTTTTGTCGCACTGCTTTGCTTTATATCGGCCAGGTCGCAGTTGTAAATGAGAACTTGTTCTCAACTGGCCTTCCTGGTTAAATAAAGGTGAAATAAAAAATAAAAAAGTGCATGGCATTTTAACAAAGCAGGTTCAGCTAACTTGACAGGACCGATTCCTGGCAATAAGTGACTTATACTAAATGTATCAATCAGCCCACTGCACGAAGTGAGCTTAGCTTACTAAAGCTTATTTAATGAATGAATAGCCTACATATTCTACATGATTATGTTATTACTATGTATATATTATTTCACACGAAAAATGTAATAAAAAGCACACTAATTGCAATGATACCAGTAATGATATACACAATGGAAATATGAATCATATTATTAATACTGATACTATTTAGGATGTAATATTTATGACGTTTATAATAATGATAATAATAATAAAACTGTAATAAATCGTTTCCTCTCTCGTTATATTTAACTCCAGAAAACTACGGATGCTGAGGATGACAACACAGCATTATGCACGGCTGCTAGAGAGTCTCAGGCGCAGCGTTGACGGGGGGTGAGTGAGTGTATCTTCTGCTGTGTATCGAAACCAGTAATGATCAGACAGAGAGAGTGTTGATGTGTAGAAGAACCAAGATGCAACCCTAAACTTTTTTTTTTTTAATTGGCGCTTTGCAACAGATAGAGCGAGGCTCGTGGATTGCATGTACCGCCCAGTTGAGTGTAATTGTCGCCAAATGCATTGGATACACTCTAAACAATACATTACCAGTGTATTTTGAATTCACATGGGAATTCCTAGCTCTTTCATCACTGGTTGTGTGTGTAACTAAAACGGAGCATGTATAAAGCTCTGTAATATTCGAGTGATTTAAATAATTATACAGCACTTGAAAAAATAGGCATAATGTTGAATTTGTTTAGTTGTGTTTTACACAAATAAATAATAGGGAGCTAAGTTCGCTGTAAAACAGCTTATTTTATAAGACGGTTCTCATGCTTATAATTGTTACAATACAATGCCAAACCAATGCAGACACATGCATTCACCATCATCACATTGCCTAGGCCTAATTAATTTTCAAATTAATCAAAAAAGGCCTTCGGACGAATAGATAGTTCCCACCCAAATCTTCCCAATTTTTTTAAAGAAACTATTGTTCACGAATGAAGAAAGGCCTTTTATACAGTTGATTAAATACATCTTCTGATTGAATGAATTAAGAATGCTCCAGGACGATGTATTATAACGTTGATCATTCCTTTCTTTAATCTCTGAATTTCAGTGTGTTTCGACACCTCAGGCTGGGAGTTAAGCTTTGATAACGGTAACCCCGTTTGCCTCGAGGTGCTCATGATAAATGTATAAAGTGACAAGACCGATTCCCCTCCTCTGTGATTAAAAGGCTATATATAATATGCAGGTAAAAGTAGGCCCACATCCGGTTTATTTATGGGACTAAGTCATGGCCCGGGGAGGGTGGCCCGAGGCACAAATCATTTGGAGAACTTTGATTCCAGAAATCCAAGCACCTTTCGCTTGCGGGCAAACCCAATGCCTTTATTCGTCTCCCTTCTTCTAATGATTAAACATGTCACAACGAGATTAGCGCTGCGCCCGTGCCCAGAGGAGATGCCTTAATTTGTTAAACCACCAGTTTATTTGTAACGTTGAATTTCATGCTGCACTGTTAGTGTATGGGCAGGCCTTTATCTGGTTCTCTGAGACAAATTGCTAAACGGTTTATTATTTTTAATCACTTCCCCCTTTTATTGTCTCACATAGAGACTATAAGGAACAATTTGCTTGAGTCTCTGCGACCTGCTTGAAATTAATCATACGAGAAGCAACCGTTCACACTTTGTGCATGCATTCACCCTGCAAACACGATTACATTTCCCCAAACAATTCGCGTCACCTATACCAAGCAGCAAACGGCTCAAGAGTCACTAATATGACGTAAACATACTGACACAGTGTCCTTATGCAGGGCAGACAATGGCGTTAAACTGTCTTTTGAGAGGCATCTGTAGTACTCTAGCGGACTCTACTGACAAAGCAGTGACATGACAAGGGGAAACATCGTCGGATGCAGGCCCGTGTTAAACGTTGGTCAGTTTTCTCTCTCAAATTTGACTCAGAACAAAATCAATACTATCTTACTTCAATAATATATATTATTTTCACGTTTTAATCCTAACTATTGGATCGATTTTACCATGGAAAAATACTTAAAGTCCTCCCATTATATGACACACAGGCAGACAAAAGCACTGGAAATAGTGTATTTTTCTTTTTAGCATATCGTTTAAATTGTGGTTCATGCAGTTACTGTGGACACGAGATTGATTTAACTATACTATTTGTTTTGAATGTAGAATATGGAGGGAAATGTGGGCACAGTGACTGTCATAGTGAAACTGCGTGCGCGTAAAACCATCAACATCCACTGCTCCAATAGTAATTCAAAACTAGTTGTGATACACATTCCAGTTTAGGAACATCACAAATGCAATACAAGCTAGCATTAGAACATCTGAAACACATGGACATATAGGTTATGACATTCTGCATTTGTTGTTAGGAAATGGTGTCAGGCACAAAGGCACACACAAACACAGGGACACAGCGAGAAAAAATAAACCGTATTATTCTACATCACCTGCAATGCACAGTATCTGAGGGAGTTAAACGATCATAGGCATATTGCGCTCACCTGGTGACTGATGACTGGAATTGGATGAGTTGTGTAGCCTGCGTTAAGACAGCGCGCGGTTAATGAAATATCTCCAAATGGGAGTCAGGAGTGCGTGCAGAGATAAGCTTGATGCGGTTTATATACCCAGAAAGCAAGTGGTGCTCTTCTGATATGGTCCAAGTGCGTTTGCATAGCTGGCCAAGTGGCTCTGCTCTTGCTGACTCGCTAACATTGCATGATGTTTGTTTTCCCCCTGCTATGACGTGAAACAAAATATTGGCCATATGTTCATCGGCAATAAATTGGTCATAAGAGATAACACTGCTGTCTCTTGATGGTGCTTTTAACTGAGCCAACCAGACTTTCTCTTTCAGGTTGCTTTTTGTGCCGCTAAATCGCGATGTTTAAGATGGTACTTTAGTTTTTATATGTGAAACTTAGATATATTTTTTAAGTGAACTGAAAATGAGCTCGGGAGTTTTGTCGGTTCTTTAGACCGTGGCTCGTAGCCTAGTCGTTGCGCAGAAGGATCTCTAATAAATCGCTTGGTAACCAAGATACAACGATGCCAAGTGACCAGATGTGTCATGTTATCCATGCAACACCCCCGTTTACATTAGATACACTGATACAATGATTGATAGCAAGGTCACTATGAATCTTTGCAATTGTAAGCCATTCTCTCAATGGTGTAGTTCACACACAGTAGTGGCCTAATAACTGAATAACAAAACATATGCAAGCTGCTTTATTCTATCTTATAAACACACAACAAGCGTGGAAATAATGACATTAAAGAAAATACGTATTTTACAGTTCATGCATTATATCAATCAATCGGAATGTATAGTCCAAAAAACATACTTCACCACAATCAATATTAGATTTAATCTATATCTCAACATGAACGTTATAGCGTTCATGTTTAACTGCTATAGGCTACTTTCTATGTCACTAACAATTAGGGCTGTAGTATACATTTATAATATAAATACAAACAATAATATAAATAATAGCAATAACAACAATAATTATAACAATCTATTTGATCAATTATATAATAATAGTCTAATATATTTTACATTTAGGTTATAGCCTAGGTCCTAGGCTGCTTGCTATACGATCATGCATCGCAAAATGCACTTCAAGGGACTAGGGTTCAACTAAGCCGTAGCCACATGAACCCACACCTTTGCATAATATCAAATAGCCCACACGTTTTGATCCAATACTAAAATGAATTATGCTACATGCTGCTATTCATAGGCTACAGTAAGCAACGCCTCATCCCCGATAACAGTGCGTTTTGATCATCTCAGCAATTTAGCTGTAAATTCTCATTATACACTACGGTGGGAGTTTCCAAATATATGATGTAGGCTGCAAGTGTTCATTAGTCTATTACCGAAGCAGGGTTACGTTCACCGTGGTAGAACGTTAGTCGGTCATCATGCAGGCTTCGTTATAATATTCATATGTAGACTAAGTTGTAAACATGGCGGATATTTATATATGACTCAAGAATCATGGGAAATAAGTTTTTAAAAAATGATATTTTAGCTGGATATAAAAAAGTATATTCATAATGCAGTGGAGTGTCTTGTGACATTTGGTGCCAACTGAATTTAAAATCAAATAGAATATCTAATCATATATATCTAAATGATATTGCATGGATTAAGAAATGTCTTTAATTCAGAAAACTTTAGCAGATTGCATTAACAGGACTAAGTAGCTATATCTATTGTAAGGATGAGGCAGGGATGCCAATGATTGCTGTGAAGAAAGTGATATGAAGCATCATCAGCTGTGGTATTATGACACCCTGGGGGAGGACAACTTGAATCAAGGCACAATGATTTTATTGTGGGCAGTTTGGAATCTTTGCATGATAATAATGCTGTTGCCTAGTACTGCAGGAGAGACCATCAATCAATACAGAATACATTACTGATGGGGGTTTTGTGCACAGCCACTTTACTGCTGAAAGACTAAGATTATCCTCCCTGCCATCATCATGTTCAAGAGTATAGCTAAGTCGTTGGGAATACAAATAAATAAATTGGCCTCATCCCACTTTTCAAATTCCACATTAAGCCAAAGTAGTTAGTTAGAGTTGGGATGTATTCATGAGGTCCCGAGGAGTGAGAAATACTTTCCACTCAACCGCACTGTGAATCCCCTTGCGCTGTTTGAGATTCATCATAAGTGCTCTGTTGACTAAATACAACACCTCCTGAACAAGGATGAATAAGATAGGCCCAGCGGTCAAGCTATTATCAATCCCTGGTCTGAAGCCCGATGACTAAGACACTTCAGATGTAGTCAACGGCCATATCAAGACACCGACGGCATGGCATTCTCAAATCAATCTGTTCAAGTTTTAATATATCGACCACTCGAGGAGAGCAGAGAGAGGGAGAGCTTCTCCTCTCACAAATGCCAGGGAAAGTGGGGTTGATTTTCACGGGAAGATGCACTTTCGGAGAAAATGTTTAATCAACGTGAGGGCACACTTGTGTGGTTTTGTGTGAGCCCTGCAGAGTGGCTGAGACTCCTGGTCTGGGAGTTGTTAATATACATTACCTTTGGTTTGTATCATAGACAGGCCTCTCCTATTAAAAGGCCCAGCAATCTTTCCTCAGCAATAAATGCACTCATAGAGGTGAGGTACTAGGAGTCCTAGCCATGGGTGCCAGTCCTGATGAATGGAAGTCTTTGGCCCACTAAGAGCTGAGAGAGAAAGTAGAAATAAAAGCCTTGTTTTCCATAGACTGGTTGGTTCAAGAGATTGGAGAATACTATCACTTATTGTGTGGTGATGGCACAATGTGGGAAGAGAGGAGCTGTGGAGTGCTGGGTCAAAAAAATCCATCCTCTCACAGTTCCTCTTGGAAAGGCAAAGGTAAGGAGACAATGGCTGGAGAGAGAGAGACTCAGTAAAGTCGTAAAGTGTTTCCAAAGAAATGAGTCTAAAATGTTACGTCAAATCTGGCATTCTCCATCAACACGTTTGAATCAAGCACCTTGGATGGAACTTAAAGTACATGTATCTTGGGTGGAGATTTTGAAATGAACAACTCTTGGCGTGGAATGCTTTTTGTTCAGGGTTAGGCCAGTAACTTCAATAAACAACTCAAGACATTTTCCTATATAGCGTAGGTAAGGACCTAGAATGCTGAATACACTATTGCCACATGAGTCTTGAGACACACATTACATGCCAAATACAGACACATACATGCCATACTCAAGGCCTTTAACTAATGGCATCAAACTCAAAATTCAGATTGTTTCTGGTTTACTTGGTTACATACTGAGTCACACACTGTACTGAAAAGGCAACTTTGAGCAACAATTGTTGCCATTGACAAAGTACTACATGTAAATTCTTAAATGCTGTAAATGGCTGGAATGAAAACCAGCACTCACACTGTCTCATTGAATGGTGCAAACCATATTTTTGACCGGTGATCAATGGAAAGACGAGCGAAACACATTTACAGTGGAATGGTGAGTACGCTCCCAGGATTTGCTACATGGTCACTGTTGAAATGCCTTCCAATTAATATACTTAAAACATTAAGGCTTTCAATAGTTGTCTACCAATTGTTAGACATGGACCACATCTGTACGATGAGGCTTTCAAAACAGTTAGGTTCGATAAGCAATGCCTATTGAGGGAGGAGCGTTGTTAGGTGCTCTTTCACTTCCACACTGTCATTTTCCATCAAGGTGGACAATAAGTGTTTACCATGGTGAAAACTGAAGAGCAGTATCAAGGCACACGGTTATGACCAGCTCAACAATGTCTTGCTCACTGTTGCAGAGGTGTTTATAATGGGTGGAGAAGCCAGAGAAAAAAAATAACTGCATAAAGAGCAAGCAGACTGTCACAATGAAATGGAAATGCTGGGATCTGATGGTCTCTCGGAGCAGTCATGTACCAAACTATTCCCCACGAAGGGGGGGGGGGGTTACAGGATAATGCACTAAATGAATGGAAAGATAGTGGTTTCAGAGAGGTTTCTATCTTTTGCAGTTGCAGCCAGTCACCTTGCCATTGATCGGGAAACAATCCTTAGCCAGACCAAGGCCAGATCCATCCCAGGTAAGTGAGCCAGTCCTTGCTCGCGCACTCTAGCCCTTAAGGACCGCTTTGGAGTTTCAACTTCAAAAGCTGTGCAGTGATCAAACATTTGGTTTGCCTCAACGTCATAGGTTCATAGTGAAATAGTGGAGAGAGGAAGCTCATATAGAATTATTGTATACATTCCTAAACCTACATAATATATGGAAAACATGGACATGGGATGATATTGAATAAAGGACAAGCATGTACAATATCAGAAGGACATTGCACAAAAGATGGCCTCATGGAAATAAGGCCAGTGGGAGCCTATTATATTTTTGGACTCTCAATACTGAAATTTCCATCCCCAACTTCAACATTTTCCGTCAAGATAGAACTGCCAAAAGAGGTGGAGTTGCAATCTACTGCAGAGACAGCCTGCAGAGTTCTGTCATGCTATCCAGGTCTGTGCACAAACAGTTTGAGCTTCTACTTTAAAAATCCACCTTTCCAGAAATAAGTCTCTCACTGTTGCCGCTTGTTATTGACCTACCTCAGCCCCCAGCTATGCCCTGGACACCGTATGTGAATTAATTGCCCCCCATTTATCTTCAGAGTTTATACTGTTAGATGACTTAAACTGTGACATGCTTTAACACCCCGGCCATCCTGCAATCTAAGCTAGACGCCCTCAATCACACACAAATTATCATGGAACCTACAAGGTACAACCCTAAATCTCTAAACACAGGCACCCTAATAGATATCATCCTGTACAACCTGCTCTCTAAATACACCTCTGCTGTCTTCAACCAGGATCTCAGAGATCACTGCCTCATTGCCTGCATCTGTAATGGGTCCGCGGTCAAATGACGACCCCTCATCACTGTCAAACGCTCCCTAAAACACTTCAGCGAGCAGGCCTCGACCTGGCCCGGGTATCCTAGAAGGATATTGACTTCATTCCGTCAGTAGAGGATGCCTGGATATTTTTTTGAAGTGATTTCCTCGCCATCTTAAATAAGCATGCCCCATTCAAAAAATGTAGAACTAAGAACAGATATAGCCCTTGGCTCACTCCAGACCTGGCTGCCCTTGACCAGCACAAAAACATCCTGTGGTGTACTGCATTAGCATCGAATAGCCCCCGCGATATGCAACTTTTCAGGGAAGTTAGGAACCAATATACATAAGCAGTGAGGAAAGCCAAGGCTAGCTTTTTAATCAGAAATTTGCATCCTGTAGCATAAACTCCAAAAAGTTCTGTGTCACTGTAAAGTCCATGGAGAATAACAGCACCTCCTCCCAGCTGCCTACTGCACAGAGGCTAGGAAACACGGTCACCACCGATAAATCTACGATAATTGAGAATTTCAATAAGCATTTTTCTACGACTGGCCATGCTTTCTACCTGGCTACCCCTAACCTGGTCAACAGCTCTGCACCCCCCACAGCAACTTGCCCAAGCCTCCCCTATTTCTCCTTCATCCAAATCCAGATAGCAGATGTTCTGAAAGAGCGGCAAAATCTGGACCCCTACAAATCAGCTGGGCTAGACAATCCCTCTCTTTCTAAAATTATCAGCTGCAATTGTTTCAACCCCTATTACTAGCCTGTTCAACCTCTGTTTTGTATCGCCTGAGATCCCTGAAGATTGGAAATCTGCCGCAGTCATCCCCCTCTTCAAAGGGGATGACACTCTAGACCCAAACTGTTACAGACCTGTATCTATCCTACCCTGCCTTTCTAAAGTTTTCGAAAGCCAAGTTAACAAACAGATCACCGACCATTTCGAATCCCACTGTACCTTCTCCGCTATGCAATCTGGTTTCCTAGCTGGTCATGGGTGCACCTCAGCCACGCTCAAGGTCCTAAACGATATCATAACCGCCATCGATAAAAAACAATACTGTGCAGCTGTATTCATCGACCTGGCCAAGGCTTTCGACTCTGTCAAACACAGCATTCTTATTGGCAGACTCAACAGCCTTGGTTTCTCAAATGACTGCCTCGCCTGGTTCACCAACTACTTCTCAGATAGAGTTCAGTGTGTCAAATCGGAGGACCAGTCGCAAAAACCATCAAGCGCTATGATGAAACTGGCTCTCATGAGGACCTGCCACAGGAAAGGAAGACCCAGAGTTACCTCTGCTACAGAGGATAAGTTCATTAGAGTTAACTGCACCTCAGATTGCAGCCCAAATAAATACTTCACAGAGTACTAAAGGACTAAAGGACACCAATAATAAGTAGAGATTTGCTTGAGCCAAGAAACACAAGCAATGGACATTAGACCGGTGGAAATCTGTCCTTTGGTCTGATGAGTCCAAATTTGCCATTTTTGGTTCCAACCAGCGTGTCACAGAGTTGGTGAATGGATGATCTCCGCATTGCGTGGTTCCCACCGTGATGCATGGTTGAGGAGGAGTGATGGTGTGGGGGTGCTTTGCTGGTGACACTGTCAGTAATTTATTTAGAATTCAAGGCACACTTAATCAGCATTGTACCACAGCATTCTGCAGCGATACGCCATCCCATCTGGTTTGCGCTTAGTGGGACAATTATTTGTTTTTCAACAGAACAATGACCCAAAACACACCTCCAGGCTGTGTAAGGGCTATTTGACCATGAAGCAGAGTGATGGTGCTGCATCAGATGACCTGGCCTCCACATTCACCTGACCTCAACCCAATTGAGATGGTTTTGGATGAGTTGTACCACAGAGTGAAGGAAAAGCAGCCAACAAGTGCTCAGCAAATGTGGGAACTCAATCAAGACTGTTGGAAAAACAATACCCCTGAAGCTGGTTGAGAGAATGCCAAGAGTGTGCAAAGCTGTCATCAAGGCAAAGTGTGGCTATTTTGAATAATGCAAAATATAAAATATGGTTTGATTTGTTTAACACTTTTGACTGGTACTGTAAGTAAATGAGATATTTCTGTATTTCATTTTCATCAAATTTGCTGAAATTTCTCAGAACATTTTAAGAAAGCCTGTCTCTTTAAGAACTCAGTGTTGATGTCACTGCTATCAGAAGCTGATAGAGTGTTCAGTTCATTAACCTATTGCATCAGGATAAAAACCGAATGTTTCTAAATGTGAAATCTTATGTTTATTTGACTCTGATGATAAAGAAATAGAAAATATTCCTGTAAAGGACTGTGTTAAATATTTAGGAATACATCTGTCAAAAAACCACTTGTCAGACAACATTTGAATATCTCTCCTAAAATTAAGAAAGCCAAAAATGTATTCAATAATTGGCTCCAAAGAGATCTTTCTATACTTGGGAAAGTACTTCTGTCTTGTTTTGTGTACCCCTCATTATCGTTATGTGTAAATCCTGCTACTTGTAAAGAGATCAATAAGACCTTTCTTGACTTCATCTGGAAAAATAAGTCTCACAAACTGAAAAGTCAGTCCTTTCTAACAAAAGAGCTGAAGGCGGACTAGAAGTGTTGGATTTTGTTGACATAAAATACACTTTCAAGATAAACTGGTTCAATATGGTATTTCATTCCAAACAATGTTTTTAATAAGTTGGGAGGTCTTCAATTTTACTGAAATGTAATTATATTCCTGAAAGATTACCTGCTAAATTGGCTAGGTTTCACCAACAAGCTTTAATGACCTGGAAAATATGTTTCCTGCACAATTTTTCCCCACGTAACTCTTTTGTGGAATAATTCAGACATAACTATAAGGAATAAGGCATTGTTCTACCCCAGCTGGCAAGAGAGGAATGTTGATTTTGTTCTTGATGTTTTTGACAATAATGGTAATATTCTCACATATGAACAATTTATAACATTGAAAGAGTTTCCAATAGAGAGAGTTTTTTCTGTGATAAAAGCCTTCCCAGTGGTCTAACTACACTAATGAAAACTCATCTGAGCTTTGGTATTGATCACAAAGTTTATCCAGAACTCAGATTGGAAGGCATGGGCTTACTTGAGAGATCTTGTTATAATAAATATATGAGACAAATTCTTAATTCACAAAACCAACTTACACCGAGAATAAAGTTTTTCTGGAACACGCTTATTCCTGACATTGTCTGGAAAAATGCATGGTTAAGTCCTTACAAATATTGTATACCAAACAAAGTTAAGGAAGTGCAATTTTACACAAGATATATCCATGTAATTCTATGATATCCAAATGTGTGGCTATTGATGATATCTGCGTTTTCTGTGAAAAAGAAGGTGAGAATCTGTCTCACTAGTTCTTTGAATGTAAATTTGTGTCAGAAATACTTATTTACCATTATGAACACTGCCTGTTTTTGACATTAAATATATAATATGTTACTATTGCAGTGATAACAAGACCACTGAAATTATTGTGCATTTTTTTATTTTATACTTCATACACAAACAAAAATTCAAAAATTCTATACCAAATACACATTTTTGATTGAATTAGATTTTATTAAAACATTAACCCTTGTGAACAATAACAACAAGATTTTTTCAGAGTGATTACAATTGCACTAGAATTGTGTTTTTTTTTTATATATTTTGTTTGTTTCAGTATTTTCTCGTTAATACCTGCGTTCTGTTTTGTATGATGTAAGAATGTAAATTGTTGACCTGTATTTTGAATTAAAAAAATACAAATGTAAATAAAAAAAATAAAAAAATAAATGTTCAGTTCATTAACAAGTGCAGCTCGCCACTTACTACTGTGAACACAAATCAAGAATAATCTGACCAATTTATTCATCACTGTGCATGAATACCAGTAATGTAAGTAAGGTATTTGTTTTCCCCCTGTTTTACTGACAAAGTTGTCAATAGTTAACATTTTTCATCATTATTACAGCATTCTGTATCTCGTTTTGACGCTAACTATCTAACATTGTTAGCAAACATTTCACCTGTAATTGTTTGCTGGTTAGTCTGATCTTGCTTGCTAATTGTATGTCCATTTCAGTCATTGGATTATTATAACAGATGAGAGCTGTATAACTTGTTTTGTTATTGCTAAATGAATATGTGCCTTATCTTAGTATTGATGCCATTGTATACATGTTTATTATTATTTCCAGAGCACATTTTGTATGGATAAAAGGACAATAAATTGGATAATCACAGCTGGGTGACATGGCACAGAATTGCAAAAATGGTTCATCTCCAATCAACATTAAAGAACCCTAAACTGAGGAACTGGCTCTTTCACCGTCTCTCTAAGAGGAGTAACTTTACCTACTCTCTAATTCAAAGGTTTTCACTTTGTCATTATGGGGTATTGTATGTAGATGGGTGAGATTTTTTGTTGTTGAATTAATCCATTTTGAACTCAGGCTGTAACCAAATGTGGAATAAGTCAAAGGGTATACATACTTTCTGAAGGCACTGTGGTGTTTAAAAGATCATACAAGATGTTTTGTAATGATTTCTATGTTGAAGACCTAAAGAATATTTGGCAGTCTGTGTAATGAGGAGCAACCAGACACTGCACATAACACGTTCACAGTGTATTTGGAAAGTATTCAGACCCCTTGACCTTTTCCACATTTTGTTACGTTACAGCGTTATTCTAAAATGGATTAAATCATTTCTCCCCTCATCAAGCTACACACAATACCCCATAATGACAAAGCAACAACTGGTTTTTAGAGATTTGTGCAAGTTTATTCAAACAGAAATTTTACATTTACATAAGTATTCAGACCCTTTACTCAGTACTTTGTTGAAGCACTTTTGGCAGCGATTACAGCCTTGGGAATGATGCTACAAACTTGGCACACCTGTATTTGGGGAGTTTCTGCAATTCTTCTCTGCAGACCCTCTCAAGCTCTGTCAGGTTGGATGGGAAGCATTGCTGCACAGATATTTTTCAGGTCTCTCCAGAAATGTTTGATCAGGTTCAAGTCCAGGCTCTGGCTGGGCCACTCAAGGACATTCAGAGACTTGTCCTGAAGCCACTCCTATGTTGTCCTGGTTGTGTGCTTAGGGTCATTGTCCTGTTGGAAGGTAAACCTTCACCCCAGTTTCAGGTCCTGAGCACTCTGGAGCAGGTTTTCATCAAGGATCTCTCTGTACTTTGCTCTGTTCATCTTTCTCTCGATCCTGACTAGTCTCACAGTCCCTGCTGCTGAAAAACATCCCCACAGCATGATGCTGCCACCACTATGCTTCACTGTAGGGATGGTGCCAGGTTTCCTCCAGGTGTGATGCTTGGCATTCAATCTTGTTTTCTTTGGACCAGAGAATCTTGTTTCTCATGGTCTGATTCCTTTAGGTGCCTTTTGGCAAACTCCAAGCTGGCTGTCATGTGCCTTTTACTAAGGAGGGGCTTCCGTCTGGCTACTCTACTATTAAGGCCTGATTGGTGGAGTCCTGCAGAGATGGTTGTTCTTCTGGAAGGTTCTTCCATCTCCACAGAGGGACTCTGGAGCTCTGTCAGAGTGACCATCGGGTTCTTGGTCACCTCCCTGACCCAGGCCCTTCTACCCCAATTGCTCAGTAAGGCCTGGTGGCCAGCTCTAGAAGGAGTGTTGGTGGTTCCAAACTTCTTCCATTTAAGAATGATGGAGGCCACTGTTCTTAGGGACCTTCAATGCTGCAGAAATGTTGTGGTACCCTTCCCCAGATCTGTCCCTTGACACGTTCCTGTCTCGGAGCTCTACGGTGGACTCCAAGTTGTAGAAACATCTGAAGGATGTTCAATGGAAACAAGATTCACCTGAGCCCTATTTCGAGTCTCATAGCAAAGGGTCTGAATACTTATGCAAATAAGATATTTCTGTTTTTTATTTTTAATACATTAGAAAAAAATCAACAACAAAAAAGTGTTTGCTTTGTCTTTATTGGGCATTGTGTGTAGATTGATTAGAACAAAAAAAAATGTCATTCATTTTTGAGTAAGGTTGTAACATAACAAAATGTGGAAAAAGCCACTTCAGAACACTTCCGAATGCATTGTATGAAAAGGCTTGTTCCAGTTACGAATAAGCATTATGGTAAAAACTGCTAAATCCTTGTGGCTTGATGTGGAACTGAAAAATGATGTGGTTGAGAGGGATGAGGAAAAAGGAATTTCAAATTAGTCTGGCTGCACAGCTGATCGTCAAACGTGCTCTAAACTGAGAAGTCATGTGACTAAACTAAACAAAAATAATAAGAAACTTTTACAAATAAGCAAAGATAAATTATATAAAGAATGATGGTAAAAAGCTTTGGAGCAACTTAAATACAATTTTGGGCAAAAACGCAAACACAGCTCCATCCTTCATTGAATCAGATGATTGATTCCTCACAAAACACATTTATATCTCCAACTACGTAAAACAAAAAAATAATTGACAAGATCAGCAAACTTAGGCATGACATGACAACAACAAACTCTGAATCTACTTATCCATTCATAGCATACCAAAGTATGAAAGACAAGCATTGTAATTTTGAATTCCAGAAAGTCAGTATGGAAGAGGTGAAAAAATGATTATTGTCTATCAACAATGACAAGCCACCTTGGTCTGCTTACTTGGATAGAAAACTACTGAGAATGATAGCAGACCTTATTGCCACTCTTATTTGCCCACTCTTTAATCTAAGCCTACAGGAAAGTGTGTGCCCTCAGGCCTGGAGGGAAGCAAAAGTCATTCTGCTACCCAAGAATAGCAAAGCACCCTTTACTGGCTCAAACAGCCGACCAATCAGCCTGCTACCAACCCTTAGTCAACTTTTATAAAAAATTGTGTTTTACCAGATACAGTGCTATTTAACAGTAAACATCTGACTTTCAGCATGCTTATAGGTAGATGCACTCAACATGTACAGATAGCACTTACACAAATGATTGATGATTGGCTAAAATAAATTGATAATAAGAAGCTTGTGGGAGCTGTTTTGTTAGACTTCAGTGCCGCTTTTGACATTTTCGTTCATAATCTGCTGCTGGAAAAACACGTGTTATGTCTTTACATCCCCTGCTATATTGTGGATCGAGAGTTCACTGTCTAACAGAACACAGAGGATGTTCTTTAATGGAAGCCTCTCCAACATAATCCATGTAGAGTCAGGCATTCCCCAGGGCAGTTTGCTAGGCCCCTTACTTTTTCCAATCTTACTAATTACCTGTCACTTGCACTGAGCAAAGCCTGTGTTATCTATGTCGATGAATCAACATTATACACGTCTGCTACCACAGCAAGTGAAATCACTGCAACCCTTAACAAAGGGTGACTAATAAGCTAGTGCTAAATATTTCCAAAACTAAAAGCATTATATTTGGGACAAACCATTTGCTAAACCCTAAACCTCAACTTAATCTTGTAATGGATAATTTGGAAATTGAGCAAATTGAGGAGACTAAACTGCTTGGTGTGACCCTGGATTGTAAAACTGTCATTGTAAAAACATATTGATGCAATTGTAGCTGAGATGGGGAGAGGTGTGTCCATTACAAAGCACTGCTCTGCTTTCTTGACAAGGCTATCAACAAAACAAGTCATACAGGCCTAGTTTTGTTGCACCTTTGCTACTGTCCACTCATATGGTCAAGTGCCACAAAGAGGGCCATAGGCAAATTATAGTTGTCCCAGAACAGAGCAGCACGCCTTGAACCTTAATTGTACACAGAGAGCTAACATCAATGACATAGATGTCAATCTCTTCTGGTCAAAAGTAGAGGAGAGATTGACCGCATCACTACTTGTCTTTGTGAGAGGGATTGACATGTTGCAAGTACCGAGTTGTCTGCTCAAGCGACTAGTGCACAGCTCAGACAACCATGCATACCCCACAAGACATGCAACCACGGGTCTCTTCATAGTCCCCAGGTCCAGAATAGACTCCGGGAAACACAGTACCACACAGAGCCATGACTACACGGAACTCTATTCCACATCAAGTAACTCATGCAAGGAGTAACATTTTATAGAAAAAACAGATAAAACTACTCCTTATGGAACAACTCAGACTGTGAAGAGACATACAGGAACACACACATGCTAGCACACACACTGTACACACACTTACATTTTAATATTGATGTATAGTGGTATTGTACATTTGTGCTGTGGATATGTAGTGGTCTGCTAGCAGTAATACAGTAATGGTTCTCCATAGAACAATAAACGATGGATGTGTAAAGATGGTTGAATGTGGTTGTAGAGGTACATTTTTGTTGACATTATTATAACACAGCCATGAAGGCATGGGCCTACACACTGGGGAGCCAAGCCCACTGTGCAAAACTGGTTGAATCAATGTTCTTTCCACGTCATTTCAACAACAACAAAAATTGTGTGATGATGTTGAATCAATGTCGAAAATTGATTGGATTTGCAAAAAGTCATCAATGTAATGGAATTTAACATTTTTCACTCAAATTTGTACCTAAATCCAATGACAGGGTGAATTTTCTTTTGTTGATTTCACATTGAATTCATGTTAGTCGACAACTCAACCAAACAGGACATTATTTGTCTTTTTACCTAAACATACAAACACAATCAGATAGAATTCATAGCAAGCAGTGGACTAAAATGACATTTAGATGAACTGGAATAACATTTACCCTCATGGGATGGGTGGCCAAAAAGTAGCTAACTAAAAGCCACACCCCCAATAAGCCACGAATATGACCGCATTGAGGCTGTCACTGTGCTTCTATGGCTATATGCATCATGCCACTGCTTATTTCATTTGTTCATTTAGAAAATAAGACAGTGCCTTTATCACAGTCAACACATCTATATTTCAGCTTTAATTAGCTTTAAAATGCAACATTTTCTCTCAACTTCATTGCAAAATGTGTAGAATAGTATGAGACTAGCTATAAAACTGTACATTTTCCTCTCTACCTCGTCGCAAAATGTGTAGAATTGCAGGAAATTAGCATCAAAACAGCAAGATTTTCTCTCAGCCTCATGACAAAATGTATAGAATAAAATGATTCATTTTTGGGGAGGGGGCACACCCACATTTTTGCTGGCCCACCCTAATGAATATCTGGTTACGCTACTGTCACAACATCATTATAACAGCATCACTCTTAGAATTTGCACTTTCAACTAGCCTTTGTTTTGGTTAGCACTTAACGTGCTTCATTTCACGGCACATTTACATGACCTGGACTTCATAGTTGATATAAAGAGTCTTCAAACAAATAATTTTGCATACACAACATAGAGTATTAGGCCTATTATGTCATGTGTACTTCATATCCAATCTCTTTTAAAGCTACATTTGAAAGTATATTGAGAGCTTTATCGAAGTGCCTTTGAAGGTAGGAAAAGACTAATCTACTTTGTTCACTAATACAAAGAAGAATCCTATAAAATGTTTCACTCGAGAACAGATTAAATGATATGGAGCTCTAAAGAATTTTATGACAATGCTCTTTCGGATAACGGCCAATTGTTCAATGATGACAAGTGAAATACCCTTGAAATGTGATTGCATGTGATTAAGTTGTCTTCTGTCAGGGAGAAGTCCTGTAGAATTTTTAAGCAAGACATTTAGCTCACTTAGAAACAAACTAATTGTTATTTTTATTAGATATTATAGCCCCCCCCTGCCTTCCGGAACTGTATAAACCTACAGTATATACCCTATATCTGTATCTGTAGAAGGCATATTGTACTAGTATCAACTGTATTTTTGTCTTATTATTCTTGATAACAGTTCCTATGTATTACATATGCTAAAAATGTAGGCATATACTAAATCTGACATAGTAAGCACTAAGCATACAGTAATCTAGTTTTTGAAAACTACCAGAGTCTCAGGGTTTATATTCTGATCTCAAACATGTTGACGTGGAAATAAAAGCCTTTTTGGACCTTAGATGGTGCTGAAATCAGCAATGACCACTCATCTGTGAGTCACACCTGGTAATCAGTGCTTGCCTCTCTGCATTGTAGACCTTATAGTGTGCTTTTGAGCATTTATGTGTGTGTATGTGTGTGTGTGTGTTCATAGGCTTCCGAAAGTAGTCCGTATGGTGCACAGTGAAACATCAAGATCCAATCCAGATACATCACCCATAGAGCACAATGCAGTGAAACAGGAGGGCCCAAAAGGATGTAACACTCACCTTGAACCAGACCAATCCTTAAAGAAGCAAGCATTACCCATCTGCACATTTCTGAAGCCTTTTGATTAACAATGTGTCCAAAAAAAAAGCAGAAAAGGGAAAATGCAATTTATAAATGTCAGTGTTGCTTTTACAGATGGGCAGCCAACATATCAGGATAATTAAGTTGTAGATATTCTTTTATGCAGGCCCACGATAGCAATTAACACGTTTTGTGGAGAGGTGAAAACTTTTTTCGAAAGTGGTGAAGATAGATAGAAATCCATTAGAGGAGGTAATAAAATTGGACTCCCATTATAAAAAATTGAAAGGACGCCTTTATAAAGTGATATCAATTGAAAAATAAACCTCCAAGGGCAAATTAATGACTGAGAACTCATCTTTAATTGGCCATCTTGTTGGTTTATATGAATACAACTCCATTAAAAAGGTAAGGCCCATCCACATTTTCCTTTGACTGCATGGCAAGGCCCTCTTGAGCTATGGGTTCTAGAAAGCAAGGGGGGTTATAATATCAACTAAAAATAACCATTTGTGGATTGCTAAGCTAGCTAAATGTCTTGCTTAACGCAATATAAAACACGATTCTACATGCTCACCTAAGTTTAATAATTGTAGGAAGCTGAATAAGAATAACAATGCCTATTAAGAATAACAAGTATATTTTCAATCTCTTAAAAGTTTGACAGCAACCTATTCTTTATGCTTAATTTTACAGTGACATGATTTACATTTTGTGTCTTCACCGCCAACCTTGTGTAATTCACTTGTTGTTTCAAGCAGTGAACTCTGGTGCTGAATAAAGTACTATTTGTGTGATAAAAAAATACTCATGAAACTATTATATGTGAATACAGCAGTCATGAGGATAGAATAGAATGACATTCAAGTGATTGCGGCTATTTGGCAAGGGGAGGATATTTATTCTGCACATAGACCAGCTGAATGTCTATTACAGAACCTGAATGAGGTATCTAAGCTATCACAAAGTTTATTCACTATTACTATGGTGGACTATTCCTAATTTCTCAATATCCATTCCCCAGAGTAATCACAGTGTATTGGTTTTTGATTTACAGACAACTTTCTAAGTGCGCTTCTCATGCCAGTTTTCCTCAGGGTCTAGACTAGATTGTACATCTCTCTACTCCCCTCTCTGTCGCCATCTAATGGTGGGAGTATATTCAGTCTAAGCCCTGGAGCCCAGCTGAGGAAGAGTAGCAGTAGCAGCAGCAGCACATCGTCCCCTCTCAGGTAATTACTTCTTTTATCCCAGAACCACAAACAGCTACTTTCACATTGGACATCCAGCCGTCCTAATGGCCCATTATTTAAATAAATGGGGGTAACAGTGTGGGGTTGGTGACCCCCTCAGAGCCGGCAGGCCTCTCCATACAGGCACACCTGCTTAGACAAGGTAACGTTTATAACTGACACCTTCACGGGCCACAACAAAATGGCTGGCGGGGTCAGTGCTGGAGGAGTGCACCGGGCCCATCATATTGCAAACATATCCATTTGCTCAAGCTTTGCTCTTGTGGTTGCCAGGCTACCAACTAATATACGGTGACCAAGCGTGCGTCAGAAAAACAGAAGTAAGATGTTGACTTTGAGATAAGTACCTCTTCAAATTAAACAGCGCCATCACATTGCATTGAAAAATAACATTTCAAGAGGTCGACTTTAAATGGCTCCCATTTGGCAAAAAAAAATCCCTGTGTTCTTTAACTCTCTAAAATCCCAGAATTTGCATACCAGTTGTGTTAGTTAGGACCAATTAATCATTAATGTTTTAATTGCGTAGAATGAAGGGGATAATATCATTCTACCACATTTTTTAGTCTGTGCTTATGTCAACTGAACATTCAGATGTCTCCTTATTAAAGTACACAAAAAGATCATTATGTCCTGCGGTGTTTAAACATTGTTATCGTGCTGTTCGAGGGAATATTTGGTGAATTGGATACAGGAGAGGGTTAGGCCTCGTTTGGCTAATGTGATCGGTCACACTTACACACTGATAGTCAAGGCATGTCAACTCCCTCTCTCAATGTTCCAGACTCAAGGTTCAGGAAAATATTTTGTTGATGGAGCTGATTGTACCAATAACCACACTCACCATGAAGTGTCCATTGGGCCTGTTGGGAAGGAGCCAAAGCAGACACAGGGCCAGAGTGATGCTCAGTAGTACAACTCCACCATCTCCTAATTTGAATGTTGCTGAAATCAAAGGGCCCAGTCTACCCTTGTTTTAGATTAAGTTATACACTGTTAATGTATGTATTATTTGGTCAGTTTCTGATAATAGATAGGTAACTGGAATGATGAGATAGATGTTCTTCTTCTATGTTTTTGTTTTATTATTTCACTGCCATACTGTGTTCCGTCTTGTCTATCCATCTTGTCTCAAGAGGACCACAATGGAAATAAGTCCCAGACTTTATTGTGTGTTGTCCTCGATGATTTTATTCATGTGCATGTATGGCTTTTAAGTTTTTTGTGTGCTTGTTTTTTAAATGGTCGAATTAATAAACTAAACTAAACATCACCCAAACTCCTCTGATGGCCAACTCCCATGAGTCCGTTGGACCTCCAGTCCTCCAGATAACCCTTGGGGTGGGGGGTCTGTTGAGGAGAGGGGTGGGGGGTGGGGGGGTACTTAAAACGTCCATTCTGGGTTCGGGAGTCGGTGGCATGATGAAGCCTTTTTCTGACCAACTCTCCCACGAAACTCCTATCACCTGGAATGGCCCCAGTGAAAGGAGAGGCTGATGTCACCGGGGAGGAGGTATTGATTGACCGGGAGAAGCAGAGGGCGATGCAATTAAGGGACAGAAAACATACAGCGTCAAAGACTGTGTACATAAAGAGACACTGCAGTGGGGCCACACAAAGGCCAGGCCAGGGCCCATTCAGACCTTGTTGTTCCAAGTTGGTCTGGGGTCTTCTCCAAGGACTGAAGGCCTGTGTGGGGAGGACACTGGATGTTGCTAGGATGTCACTGAGTGGCTGAAGAGAGCAGAGCTCCCGTTGTCTGGAACTATCAGGGTGTCAGGTAATTACGGATGATAAACATCTCAAGGGGGGGACCAACTGAGATAACCGGAGACTGGCTCTTCCCAAACCATTCTCTTTCTTTTCCCTTCTCCTCCTTTTTCTCTTTCTAGAATGGTGTGTAGGAGTAGTAAGTTGCGACGGACTAACAATATGTGATGTGGCTCTAAACCCTTCATGGTTTAGGAGCCGAGCTCATTTCTATGCCTGAATAGAGGTCATATATGGGACTAGAGGATTGGAGATATTGGCTATAAATGCATTTGATGCATAACGGAACAATCTTTCATTAGTTAGACAAAACATTCGTAACACTTTTGGATACGTCCTTTGAGGAAATATACCATTCTCTGACATAAGGATATAGTTGTTGAATCTATTTAAGTCATGGTAGAGTGGTAATGAATTGAATAGTGTCTCTCCTTAAATCTGTGGGTGGTTTTGAATTGGGCTCAGCCAGACTGCATTTACCCACAAAAAAAAAACAGAATTCCACAGTGTTTATTTACCAAATGCCTTTTCCACTCACCCTGGGTGTGCTGAATGATTTCTGAGAACTGCTTGTGAAACATAATAGCACAAGCCTGCACTGTGCCCGCTCATTCAAATGGTATGCATTGTGAAAATGTCCAGTGTTAACACCAATATAACTGAGCTCCATATCTCTCTGTATCTACAGAGTGTGTGCTCACATCAGCTGCCAGTAAATGTTGTAAAGAGATACAGTATGGATTTTATTTCGGCAGGAATGAATAGGTTCAGTGTGAGGAAGTGGCTCCTCACCTGAAGACATTCTGGTTTTATCCTATTTATTTATTTAAGAGCAAGTTGTGTTTTGTGTGTGTATTTAGTCACTCATTCACTTGCACATCTTTAACAGTTCTAAAGTTAACTTATCCGCCATCTCAACCTCAACAGCAAATTGTGTTCATGTGTTTAGTTGTTTCTTTGTTTCTATTGGCTGAGATCTAACGATGTGGCTAATTGAGGTTGTGGTTTCCAGATAGCATGTGAACACGTCAGAATTATAGGACATTTGTGTTAAAACTATAAAAATGTCTCTCAGCCTCAGGAAAACTGTGTAGAACAGCAGAAAATTAGCTCAGAGATTCTTGAAAGTCAAGACAATCTTTGAAAAAAAATGATTTTGTTACATTATTTGAGTGTTATATGTACATTTAGGGGAATTGTATAAGGGAAAAGATTTGTTTTAGGAAATTTCTAAATGCTTTCAATATTATTCATTTCCATGTCGGCTCTATGCCCTTGTCCAAAACAAAGGATCCCAATTTCAAAGTCTCCAAAAAAGTGTTGTTTAAAAAAAAAAACAGGCATTAATGGAAATTAACAGAAAATGTTCTAATTTAGTTTCTTGCAATAGCCTTCTGACTTTAAAGATGATTTCTCTCAAAAGTGTAATTCCTAAGAGATGTGTCCGGAGTTTGGGTCAACTCCGTCAGATTTGTTTCAAATCCTAAACGAATCAGGAATGAGCAGGGTCAACTATACAACAAGGACCCCTTATTCATGTAATTACACGTAGTGCAACAAGACCACTCAGTTTTCCACTGTTGATAGATTTAAACAAACAATGTTGGAATCACCATGGTCACAACAATTAACTATCAATTCCATCTGCATGATAGATAAAGATAGAATATGAATGGTGGTTCAAAGATATTGCATTTAATTAGGTTTCAGTCAAAGCTACTGAGGAAAAACATTGCTACTGTGTATACCACTTGAACAAAAAACTAAAAAACTCCTTAAAACATCAACTCCATCAGATTTTTGTTTAAAGTCAACGCCATCAGAATGCTGAAAGATCTGAGAGTGGTTATTAGTATTGGAGATTTTCAAATTAATCATTTTCCATATTTGACAAATGTTTGTATTGAACTTTTATTTTTAAAGGAAAAAATATGTCTGTTTTGAATATCTATTGTCGTGGCTTGTGAACTCCGTCACTGATGGAGTCAATATTTTTTTGTCAATAAAATATTATAATCACTATTCTGCAACATATGCTTACATTTTTGAAAGTATTTGCTGTACCAGACCTAAAGGATAATGTTGGCTTTATAAATGTTATTTTTTTCTAAATGTAGAAAAACATGCCTAAATGCTAACGAAATTTGCCCTGGAGCATTTAATAGTGCTTTAAAACAAAACAAAAAGAAGTTTGGAGATTTGTATTACATATTTCATTAACCTTGCTCGGCCCTATTGATTTAGGACCATGGAGAGTTACTGCAAGTTGCAAAGACATCAGGAGCTGCCTCCACTATTCCGGCACCATTTCAACTTCATCATTTCAACACCATCAAATCACCTATACAGTGATAACTTAAAGATACTAAAAAACAACTTAGTCTAATCAAGGTAAGCTGAATATCATGTTGCTGTCCATTGTACTGATTTGTGTGTGTGTGTGTGTGTGTGTGTGTGTGTGTGTGTGTGTGTGTGTGTGTGTGTGTGTGTGTGTGTGTGTGTGTGTGTGCAGCAGCGTCATGCACATAGGGGGCACAGGGGCACAGGGGCAGGTGCCCCCTCAGATTTGTCCTGTTTTTGTTTCTCTGTAATACTATTAGCCACCTAACAATTCCCATCTCCAGGACCATTCACAGTTGAACTCACTCAGTTTAGCTCAACACTGATTGGCTTTTATTTATACTTTTTTTATCAAGGGATGCCAAGTGCTTGCTGGCTTCCCTTGCTGTTGAATTCAATGCTACGGGCGGCAACAATGTCAGACTCTTTTTGGGCTACACATACTGAGACAGATGGGTGGTGTTTTGCACTCTCGGATGCTTTCTTCGGTGAGATACATTCAACCACTTGCGATTTGAAGAACAATTATGGAACAGAGAGACGAAGGATAAATTATACATAATTTTATTTTTGTTAGCATTGTTGTGGACGCCTGGCTTCCCTTGACATCCATGATTACACACCACTGATTCTTGGTTGAGTTTAGCCCTTTCAAATCAAATCAAATCAAATGTATTTATATAGCCCTTCTTAGATCAGCTGATATCTCAAAGTGCTGTACAGAAACTCAGCCTAAAACCCCAAACAGCAAGCAATGCAGGTGTAGAAGCATGGGGGCTAGGAAAAACTCCCTAGAAAGGCCAAAATCTAGGAAGAAACCTGCATTAAAAGTGTTCTTATAAAAATTAATTATGATTTTAAGAAATGTAATTGACAGGAAGAAGCACCCCAGATGCATCATCACTTTCCATCATCATATCTCTTCTATGTCGACTATGTAGATGATCACTCGTACAGTGTGTTACTGCTTCTTGATGTTGTGTTGCTGTAGTCCCCCTGTGTTCATCCTGTATTCTACCTGTGGACTGTAGAACCAGTGATGAGGAGGATGCCTTCCATCCACTCACAGAGACACTGGGACAGGTTGACCCTGTCGACCCCTGGCATCCTGCATTTGATCGGCCACTTCTCCTGGAGACAGAGAGCCCCCCCTCCACTTCATGTGGTGTCACCTGTCCTGATGAGCTTCCTCTGACCCCCCCCCCCCCCTCACACACACACACACACACACGCACACGCACACACTTTAACAGAAAGACACCCTGTGCATCTGTCTGTACCCATGAGCACAATGATGGCGAGCTCATCCGTCACCCAGGTGTCAAGCTGAATGTGCTCCGCCGCTAATTTCTCCCCTCATCCTTATTTCTACATCAAATTGAGGCCACTGTCTGCCTGTCATCGGAAACTCATTTGCATTTTCTCATTAGCCAGCCACCTTTTATCATTCAAATGTGTACAATATCGCTCTTTCCATGCACATCGCCCCAAACAATAAAGAAAGGCTAGGGGTGGCGGGCAAGCGCTAAACATCCACTTCATAGGCCACCTGAAGATGCAGCAGGATCCTACCCCAAAATATTTATTCTCTGTGTTCCGTGTACACTACATTTACAAATAAAATAAAATTGTAAACAGGTGTAGTAGACCTTACAGTGAAATATTTACTTACAAGTCCTTAACAACAAGTAAAAAATTTAACAAAAAGTAACACAATAAAATAACAATAGCAAGGCTATATGCAGGGGTACCGGTACTGAGTCAATGTGCGGGGGTACAGGTTATTTTTTACATGTAGGTAAGGGTAAAGTGACTATATATAGATAATAAACAGCGAGTAGCAGCAGTGTACAAACAGAGAGGGGATGGGGGAGTCAATGTAAATAGTCCAAGTGGCCATTTGATCAATTGTTCAGCAGTCTTATGGCTTGGGGGTAGAAGCTGTTAAGGAGCCTTGGGTGACTGGAGTCTTTGACAATTTGTTGGGCCTTCCTCTGACACCGCCTAGTAAATAGGTCCTGGATGTCAGGAATCTTGGCCCCAGTGATGTACTGGGCCATACGCATTACTCTCTGTAGCGCCATGCTGAGCAGTTGCGTCATATGCCGAGCAGTTGCCATACAAGGCGGTGATGCAAACGGTCCAGATGCTCTGTGGTGTGACTTTTTTAGGATCTGGGTGTGACTTTTTTAGGATCTGGGGACCCATGCCAAATCTTTTCAGTCTCCCGAGGGGGAAAAGGTGTTGTCGTGCCCTCTTCATGACTGTCTTGGTGTGTTTGGACCATGATAGTTGGTGATGTGGAGACCAAGGATCTTGGAACTCTCGACCCGCTCCACTACACCCCCATCAATGTGAATGGGGGTGAGTTCGGCCCTGTTTTTCCTGTAGTTTACAATCAGCTCCTTAGTCTTGCTCATGTTGAGGGAGAGATTGTTGTCCTGGCACCACACTGCCAGCTCTCTGACATCCTCCCTATAGGGTGTCTAATCGTTGTCGGTGATCACTGTTGTGTCGTCAAAAAACGTAATGATGGTGTTGGAGTCGTGCTTGGTCACGCAGTCGTGGGTGAACAGGGATTACAGGAGGGGACTAAGCATGCATCCCTGAGGGGCCCCAGTGTTGAGGATCAGTGTGGCAGATGTGTTATTGCCTACCCTTACCACCTGGGGGAAGCCCGTCAGGAAGTTCAGGATCCAGTTGCAGAGGAAGGTGTTAAGTCCCAGGGTCCTTAGTTTACTGATGAGCTTTGTGAGCACTATGGTGTTGAACGCTGAGCTGTAGTCAATGAATAGCATTCTCACATAGGTGTTCCTTTTGTCCAGGTGGGAAAGGGCAGTGTGGAGTGTGATTGAGATTGCGTCATCTGTGGATCTGTTGTGGTGGTATGCGAATTGAAGTGGGTCTAGGGTTTCCGTGATGATGGTCTTGTTGTGAGCCATGACCAGCCTTTCAAAGCACTTCATGGTTACCGACGAGAGTGCTATGGGGCGGTATCCATTTAGGCAGGTTACCTTCGCTTTCTTGGGCACAGGGACTATGGTGGTCTGCTTGAAACATGTAGATTTTACAGACTCGGTCAGGGAGAGGTTGAAAATGTCAGTGAAGACACTTGCCAGTTGGTCTGCGCGTGCTCTGTGTACACATCCTGGTAATCCGTCTGGCCCCACGGCCTTGTGAATGTTGATCTGATTAAAGGTCTTGCTCACATCGGCCACGGAGAGTGTGATCACACAATCGTTCGGAACAGCTGGTGCTCTCATTCATGCTTCAGTGTCGCTTCCCTCAAAGCGAGCATAAAAGGCATTCAGCTCATCTGGTAGGCTCGCGTCACTGGGCAGCTCGCGGCTGGGTCTCCCTTTGTAGTTTGCAATCCCTGCCACATTCGAACGAGCATCAGAGCCGGTGTAGTAGGATTCAATCTTAGTTCTGTATTGACGCTTTGCCTGTTTGATGGTTCGTCTGAGGGCATAGCGGGATTAGTGAAAAGAGCACTTAGTACTTAAAACTTGCAGTATGTCCAACAAGAACAGGCCTACTTGTTTGATATTGTTTGGCAATGCTTTGGTAGAAGAATATCGATTATCTTTTTAGGATTTATTTGTGTGGTAGCCTTTTTCCTCTGCAGAGACAGCTACAAATATTCTGCATTGTCTACCACTTGACCATGATTTAAAAAGTTCTGCCACTTTTTTTACATGTTCAGTGAGACTATGAATGTCAAATAAGCATGGTTCATGGAATCAGAATATTTCCAATAAACATAGCTCTCTGCTTCATAAAGGGAAGGGAAAGGGGATACCAAGTCAGTTGCACAACTGAACGCATTCAACCAAAATGTGTCTTCCACATTTAAACCATCCCCTCTGAATCAGGGAGGTGCGGGGGGCTGGTTTAATCGACGTCCACGTTTTCGGTGCCCGAGGAAGAATTGTTGTGGGGGTTTACTGTATTGCTTAAGAGCAGAACAGACGATTTTTCCATCTAGCCGGCTTGGGGATTTGAACAAGCAACCTTCGGTTACTGTCCCAAAAGTTACTGCACTTCAACTCAGTATATGGAAGGTGTTCCTTGGTATACTCAGTGTACATGTGTGTTTAATAATGGTCAGCACAACCTGTATTTAATCTAAACTAAATAATTTTCCAAACATTGAATATGACAGTAAAAAATTAAGACTAAATCAGAAACTTTATTAATCATTTCGCTAGTCTAAAAAAGCAGTACTATTTTCTAGTCTAAGGGCTGGATTCAATCCGTATCACCGAATTATTGCAGAAGACAGTGCATGGCAGAGCAAAAGCCAACCCATGAGGTCGAAGGAATTGTCCGTAGGGTCCCCAAGACCACAGTGGCCTCCATCATCCTGATGGAACGGAATAAGTTTGAAACCACAAAGACTCTTCCTAGAGCTGGCTGCCCGGCCAAACAGAGCAATCGGTTGAGAAGGTAAATTGTTTACAGACAGATTATTTCACTTATAATTAACTGTATCACAATTCCAGTGGGTCAGAAGTTTGCATACACTAAGTTGACTGTGCATTTAAACAGCTTGGAAAATTCCAGAAAATGATGTCATGGCTTTAGAAGCTACTGATTTGAGTCAATTGGAGGTGTATCTGTCAAATAATTTCAAGGCCTACCTTCAAACTCAGTGCCTCTTTGCTTGACATCATGGGAAAATCAAAAGAAATCAGCCAAGACTGCAGAAAACAATTGTAGACCTCCACAAGTCTGGTTCATCCTTGGGAGCAATTTACAAATGCCTGAAGGTACCACGTTCACCTGTACAAACAATAGTATGGAAATATAAACACCATAGGACCATGCAGCATTCATACCACTCAGGAAGGAGACGCGTTCTGTCTCCTAGAGATAAACGTACTTTGGTGCGAAAAGTGCAACTCAATCCCAGAACAACAGCAAAGGACCTTGTGAAGATGCTGGAGGAAACAGGTACAAACGTATATATACCCATAGTAAAACGAGTCCTATATCGACATAACCTGAAAGGCTTCTCAGCTAGGAAGAAGACACTGCTCCAAAACAGCCATAAAAAAACAGCACATGGGGACAAAGATCATACTTTTTGGAAAAATGTCCTCTGGTCTGATGAAACAAAAATAGAACTGTTTGGCCATAATGACTATTGTTATGTTTGGAGGAAAAAGGGGGAGGCTTGCACGCCAAAGGACACCATCCCAACCGTGAAGCAAGGGGGTGGCAGCATCATGTTGTGGTGGTGCTTTGCTGCAGGAGCGACTGGTGCACTTCACAAAATAGATGGCATCATGAGGACGGAAAATTATGTGGATATATTGAAGCAACATCTCAAGACATCAGGAAGTTAAAGCTTGTTCGCAAATGGGTCTTCCAAATGGACGACCAAGCATACTTCCAAAGTTGTGGCAAAATGGCTTAAGGACAACAAAGTCAAGGTATTGGAGTGGCCATCACAAAGCCCTGACCTCAATCCCATAGAAGATTTGTGGGCAGAACTGAAAAAGCGTGTGCGAGCAAGGTCTACAAACCTGACTCAGTTACAACAGCTCTGTCTAGAGGAATGGGCCAAAATTCACCCGACTTATTGTGGAATGCTTGTGGAAGGTTTCCTGAAACGTTTGACCCTTGTTAAACAATTTAAAGGCAATGCTTCCATATACTAGTTCAGTGTAAGTAAACTTCTGACCCACTGGGAATGTGATGAAAGAAATTTAAGCTGAAATATATAATTCTCTCTACTATTATTCTGACATTTCACATTCTTAAAATAAAGTGGTGATCCGAACTGACCTCAGACAGGGAATTTTTACTAGGATTAATTAAATGTCAGGAATTGTGAGAAACTGAGTTTAAATGTAAGGTGTATGTGGACACCTGCTCGTCGAACATCTCATTCCAAAATCATGGGCATTAATATGGAGTTGGTCTCCCCTTTTGCCTGTTTAACAGCCTCCTCTCTTCTGTGAAATCTTTCCACTGGATGTTGGAACATTGCTGCGGGGACTTGTTTCCATTCAACCACAAGACAATTAATGAGGTCGTGCACTGATATTGGGCAATTAGGCCTGGCTCGCAGTCGGCGTTCCAATTCATCCCAAATGTTTTTGATGGGGTTGAGGTCAGGGTTCTGTGCAGTCCAGTCAAGTTCTTGCATACCGATCTGGACAAACCATTTCTGTATGGACCTCACTTTGTGCACAGGGGCATTGTCATGCTAAAATAGGAAAGGACCTTCCCCAAACTGTTGCCACTAAGTTGGAAGTAGAAAACCGTATAGAATGTCATTGCATGCTGTAGGTTTAAGATTTTCCTTCACTGGAGCTAAGGGGCCTAGCCTGAACCACGAAAAGCAGCCCCATACCATTATTCATCATCCACCAAACTTCACAGTTAGCACTGTGCATCCGCCAAACCCAGATTCGTCCGTTGGACTGCCAGATCGTGAAGCGTGATTCATCACTCCAGAGAGCACGTTTCTACTGCTCCAGAGTCCAATGGTGGTGAGCTTTACACAACTCCAGCTGGCGCTTGTCATTGCGCATGCTGATCTTAGGCTTGTGTGCGGCTGCTCAGCCATGGAAACCCATTTTATTAAGCTCCAGACAAACAGTTGGAAAGGTGGCATGCTATGACGTTGCCATGTTAATTGTCACTGAGCTCTTCAGTAAGGCCATTCTACTGCCAATGTTTGTCTGTGGAGATTGCATACCTTTGTATACAGTACATAGTGTATTTCAGTTGACTAGTTATTTATCAATTCATTACATTACTTTGAGCCTGGTCCAGTATCTTGTTGGGTACTTTGTACATTTTGTAAATACCTGCACCGGCTCCAAGAGTCTTAATATAAATAACTTGCACTGGATATTCTGCTTCCTGCCTCTCCTTGCTCACCAACACCAGCCAGACAGCTCAAACCATCCAGGGCAACAAAGGGGCATACCATCAACCCCTTCAAAGCGACACACACTCAACCACCTCCATGTCTACTAGTATGGACTTGCTGTAGATGCTACATTGCTGGCAGTCTGTCATAGCTCTGTATGTCCACATTATGCACTCCAAATCGCCTCCCCAAGCAACATGAGTGATATCAGCCTGTTCTGGAGTCCCCTCTGTGGACAAGCTATTGACGGATGCCGAGGTGGAAATCGCAAATACTCTAAAACTGAGTCAGAGACGCTGTGCTGCTCTGGAGAGGGACTGAAGGGGACTTAAAAGCTTCAGCTTCAAACTAAGGGGAGGATGAGACGGGATGGGATAGGTGTGTGACAGGGGAGATATCCCCCCCAATGTCTTTTCAGAATAAATATATTTTTAATTTGGGCTCTTTTATTAACCAGCAAAATCACTTCAAAATGAATAGCAGATTATTACGTCTTCTAGTGGCTCTTACTGTGCTTTATCATGAGTTTGCATCAGTGAGCAATTCATCTCCAGCCAATCTTCACTCTGAATGTGTTTTATATGAGGCCCCATTTATCATGGGCTGTCATCTCTTAACTGTATCATTATTCAGTGTAGAGTTATAAATTGGAATCATGAAAAAAATGCACATAATCTGATGCAATAACTGCTCGTCCTTTATTGGCTTGTGAAAAGAAAATAGTAAATACAATTGTCTGTCAAGATTCTGGAAGATAGTCGGCTCTTCCTGGACTGAAATGAAATTAGGTCTGCAGAGAAGCAGGATCAATGTCAGCAGATTTGTTCAACGTTCACCGTGGAGGGGAATGGGTTGAACAGATGAATGGCAGAGTCAAGGGAGACTGATATCTCTAAACCTCAAAGAAATCCCTTGCTTAGATGTCAATATTTCTTCATATAAAGAGTCAAATCCATCAGAGGTATCTTTTCAACTTCTAGAGACTGTTTCTTCACACTTTCATAATTGGGTGACATGTAGTGTGAACTCAATTAGATGTGTGGTTCTGTTTTCTTGCCGGGTCTCTGCTGTAGTTATTGATGTCGTTTCACCTCAAAGAAATTATAGATTTGAAGTTGGAATACAGTGAATAGGGATAAACAATATGGGGTTAACCATTCCATAACCTGAATGTTCAACAGAGAGAAAGAGGATCATAGACCTCTACTAAGTCAGTTTGGAAGATGCACTTCCTTAAGGTTTTTTGAAGTCCTTCATCAATGATTGGAAAAGGTTTGTCATACAACAATGAACAGATTTATTAACATGCTACATAATACGTAAAGCTGCTTTGTATTTTAAATATACTCAATGAAAGTCATCAAATGTGGCCTTATTCCGCCCTGGTCGGGCATGTCATGCACAATAGATGGGTCTACACATGTTAAAACCTCAACTTACACCAGCTTTACACCAGTGTGCCTACTTTCATAACTTCGATATATTCATCACCGAGGCCAGTAGAGTATCATCTCAACATAATAGATACAGTATATACCATTTATGTCTCTGACCGGCCCTACAAACAATGTCTACATTTTGTAAGCTACACTCCTCTCTTCCTCCTCTCTCCTTTCATCCCATGTAGATATGCCTGTTAGAGCAGTGCTGCCCAGGCTCTGAGATTGCTGGGTAAAGACTATAACCCTCTGGTGCAACATGAAACTCATGACGACTCCCTTTTCAATGACTCCTGTGGTTCTACATATGTTCTGATGTCTGTATTTGAGTATTTCATAGTATCTGTTTGAATAAAACTCTTTAAAAGGCTATACACATTCAGAATTAAGCCCGGAAGGATACAGGAGGTGCAGATGAAGCAATGTAGACTAGGAGGGGCAAAGTATATCGTTTTGACTACTCAGACTATTCAGGGATAACCAATTCCTCATTTTTCTGGTCTATGCTGCCATCTACTGGATTTGGAAGAGAGTGGAGTACATCAGTGGTGCCCCAAATCCTGTGTGGGATTGTTTTCAAAACCAACAACTGATATATGTTTAATTGAAATGTTCATGATATTGATTATTGCAGTTGATTTTTGGGTCAGAATTAATGTGTTTATTTTTTGCTTTAATGCAGATATTTATCATTTACTTAGCAGGGGCAATGTCCGTTGCACTTCAGGGGAAGTGAAGTAAGTATAGGTTGATATTGGGTGCGTTCCTCTGCACAGACGTTGCTGACGCCTGCCAGATCTTAACGCCTGTGTTTTACTTATCAGCAAACCACATCATGTGTTATAGCAGTCTGTCAGTCGATAACACAGTCGATGACGTGTCAACACAACCATTGGTTAATGCATGCAAAGTCAGCAGGGGAATGCAACCATTGTCTTATTCCACCCTACACCAGGAAATAAGTAATGTACATGGTGTCATGGGGCTTCCTGTATGTAAATAGATCTTAGAGAGGGAAGTTCCACTCCAGACCAGACGATGGTGCATTTGCACTTGGTAGAAATTTAACCAGGGCCTCTTTACAAGAACTTCATCCTGATCGGAGTATTGTGAACGTCTTGGTTAAATATTTTTTCTTATCGATCATCAACCAGTTGATGAGTATAAGTTAACAATGGTCCTTTTGCTGTGGAATGGGTCATACGAAGGGGGATTACAATGTTTTCTGTGATCTATGATAGTAGTCTATGAGCATTACAGTATTATAGCATTATCACCTTAGACCTTTATATACATTATTTGTCATCTAGACATGAATTGTCCTTGTATGTGTTCTTCTGTCACACAATGCTTTGTCTTACTGTAACTTTATTCCTTCTCATTCAAAATCATTACGATGTTCATAATATCATCCTATGTTATATAGAAACAAATGTTTGATACTAAAGTTGCAATGTGTTCAGTGATTACTGGTTCATCAAGCACAAAGATTATATAATAACAAAGTTGTCAGTGTTACGTGGCAAAAGACAAGTGGAGTCATAAGAGATTGTTCAAGTCCAAGTCTGTCTGAAAAATTACACTGTTTGTGTGTTGGCCAGAATTCTATTTATTCACCCCTATAGGCCCTTATTTCCACCTGCATGTTCAGGGTATTTATATGTAAACTACTATGGGGGGGGGGGGGGGGGGGGGGGGGTCCACCCCAGGGCCTATTTACTGTTAAGGAGCAAGGCTCGGTCATGCTCTCTCCCTCGCTCTCTCTCTAACACACACAAACATGCATGCAAGCACATACGCACATTCTCTCTCTCTCTCTCTGTGTGGTGTGAAGCGATAACTGGTGCTGGAATTCTCCGACAAATGAAAACAAACTGTTCTTTATGGCCTTTTGGCACGATTTTAATTCAGTGGTTTCAGCACTCTTCAAACAGTTCTTCAGTAGAAGCATTTCATTTGAATTGTAGAATGAGGACACAAGATCATCAGAGGATACAATTAAAATCGTCCAAAAGAAAAGTTTGATGAAGTCAAGCTATGGGTATGCAGTGATGCAGGATATAAAATAGGCCTCTTGTATACTCTAGTTATATCACTGTCTTCCATGACTTTGTTGTTTTCCTTGTCGCTCTTTTTCCAATTACACTAAGACATGAGGAGGCCGATAAGGCTTTATGAGCTTGTGTTGGAAGTTCTCTGGTTGTACTGTTGAGCAGTGGTGTAAAGTATTTAAGTAAAAATACTCTAAAGTACTACTTAAGTTGTTTTTGGGGTTACCTGTACTTTACTCTACCATTTATATTTTTCATGACTTTTACTTCACTACATTCCTAAAGCAAATAATGTACCTTTTACTACATGCATTTTCCCTGACACCCAAAAGTACTTGTTACATTTTGAATGCTTAGCAGGACAGGAAAAGGGTCCAATTCACTCACTTCTCAAGAGAACATTCCTGATCATCCCTACTGCCTCTGATCTGTTGGACTCACTAAACACAAATGCTTTGTTTGTAAATGATGTCTGAGCGTTGGAGTGTGCCTCTGGCTATCTTTAAAAAAAGTGATCTGGTTTGCTTAATATAAGGTATTGAAATTATTTATATTTTTTTACTTTTGATACTTAAGTATACATTAGCAATTACATGTACTTTTGATACATAAGTATATTTGAAACCAAATACTTTTAGACTTTTACTCAAGTAGTATTTTACTGGGTGACTCGCTTTTGCTTGAGTCATTTTCTATTAAGGTATCTTTACTTTTACTCAAGTGTTACAATTGGGTACTTTTTCTACCACTGCTGCTGAGCTATCTCATAAACACTAATGACTGTAGTAATGGGGCTCTCCTCACTGGTCAGTCCGCTGAAGGCTAGTGACTCTGTCTGGAGTAAATAGAAGAGAAGTAGGATCATCCTTTTTGCTGAAAGGAGACATATTTAGCAGTGTGAAAGAATAAAATACGCTGTAGACGCTTCTCAGATTTGATATATTTCACTTCAGAAGCAGCAATCCAAATCAGACTTAGTAGCTGAAATGCCAAGCTCAAGCTCAGTTCGTCTCCGTCTTGACTGAGATGCCAGGTGACCTCTGAACGACGCGTTCCTATTCACCCGTGGCCTGCGCCTCGTTAGAGGGCCTGATTCTGCAATCGTGTCATCACTTCGCACCGCCTTATCGACAGCATCTCAGCTATCTACATTCTCCCTGAGAACTCAATATGACCCAGAGTGCAGTGGAGGGGGATGGGGGATGTCTGTATGTTTGCAAAGGTGCAGAGACGAGACTTAAAGGCACAGTTCAAAGGGATTGGGCTATCGCCGCTCATCCCACCTTCGCTGTCCTGGGCCCAGTAAAGGCTTTAAGCCACTGGGTTTAAGATGTTGCACCTCTGTAAAGTTCTACCACAGAGTAGTTTCAAAGCACCACATCCATGAACAAAACCTGAATGAAGTTGGCCCATTTGAAATGGCAATCCAATTGAAAAAAAAATGTTTTGCACATTTCTACATTGTTAAATTGTATTTTTTTTCTTCAAGACATCTTTAAAAAATTACTTCATTTTTTTTGTTTGCTGTGCGGGAGCAGAAAAAAAGAAAACTGTTTAAACCAGCGAGTCGAATATGTGTCCTCCAGGATTTGCTTGTGCTTGCTTTGGCTTAAGTTCAGAAAAACAACGAGGGGGGAAAACATCTACTGATAGAATTAATCATCGGAAGACAAGGAGACAGTGACAAATCCATTTCTACTTTTAACTCAAACATTTAAACTCTAGAATGCTAATAATGTCACGCTTGATTTAGGCTGGCTTCTTCTAAAGAAAGTGTATCACTTTCAACCTGTTCCTCCAGTTCTGAAGAGTCATACAGTACCACTGAGGAATAGCCTACAACTGAAATACAACTCAAGCAGCCAACACACAAAAACCAAGAATAATGAGCTAATTGTACAAAAATAATCACATTTTAAAACTAAAAATGATATATATATTTTTTAATTGTATTCCGGTCATTCCTTTTTTATGATTTAAAATGGATATTATTGAGTTTTCTAATTGAATTCTCATGCCGATATTTTGATATGCTGGTAGAGATCTAAATCATTGAACGATAGCTTATAGGCACTGTTAATAATTTTCACTATACATGCATCCCAGTAGAAAGAGGAAGGGCCACAATCTGGCCTCCCATCCTGACTTCTCTGGAAACTCAATGGCAATGAGACCTCGATTTGTTTAGATTGTTAATCAAGGCCCATTATCACTTTGATCTGGAGATGTAAACTCTATGTTTGGGAAGGGCCTGGCTACATGGCGGGAGAGCAACAGGATACACAGAACAGAATAGCACAGCACAGGAGGCCTGCTAGTCTCTGCTTGGCTCTGAGGTTGTGGGCCCGTCTCCATGGGGAATTGGTGGTCTATTTGGGTCTGGAATCCATTCAAGCCTCCCTGGCGGGGCTCCCCGAATGTTCCTCTCTGAAACCAGGCATTCTTCCGTGTTATTGATATTAAAGCAATGCTGCTGACGGAGCACAGCTTAACCTGGCTCTTACCATTATCAGGCAAATCGATCATTTCCATACTGACAATTTCTCAGAGCACAAGAGACCTCAAGTCATCCTCCTCGGGAGGGTATATCTTCTCAAGTGGTCGGGTTTGACGATGCACATCTTCATACGCAACACTTAGAGGTTATGTTTACACACTGATGTCACTGCTGGCAAGTTCAAAATACACCCCACTGAATCCAAGTACTGTGTTTCAAAATAGTCAAATGAAAGGATGCAATCATCTTCATCACCACCCTAACAATTTTCAGCTTTATCTTCTTCATAATTACAACAAAGAGAACAGCTTTCCTCTTCAGCCTTCAAGTTGCTCTTATAGCACCCAGTCTTGTGTGATGATGACTCGGTGCTCTACTTCATTCAGAAGTCCTTGCTGTTTCATCGAGTGAGGGTAGCTCTGGAACCGTGTCCCTACATCTACTGCCAAGGAAAGATTCTCCTTCTCTCAATTTGGTGTAGTAATTTTCTCTCCCTGTTGGGCAGAAGGTCTGGGACCGAAGGGGCACTCAGACTTCCATTTCTCTGGATGTTTTTGAGATGTAGTGTAAGGTTATGCTCTGCAGCATATGGAGACACTTTGAATCTTCCATGAAAGCCTCTCCTTTGAGGTAATTGCACAATGATTCCGAGAGGGACGCTTTGATTTAGCAACAGCATTGTTGACATCAAGTTTCCAACCATTCACGTCTCTATTGGCAGCACTGCCTTGATAGGAAGAAAGTAAGTCCAACGCAAAGGTGTTTGCCATATAGCTGAACGGCATAAAATGATCCTTAATTGATCCCTCTAAACAAACTGTCTGTGAGATAATGACAGGGTAGCATTATTGAGGTGGGGGGGAAGGATAATTTCCCTTTGTTGCAAATTTCTGCTTAAGGTGTGAACCTCATCTAATTATACCAGATTAACGTAATCTCTCCTTGACTTTTTCATAGCACTGCGAGCTCTCTCACATGCTTGTATGCGCAAAGAGACACCTTTGACCAACCCTGTAATTACCACTATCACTATTAAGACACTGACTTTATATGGGGAAAAGATGGTTTCATCAACATTGCATATTGACATTTAGCAATCTCTGATGTTGTTCTCTATACAAAAATGGTTCAACTAAAGCCTCATATCTGAGGCCTCTACACCCCAAACCTGCCACAAAGTAATTCTAAAATGAACATGAATGGAGTAATAATTGACATATAACATTCCCATGTCAGTGTCATCATAAACTGTTCCTCTCTGTCAGTCAATGTCTTATTGTCTTTCAGGATGGCGCATGGTAAACTCAACGGGGACATGACTAGGACATTCCTCTGCTAAAAACCTCAGTCACCTGTATTTACAGTGCCTTCAGAAAGTATTCACACATTTTGTTGTGTTACAGCCTGAACTGGATTCAATTTAGATTTTTGTGTTACTCTCAGTACCACTCATCATTTATTCAAGCATGGTGGTGGCTGCAATATGTTATGGTTATGCTTGTCATTGACAAGGACTAAGGAGTTTTTTAGGATAAAAAGAAACGGAATGGAGCTAAGCACAGGCAAAATCCTAGAGGAAAACCTAGTTCAGTCTGCTTTCCAACAGACACTGGGAGACAAATTCACCATTCAGCAGGACAGTAACCTGAAACACAAGACAAATATACACTGGAGTTGCTTACCAATATGACATTGAATGTTCCTGAGTGGCCTAGTTACAGTTTTGACTTAAATCAGCTTGAAAATCTATGGCAAGACATGAAAATGGCTGTCTAGCAAAGATTAACAACAAACTTGACAGAGCTTGAAGAATTGTTAAAAGAATAATGTGCAAATATTGAACAATCCATGTGTGCAAATCTCTTAGAGACTCACCCAGAAAGACTCACAGCTGTAATTGCTGGCAAAGGTGATTTTAACATGTGTTGACTCAGGGATGTGAATTTTTATGTAAATTAGATATTTCGGTGTTTCATTTTCAATACATTTGCTAAAATGTCTAAAAACATGTTTTCACTTTGTCAATATGGGGTATTGTGTGTAGATGGGTGAGAATTGTTTTTATTTTATCCATTTTGAATTCAGGCTGTAACACAACAAATTGTGTAATAAGTCAAGGGGTATGAATACTTTCTGAGGTGCTGCATATTCTGATCATTACCCATTTCATTACACAGCACAAAATGAAACAGATTCAAATGATTATCTTTAATGTAGACTATTTTGTCAAAGAATGCATCTTGTCCGCTGCACCCCATAGTCAGTAAGTGGGAATACAGAGCGCAGCTAATCTGCGACTACACCACCTATAGGTTTTGTAACTGAATCACACAGAGCTCTCAGCCTGGTCCAGTGTCCAGGCATATAAAGACTTTTCAGGAACAACAAGCACAACAGGCTCCTGGTACAGCAGTTGAAGGTTAGGATGTGTTTGGGGAAGGTGTGCAAACCTAGAGAACTTCTTGTTATACAGGTTGTCATGTGCTTTCAGCTACAGCTACACTCCTCTCCTGTCGTATCTGTTCTATCCCGTAGCATTCACTTATACAGCCAACAGAGGCATCATGGCAGTTCGTTTGTTTCTCATTTCAAACATTCAAAAATGTCCCACCGGTATTCTCTTATTGCCCTGTCCATCTATTAGGACATACTGTATATGCTCTGCTTTTGGACATTTCACAATGAGGTAAACTGAACAGCCTCTCACTGCTGATGGGGTAAAGTGGGGGTGTGTGGCTGTATGTTTAGAAGGGGATTTCTAATCACATTGCACTGTGCAGGGGCTAACTCAATGCAGGGCCCAACTCAATTATAGCACATACAGATTATCTTAATTTGATCACTCTGTTGTCACTGAATGTCCCTGAGCTGCAGGGAATGCAGATGAGCTTTGGGATTTACAAATATTCACTGAAAACCTGCTGTAACGATTCTCCTCCTCTTCTGAAGAAATATCGGACCAATGTGCAGCGTGGTAAGTGTCCATGTTGTTTATTATAACCGGAACACTGAAACAAAAACAAAAGTAGAACAAAACGCAACAGTTCTGTCAGGTACTCACACAAAACAGAAAACAATCACCCACAACTAAAAAATGGGAAAACAGGCTACCTAAGTATGGTTCTCAATCAGAGACAACGATTGCCAGCTGCCTCTGATTGGGAACCATACCAGGCCAAACACATAGAGATAGAAAACATAGAACACAAAACATAGAATGCCCACCCCAACTCATGCCCTGACCAAACTAAAATAGAGACATAAAAAAGGAACTAAGGTCAGGACGTGACACCTGCTCTAACACATGTTTATATTGGTATTGCACATTCCATGGAGCCTAAATTTGACCAGTTTACATCCTAACCACCAATCAAGCAACATTATGGACTAAACATTCATATCCTGTTGCTGCAGGATTATTTTGATGTGATAATACGTGTCAAATTAAGATCCTCTATCTGTAATTCTAAAGTAGTGATTTCTGCAGTATGCACCCTCCATCTACTTGTGTGTTTGGGTGTGTGTGTGTATGTTTGTGTTTTTTCTTGGTCAGCAAGTCCAGGCTTGGATGCAGTCCTGCCTGTCCCTATTCTATGCAAACATGTCAGGCATTTCGCCACTTGTATGAGTGAGCTACGGTCCCCCATTTTGGAAGGTTTAAAAGAAGACTTAATAAATCATGTGTGCACTGTATTTCAAATACTATGAAATGAAATCTAATTTGGATTCTGCAATTCTTCAAGTGTTACTTAAGTTTAAGTGTTAAAGTAAGTGTTATTCAATAGTTATTTTCTAGAATGCAAAGTACTTTTTTAATGAGTAGTAAATTCTAAATACTCTAAACTGACTGTAAGTAAGATTCAGCTGGTTCCACATTCAATACTGATTTGAATACCCAGGGCTAGGATTACTGAACATAGTTGAGGTTCAAATTCATGTTGATTCTGCATTTATGTGACACTACACTTTGTGAATGTGGGATGTCTAGTTGATTAATCCATGTGTGTCTGGACAAACAGGTCTCCTTTGTACAGACACTGGACTTAACTTATGCAGCTTTCAACAAATCACTGAAATGACAGACGACTACCAGTATGAATACATATGCATTTCAGGAAGTCAGTGGCTCTCTTATGAGAAACGTGGAAGTGAGGCGCTGGCGGGAATACATTGAGAACACCCAAAACAAACCCACTTCTAGCCCCAACTGGCATCCACGCCATGTTAGAAATAAGGGAACGTATTTATGGGTGTCTGGCAGTGGTTCACTGAGGTCCACACAGATACAACAAGGCTGCCTGGATGCCAGTTCCTTGCCTCCTGATCACCCTAGATTTCACATCCACCCACAGCAACTAAGTGCTGGATTCAATCTGTATCTCTGAAGTATCGTGAACGATCTGCGTGAAAATCTAAAGGTCATTTACGATTGAGCCAACATATGCAGCATTTAATGTGAACACAGTCTCCACAAACGTGGGAACATTGCCTTTAAATTTCAATCGAGCTATAATGTGTATCTTCCGTGATATTGGGCGATACGGATTGAATCCAGCCCTAAAGCCTGTACGGGAGACGATTAGTCCTCATCTTGAGCCACCAATTTAAAGGTGACTCTCCGGGGTTCAGACCACTCTTGTGTCCATGATCACCAGATCAAAAGGGCTTGTGTTTTTCTGCTTTCTACTTTAAAATACATAAAATCCAATGATGTGAAACTAATTACAGATAAGTGAAATGCTGTTGCATTCAGTGGTATAAGTACATGATAACAATATTCAAAAATGAATCATACATAAATGATTTGGTCAGATGTAATTTACTGTAATTACTCTTCTCCTCTTCATCTCCAGAGTAAACAAGAATGATAAAGTCACCTACAGAAACTTAAACCACACTTAAACCAAACCTGAAGTTTTATGCAACTGTTTTCATTTTGGAGTGCATGATATAACAACTCAAAGATGCTGAACCTACATTGCTAAAAATCTAGATTTTTACCATCCCTACAGATATCAATCCTATTGTTAAAGTTGTTACAGACGAAGGTCAACACATGGAACAAAAGTGGTTCGCTTTTTCCGTCCCTAATATAACAAAATCAAGATGGCTATACCAAACATAAGTCTTTAAAACACATACACACATGAGCACACACACAGTATAGAGACAATGTTCTGCTCTGTTGTGACATCAAAACTCACTCTGTCTTTTGGATTCCAATGTCAGGACTTCACTATTATGCTGCTGGTAACACTGACAGATTTTGAGCTTGGCTTTTGGAGGAAGACACACGGTTCTCATAAACCCATTAATCTTGAAAGGAGCAACTGTCAGAAAACATACACTACCCCTATCGCTGACATAGAAAAGGTCTGTCCAAGGCCTTGATTTCTGGTTTGCCGGAAAATGATATCACACTGCCTCTCGATAGCAGGCCTTGAATATCCCAGAGCACACTTTTCTGGGCTGGCCCTGCCATAGCATTCTTGTTTGAACAAGGACAGCACACACTAACCCTAACAGAGGTGAAAAAGCAACACTACATATACACATATTCTGAACTCATACATCTGAGGAGTACAGCTCAATGGGGATTCTCCATGCTCTGAGTTGCTCTCAAAAAGCACAACCCATGGTTGTTGCAGGTTATAAAATAGGTGGGCATGACTTCAAAGCTTCTGTCCCTTCAAGCCTGTGCTGTGTAAAATGATACTAGAAAATACTTGACATGAAAACATCAGAGGAAAAGTGCAATGAATTAAAAATAAAATGTTGTTACTATACAACTCTGGGGTCAATAATATTTGTCCTTATCAAATATTTCAATACTACAAATCACATTTTATTGTCAAATGCTTCATAACGAAAATATGTAGAAAAGGTGTAGAGAAACTTACCCACAATGCAGAGGAAAAAAAGTACATAATGAGTAATGATAACTTGGCTATATACACGGGGTACTTACAAGTACAGAGTCGATGTGCAGGGGTACAAGGTAAATTACTTAGATAAGGTCGCACAGCTGACAGTGCATATTAGAGCAAAAACCAAGCCATGAGGTCGAAGGAATTCTCTGTAGAGCTCCGAGACAGGATGGTGTCGAGGCACAGATCTGGGGAAGGGTACCAAAAAATGTCTGCAACATTGAAGGTCCTCAAGAACAGAATGGCCTCCATCATTCTTAAATGGAAGAAGTTTGGAACCACCAAGACTCTTCCTAGAGCTGGCCGCCCGGCCAAACTGAGCAATAGGGGGAGAAGGGCCTTGATCAGGGAGGTGACCAAGAACCCGATGGTCACTCTGACAGAGCTCCAGAGTTCCTCTGTGGAGATGGGAGAACCTTCCAGAAGGACAACCATCTCTGCAGCACTCCACCAATCAGGCCATTATGGTAGATTGGCCAGACTCTACAAGATTCTCTGGTCTAATGAAACCAAGGTTGAACTCTTTGGCCTGAATGCCAAGCGTCACATCTGGAGGAAACCTGGCACCATCCCTACGGGGAAGCATGGTGGTGGCAGATGAACGGAGCCAAGTACAGAGAGAAACTTGATGAAAAACTGCTCCAGATCGCTCAGGACCTCAGACTGGGGTGAAAGTTCCAACAGGACAATGACCCTAAGCACACAGTAGCTTCGGGCAAGTCTTTGAATATTCTTGAGTGGCCCAGCCCCAGCCTGGGCTTGAACTCGATCAAACATCTCTGGAGAGACCTGAAAATAGATGCGCAGCGACATTCCCCATCCAACCTGATAGAGCTTGAGAGAATCTGCAGAGAAGAATGGGAGAAACTCATCAAATACAGGTGTGCCAAGCTTGTAGCGTCATACCCAAGAAGATTTGAGGCTGTAATCACTGCCAATCACTTAGTACTGAGTAAAGGTCTGAATATTTACAGTAACATTCAAAAGTTCGGACACACCTACTCATTTCAGGGTTTTCTTTATTTTATTGTTTTCTACATGATTTTCCAGATTGACTGACCTTCATGTCTTAAAGTAATGATGGACTGTCATTTATCTTTGCTTATTTGAGCTGTTCTTACCATAATATGTACTTGGTCTTTTACCAAATAGGGCTATCTTCTGTATGCCACCCCTACCTTGTCACAACACAACTGATTGGCTGAAACGCATTAAGATGGAAAGAAATTACACAAATACATTTTTAACAAGGCACACCTGTTAATTGAAATGCATTCCATGTGATGACCTCATGAAGCTGGTTGAGAGAATACCAAGAGTGTGCAAAGCTGTCATCAAGGCAAAGGGTTGCTACTTTGAAGAATCTAATTTGTTTAACCCTTTTTTGGTTACTACATGATTCCATATGTGTTATGTCATAGTTTTGATGTCTTCACTATTTATCTACAATGTAAAAAATTAAGAAAAACTTGAATGAGGAAGTGTGTCCAAACTTTTGACTGGTACTGTATGTAAAAGTGATATTTCTAAAAACCTGTTTTTGCTTTGTCATTACGGGGTATGTTGTGTAGATTGATGATGAGAAAAAACGATTTAATCCATTTTAGAGTAACACGGAACCCAAACTGGCTGCGCGCATGCGCCATCGTGCATACATTTATTTTGTCCCCCTACACCAAACGCCAAACGTCACCAGGTTAAAATATCAAAACAAACTCTGAACCAATGACATTAATTTGGGGACAGGTCAAAAAGCATTAAACATGCATGACAATTTAGCTAGTTAGCTTGCACTTGCTAGCTAATTTGTCCTATTTAGCTAGCTTGCTGTTGCTAGCTAATTTGCCCTGGGATATAACCATTGAGTTGTTATTTTACCTGAAATGCACAAGCTCCTCTACTCCGCCAATTAATCCACACATAAAACTGCCGACCGAATCGTTTCTAGTCATCTCTCCTCCTTCCAGGCTTTTTCATCTTTGAACTTATATGGTGATTGGCATCTAAACTTTCTCAGTATTACCACAATGACCGGCAAAACAGTTCGTCTTTCAATCACCCACGTGGGTATAACCAATGAGGAGATGGCACGTGGGTAGCTGCTTCTATAAACCAATGAGGAGATGGGAGAGGCAGGACTTTCAGCGCGATCTGCGTCAGAAATAGGAATGACTTCTATTTTAGCCCTTGGCATCGCAGACGCTAGTTGGCGCGCGTGAGCAGTATGGGTGCAATAATTCGACATTTATTTTGCGACGCTCGCGCATGCGACGTGTCCCGTCTGGTCAGCATGTAAGGCTATAATGTAACAAAATGTCGAAAAGGTCAAGTGGTTTGAATACTTTCTGAATGCACTGTATGTACAAATTGGTAGGGATAAAGTGTCTCGGCAACAAGATAGATAGATAGATAATAAACACTTGCCATGCTGTAGCATAGAGAACAGTCTATAGTATACTATAAGGTGTCACATATTTATAAAGTAAAAAGAAAAGAAGTCAATGCAATAATACATCTACAGTGTGTAATCCAGAATTGCTCCATATCATGGGAAGATATCCAAGTAGACCAAACATGAGTCAGTAGCCTTCTTTGGAGTTTTAAGTGTTCCAGTAAATTGATAGCAGACCGAGAGAACACCACTCAAACCCGGCCATGCCACACTGCCAAAAACCAACAATGGAATGCCAACGGCGTCACAGATTATAAAACCTGTAGTAGAAACATTACAACACAAATACCTAAGAAGGCTCTCCAACGTCATATGCAAACATTATCAAGCCAATTAAAACAATTGCATTGATCCAATTAGGATTAATATCTGGGTAACATGCCTTATAAACAATACACTGATGTAGCCAAATTAAGCTTATTAGAAGACTTAATCAAGAATACAGAATAGATTTAGTCACAGAATCACACAAAGCCAAATTATTATTAAAGGAATACATGAGTATGTGATCACTTCATGTTGAGTGTTTCTAATGAATTCCTGAACTTTTGCAACACAAACCCATGAAACTATGTCAGTTTATAATTTCGGAGACCTTCATCATCTTTTGATAGCCCATGCTCTGGTCTCGTCTTGTCTATCTCATATGTAGAGGTAGTTCTAGTAGAGGTAGTTTTCGGATGCATTCTGTCCAGGTAGTAATCTAATAATCAGGAGAAACACAAAAAGGGCAAACATTATGATTATCTTCATTCACATTACTCGTTTAAAAAAACACACACTACCTGATTCAACAATCTGACCATCACCCCTCAGCCATTGCATTCATACACACTGTATCTGTGTGATCCCTTACACGTCTTTGCAGTTTTTGCATTCCGTTATTGCTAATTAGTTTCATGCTAGATGAGGTTTGAGAGAGGATGATGTATCTTTGTCTTGGTTAACCCCTACGTCAGATGTTACACACAGGCGTGTCTCATTATGATCCTCTAAGATAATATTTCCATATGGACAACTTGAATTTGTGGTCACTGATTACTGTGTTTTTATCTTTGTAGGGGACACTGTTCCATTCTCTCCAGATATGCCTCTCCTTGCGTGTATTACAGTAAGCCTTCATCTATTAAAGCAGTGAATGCATTGTGGGACTCAACTATCTGTGAGTAATGAAAATAGCTGCTTTATGGTTGTGTTTACCAGATATGCTTCGCTGATGGGTACGTGAGAGTAGTGTGTAGTGTGTAGGGTGGTGGGAGGGGGTGGAGGGTGGGGGGGGGGTGGGGGGGTGGGGGGGGGGGGAAACAAGTCTAAATAGACAGAGATCAAACTGGGAATGTTAACAATCACCCTGTTCATATTTTCTGACGACATTTTATTGGATCACAGCACAATAAATTTAAAAAAGACCTATTTTATATTTTCCTTGATATATTTCCATGCTTAATGAAAGCCAGATTTGTCCCCAATATTTAGCAACACTGTCATGGATTTCAAGGGCAGCCAACACTATAGAATATAAACAATGTAGCATGTTATGTATTTCAAGTGCAGCCAACAATATAGAATATAAACAATGAAGCATTACCTCAACTAACCTGTGCTCCCCACACATTGACACCTGTATATAGGCTCACTACTGTTCTTTTATTGTTTATCTTTAATTATTAGTTATTTTTACGTTTTATTTAAATGTGTTATGTTTTTTGTTGTTGTTTTACTTCAGGTTTTTTTGTAAATACTTTCTTAACAGTTATTTTTCTTAAAACTGCGTTGTTGGCTAAGGGCTTGTAAGTAAGCATTTCACTCTAAGGTCTACCTACACCTGTTGTATTCGGTGCATGTGACAAATAGCTGGTCTCTTATTAGTGCCATAGGACACACACTCACAAACACATGCACACACACACACACACACAAACGCACAAATATCCAGCACTTACCAGCCATCTCTGCCAACAATGTCCATTAATTCCTGTAAAGGAAATACATCATGAAGTGGAGCCATTTTAGTCCACAGCCATTCATTCTTGTTTTTACACTCCACAGTACAGATACTACACATTTAACAAATGAAATCCAAATGAGTTCACTTGCAAGCCCAGCTGTGCTACATTGTGAAGCATATTTATTTGGGGACAAAATATGTTTGTTTTTCTCTGTATAAAAGCTTGGTTTCTGAGATGTACAAATCTAATGTATTTGCCCGAGTGGGTTTTTGCATTGCTGCACATACAGCCTAGAAATCAAAAGGGATGCATATTCCTACACGGCTAGACAAGGCTCCCTCCCCATGTAACAATTAGACTCCCCTCTGCACACGGGACGTGTTTCGAAAAGGTCACAAGCAATTACTGAACCGGATAAAAGCTGGCATGTCTCACATGGCACTACACACTCTCATTAGGCGTGTACTGCAGCCTAGAGTGGGTCTCTGGGCCATAAAATCCCTGTGCTGCTCCCTGCCTTCCAAACCTCCTCTAATAGGTCTGCACCCACCAGTGTTAGCAGCACAAGGGAAACTACACATCACCTCTGGATCAGATATGAGGGGAAAGGAGTACTGGCAAACACTGTGAGAGGATGAGGGCCTACTGTGCATCACAGTGCTTACTCAAAACCTGACAAGGGAAGGACATGGTATTTCCCCAATCATAAAGACAGGCTTAATTTGTATGGATGTTTTAAAAGATGGGATTAATAGAAATAAAAGAGTATGATTATTATGTGTATCTATGAATATAGTCATACTCATGAACCATATAGGTTCATATAGGTCCCATACAAAGTCAAGCCAAAGAGGAGATAAAGGCATAGGAGGAGTCTCTAAACTGCACGAAAAGGCAACAGAGATCCTTTATTGATGTGATCCATGCACAGGATACCTTGCTCTCAGGGCTGATTCCAAACAGTAAAATTAAATTGAATTTTAGTACACCCAGTTTTACACTCTCTGGCCCATGTCGATCCTAGTGCGCTAGATGCACTCATTGTGGACCCTGTCTAACACTTTCCATGCTGAGGTATGAGATCACAAAACTCACAAACACGAAATCAAAACCGGAGGTCTTCAATATAACACCATGGCCCATCAAGTAGAAAAGGTCCATTTGAAACCTTAACTAATAGACAGTAGTGTATATCGTATACATCTGCCTTTTCAACGTCTGAAGGCCAAATGCATGGGGACGATTTTTCCGCTAGTAATTCATTAGGAAAAGTTCAAAATGTGTATCATGCTATTAACAGTTCATTTAAATCGAGCATCCTATTATATGAAAAATATAATTGATATAAATATCACACACACACACACACACACACACACACACACACACACACACACACACACACTTACACACACACACACACACACACACACACACACACACACACACACACACACACACACTTACTCACGTACCTCCAGGCCACACACACACACACACACACACACGCGCATACAAATAAATAAAATGTACATTTCAAAAAGGCACAATGCAATGGAGAAATTGGTATTAGGCTAATATGTAATATTGCTAACCTAAAATGCCCGATAAGCTATAGTGAATTAAGTTGTGGGTAAGTGCAATTCATTATTAAACAGTCGATTTGCATATGTTTCGTCTATTCCACTGAAAATAAGGGCCAGTAATTTCACTAAAGAAGAAAGAAAAGTAATTTAATTAAGGTATGAACTAGCCTCCGCTATATGAAAACTAAACATCTAAGAAGTCCTTCATTCACGGATAAGATCATGCACACTTGAAGAGAGGATTCCTCAACGTCACTTGAAACAAAGATCAATCAATACTGAAGGACTGGGTCTGTGCACCTGCCATCTTCAATCGTATTCAAATTCAAGTTAAAACAAGCGACGGATATCCACCCAAATTTGTTTGCATCTCTCTATCATTGAAAACTATGAATAAACATTTTAAAACAATGTATCAATTCATGGGGAGATGAGGCATGTGTTGACAGTAAACCATAGCAAGAAATGGTTGATTTCTTTTAATGGCCAAATATTATTTCGATGATCAATCGTTGAAATAGGCAACGTTTGGAAAGATTTCTAAACGAAATATAATCGAAAAGGCAACTTAACCAAATGTAAGTGGGCTAGCTGCAAAATCGAAATTTCATGCAAAATCGAAAAATAAAATAAAATAGAGGAATCAGACGGGTTTATTCAGAATTGCTGGTGCATCGCGGTGTGTTTTTCTTTAGTAGTAAACCGTGGAGGGGAGTGATCGGAAAAACAACTATGCAATATCGTTTATTACGAATAGGCTTATCTATTGAGCAGCATATGGGCTCAGAATATGGGCTGTCAGCGAGAATAGGCCTAAGTAGTTAAATACCGGACTACCGTAAGACCTAAAGCCCAATACAAGGCTATATGATGTCATTTAAGACGATTGTGAATACCTACAGCAACGTGTGAAATATAATTAGCTTGCAGTGTTCACAAGACGCAACTAATGTTACAAAGGTCTCCGCTTCAGCTAAACATACTTAGAACCCTGATGTGTGCACGGCGTTTAATGCATAAGGCATTGAGAACACTACCCATAGGCCCTACATGTACAGTGACGAAACCGCCAGTTTGCCGAAAACGACAGCTTCCTTGCAACACATCCAGTGGTGATGTGTGTGCCAAACTAAAGTAAGCGCATACCAGCCTCCTGCGTCATGGGTTGTAACCACAGAGGTGACATGAGACGAGAGGTGGACACCTGTTAGGACCCAGGTCCGCGCGCATGCTGGCCTTTCTCCAGCCGCTACCGCAACTGGAGAATGTGCTGGTTTGAGGCGCTCGAGACGAGGATATAGCCCATACAGAAACACCAACTTTTGAGAAACTATTCGATCAAACTAGTAATGGAAAAGCATAACCTTTTGGTGTCAGTTCATATTTTTGTTGGCGTGATGCCAGTCGTTAATGATTGAAATGATGCATACAGATTGAACTGAGACACATCTAACTCCTGGAAATCAAACATGAGAGACAAGAGATGTTTTGGGCTGATTCGTTATCTAAAATGTATTCTATTTCAAGTATGTTAGAAAGTGATAATATCTTTCAACCGTTACAAAAACTACATTTAATTCATGCAAATGTTAATCGATTCACAACGGGCATTTAGGGAACTTCATAACTGTTTGTTTGGTTTTGTCACGTGACTTTTGCAGCGCCACAGTTGAACACGACCTTCCTACTTTACCAGCAGGTCATTCTTCTCCCAGACATGTATTTAGGCACTTTTTTTAATCAGGAACATGCACAAAAAAAGACTCCATAGACCTAGAAAGACGTCAGTCAATTTTGAGGGCCTTTATGTACATAATGCAATATTGAAAGTGTTAAAACTATTGCGTAATAGGCTAGCGAGCAGATACACAGTGTATCTGTCACTACATTTTACTGATACAATCGTACAGCCTAAAATAATATTACTCCCCAGTCCCTTTATAAAAGTCATAATTATCCTTTTCAATTGATCATTGGTGCTTATGTATTTAGTACGCAAATATTCAACAATGTTGAAGATTCGTTTTGCATATACCTTTCTCTACAGAGATAATTAAAATGTTATAAGTAATTGGCCTTTGATTGACGAAAGCACAAACTCGAAAATGTTCAACTAGTTATAGGCTACAGAAATAATCAAATGTAAATCATATGTTATTAAAATGCCATGTATCCAACACTATACATGTTGCATTGTTTCTGAATTTTCCTGAAAAAAAGGAAGATTAATAAAAACAAATGCATGTAAACCTACTTGACCAAATATCTAACGGTGCTAATAGTAATAAATAAGTAAGTATTCATTAATTTTAAAAGCTATGGATAACAGTTTAATTAGCTTGTTGACATTATATAATATTGCCTGTTAGCAACAGAAATGTTTCATATTTTCAGCGTCAAAGTGCAGACGTTTAAACGATTATCTTCTCAGACATGCCTTCATAAAGACACAATGCAAAACTCGAAAGAAAATAAATATATTTTGTCATTTGGTAATTGATGAAAGTCGACCCATTGATTTGTAATTTGCTCTGTAGATTTAGTAAGCGGCTGAATCAGCTCTACACCAGATAGGCCTACCAGTTTTACCGTGCCTCCAAAGTACAAATTTACTCGCAATACATTCAAATACAGCTCATATTTAAACTTAAACTATTTCACGTTGTAGTTCTTGTCAAAAACGTTTCTGAAAAATATATTTGAAACATGCATTTATACCTGACACATCACGACATGTTTGTGTTCCAGTGGTCCTCTTAGCCAAATAATCTGCACAGTTGTGGCAGTATGTTGGAATCTGTTAAAACTAGATGACTGCATGCGAGGTGTAATTCCTATTCTTTCCAGATGAGGGATGAGTTTCTGTTGAGCAGTCCTATGGATTTCTAAAATAGTTTTCAACAGAATTCCACAGAATCCAAGCAAAAGCCTGTCAAGAAGATGAACAAAACAGATAAATAGACCTAATGTAGTTCTGTCGCGTATCACTTCATCAAGATAGTCAATAAATGATGCTAATTTCATTGAGAAACATTCAATTTTGCATTGTATGCATTATGTTTGATTTCCTATTGCTAGCAGACAACCTGGAGAGCAGTGAGCATCAATATCACACTAACTGTACCATAATTGTTCACAGTAACTGTACCATAATGAGCGATCGCCCTCTCCTCTTATTTCGCCTCCATCCAAGGTTGCTGTGGTGACCCAACCTGATGTTTTCCATGTGTCTCGATCCCTTTAAGATCTGTAGTGAACTGGCCAAGAAAGAGGGGATAGTGACACTGCACCTTGTTACGGTTGGGACGACTGTTAACTTTTACTACAGACATTTTGCAAGCTTATAAACGATACTTTTTTAACTTCCACAGGAAACACAGAGAACATGCTGTGATAATGCTAGCCTCTGGAATTCAGTCAATACCCTATAGTCTGGGAGCATTACAAGCCACAAAGGTATTGATTACATGGGTCCTATAGCATGTTTGATGCTAAGGATGGAGGTGTAAAAAAAAAAGGCCTCACCAGTTAGTGAGTCCCTTGGTCTGGCTTGTAATCGAAACTTCATGTGACACTATTCTATTAGCCCATGGTCTGCTCGTTCTGGCGTCTAATGGCTCGCGGATCAAATCATTGGCTTCAGCTCAGCTCCCAGGTGTGACGCACGGGCGGTCAGTTTGTGCCCTCAATGCCAAAAAAACAAACACATGTTAACATATGGTGGCATTGTAAAGCATACTGGAAAATATATTAATATTTAAAGACAATTGTAATAACATAATAATCGGCATTACAATATAAAAACATCGAGGCGGGATTTAGCCTAGTGGTTAGAGCGTTGGACTAGTAACCGAAAGGATGCAAGATCGATTCCCTGAGCTGACAAGGTAAAAAACACTAATCTGTCGTTCTGCCCCTGAACAACAGTTAACCCACTCTTCCTAGGCCGTTATTGAAAACAATAATTTGTTCTTAACTTAATTGCCTGGTTAAAAAATACATATATTTCTAATCAAAATGGCGTTGGGGAAATGGATGGTATGGAAATGTATCAACGTTGATGGAGTTAAACAATTCTGAAACATGATGCTTTTATGAAAATAATAAACAAGGCTTAGTAAATGTTTTTGTAAATCAAACGTCATAGAAATATATAATTTCTATCCCATACCAATATTCTTTGCAATTGCACTTGACGCGTCACATGTGCTAATACATTTCGTCCAGACCTATAACAGGTTTATAACAGAATATGTGTAAGTGATCTCTGATCTTGACCTAAAGAGGGGGGTGGATGCGATTCTAATGGTGCTCTGATCAAAATATATAGGTTTCACTGCATGCTATATTGCCAAGTGTCACTCACAAACTATTATAAACACAATTAACATTAGTGGAAGTGCCTATTTGAAGTCCATCCAAAAGCACAAGCTCACCTCATTTGAAATAATCTCTTCCATGGTTTTGAATAGTCACTCCATCTTTTCTATTTAACCTACCAATGCATCATGTTTGATAAACGTTTTCCCTCAGACACTTCCCCCTATGTAAAACACCCAGAGGTTGAATTGAGCAAACCGGATGGTGCATGTGTGTAACAGCCTTTCCACAGTCAGGACGGCCAATGAAATCATACCAGAGCTCCAACGTAACTGGTAAAATTGACGTGGAGGGACGCGTCAAATGAATCCCAGCAAACTTCAGCCTCCGGTATAACTCAAATTTGCCTTTATCGGATTAAGATCACTTCAGTGCCATTGTACCGAGTAGTTTCTCTCAAAGCACTGTGACAGAAGAGTGGAAAGAACATCGGGAGGAGACTTTTTAGAAGTCCCATTTGTTCCTTAACTTTTTGCTTCCTTCGTGCAGAAGGGAGAACCACCGCATTCAGCCATTGAGGGGCAACTATTTCAAAGCATCTCGAACCACAGGCAAATGGGTAAGCTTGCGTTAACATCTGCATGCTTCAGTGAAAGAAAGCTTATGGAAGCATAACCGTGCTTAACACGCCTGCATAACGTCAGAAAGAACCAGAAAGTTTATTTCGGGGTGTAGGTAAAGTGGACAGACACATCCCTTTCCAGAACGAATGGAAAGATATGCTAATGTAAAATATTCATAATCTGGGAGTTCATATTCAATGGTTGATTAAATGGATAGTTAATGTAAAGGATGCAATTGATTTACATAAAACTTAAAAAGTGTCAAAAGTATCTCTCAGATCCAAGGTAAGTAAAATATAAGGTAAGTTAAATATATCTTCCTGCTGTGAATAGTAATAATAACTTGCATTAGCACGCATTGTCCATGGTTAAATTTACTGTAAGTATGGAGAGCATGAAAATAGTTTTGTCTGCTTTTCGTGACAGTTGAATATGTCCATGTATCTTCATTCCCTGCAGAGCAAACCTATGGGGAGGTGAATCAGTTGGGTGGTGTATTCGTCAATGGACGACCGCTGCCCAACGCCATACGACTACGGATAGTGGAATTGGCCCAGCTTGGAATCAGACCCTGCGATATCAGTAGGCAACTTCGTGTCTCTCATGGCTGTGTGAGCAAGATACTAGCACGATACAATGAAACGGGTTCTATTTTACCCGGTGCCATCGGGGGGAGCAAACCACGGGTTACTACACCGAATGTGGTGAAGAACATAAGGGATTACAAACTAGGTGACCCGGGGATCTTTGCCTGGGAGATCCGGGACAGGCTTCTCGCAGACGGAGTTTGTGACAAATACAACGTGCCCTCAGTAAGCTCCATCAGCAGGATTTTACGGAACAAGATTGGAAATCTTTCCCAGCCGAACCAGTATGAGAGCAGCAAGCAAACCCCCACACAGGCCGGCCTCTCTTACAACCACATATACCCCTATTCATACCCCAACGCTATGTCACCCAATGGCAAAATGGGCAGCGGTCCCGGAGTACCCGTGGCGGCCGGGCATGTAAGCATATCAAGGGCCTGGCCATCAGCACACACTGTCACCAACATTCTGGGTATCAGGGCCTTCATGGATCATCAAGGTGTGTAATATTGAATTTATTTTCCAGACAAATGATTGCGTGCTGATCTGAATGGCACCATGCACACACAGTTGTAACCCATTTTCCAATAATTATCCAAGTACATTTGGGGTCACTGGTTCGAGCTATTTGACGTGCTGTTCAGTTTATTACTCATTCTATGATGAATTGATTTATACATCCTGTTTTGACGTTAGTTCATCAGGGAGGAAATGTGCCCTATACATCTTTGTAGGCCTTGGTTTGGTGCCTCACAAGGAAAACAACTTACTCTGTAGGTCTACTCACTCGTGCCTGTAGGCAAACACCTTGCTTAGGCTAGGATACTTATTAAAGCCTCCTCGTTCCCCGTGGGACCTAAGGTCAATATAAGGTCCTACTCGTCATGTTTTTAGTGATGTGTTGCCTCGAGGTCCCAGATGGATTGTTAGCCACGGCATGGCTGCAGTTCTGCCATCAAATAAACTAATTAATTTAGCAAGTAGCCTAGCATGTAGCTAATTTTGAAAGGGCATAGTTGTGACACATTCTTTAGAACGACGTGATATAATAATATATCATTTTATGTGACACTGACAATTTCCGCTTGATATGAACGTGTGATAGCCTTGTTGCATTTATCCCATTTCCTATAGATTCCTGACCATCCCTATATACATTTCTGGATTCAGAAACAAAAACAACAGGCCTTGCTTGGATTCGCACAATTTGGCACACTATTCTTCTTTTGAAAACATATGGTTTTGATAGCATTTTAAGAAATATTGCCGATATTACGCACAATATTAAGTAGAACATGTCATTTAGGTCCCGTTTACTATTTCAGTCACTAAGGCTAGGCTACTGTCTTTCTATTGGATCATTCGATAGGCTTGGTGATGAAAAGGCCTAACTGATCAACAATAGATCAGAGACATTTTGATCCGACATTGAAAAGTGCAATCTGCTGTTTCCTAATCAGCTATTGCTGGAGCAGAGGGATATCCACCGAAAATGGAGGACTGGAGTAGTGTCAACAGAGCGACGTTTCCCTCTGCTCATGCAGTCAACGGAATTGACAAATCAGTCATTGATGCGGACATAAAATATGCACAGGTAAAGACAACAGGGACTCCTATGAATGCAGAAGACTAGCTGCGTCCTGTATCTACAGAGAGACTGGGCTCGAAGTGTAATATAGTGTGTATTGAAAGGGATTAGTCTGTTTAATAAAATATTGTTATTCTCAAGTTGTTTCAATTCCCCCCCCCCCCCAATTGTTTTTGTTGTTGTAACGTTTCCTCCAGCATTTTTCAAAGCAGATTAATATAAATTGGGTTGAATGTATATATAGGCCTACACACTTAGGTTACGTCATAGATGTTAAATGTTTCGTTCTGGGAAACCTAAGTCTGACATTGTCTGCCTTTGTTTGTATTTTTTGTTGCAGCCTTCATCAACATTATCCAGTTATGTCCCAGCTTGTTCCTACTCATCTTCGAACCAGTACGGCGTTTATAGTGGGCCAGGTAGCTATGTGACCCCTGGACACCATTGGCAGTCCCAGAACTCGAGTTTGTCCCTCCCAAGCAGCGGCATGACGATGCACGCGGGAGACATACACTCTTCAATGGCGTTCAAACATCCATCGCGAGAAGGTAGGCGATATATTGTTTGATAGTGTTCGGTTCTGATCACAACTGCGATAACGTAGTTTTAGCGTAATTTGAAAACCACTGGCAGCTGACTCGTTTCCCTTAAATTGTCCTTAATCTACGGAAAAATTAATCGTTATTTTAAATTCAATAACAGAGTGTAAAATACAAATTAAGTTAATATTTTCTTATTTTTCATTTCTTTATATAGCCTATACACCCCCCCCCCCACCCCCCCACCACCACACACATACACGTTTATTAGGCTACGATTAATCTAGCAGCAGTTGTCTAATTGTGGAAATTAAAGTTATGTTACTGTCAAGCCCCTCAATATGTATCATAGAGTACGAATAATGGGAGACCCAACACTAGGGTATTAGTGTAAAAACAGTGTAGTCTCGAAAAAAAAACATTTGGGTCTCGAAATTGTAGCAGCCTAAAATATTGATGTAGCTACTACAACAGCCTTGATGGCGCGGACCTATAGTGAATAGATATCGATGTCAGATAAATAGGAAATATTTTAGGCTGAGATAGGCCTAAATATGTCCTTGAAATAAGTGATCTCGGTTGAATGATCTCGGCCCTTATACAGGTATTCTAGTTATGCTTCGATTAAAACGTTTCCTTATCATTTTTATATTTATATTTTAATTTCAAATTAATTTATGAAGTTAATCAAAAGTTTGTTATTAGCCTACATTTACAGATGATATGACGTTGACGAAAATGAAGCCTATGCATGGATAAATTCAAATGAATCGAGGTGTGAACCCGAGAAGACGGAATTTTAAGGTTATATTGCAGCTTGCGATAAATGTTGTCAGTAAATTAATGAAAAGTGGAGGCCTAAAATTTAAATGTCATGTGAAGGTTAAAAAGGAAAATAATAATTGCGTCAAATAATGTATGGATAATTAAAATATGGTGTTAATGAATAGCCTTATAGCCTAACATTGACTATTAGAAATATGATTATTATAATTATTATTTATAACCTATTTTGTATTTAAATGTTGCATGCATGGTGTCGTCTTACTTTCAGGTAGGTAGGATATAGGCCTAAGCGAAAACGATTTCGTTTTTTAATAAATATTGCCATTCTTTCTGAGTTTTGCTGAAGTAAAGAGTAATTGCTTGTGTGCTATGCAAACGTCTTCTGTTTATGTTTTGCAGGAGACAGAAAGCCCACCAGTCCACTAAGCAAGCAGCAGCAGCACGAGGCGTTGAGCAGTGTACACGGACTCAATCTCCCTACCTCATCCTCTTAAACCAGGGAGCTCGTGCAGCAAACCGAGGACTCAGAACTTACAATTGGCCTATGTAACGAGCTGCAGACCCTGCCTTACCTAATTGAATACATTTCAAGAATTCAAACAGTAAGTGGAAGCACTATTTATGATTTGTTTGCCAAAGTGTTAAATATTGAATGTGCCCTTATAGCCTGACGCATATGCATACAAATGTAGCCAACCATAGATGACCTAGTCGATATGTGGCTTTACGAATGTAAACTTATGAGGACTCATGTCCTCATGTAGTGGAGGTGGCGGTTGGTGGTTTTGTCATATTTTCATTGAAATAACCTACTTCATGTATATTTCTGTAAAATACAGGATTTAAATGGAATAATGTCTGTCATTGATTTTTCATTTTGCTATAGTCTAAATAAAGGGTCGCATTGACAATTGAACTGTATCCTGTATACACAAAACATTATATTTTCTTGATTGGTTTCAAATCTGGTTTCTGCATACAAACTCAACGATGTGAACAAAGTGATGAATTGTAAATGTAAAATAACTGCAAAAGCTTTAATTATATATTTTTATAAATCCATTGTAAATATTCTAAATAAAGGCATTATAAAAAAAGAACTGCTCCTGTCATGAATGAACATGCCAAACACATACTGCAAAACATTTTCCCAAGTCACATGTGTTTGATAAGCGATTTAAGGCTCAGATGTGATTTCAATGGGTGCCACAGAACAGTAAAAAGTTGTTGAACGTAGCAATTAGATTTCGATAGGCAGCAAGATGGCCAAAAATCGATATGCGAAGTTATCGGTATGAGTGAAATCACTGCAGATAGCATCATGCTGGGCCAACGTGTGGGTGCTAATCCCTTTTCCTCTCATGGGCGCCTTGCTTCTGTGTTAATGGAGCTTACTGCATTCGGCGCCTCCAGTGATGGTATCTTGGCTCCTTCTGGATACTTGCCATGTGGCAAATCAAATAACCGATCAAGTGCATGTTATTTTGCAATAGAGGCTGGGGCTGGGATTGCGCACACACACACACACACACACACACACACACACACACACACACACACACACACACACACACACACACACACACACACACACACACTTTAAGGGATGATGTGATAATTGAAACACCGCATTGCATTACATTACTTACAAACAATTGTGGAATAACAGTGAAATTTAATGGCCTAGATTTGGGTAAATTGTTGCTTATATGTTGGTTGCGTGGTGTTCAGTATGACATTTTTATTAGAGATACTGTGCTTTCAGCACCTGCCATTCAAAGGTCTGTACACGGGCCGTTGCAGATTATTGACCATGTCCACACGACTAGGACCAGCCCAACCTCACCTTCAAGTCGTGCATATATGCAGCCCCAGCCAAGCACAACCCAGCCAGCCTAGGACGGATGGCTCCGAAGGATTTGCATTCTCTAATACTAACAATCAGCATATTTATTACGTCCACAAAGGTATTTATAATTCCAGGCCCAACACCCCATCCAAAAGTCAGTGCGTCTCACTGGAGCCAACTATTGACTAGCATGTTACAGCCATCCCATAAACTGTACATTCCAATTCACAAAGTAAAATGCACATCGCAATTAGCCTACATAGTCTGTATTTGTCATGCATCTCGAATTCGATTAGTTACATTTAAAACTAAATGCGAACATTTTCTAGACTATAAAGGGCGGTAATTTTAGGAGACAAGATACTTTGACCAACAATCAAAATGGGATAGGTCTATCATTTTGGAAATTGTTTATGTTAAATGTTGCAAAACAATATGCATAAACGTAACGTCGTACAGTGAAACATATATTTTATGAGGACACTAACGATTTGGTCATCCTAATCCGTCAGTTAGGCTATTAGTGTTATTATGGTTTGTGCAAAACAATGTTGGTGTAGCGCTCTGTAATAATGTACTTTAAAAACTGAATGAAGAACATACATGATAAATATAATCAAAATACATAAAAGATATAATAGTATTTCATAGAATTTATTCTGTCTATCGAATTCAAGCAACGTGGGGAAAGTAGCGGTTCCATAAGAAATGCAGGTGCCCCTGCAAGCTATGCCAGTGAGTAGATTGCTTTTGGGACAATAATAAACTCAATCTCTTTACAAATAATGCAACTTCAAAATCCTTACAAATATGGGGTATTGGGTTTACTGAGTTTTACAAATTCAAAGACTTACACTGCGCTGCCACAAAGTGAAAAAGCGAGGAAACCCATGTCTTGAAAAACAGTTTAAATTCGTTTCATTTGATTTTAAATGGGTCGTCAAAATACGTCTTTCCAGAGATTAGTTGAGGAAAATTACTTCAGATAAGAGACTTTTACAGTGCCGACTTTTACATGGCCCAGACTACAGTCCAGAGATAGATAGGGATCACCATTAGGCCTAATCCACCTGACCAGCGGTCTCCTGCATCTGTTGACACAGTTTCCAGTTACGCAAATCAACCCCAGAGAACTCTCGATGAGAGAGGACCAATCAATGACCAGGTGTGTTGCTGAGGTGAAAAGGCATTGCTATGTGTATTTCCATGTTTGTCTGATCAAGAACAGTTGACAATGTTAATTCTGACAACCAATGCCATCACAATTCCATGTTGAATGTGTGTGTGTGTGTGTGTGTGTGTGTGTGTGTGTGTGTGTGTGTGTGTGTGTGTGTGTGTGTGTGAGAGAGAGAGAGGGTGAAAGAGTGTGTGAGAGAGAGAAAAAGAGACAGAGACAGAGTTAGAGACAGAGAGACAAAACATTGACTTAATCAAGTACATCTAACCTTGATATTTCATTTTTGTATTCTTCAGTGTTGAACAAGTTCCATACAAACCATCTTTCTCTCTTAAAATTCTCTTAATGTTATGTGAACACTGTAAGTGACATTCAGCTGCTTTTCAGTGCCAGAAAACACATCTACCAACTTCTGCTGCTTCAATGTAAGACTTGTGTTTAGGTTTTGACCTTTTACTGTAATAGGGTTGCAGCAAATGTAAAGTGAGTGTTACCATTATTCCCCTGATTTCATTAAGAGGGATTCCATCTCAAATCTAGTCTCTTGCCCATAAGATTTAAATCAGACCATGGTTTATCTTAGTTCTAAGACTGTTCACAGGCTTCTGAAACTCAATTTCTCTATTGTACGAAAACATAGTTTAGCTGTTAAAAAAAAAATCTAAGAATATCACAAACTCAGACTCTCAAATTCAAAGGTGAATCATCAACTACTTATGCATTCATGTAGCAGAGGATTGATAATTCCCCATCTACAGGCTTTTGACCAAGTATCTGGAAAGACTCCCTAAGCTCTATTTTAGAAGAGTTAATTCCTTACTCCTATCCTGCGAAGCCCACAGTGACTCGGCATATCCAAACATTAAGATGCCCCCCAGTACAAATGCTCAATGACTGGAGTCACTCTTGTTTTCCTGGATACCGCTTGGGGTTCAGAAAACACTCCCTCATGGTGGCTGGGTTACTTCCTGCGGGACCTGTCGTCATCAATCAGTGGCCAGAGTGATGCCCCCCCCACCACGCCACTCTCTGGACATCTGTACCACCAGAGCAACAGGTGGGAGGCTTTCTGCTGGTCATTTGTCAGGTCAGAAATATGGCCCATGAAGATGTGGAATGTATATTTTGACCAAGCTATATGAACGTATAACTCTAATGGGTATTTTATATCTGATTTACATTCGGTTCTACAGTTATTGTAGAAAAAATATATAGCCCCCTATTTTCAAACAAGTTATTGTACGTTTAGAGGACTTTCCAGCGCAAAGGCAGAGAGTTAAAAAAAAATATATAGAAATGTGGGCAGCAGATGCAACAAAAAGTGCCCTCTCTTTGAACCTGAAGAGCTTAAGTGTATACTATTCTGCTACTTAATGTTGTAAAGACTCTCTAGTGTGACAAGCTTTAAAATACAAAAGTCAGTACGCAGGGAAGACTCAAAATCCTTGATACTAATGGGTCTGAAATTAGGCCATGTGCGTAATCCAAGCAATGGCACTCACTTCTGTGACTAGAATGATCCATCAGTGTCTTGTGTGTGTATAGGACAGATTGAGCTTGCTTTGTACAGACAAGAGCTCAATGTATGCACTTGACACTCATCTGGGTATGATTTAGGACTTCAACATTATCACAATGTTTTGAAGGGGGAAACTACCCTGGGCAGGCCAAAAGACGCTTAACGCAGTGTACAGTACCTTTGTGTGTACTACCATTCAGCAAGACAGAGAGCATCTCAGGACGAATGACAGAAAACCAGACAGAGATAGCTCCTGAAAAAGGGCAGAGGATGATACATGAGAAACCTTCTGTGGAGAGTGGGAACTTGGCAACTGTTTGCTGTCTAGATGTCCATACATCTTATTTTCTATGTGACAGACATGCAGCACATAATGTATAAAACTTAACGAGACCTAAAAAATATAGCCATTTGTAAACTCAAACTGAACTCATGAAAAAAAAAACAACACAAAACCAATGTTTCCCTAATTATGAAAAACATGAATGATTTCTTTTCCACTCTCTGTCTGTGCTGTCTGTCCTGTCCACATGATTTCCACTGGAGGCTGTAGTCCAGAGAGAGGATGATAAATGTCTCCCTCCCATGTTCTGACTTGCTCTGCCAGCTCACCACATCAACCAGGCGTTCTGAAAGCAAAGGGACAGAGACATGATGATGACATTTGGCTCTTCAAATGAAAACGTATAATTTCACGTATGCTAGAACTGGCTCTCTGGGTGATTCCGGGGCTTTATTGGCCCGTAGAACGAGACAGCAGCAAAGGAAATTAAGAAATAAGAGCAATAGCAACAGGATCTCTTTGAATTGCTGAGCCTCAGCTCTGATTATCACATACAGAAGACGAAAGTGGCATGCCATTCTGTTTGCATACACAATTAAAATAGTTCCCCTTTTAGGTCACTGCAGAGAATAGTTTTGCACACCAGAATTATGCTTGCCATTCCTGTGCTGTATTAGTGTTGGGTATGCAAATATAGCAACAGACTCTTGTGTCATGCGTCCAAAGGGAGACACAGAACATCACTAAAGAATGTGCATGCCTCCTGAGGGAAAATATAGACTTCAGTGATTGTGTCAGCAGTTTTGAATGTCATAAATGTACAGTATATGTGCTGTGAGAGGAGCTCTCTGGGCAGAAGATGAGAGACACTGACAGAGCCCAGCAGGATTCTCTGTAATTTGTGAAGACTATAGAATGAATGTTCTGCCCATCTGTGACTTATTTAACTGTGCTGAAATACAGTATATACTTTGCTGCCACATACATGCCAAGCGTTACCAGCGAGCTGTGTGGCATCAGATTTAAAGGTTGCTGTCAACTGAATTTTTTGGCTCAATTTCTTATGAGGTGATAATAGGAAGATGACTCTACTCAGAAAAATGCACGAGTGGTTAGCCACAGTACTGTTTGTCAATTTGGGCAGGAAAATGTATTTGCATGTGAACCAAGCTTGCTGCAGCTACAGAAATGAGACATTATTAATAAGTGCATCACACTGGTATTTGAAGAAGCATGATCAGAAAGGCAACTAGTGACGAGCATCAACATCAGCAAAAAGGTCTGCAACCACAATATTGATGTCATGTATTTTTTGACTGACAGTAAAGACAATAGAACGAAGGCATAAAACAGCATGATGAACATCATGTTCCTCTTTCGGACAATGACCCCTATGGTTCCCACAAACAACCACGATGTAATAAAACCGACAAACGTGTCGGAGGTTGATCAAGACGTCATACAGGTAGGTGTATGTTAAGGATATAGTCACAGACATGGTGTTGAATTGATGCTTGCGTTCCAGTCAAATGCAGCCAACAACAAAGGCATATTGCATGTACAGTCGCTTGTGAAAGTCTACACACCCCCTTCCAGTTTTCACACTTTGCTGCCTTATAATGTTATCTCAAAAGGGAATACATTGGATTTCTTTCCTGCCGATTTACACAACCTACTCCATATTTCCAAAGTTGAAGAAAAATTATAGAACATTTTCCAAATTCATAATACATGTAAAAAAAAAAAAAAGATATCTGCATGTAGTATTGTATCGTATATCTGAGATGCACTATTGACATGTGTGTCTCTGTTCCGGGAGCGCGCAGACGAACACACCTGTCGATCGCTACCCTTAACAAGCCCACAATTAAGAAGCGCACCTTCAGAGGAGACGCTAATGACCCTGGCGAAGGCCAAAACATTTGTGTATTGACCTACCCCTGAATGAAATAAACAATACAACATATTTATTGCGTATGTCTTCACACCCCAGAGATAATACTTGGTGGAAGCACCTTTGGCAGCAATTACAGCTGTGACTGGTTTTGAATACGATTCTACTAACTTTGCACAACTCTTAGGGCAACATTTATCCATTGTTTTTGTCAAAAATGGATCAAGTTCATTAAATTTGGTTGGGCGTCATTGATGGACAGCAATATAAGCATTTCACTACACCTGCCGGTGACAAGCATACCCATAACATGATGCTGCCACCACAATACAGAGGGTTTCACTCTGTGTTGTATTGGATTAGGCCAAAAGTGCATTTCTTTGCTGTGTCGTCTTTCATTATTACTTAGCTGCCTTGTTGCAAACAGCATGGATGATTTGGAGTGGATTTTTTAACACAGGCTTCATTCTTTTCACGTTGTCATACAGGACGGTAATGTGGAGTGAATGCAATGTTGTTGATCCTCTGTATTTTTTTTATTGTGGTGGCAGCATCATGTTATGGGTATGCTTGTCACCAGCAGGGACTGAGGAGTTTGTCAGGATCAAAATAAATATGAAAGTAGCAAAGCCCAGGTAAAAAGTCCTCTGAAAACCTAACCCTAGGATATAGTTACACAAATGTTCATGCCAAAGACACACCAGAATAGCTTTCCAAGAGGTGTTGAGTGTTCCTGAGTGGTCCAGTCTCAGCACTGACGTAAATTTGCTTGAAAAATCAAAGACAAGGTTTAAACATTGCTGTCCATCAATGACTACCAACCAAATGTAATGAGCTTGAGCAATTTTGACAAAAACAGTGGATAAATGTTGCCCTAAGAGTTGTTAGTAGAATCTTTTTCAAAATGATTCAGAGCTGTAATGGCTGTTAAAGGTGCTTCCGCCAAGTATTAACTCTGGGGTTTGAAGACATACGCAATAAATACATATTTATTTAAATTATTCATTTAACTTTGGAAATGTGGAGTAGGTTGTGTAGATTGGTCGAAAATAATATTAATTCCCTTTTCAGATGTAATTTCAAGGCAGCAAAAGGCAACAAAATGTATAACTGTACATGTAACTTAACAAAACCCAAGTGAAGTTTTCTAAGTTCACCCAATTGAAGATTTCACATAAACTAAAGACAGTGATGTGCCTCAGCTTAGGTTTTAAACCACTGTCTCCCATTCTTGAGTCTCATACAGAGAAAGTAACAATTTAAATACATTTAAGTTGCAAGCATGGCCTTTCTCACCTTCTCTCATATAAAAGAGATGTCAATAGTCTGATTCCTTTTAAAGTTGCGGTAACTATTATTGATTGTATGTTTGTTTTACTCCATGTGTAACTCTGTGTTGTTGTATGTGTCGAACTGCTTTGCTTTATCTTGGCCAGGTCGCAGTTACAATTGAGAACTTGTTCTCAACTAGCCTACCTGATTAAATAAAGGTGTTCTCAACTAGCCTACCTGATTAAATAAAGGTGTTCTCAACTAGCCTACCTGATTAAATAAAGGTGAAATAAAAAGAAATGAAATAGAACTGACGGTATATAATACTTTATAACTTATCAGCATCTATGTGTCACGAGGGACTGGGTGTGTGAGGTAAGAATCAGGCGCAGAGAGCAGAGAGTTCCAAAGGGAAAAGTGCACTTTAATCTGGCACCAAAATACAATGCCCAAAAACGCAGGGCGCAAAAATACTGACCAACCCAAAACACAGGGTACACGGTCCGGAGCACTAACACACCCAACGACACCACACGTAACACAAAATTAATCCCGCACAAAACAAGGGCGGGTTTACTAGGTTTAAATGAGGAAGCACATCAGGAAAACACAATTAGACACAGGTGCAACTAAAAAGACAAAACAAACAGAAAAAGGGAGGGGAGACAACTTTGGCGGGAGTCGTGACACTATGAGCCTTTATGTATCATCACATACAGTGCAACTTTGGTTGCCTTGATGTTCTGGAATGCCCGGACTTTCAAGATGAGTGATACTAACTTTATAGAGCTCTGTCGTGTAACACAGCTTCCGACACAGGGATTAGGTGTTGCAATGTCAGAGAGCTTGAACCTTTGTATTATAAAGATCAATGATGCTGAGTTCTGAATAGGTATGGTAAGTTTATGTTTCAAACTGAACCAAACTGCAGTGTCCCAAGTTTCCAGACCTAAGAGGTGGTCTGGGTTGAGGACGAGTCAGTGATGGTCTGAAAGCTGGGTGGCCAGCGTTCTGCGCCTGAGGATGACGGACAAAGAGACGGGAAGCTCAGTGGTCCGGGTCTATGCTGAGTGACATGGCAGAGGCATGCAGAACCTGTCGAGCTGCGCTGGAATATCGTGTACAATAGGCCTTGGAATGAACACTGTCACCGTGGGGTCATTCGGAGAGATAGAGCAACAAAAGGTAAAAGGTAAACAACGCAGGTTGTCATTAATCAACCCTCTGACCGCACCCTGCTCCTGCCACTCCCTTGGGATTTGTGATGACAGCCAGTTAGTACAGCCAGCCAGCAACCAGCAGACATTAGCTTTGTGTTTCTAAAAAACCTCCAGGCCAGGCTCACTATGGGTTCATAAACTCAGACGGCTTCACAACTAAACCAACACACTCTTATGTAACCTATTGCCTGACAACGTCTGGAACTTACTGTATGTCTCTGTGTCTAGATACTGCAGGTCACATATCTCTCTGTGGCAGCAACCTCATAGCGTAAAGGTAAGGAACGCAAATCGTTTGCTCTTTCTCCCACTGGCAGTTTCATATGTCTTTTGTTGGAGGGTTTATTTTATTTTGTATGTGTTTTCATTGTCCTGTGTTACTGCCGTGTCTCTCCGAAAGTGGCAAGGCTCAAGCTGGTAGAGGCAGCAGGGCGCTCCAGCGGAACTATACAGTAGGCTGACCCACAGACAGCAGGGCCCTTTGATGAGCAGTGAATGCGTCCAGCCGTGGAGAACCGTGCGTGTCGCTCTATTGGTCCTGCTCACTCAGACAAATCAGCATCTCTCATCTCACTACTCACACAGCTTGACCCAGAAGGTGGCTGTCAATTTGGCATGGAGTTAACAGGGGTTAATGTTAGGTTAGTCAGAGCAAGGCTGGGCTACAGAACGGGAGTGCAGGGCACGTGCCCCGCGGCCCTCGACCTTCAGAGGATGGCCCACCCTGGAGGTTGGGGGCCTCCAAAAAGCATATGAACACGTTCTAGGCAATGGCAAAATGTGTAGAATTGCATGAAATTTATTTTAAACCACACAATTTTCTCTCATCCTCATGACAAAATGTGTAGAATAGCATTATAAAACTGCACATTTTTATCTCTGCCCAATGTCAAAATGTGTTGAAATGCAGGAAGTTAGCTGTTTCCCCACCAAAAAATATTTGGGGGGTTGGGAAGTAGGTGACCCGGGGCCCCAAATGCGTTAGTCTGGCCCTGAGTCAGAGGGATTGATGTTGAATAACTAGCCCTGCTGCTCCATGGGGATGGGATACTACCCCGACCGAGACTCACTGAGCTCACACTGGTTTGAGGCGTTGTGATGACATGAAAAGAGGGGCCCTCGGAGAGTTTTCCTGTTAAAGAAACAAGAACACAAAAACAAAAGGGAAAGTCAATTTCATGAACGATATGATTGGCTTGTGTTTGATGACATTCAGTTAGAATTGAAAGTTGAGTAATAGGATATGTAATTCCTTTAAGACTAGACAGGCCTCGGGACAGGCCTGCGAAAAGAGAGGAAGACAAGGAAATATGGGAGGGTTTTTTCATATCACCATCATTCTATCAAAACACACAGCAGACCAGCACTGTCTCACCCAGATTTGTTCTCAGAGAGAAAGGGAAGAAAGCGGAGAAAGCGGATGTGTGAAATGAACTATTTTCAAATGAAGAATGTGTAGAGATATAAACCATGTCTGTCCAATCAGCTCATGTGGTCTTCGTACTTGGAGTTTTGACAGATGGACATTTTGCTTCAACTACTCATTGCTATACAGAATAAAAATGTAATTATATTGTACTGTGTATTAAAACATTAAACTTATATACTTTGTTGATGTTCGCTTTGTTATTGCCACAATAATGTGATTTCATTTTACAGTAAGAAGAAAATCACTTGCATATACTGTATATTTTGAGGAAGGAGGTACTGAACCCTTTCATGGAACCATTTCTCTATGGAAACTAAATTCATTCTGCTGTATGAATGTTCATTGAGATTCTGTATTTGAAAAATAGTATTGCATACTTAAGGACACATTTTCTGGAAAATACTGATAATTTTGACAACCAGTTCTCTGTTTTATGTAGTTCAATGAGGGTGATTTACCATTATGGTTTGGTGAAAGTACATTTATTCAACAAGTGAGCTATGTTGAAGTTTTAGCCACATCATAATTGTTTTCTCCTTCAAAGTAAAATGACACATTTTCTGAAACCAAATAGCCTCCTACAGGTAATGGGGAAGGTAACATGATCCTCAAGCATACATCTTTATTTGAGTGGATACATTTATGACGTGGGCCTATGCACAAATGAGGGGCAATATACTGACAAGGATCAGGTTGAGTAAATAGACTCAGAGATCAATTAATAATATGGATCAAAATAGCTTTTTTGCAGGCCTTACAAACAGCTTTGGACAAGCCAGTTGTTAGATGGTTGTTTTAAGGTTGTTTTAAGCTCAGACAAACATCAGTCATCACCTACCATCACCGACAGAGTCAACCATGAGTCAACACATAGTTCCCAGTCACAATAGCTAAGGTGGGCCTCCGAAGAAATGCTTAAACTGCATTCAATTGTCTGGTGAGTCCCAGCTCGTTCAGCCCCAATGGCAAATCTGTCATGGTTTTAAAAACTAATGACATAAACAATGATCTTTTTTTATTTTCGGTTTAGCGGTGTGTTTTACTTTGGAAATGTGGTTCGTGCCTTTTAATGGAAAGTGTGTGTGTGTGTGTTTCGGAATTATGCATAGGATGCACTTGAAGTGCATTTTTTATGGTGGATTTGTGTAGACCAACTTTAAGTTCAACGTCTGTAACCTACTTCTTCCTTCTGAAAAAACAACAACTGTATATCAAACCAAGCAGCACACGCAAGTGCATTCATTCCGACACAGTGTAAATATGAATCCTCAAAGGATTCGGTAAAACAGCTGCTGTTTTAACAAGTGGCTTCAAGGGAAATACAAAATGCTGTCATCAGTCGCCTCCCTGTACACTATCTCCTGCTAGGCAACAACTCTCCATTCACTCCCAGAGGGAGACAAAAGATGTGTGTCAGGCTGGCAGAGGACGTGCCTGTTTTCTCTTCCTGCTCTCAGTGCCAAGAAAGAGAATGTGTCTCCCAATGGGGAAGGCCTATCGATTGCAAGGTAAAAAGGTTTCAGAAACTCTTGGTGAAATCCAAGGCTGTCTGCCATTTTACTTCCCCCAAGAAGAAACAGTAAAAAATACCATGGGAGGAACGTTTTCATTTTTTGAATATTGATAGCAGTTCAGGTTTTCTTCCGTTTCAACAAGTGAAGAAAAAAAACTGTTGACATTTTCCCCAGTAAAAAGAAAACATGGCACTGTATGAATTTAGTAGTATGGCATTCCACCTGGCACCTGCAAAACGAAAACAGACCAATTCTTGTATTAGGGCTAACATGTCTCCCTACAGAATGTGCCCTGGTATGCCCCTGCTAGAGGAACTGGCTGGCCCAACGAAAACACAAAGCTAAAACTGTCAATCTTCTCTACAGTATATAGTAACCATTTTCATTCGAAGAAGCTTGAAAATTGATGGCCGTACTATGAATGGACCACACTAATCATCAGCATAGTCAATTGTACAAAAGGGATTTTCTATTTTCTATTAATTGGCAGTCTTCCTTATTGGTTTCCTCTAAGACAGGGATCAGCAACTAGATTCACTCGCAGGCCAATTATTTGTTTTAATGGATGGTCATGTGGCCGGAACACATTTACAAACAATTTGTAGACTGCAAATTGATATGCAAGAAGAGATATAAACAGATATAATATTTGACTAAAATATAATAATTTCATTTTGTACAAGATCACATATACAGTATCTCGCTAATAAGCATGAAAACACTTTGGAACAGATTTCCAAAATTAAAATCACTTGGAGCTGATTTTCTGGTGTTTTTACAGTGTTTTATGTCCAGCAATAATTTTTTAGAACATGGGGTATCAAGTAAAATCACCCGCAGGCCAGATTCAGTCCACGGGCCACCAGTTGGGGAACCCTGCTCTAAGACATCAGAGGACAGTTTGGTGTCTTTGAGTTGTAGTTCTTAATTCCCAATGATGGCTGGTTATTAGGTCTTCCTCTTCCTTCTAGGCCTCCTCTAGTAGTCTGCCTACTTTCCTTGCATGGGAATAATAGAGAGGTCAGGAGAATGGTCTCTCTAGTTGGTGTTGATGGTGGGGATAAATGAAGATTAATGCCCCCTGGTCTAATCATCACAGGTGTTCGCTTTTATGAGCAGCGTCTTCCACAAGCAGTTTCTCATTACACTGAGCAGAGCAGGAGGGCCTTCAAGCCTCCTGCATTCCTACAATGCTCTGAGGAGTGTGTAATTTAGGAGACTAAATTTAGGGGGAGGCAAATCAGTTTTTATTCGAAGCAGACCTGACTCAAACAGAGATTCACCACACTGTGGTTGGACTTCAAACCAGCTCGTTACTTGCTCTTTCTCATTTTCAGACTGCTGTAAATCTCGTTCCGTCTGAACTCAGCGAATAAAGTCATTTGACTTTTGTTTCATTTGTTTCATCATGGCTGGAGACCCTCTTAACCATTTGCACATTGATGGCAGCAGCTGATTGATAATTTGTCAACTATATTCTGGTCAATGCACATCAATTCATATGCTCAAATTTCAGAGGACACCTGACAACATCCTGTGGCAACAGTTTGTAAACACACGATTATCTGAGCAAATCCATTTATGCCGACTCAAGTTAAATAAAATAGAAAACACTGCTCTTCCGTAAGAGGGATCTTCCTAGTTAAGATAAACTGAGATGCAGAAGGGTTGGATTCCACCGTGAGTGTTCATCCATCATCATTGGTATACCAGAATAAAGGCCAGGTAAATGAGGCTGTTTGTTGTCCCTCAGAGCAAATATTGGATTGTCCAGATAATGCTATGAGTCGCTTAGGATTTCCCACAAAGCCTAAGGTACACAGATGTCTAGCCTTTTTAATGGAGGAATTGATTCCTACTCTTTCTTCTTCTTTCAAGCCAAACATCAGTAGCAGGCTCAAGTGGCAGAAAGTTTCCGTTGATGATCCAGACTGACACCAAAGTCTACTGGGAGATTAATGAGGAGGGAGTTCCGTCTCACTGACAGACACACAGGGCCTTGTTCAATAAAAACAGGTTACTGTGTTTCCAGAATAAGACAAAAACTTTCAGCACACTATTATTTTTTACTGGTATATGTAAAACTCCCTGTTATTACATATTTGTTACGTAGTAATAACATAAGTCATTCCCTTATAATTAAATTCAAATGGATATGACATAGGTATTAAGCAGATGTTCTAATGTAATTTTAAAGGTAATATGAACCTTTATTTGAATAAAAAGGAAAACCATCCGGTGGTCAGCTGGTTAAAAAGCCATCCCTGTCTCCTCCACTTTATAGTGCATTATCACCTCATTGGAACCAGTCATCTGTTAAACAAGCAGCCACAACTCAGTGAGGGAAAAGTGAGCCCTCTACTGCTGAGTTCTATCACCAGACTCTCTCTCTCTCTCTCCTCTTGTGCACACAACCTGGCAATGTCAGCTTCTGTTCCCTGCCGCCCTGCAGTGACTATGATCCGGGAGTTATCTGCCTAGTCAAGCACCACACAGCACTATTGTGTTGTAAGTCACTATACAGTATTGTACATGATAGATCATGCTCCACATTGACAACCCAAAACATGTACATCAGTCAAAATTGTATACACAAAAAGATAGGCTAAGATGAAAAACATACAAATGTCAGAAGGAACTTTTGTATTCACTTGAATTGCATCAGGAAAATTAACTGGGAACTAACTGTGGAATTGTATGACTGCAAGATAGGCAAACAACGTAGTAATGGAAAATAAAGTGTGTAGATATGACATTCACATAGATAATAGCAGCTTTCCGCTAGACGGGCTCCAAAATGAGTTGAGCACGTTTAACTCCTTGCAGCTCAGCCTTTGATCTTGTGTTACATCTGTGAAGTATTCCGCGAATTTGCGTCCCTGTGTGTACGCCTTAATTAATTGTAGCCTCCCAGTCCTTTGTTTCTCTCGCCTGCAATGATATCACAGGAGCGAGCGAACATGGTGTCTCCCAGACTGGTGTGGCTGTTTGAAGTTCCACTAATAGTGAAGAAAAATCATAGAGAGCCAGTCCTAGATGCTTCCCATTGATCTCGCCTCGCTGGCTGCCCTTGAAAACCCTCTCGCCTTCAGTCCCACCGATAATCATCTTTAATGAATAGCTGTGTGCCACGGGAGTGCTGACTAATAGGGATCATGTCAAGGTTCAGGTCTCAAAAACAATCAGGGATTTCCATCTTAACCGTCTGGATGTCTTCCATAATGCCACACACTCTGTGATTGCTCTTGTAATGGGCTTACACCGAAAATAAAACTTGGCACTGTCTAAGCATTCTTGCCCAAACCCAATCCAAAACCCCAAGCTTGAACCCTCCCTGCCTTCTACACCTCCTCGCCGCGGATGTGAACACTGCATGTTGGGCTGTTTCAGCAGCTCTTTGTTGCTGTGTTCTGATCTCAGGTGGAGATAGCACTGTGCAAGTGATTGCCTTATAAAAGGCGAGATTGCAAAGTTGGCGACTCCTGGCTCAAGCACAGCTCCCTCTAAGTGTGTCTGAAAGGCCCAACTTGAGCCATTTCCCCCACCTCCAGGGAGGCCCTTATCATCTGCAGGGGTCATCTGCAGGGGCCAGAGACTGTATATCACTTACAAAATACTACACTGATACTGTAAATTAAGTTTAATAGCTGTCGAGGCCAATTAAGGATTCTATGGTTTGTTCTTTTCCGACAAATCGGTAGCAGAAAAATGTCTGAATGTTTCAAAAGAAACTGTGTTGCTCAGAGGGCTATCAATCAGACAGTGGCAGCTGCCATATTCTGCTGATGTTTGTGGTCTGGCTAAATCGTGTCATGTCGAAGTGATTGCACATGCCCTTTTCACTCCCCGGGGGCAGATGAGCATCATAATTACTCAAGTCTCACTCTGACAAGCTGCCATCGCTTTGATTTAGGTTGCTGTAATGATGTGTTTGGTAGCATCTAAGGCTTAGCCTGCTAATTTCTTTGTCACAATTGGTGTAATAGATTGAGATAAATGGCTGGTAGAACATGAACACACCTCCCTCATTACTGTAATCACCGCCAATGTTGTCACTACAGTGGTCAGTCGTTTCAAGAGAATTCAGGCAGCTCCCATTTGAAGAAACAACACAGTTAACCATTCCTAGCAACTGCACACACTTCAATTTGAATTGCAGGAATATTTTCAAGAATAAAAAAAAAACACATTTGTCTTACAACAGAGAAATAGTGAATGTCTAATACATAATAAACAAATATGACATCTCAAATCAGGATTTGGCCCAACTTGTACTTCCACAATGTCCTCTTATTTTCACTCTGACCTCTGTTAATCGGTGGAATAGAGTTTCTCAACTATCCGTAGAAGATTGCTCCTGTCTCAGTGAAGGTGAGCTGAAGAGCAGACACGTCTGAGGTAGAAGCTTTACCTCTGCTTTCCTGGTGCAACAGGTGTTGACCTGCCTAGAACAGCCTGAGCATAGCGAGATATCCCACTCAACCCTGCTGGGCCTGGGTCCACAATGACGTGCTACAGCAGCAGAGATATAGCTCCAATCTGATCATCAGACTGACTCGCTCTGATGGCCCTGGGTTCAACAGAGGTGCCATACAGAGAACACACGATAATGACAACTGTCAGAGAATCATGGCAAATCAGTGAATTGTAAATTACTATAAAACACCATGTTAATATATGGAAATGCAGGTTGTTACTTAGGTAATTGTGGCATTACTGCAGGTATAAGAGAAACGTATTGTAGTGTTACTTATTTTCCCAGTGTATTCTGATTCAAGTGCGGAGGTAACAATCCTAGTAGATGTAGTCACATAAATCATGACAGGGTCAGAGATTGCCCTACGTAAACACTACAGATACAATCATTGCTCAGGGACTACGTGTCCAACTATTTGCGCCATCTAGTGAAAAGTGATACTCTGACCTGTCCAGCAGCACACAAAGCCAGCCTCCATCCTCAGGTGAGATGTCTCTGAAAGCTTCCCTCCTGAATCCCTTAACTAAATATTGTGAGTGTCCCTCTTGACATTCTAGAGCCTGCTTATTTACCTTCAGATCCCAAGGATTAGCAGCTTAGCACTTCTCCACAGTGGGCAGGTGGTCAAAGTTCACAATCCCTGAGAGTGGTGGGAGTCCTGGCGTTGAACCTGTTTGAAAAGGTAAGGAGACTGACTATATTAGTTAAGGGATACATTGAGATTGTTCATTTCTTCTTTATCAAAAAAATGTATCTTGTGAGAAGGAAAAATATAGAAAATCGTGAAAATATAGGACATAAATTCAATGCCTCTCAAAAAATTTGTAAGCACTTAAGGCTAATTATCTGATCAGACTCATAATCCCACTAATTCAATATAGATTCCCATACAACATCACCGAGCCAGCCTCCTGAATCCAGTTAAGGGCTTTACCCAAACTGCAATTACTGTTGAGACTTGGATTTTGTTCTGTAATGACTCAACTGAATTGGACTGCATAGCAGCCCTGTGCAGTGAGCCAAATGACTGCTAACATCCTCCTCTGTGGCTAGAGAAATGCTAGACCAGCCAAAATAAAAATGTGAATAAACTTTTCAGCAAGCTCTTATATATCATTTATTTTCAACTATCTTGGATGGATCAGAGGGAGATAATTGCTGACGAATTTGCAACAACAACAAAAAATCCTTCCCCCTTCTTCCCCTAGCATAACGTCAGACTTGGGTGTGCTTATAGCGCTGGTATTTTGGTACAGCTGTGTACTCTGACAGGACTATTAAATAATATTACTCTGTGTGATGTGGACTGTAAAGCTTTTAAGTGAATCACATGTACTTTGAATATGTCATTTAATGTTTCCATTTCCAAGCTTTTAGTGGAGGTAGAAGTACAACTTGGTGGTCTGACTTAGCTCTTGCATGGGTTTGCATATCAATTAATTAAAAACAATAACAAGATTGCAAAAATATGACAACAATGCAACACATTATTTATTGATATGGTTACACTTATCATCAGTCTTCTCTGCAGCCAATGAAAAGCCCCAATGGAGCACCTGCTCTCCCTAGGCTTGACTAAAGTGAACGGGCCTTGGGCGGACTGATAGAGTGCAAGACTTGACTAAATGAGGGCACATTGACTATGTGCACTGAAGGGAGGAATCTTCATCTGGGAGGCATCCACATGGGCGGTAAAGTGGGAGCTACGACAGCTTGGCCAAGTGGAAATGTTATCGCACCATACAGGTTTCAGTGAAAGCCGCTTTCTATAGTACCAGGTCAAAGAAGGGATTGACAGGAACATGTAAAGATGTTCAACACCACAGACACTGAATACGTTTATTAAAGCATATTCTTTTCACTTCACTTTCTCAGAAGCACACCACACACAAAAAGTTCTCAATCCTTTTGGCTGGTCTAACGTCTGCATGCATCTACATATACTACCATGAAGCTGCCCAATGGAACATATCCTCTCTAGACCACTATGTAGAACCTGGATCCCTCCCTCTTTCTTGTGACGATGCAGTTCTACCTTAGCGCTGATCTTGACATCTGTCTCCTGCAAGAAGGACAATAGTGTGCCTATTCCCAACCACTGACCCCCTACAGCTGGCCCCATGCAAATGGAAAGTGTCCGCTTCCAACAGCTGCCCTCCAGAGGTAAACACAGACAGAGAGTGCTTGTTCACGCTTATCTCTTTACCTGACATCAGCTTCTTCACTCACGCCTAAATATTTAACTCTAGCCAAAAATCCCTGTAAAAACAGACTATTTGTATCTTATGGAATAAGTGGGGGAAAAGGCCCACAATTGGCAGTCCGATTGATGCCAATTTTCAGAAGATGCTTTATCTGCCAAACTTGAATCAGGGTACCAAAATAGACATCTCATAATTGTAGAATAGGATTTCTTTTTTAATGGTGTTGCATGCAAAAGGAGATGACCAAGTTTGTGGGTGCATTTCCTCTGGAACACACCATACAGCCAGTGTTGTGCTGTGAATTTGTTCCTTTAGTCTTGTGGTGGGACATCTTTTCCAAGGACGTTTAACCTAATCCACTTCAGCTGCCTTCGTTCAAGGCTGGTAACAGACACCCCAAGAACTGACTCTGCTGGTGTAACTGGGCAACCTGGACTCTGAGGTAGACATAACGTAGTAAACGTAAATCTGTCCCCCTCCATTTAGTATGATATGTTACGTTTCGAATGGTATGTATTCATTTGTGGCTGTCCATCATCCATTTCGTATGATATGATGCGAATTCTAATGTGCTGTGGCTAACGTTAGATAGGCTAGGGGTTAGGGTTAAGGGTAAAGGTTAGGTATAAGGTTAGAGGTAAGGTTAAAGGTTAGGACTTAAGTTAAAGGGTTACGGTTAGGGTTCAGGATGTGTTAGCTAACACTTAATTAGAGTTGCTAATTAGCTAAAATGCAAAAGTTGTCCATGATGAAATTTGAACACGCAACCTTTGGGTTGGTAGACGTTCACTTTATACACCTACCCATCCACCCCAACCAACCACCCTCCTTTTGTTTTTGCCTTAAGTAACCTTCTGTCTAATGTAACAATAACATATCATGCTAATTTAACTGTCCCAGATTTACATTTACTATGTTACGTCTAGTTTGAGACCAGACTGAACTGGGAGACAGTTTTTTAAAAAGCATTCGACGAGTCTGGGTATGATCCACTTTTATGAAATGATGAGTAACATTTTCTTATTGCAGCGCGCGCCCCATGCCCCTGCTGTGAGAACTTGCTGCCGCAGATATGACTCTCATTACGTGTGCACTGAAGTCCTCAGGAGAAAAGCCTACCGTATCAGCTTTCCATTTCCACTGCCTTGCCAAATGCAAACCATGTTGTACAGTTGACATGTGACAAATATTAGAGTTGTAACGAAATATTTCAAGTATAAACATAAATTATTATATGATTTCAACTACATATGAGAACCACTTCCTAAATCACACTTTATAAACCATGTTATTTTCCACATCTTGGTGAAATCTTGTGACCTTTTCATAGCCCGAGTTTCACTGAAAAATGTAGACATACAGAAATAAACCATAGATAGAAACACCCAACCAGTGTGGCTGTTGTAACACCCAACCAGAGTGGCTGTTGAAACACCCAACCAGAGTGGCTGTTGAATAATACATTTCTTAAGATAAGGTTTGCATATAAGAAATACTGTAGGTTTTGTAAGAAATACTGTAAAGAACAAACTTTAACTGCAGTATTATTGTGTTTTATTTGTTATATTTGGGAGAGTGCCAGTCTTAACACGTCGCTACTTGTGCTACCATTTTTCATTTTTGAAGGTGTTAAATATACACATCTATTATAAATGAAAGCTTCCTTTTCAAAATAAGCGAATTATGCGGCATCTTCATCATCCAGGATTTCTACATATGGACAGCTTTTAAATTCTGCTGCCTGGGATTCTGCAAACCGCGCCTGAGAGTATTTTCCTGGATTCTAAAGGCAGTGATCGGGTATGACACTGCTGGGTATTCTAACAGATGGAGACTCAGTATGAATCAGGTCTAAGTCTTGGCCAAGGCCTGAATGTGTGTGTTGGACTACACATCACATTTCTGAAGACCACACAGGTTCCACAAGCATGTCTAAATCTCTCTGCTGCCCTCTATCTTAGTCACAACATCTCCCCGTGGGATGAAGGTCACAAGTTCAACACCAACGGGGTATCCTCACAGAGGCCTTGTCAGGCCATTTAGTGCTGCTAATTACCCCTAAAAAATAGATGTATTTTGATTAATACAAATATGTTTTCCTGACTTTTTATTGGAGATAGGAAAACAATCATGAGGCTAATAGTGTGTGGAGCGCTTACTCACAGACATAGGGATTTGAACCAATCAAATTATTCTACAGGGGATTTTTAACATTTTTGAATTTAAATACCAGTGAGATGGTACATAGTATTTTTCCACTTAGTGGAGTTCAAGGAGCCATTGTGTTTCCCATCACTACTGTTTAAGCCTCCTGTCCAACATCTTGTTCATTTATGCAACATGTGCTCCCAACCTGCTGCCTCTCCTATATAATCTCAAGGTGTTTATCGGCTGGAGGGAGAAAAACCTCAGCAGTGTGAGAAATGACCCCCCAGCCAGTGATCCCACAGCAACAACAACATCCTCCCAGTCCATCGTATTCCTGCGCAAATATACAGATAAAAAGATGATTTCATTACCTATGGAGCGGGTGTCTGAGCAGCAAGGGAGAGGAAGGCATAAGTGATCTCATCCAATGTGCTGAAGCCTCGCAGTTATAAATGAGTTTGTCATACCACCATGGTTGGCCATAAATGACCTCACCAGACGTGCTGCTGTAATAAACTAAACTAATAAGAATGTGCAGGAAGAAAAACACTGCCTGCGGTGAGCAAGACTACTAAGGACCGGGACCCGGCTGTTAAAAACATAAATCTTGCCCCTGATAAATCTCAACGGACGGCTGTCACCTGACTTGGCGAGTTGGAGTGAAGGGCGGGTTGAGTGGGTGGTGGGAGGATCAACGCTAGAGACACTCACACCTTGGACATCCGCAGCCGTGGAGGAAAGCCCCCTCCACTGTGAAAAGAGATTTCCATATGTACTTGTACCTTCTGTGGCCCTTTAACCAAGAACAGATGTCTACAATAAATACCCTTGACCCACAGAGGCAATTCTAGCGTGCTATCGAGGACACTTTTTTTGTAGTTTGCTGAACTTGTTTGTAGGTTTCTGGCTGGTCAACACCTGACCAATCTGCAAGGTTTAATATGGAAGTGTAAAGCGTATTTTTGTGTATCCCTGGACATAGGAGTATAGGAAACAGCAATATATTAAAATCTAATTGGGTAAAGTAACAGCTTAGCTTGCATATACTGCTGGCTCCCGGGGGAACCGTGTGCGAGCTGTTACAATCTGCCTCCTGTTATGAGGTGTGGTAATATCAACTTGCTATTTTACTCTTTCCACTATACGGAGATATTTGCATGTTCCTTTGTAATTTATTGACACATCTCTTTGGTTTCTTCTTGGCAACAACATATTTTTGGGGAACCCGGATTCGAGTCCTTATTGAAGGTTACCATCTGATGAAGAATGAGATATCTGAAAGTGATCACAAGTGGAGCATTTCAAAAGACACAAACAAATGATGCTGCCAGGCCCATTCTTTGGTAAGGGTGGTCACTTTGTGATCAACCATGCGAGGAGGATAAAGACTTGTTCACATGCTATTCAACAATATCCAGGTCAGATAAGTATGCTAATTGCTCACTATGTAAAATGTTTATTTTGTGGAGGAAGCTCAAACAAACTAAACCAATATTTACAGAGGTACTGCAGCCAAATATTCCCACTGTTTCCCAGGAACTACAGCTAACTCATTTATCTTGAATTCGCTTGAGCACAAAGTTGTCCCTGACACTAAATGTCATCTGACTGTGATGCAGGAAACCAATGCTTGAGTACATGTTCCTGAACCTTTTTTTACTGGGGTATTAGTTTTAAAAAGCTTTATTGACTTCTTCGGGATCGGTGTCCCTCCCACGGGGTGGTTAAGCTAATGTAGGCTAATGGGATTAGCATGAGGTTGTATGTAACAAGAAAACTTCTCAGGACATAGACATACCTGATATTGGCAGAAAGCTTAAATTCTTGTTAATCTAACTGCACTGTCCAATTTACAACTATAGAGTACCATGCTATTGTTTGAGGAGTGCACAGTTTTGAACATGAAAAGCTATTAATAAACAAATTAGGCACATTTTGGCAGTCTTGATACAACATTTTGAACAGAAATGCAATGGTTCATTGGATCAGTCTAAAACGTTGCACATACACTGTTGCCATCTAGTGGACAAAATCTAAATTGCAGCTGTGCTGGAATAATACATTATGGACTTTCTCTTGTGTTGCAAAGATGATGGTACAAAAGAAATACAAAAGAACGGTTGGTCTTTGTATTATCTTTTACCAGATCTATTGTGTTATATTCTCCTACATTCCTTTCACATTTCCATAAATGTCAAAGTGTTTCCTTTCAAATGGTACCAAGTATATGCATATCCTTGCTTCAGGGCCTGAGTTACAGGCAGTTTGAATTGGGTATGTCATTTTAGGCGAAAATTGAAAAAAAATTGTTAATGTCAACTGATCAGCAGTCTGTATCACAAATTAGGACATCTAGGAGTTTTAAAGATTTGAAAATGGCTATGAGTAAGATGGGAAGATGAACTTGGGTTAGCTTTAGCTTCATTATGGAGATCTTGAAGAGGAATTGGCTGTGCATGTCAGTAGTCACAGAGATCAAGCACATGAACTTAGGAACCTACCCAATGTCACCCTGATCTTTAGGTTACCGTACATCTGTGAACCTTGCATCACATGCTTGATGGCGGAAATCTTGGTGGTCTGTTGTTGGTCACTATTAAAACTGCATTATTTTTCTTCCCCTTGATCCCTGGCAATGTCTACAACACCAAGATGCCCTCTCTTGGAAGATGCAGCTGTGTGTGGTTACAAAACAGGAAACAGCTGTCAGGAGTTTCCCTATGCAAGGCTCTTTAGGTCTGGGCCCAGACTCCTGTACAGGTTGTCATGTTTGTTTTCAGAACAAGCAAGGTTCGATCTGAGGCGTTCCGGAGTCAATGGGCTAGAGGAATTTTAGGGTTCACAGGCAGATACTTTGTGTCTGGGGGTAAGTGACAGTACATGGCTGAACAGATGACCCATAAGTATACTGCACTTCTGTTCATATTACGTCACTTAAAAATAATATCCACATTCCATGTATTTTATGTTGCTTGTACATGAGTAATGTTCAATAACCTTTTAGCATTAATATTTGGACACCACGTCCAAAATGATTGGCACCCTTTATGAAAATAAGCAAAAAAGACTGTATAAAATAAATAATAGATATACTGGGCGATATTGTATGTTATATTATTTTATAGTAATACAATTGCTCGGAAAAAAAAATTCTTACAAGTAAGTAATACAAAAAAAAATCACAAAAAGACTAATGACACTGTGCCTTTTTATAAAATGTTTCATGAAATTGCAGAAAACATTAGGACGGATCGGAGCAGTGGTGTAAAGTACTTAAGTAAAAAATAAGTAAAGTAAAAATAATTGAATGTACTACATAAGTAGGTTTTTGGGGTATCTGTACTTTACTATTTATATTTTTGACTACTTTTACTTTACTACATTCCTAAAGACAATTATATATTTTTTACTCCATACAGTTTCCCCGACACCAAAAAGTACTCTTTATATTTTGAATGCTTAGCAGGACAGGAAACATTTCAAAATCACGCACTTATCAAGAGAACATCCCTGGTCATCCCTACTGCCTCTGACCTGGTGTACTCACTAAGCACAAATGCTTAGTTTGTAAATTATGTCTGCGTGTTGTGTGCCCCTGGCGATCCCTCAATGAAAAACAAGAGAATCGTGCTGTCTGGTTTGCTAAGGAATTTGAAATGTTTTATACTTTTTCTTTTGATACTTAAGTACATTTTAGCAATTAAATGTACTTTTGATACTTACGTACATTTTAAACTAAATACTGTGACTTTTACTCAAGTAGTATTTTACTGGTTGCCTTTCACTTTTGCTTGAGTCATTTTCTATTAAGGTATCTTTACTTTTACTCAAATATGACAATTGGGTACTTTTCCACCCCTGGATCTGAGACCATTCATTCATACATACTGTAATCTTTCCAGATCCTTGATATTCTTCATCTGCCCTTATGGACTCAAACCAAATGGTTTTCAAGTCTGGAGACTGAGATGGCCATTACAAAATGTTGATTTGGTAGTCAATAAACTATTTATTTGTGGATTGAATGTGTGCTTGGGGTTATTGTCTTGCTAGACGATTCACAAAAAAAACATGTACGCTACTATATTTCCTTGACAAGTACATAAGCATGTACAGTAGGCTAATTTGTAGCAACACTGAACCATGCATGAGAGCACCAGCTGTTCCGGTTGACTGTGTGATTTCGCTCTCCATTGCCAATGTGAGTAAGACCTTTAAACAGGTTAACATTCGCAAGGCCACAGGGCCAGATGGAATACCAGGACTCGTACTCAGAGAATGTGCTGACCAGCTGGCAAATATCTTCACTGACATTTTTAATCTGTCCCTGACCAGATCTGTATTACCAACTTGTTTCAAGCAGACCACCATAGTGCCCGTGCCCAAGAAAGCCAAGGTAACATTTGCCCCATAGCACTCACATGTATAGCCATGAAATGCTTTGAAAGGCTGGTCATGGCTAACATCAACACCATCATCCCAGACACCCTGGATCCACTCCAATTCACATACCACCCCAAATGATAGACAGATTACGCAATCTCTATTGCACTCCACACTGCCCTCACCCACCTGGACAAAAGGAATACATATGTACGAATGCTGTTCATTGAATACAGCTCTGCATTCAACACCATAGCCCCCTCCAAGCTCATCACCAAGCTCAGAACCTTTTGACTGAATAACTCCCTCTGCAACTGGATCCTGGACTTCCTGACAGGCTGCCCCCAAGCGGTGATGTTAGACAACAACACATCCGCCACACTGACCATCAACATTGGGGCCCCTCAGGAGTGTGTGCTTAGTCCCCTCCTGTACTCCCTATTCATGACTGCTTTGCTGTGCATGACTCCAACACCATCATCAAGTTTGCTGACGACACAACGATGGTAGACTGACCACCAATGATGAGGCAGCCTATAGGGAGGAGACTTGTCAGTGGTGCGTGGACAATAATCTCTCCCTCAATGTCAGCAAGACAAAGGAGCTGACTACAGACTATAGGAAACACAGGGGAGAGCACCCCCCCATCCACATCAATGGAACTGTAGTGGAGCGGGTTGAGAGCTTCAAATTCCTTTTTGTACACATCACTAAGGAATTAACAGGGTCCACACACTCACACACTTGTGAAGTGGGCACGGCAGTGCTTCTTCCTCCTCGGGAGGCTGAAAAGATTTGGCATGAGGCTCTCAGATCCTCCGAAAATTAAACAGCTGCACCATTGAGAGCATATTGACTATCTGCATCACCGCTTAATAGGGCAACAGCTTGGCACTCGACCGCAAGGCGCTACAGAGGGTGGTGAGTATGGCCCAGTACATCACAGGGGCCGAGCTCCCTGCCATCCAGGACCTCTATACCAGGTGGTATAGGAGGAAGGCCCAAAGACTCCAGACACCCAAGCCATAGACTGTTTTCTCTGCTATCGCACGGCAAGCAGTACCAATGCACCAAGTTTGGAACTAACAGGACCCTAAACAGCTTCTACCCCCAAGCCATAAGGCTGCTAAACAAGACAGCTAACTAGCTAATGAAATGGCTACACGGACTACCTGCATTGACCCTTTTTTGCACTGGCTCTCTTGCACTGACTTTATGCACACGCACTGGACACCAGCAGTAGCGGTGCGTGGGTAAAATCACTGGGGAAGTTGTTTGCTCTATAACTTGTTAGTTCATATGCCTTGCGACCGTGATATATGCTTAAAACTAGTTAGGGATAGGCGGGACGCAAATGTCTCAACTGGCCAATTGTCAGAGAAAATGCAGAGTGCCAGATTCAAATAAAATACTATAAAATTCACACTTTCATTAAATCACACATGTAAGATACTCAATTAAAGCTACACTCATTATGAATCCATCCAACATGTCAGATTTTTAAAATGCTTTTCGGCAAAAGCATAAGAAGCTATTATCTGATAGCCTGCACCATCTGCACCAGCAGTAAACAAAGGGGTTAGCATATTTCAACCCTGCAGGCACTGAACAAAACGCTGAAATAAAATATAAAACATGCATTACCTTTGACAAGCTTCTTTTGTTGGCACTCCAATATGTCCCATAAACATCACAATTGGTCCTTTTGTTTGATTAATTCCGTCCATATATATCCAAAATGTCCATTTATAAAGCGCGTTTGATCCAGAAAAAAACAGCTTACAAAAAACGCAACGTCACTACAACATATTTCAAAAGTTGCCAATAAACTGCCAAAATATTTCAAACTACTTTTGTAATACAACTTTAGGTATTTTTAAAGGCTGTCTTCCACTTGTCTCCTTCCCGTATGGTAGGCATTCAGAATGTCCAACTTGAAGAAGATGACCGCCCCCTGGAGATGCTCGAAAGCCGAGGCGATGAGTGGTAGTGGGTAACAGTTTTTAACCGTAAGGTCATTAAGACCCCGGTAGTTGATACACAGACCCAGGGTCTTGTCCTTTTTCTCCACAAAGAAGAACCCAGTGCTGGTGGAGGAGGCAGATGGACGCATAATCCATGCAGTGAGAGAGTCCTCAATGTACCTTTCCATTGCTTTGGTCTTCGGCAATGTGCATGGCAAAACGGCGTCCAACCCATGAGCCCAGTCGATTAGGGGATTGTGGCTCTGGAGCCATGAAAACCCCCAAAACCATGGGTACACGAGGAGACTCCAGGAGCAGAAACTGCATAGACTCACTCTGGTTGCCTGACTCTCGCAAGTGGATAGGAACCGTACTGTGGGTGACTCTGTCAATAAAGCGCCCATCCAGCACTCTGACGTCCATTGGGATGGAAAGGGGTTGAGTGTAGATACCCAGCTCCGACCCCAGGGTAGTGTCCATAAAGCTCTCGTCGGCCCCAGAGTCAATGAGCACCTGGATGGATTTGGAATGGTCTCCCCACAACAGGGTAGAATAGAGAGTGGTACGAGTAGTGAGAGATTGGAAACTCCCTGTATGGCTTACCAGTACACTCGTACCCACTGATGAGCCTGGTCTTTTAATGGGCAGGTACATAAGAGCTCCACAATACAAACAGCTCTTGGTGTTCAGTCGGTGTAAGCACTCAGCAGAAGACAATCTAGCCCTGCCCAGTGGCATGGGCTCCGGAGGAGGCGAGTTGACAGCCCTCTGTGATTCCGATTGAACTCGGGTGACACCGAATTCTCTCGGAAATGTAGACTTCAGGGATTTCTGGGAATCCTCTGAGGCGAGTTGGAATTTGATGACGAGCGAGGGAGACAGGGAACAGACCCCCTCTCCCTCCTACATTCCCGTAGGCGCCAATCAATCTAGATGGTCAAGGCTATGAGGGAGTCGAGGTCCATGTGCAGCTCCCGGGCTGCGAGCTCAGCTTTAATCACCTCCGATAATCAGTGAAGGAACATTTTGAACAGGGGTTCCAGGTACTCACAGCCGCCAACATGCAAAAATCCACCACGTTGTTGGAGCAGCTTACAAGAGGGTTTCTCGGTACACAGGGGTGAGCTGCGAAGAAGCGCTGCTGGTGGTGGGGTTGCTGAGAGTCTGGGGGATTACTGTTGTGGCTTGCTGCCTAGTTGGGAATCTGCGGAATTGCTCCAGCAATGTATTGAACACATGGTCATGGATTTCTGCCAGGGTATGGAGTCCCTCCATAAGCCTTTGCAGTAACTCCCCATGTCTTCTAATGGTGGCTCCTTGGGAGGAGACAGCATTGTGGAGCTTGTCAGAGTGTGCTGGGTCAGTCATGGCCAGTTCGTACTATCACGGCTCAGGCTAAGACCCAGATTCAGACACAGGCGGATAGTACGAGTCTCAGAGTTTATTTTAGTACAAGGGACAGGCAATCGGTAGGTCAAGGCAGGCAAAGTCGTAATCCATATCAGAGTCAGGCAGGTACAGGATGGCAGGCAGGATCAGGGTCAGGACAGGCAGAAAGGTCAGAACTGGGAAAACTAGGAAAAGGAAAAACTAGAGCACAGGAATCACGGGAACATGCTGGTAGGTCTTGACTGGACAAGAGAAACTGGCAACAGACAAACAGAAAACGCAGGTATAAATACACATGAGGTAATGGGAGACACTTGATGGGGGTTGGAATCAATCACAAGACAGGTGAAACAGATCAGGGTGTGACAGATTGGCTTTTATTTTATACTTTTTTATCAAGGCAGGCCAAGTGCTCGCTGGCTTACCTTGCATTCAATGCATTCAACTCTTTATGACCAGACCGCATCAGATAGACGGCCTACACATTCAGATAGAGGGGCGCTGTTTCGTTCGCTCGGATGCTTTCTACGGTGAGATACATTCAACCTCTTGCGCAATGACGGAAAATTATGAAAATACAGAGAGGTGAAAGATAAATTATTTGATGTATTTTCTTTTATTTATTTTGGGTGGGGAAGCATCCACGAATACACACCATTGGACACCTGCTGTTACGAAGCATGTAAATAATACAATAATTTGATTTGATTTGATTTAAATATTGTTACTATGTGTAATTCTACATGGTTGTACATATGCACAATTCAGAGAGCTTGGCTTGTTTAAAATACTTTAATTTGGACTCACCCATCTGACAGCTCTTTTTTTTGGCAGAAATGTGACTGCGAAACAGCAGGAAACAGTAGCCTCTATACAGAATGTATTATCATAAGAAGTAAGAACAGTTGGTATATCAGCATTAAGTGGATATATCAACATTTATATAAAAAACGTGCAATGTAAATACTGTATTCTGGGACTATGGCCAGCCTAAATATTGAGGTTTGAGTCGCTACCTCAATGGCATTCTCCTTCAATACATTTTTGCATTGAATACATCTTGAGTGTTTTCTTGGGTGAGTGAATTCTGTCCCATGGTCTTTTGCTACAAATCTCCACCACATTCAGCAAGAGAGATAAACACGCTGAGGCGAACATGATGTTGATGAAGATGGATTTTAAAAAGCACGTTAACCAGGTAGAACACCAGCAAGTGACCATTGATTTGACGTTCTATTTATCAGCAGGGTATTCGGGGGACTTAATCATTTGTTCATCCAATGATTGTTGCTGAAGGCATTGTATCACTTAGATTTTTTTGAACGGTGTGGAGAATGTAGCCGAGGGTAGGGGTTAGAGCTGTTGCGGTGACCGTATTACCGCCACACCAGCGGTCACGAGTCATGAAGGCAGTCAAATTCCATATGACCGTTTAGTCATGGTAATTAGGCTTCTCCAAGCTCTGATGCTGTTGCTGGTCATTAGTAGCCTACCAAACGTGCTAAGTGCCTGTTACTCAGCACTCTGTTGTACCTCTTATCACTCTGACATCAATGCAAATGTGATCGAAAATCTATCACTTCAAGACAGCCCATGAGCTCATGTTGCGCAACATTTCTATAGGCTATACAATTGCTCAAGAAAACAGAGTGATGGCCTCTACTAAAAAGAGGATCCCATCAGCTTTCTATAGGCTGGGCCTACTATATTTATTTCTCAACATTCCTAATATTAGGCACATTGCTTATATTTACAACAGGAGTATAGCCTACCTGGCTGGCATGAAAATGAACCACGGGAAGTGTCCTCAATTTGATATTTAAGTGAATCGATCACATGTACTGTACATGTATCTTTTCCTGCTCTCCATGTTTTGATAAAGGTGCATGATGATGGTCTATTATAGATTTTAAATAATTCACATACAATATTTTGTATTTGTAAAGACAATATTAAATCAAGGATAGTCTGATGGGTGACAATATTAGCCTATCACTTGTGAATGATGCCCAGCATAATAAAAAAAATGCCTCTTTTTGTGACTTTTCCTAATAATAGTCGCTCACCTAATGTAGCCTAGCCCATAAGCCTATATGTTTTGATAAGGTTTGTATCACAACTAAAGTGACCAAATAAGGTCTTAAAATTAAGCACATTAATCCGTTTTACGAGGGGTGTAGAGCCTAACTGGCATACAGTTGAAGTCGGAAGTTTACATACAGTACAAAACTATCGTTTTGGCAAGTCGGTTAGGACATCTACTTTGTGCATGACACAAGTAATTTTTCCAACAATTGTTTACAGACAGATTATTTCACTTATAAATCACTGTATCACAATTCCAGTGGGTCAGAAGTTTACATACACTAAGTTGACTGTGCCTTTAAACAGCTTGGAAAATTCAAAAAAAAGATGTAATGGCTTTAGAAGCTTATGATAGGCTAATTGACATCATTTGAGTCAATTGGAGGTGTACCTGCGGATGTATTTCAAGGCCTACCTTCAAACTCACTGCCTGTTTGCTTGACATCATGGGAAAATCAAAATAAATCAGCCAAGACCTCAGGAAAAAAATTGTAGACCTCCACAAGTCTGGTTCTTCCTTGAGAGCAATTTCCAAAATGCTGAAGGTACCGCGTTCATCTGTACAAACAATAGTACGCAAGTATAAACACCATGGGACCAAGCAGCCGTCATACCACTCAGGAAGGAGATGCGTTCTGTCTCCTAGAGATGAATGTACTTTGGTGCGAAAGTGCAAATCAATCCCAGAACAACAGCAAAGGACCTTGTGAAGATGCTGGAGGAAACACGTTCAAAAGTATCTGTATCCACAGTAAAACTAGTCCTATATCGACATAACCTGAAAGACCGCTCAACAAGGAAGAAGCCACTGCTCCAAAACCGCTATTAAAAAGCCAGACTACGGTTTGCAACTGCACATGGGGACAAAGGTCGTACTTTTTGGAGAAATGTCCTCTGGTCTGATGAAACAAAAATAGAACTGTTTAGCCATAATGACTGTTGTTATATTTTGAGGAAAAAGGGGGAGGCTTGCAAGCCGAAGAACATCATCTCAACCGTGAAGCACAGGGGGTGGCAGCATCATGTTGTGGGGGTGCTTTGCTGCAGGAGGGACTGGTGCGCGCCACAAAATAGATGGCATCATGAGGACGGAAAATTATGTGGATATATTGAAGCAACATCTCAAGACATCAGTCAGGAAGTTAAAGCTTGGTCACAAATGGGTCTTCCGAATGGACAATGACCCCAAGCACACGTCCAAAGATGTGACGAAACGGCTTAAGGACAACAAAGTCAAGGTATTGGAGTTGCCATGACAAAGCCCTGACCTCAATCCCATAATTTGTTTTTGGGTAGAACTGAAAAAGCGTGTGTGAGCAAGGAGGCCTACAAACCTAACTCAGTTACACCAGCTCTGTCAGGAGGAATGGGCCAATATTCACCCAATTTATTGTAGGAAGATTGTGGAAGGCTACCCGAAACGTTTGACCCAAGTTAAACAATTTAAAGGCAATGCTACCAAATACTAATTGAGTGTATGTAAACTTCTGACCCACTGGGAATGTGATGAAAGAAATAAAAGCTAAAAGAAATCACTCTCTACTGTTATTCTGACATTTCACATTCTTAAAATAAAGTGGTGATCCTAACTGACCTAAAACAGGGCATTTTTACTAGAATTAAATGTCAGGAATTGTGAAAAACTGAGTTTAAATGTATTTGGCTAAGGTGTATGTAAACTTCCGACTTCAACTGTACATAAGCAGTCCGCGAGTTTCAAGTTTGGGGAAGATCATTTTTACCCTAAAAATGCACCTTTATAATAAAAGCATTACATGCATAATTGCATTTGCGGTCACTTTTGGTAATGGTGTTTTCTGCTAATGGACCATTTGCACTTATAGCCTACTACCATTGCTGCGCTTATAATGTGAAGAAATAGTCTAATGGTTAATTTGGAGAAAATATCCTTTCTATTTTTTTCCACCTTTGTTCAATTGTATACTTCATACTGTAAAATAATGCCACGGAATTCTGAGAAAACCTTGTCTGCTAAATGAACTAGTGTAGCCCACAGCCATTTGTCATAGCCATATCCGGACCTAACATAAGGACAACTCAGAGTATGCTATTCTGTTCTTCTGAAATTGACTACATTTTCTTCATATCATGTTTCTTTAGACCTGTCTAAAATAAATAATGGATTTATTGGTGTAGGCTATATTACATGGATTTAGACTTTTTAAAATGTAGATGTTCCAAAGGTCAGCATCAGTGTGTGGAAACCAGGAGATGCTAAATGTGTGTCTTGTATGGAAACCAGGAAATGCTAAATGTGTTTATGTTCATTAACGGTCAATTACTGTGAGACCGTCAGTTATTTGCTTGACAATCACCGGCTGACGAAATTTCATGACCGCTGCAGCCCTAGTAGGTGTCGACACTAGGGTGATTTGAAGGACCCAGATGCAGATATGGGAGATAGGAAAGGCTTGGTTGTAGCAGACGGGTCTTTTTTTTAACCTTTATTTAACTAGGCAAGTCCATTTAGAACAAATTCTTATTTACAATGACGGCCTACCCCGGCCAAAACATGAACGTAGCTGGGCCAATTGTGCGCCGCCCTATGGGACTCCCAATCACGGACGGATGTGATTCAGCCTGGATTCAAACCAGGGACCTTAGTGACGCCTCTTGCACTGAGATGCAGTGCCTTAGAGAGCTGCGTCACTCGGTCTACATCCTGTCATCTTAGTGTCGCAGACAAACTCTGATTGTTCTTCCACCCACACCCTATCCCCTGCGGCCCCCAACACCACAATTCTCAACATGAACAAAGCGGAGAGCAAGTCTTCCCTATAACCATAGGTTGGGACTGCACTTCATCCAGCAGCCGACTTAGTAATGTCCAGTTTCTCATTGTCCAATTAGTGTGGAACCTAAAAAAATAAATGTGGAAGTGATGAGAAAAAGTAAATAAATCACCATGACCAGAAGGCAATATTGCATTTTCAGAAATGTACATTGTTGCTGGTATAGTGTTCAGCTACACTTTCTTTTGAGGTGAATTCAATTGATGATTGTCCCACTATAGAACTAAAGGCCAGAAAACTGCTTTCCTTTAGTTTCCTTGCTCCCAAGTTTGAATACATCTCCCATCTTAATAACATGTGAACAATTACTTTTAAAATGTATTTTGTATAGATATTTATGTTATAGTACCTGCTGGTCAGCCTTTGTTTTCTTGTTGGTGCACAAGTAGTGGGAAAGAGGATATTTAGACTTCTTGCAGTGATGAACCAGCTAGAATGCTGTTTGTAATTCCAGATGTTTTTTCAAGAAGAGGGCTCAGTGGGCGGGATAATACGGGAAACATTGTGCAAACAATGTGCGTTTTTTTTTTCCAGACAAAGTTCAGGATCAAAGGTCCATGTTCGAAAAGAACACAGCACTTGACATCAGCAGCATTTATCGTGTACGGGATCTCCACGAACGTCAAATAGCCTACATTGCTTTTAACCCATTTGTTCACACATTTTTACCCAGACATGCCACTATGCAAATCTTATGCCATTTGTAACGCTAATATATTTCATAACCTTTCCAAAATTGTATCACCATTTTTTCAAATGTAATTTTACCCCGTTTTCTAGTAGATACTATCTTGTCTCATCGCTACAACTCCCGTACGGGCTTGGGAGAGACGAAGGTTGAAAGGCATGCATCCTCCGATACACAACCCAACCAAGCTGCTTGGTCACGATGCTGTCTGTGTGGGTGGACCAATTCAGTTTGTCTGTGATGTGTACGCCGTGGAACTTAAAACTTACATTGGTGCGGCTGGCTTCCGGGTTGGATGCGTGCTGTGTTAAGAAGCAGTGCGGAGGAGATGATTGTGGACTTCAGGAAACAGCAGAGGGAGCACCCCCCCTATCCACGTCGATGGGACAGTAGTCTGCTTCTTAACACAGCTCGCATCCAACCCGGAAGCCAGCCGCACCAATGTGTCGGAGGAAACACCGTGCACCCGGCAACCTTGGTTGGCGCGCACTGCACCCGGACCACCACAGGAGGCGCTGGTGCGCGATGAGTCAAGGATATCCCTACGGCCCTCCCTAACCTGGACGACACTAGGCCAATTGTGCGTCACCCTACGGACCTCCCGGTTGCGCCCGGTTACGACAGAGCCTGGGCGCAAACCCAGAGTCTCTGGTGGCACAGCTGGCACTGTAGTACAGCACCCTTAACCACTGCGCCACCCGGGAGGCCTGTAACAGGATTTAAGAGACAAATACTCAATATAAATCGGTTATGTTTACGCTCCAAGATTGTCCATAAACATTGTATTTCATAGACATAACTATTTAATGAGGACAATAGATATCAATTTGAATTAAACTGAGTTCAATTAACCCAAGTTTAATTAATCCAACTGCAGTATTAAACAAAACAAACAAAACATAACAGACATTAATAACATTGAACAGGTCATCAGAACAGGTCAACTGGTCAGAACAGGTCATCAGAACAGGTCAAGAGGTCAGAACAGGTAATCAGAACAGGTCAACAGGTCAGAACAGGTCATCAGAACAGGTCAAGAGGTCAAAACAGGTCATCAGAACAGGTCAAGAGGTCAGAACAGGTCAGAACAGGTCAACAGGTCAGAACAGGTCATCAGAACAGGTCAAAACAGGTAATCAGAACAGGTCAACAGGTCAGAACAGGTCATCAGAACAGGTCAAGAGGTCAGAACAGGTCATCAGAACAGGTCAACAGGTCAGAACAAATCAAATCAAATGTATTTGTCACATACACATGGTTAGGAGATGTTAATGCGAGTGTAGCGAAATGCTTGTGCTTCTAGTTCCGACAATGCAGTAATAACCAACGAGTAATCTAACCTAACAATTCCAAAACTACTACCTTATACACACAAGTGTAAAGGGATAAAGAATATGTACATAAAGATATATGAATGAGTGATGGTACAGAACGGCATAGGCAAGATGCAGTAAATGGTATTGAGTACAGTATGCACATATGAGATGAGTAATGTAGGGTATGTAAACAAAGTGGCATAGTTTAAAGTGGCTAGTGATACATGTATTACATAAAGATGCAGTAGATGACATAGAGTACAGTATATACATATACATATGAGATGAGTAATGTAGGGTATGTAAACATTATATTAAGTAGCATTTTCTAAAGTGGCAAGTGATATATTTTACATCAATTTCCATCAATTCCCATTATTAAAGTGGCTGGAGTTGAGTCAGTGTGTTGGCAGCAGCCACTCAATGTTAGTGGTGGCTGTTTAACAGTCTGATGGCCTTGAGATAGAAGCTGTTTTTCAGTCTCTCGGTCCCAGATTTGATGCACCTGTACTAACCTCGCCTTCTGGATGATAGCGGGGTGAACAGGCAGTGGCTCGGGTGGTTGTTGTCCTTGATGATCTTTATGGCCTTCCTGTGACATTGGGTGGTGTAGGTGTCCTGGAAGGCAGGTAGTTTGCCCCCGGTGATGCGTTGTGCAGACCTCACTACCCTCTGGAGAGCCTTACGGTTGTGGGCGGAGCAGTTGCCGTACCAGGCGGTGATACAGCCCGACAGGATGCTCTCGACTGTGCATCTGTAGAAGTTTGTGAGTGCTTTTGGTGACAAGCCAAATTTCTTCAGCCTCCTGAGGTTGAAGAGGCGCTGCTGCGCCTTCTTCACGATGCTGTCTGTGTGGGTGGACCAATTCAGTTTGTCTGTGATGTGTACGCCAAGGAAATTAAAACTTACTACCCTCTCCACTATTGTCCCATCGATGTGGACAGGGGGGTGCTCCCTCTGCTGTTTCCTGAAGTCCACAATCATCTCCTTAGTTTTGTTGACGTTGAGTGTGAGGTTATTTTCCTGACACCACTCTCCGAGGGCCCTCACCTCCTCCCTGTAGGCTGTCTCGTCGTTGTTGGTAATCAAGCCTACCACTGTAGTGTCGTCCGCAAACTTGATGATTGAGTTGGAGGCGTGCATGGCCACGCAGGTCATCAGAACAGGTCAACTGGTCAGAACATGTCATCAGAACAGGTCAACTGGCCAGAACAGGTCAACTGGTCAGAACAGGTCATCACAACAGGTCAACTGGTCAGAACAGGTCATCAGAACAGGTCAACTGGTTATCAATCATAAATACAATGTGTGAACATTATAACCATTTTAAGGGGTATGTATAGGCTCCCAGAACCTATGTTACTACAGCGCTGTCACCACCACCATCCTCTACACTCCTCAACAGCTACTGGACGTATGGAAAGACATGGGCCTGCCTGTTGAAACACCACAGGCTGGTATCCCACTGGCTACACTTCCTATGTGCAGGCTGAAGCTTTTTGGGGTATATTGTGTGTGTGTGCGTGTATGTGGACATGGGAACACTCAGGGGCACCAAGGAGCAGGTTCACAGGTAAGTAGATACACACATACACAGTTTCACACTCATCACATGCTGCGGCTACTCTGTTCTTTATTTTACTATTTCTATCCTGATGCCTAAACATTTTACCCTGCCTTTATGTGCATACCGGTTGTATTCAGCGCATGTGACAAATAACATTTGATTTGATTTATTGCACGTTCAACTTCCCTATCCATATGTTATTGTACACACTATGAACCATAGTAAATATTCGGCAACATCCATGGCTAATGACCTTTCGTGGTGCTTTGAGGCCTCGTGTGAAGTCACCTCAAACCCTTACTCTGGTGGAGCTGTTGACTTGTGATGGAGAATTCCTAATGAGAGGAGAAAATCAAACCTTTCTGTAATTGGACACTGTACTGTACACAGTAAAGATTCTCCAACTCCCCTGCCCCTGAATAACTTCACTACCTGATCAAAAGATTGCTGAGGGTAATAAAAATTCCTCAACTACAGTTAAATTTACAGCAGCACTCATTAGTTGAAATAAAACAGATTAATACAAGTGCAACAAAATGTGACCTGTAGGTTTAATAATGAAGTGGAGTCTACTTAAGCATGTCCTTTCCATTCTCTCCAGCCATCCCGGACTTCACATAAAAGCCTTTAATGAAGGTGTACACTGGAAAAGGTGGCTGTGGAGAGTGTTGAGGGGATCTTAACTGCCCTCTGGTTCTGTTTGTAACCTCTAAATAGAAACGTGTGATTCAGCACACCTACAGTATCAAGATCTGTTGACCAGTATGTACGTTGCACATCAACTCTGTGCACTTCTACGAGCCAGTCTTAGTCTACTTTGTTAGAATAATGCAAAAAATAATAATACATTGGATGCTTCAATGATATACTGTAAAATGCTCAATTTATGGGTTAAATGAAAAGTATCAAAATAAATTGTTGCTCCAGTTTATTTTATTTGAATCTTAAATGTGTTTAAATGTCAGGGCTCTAGCAAGTACCAGTCTGATGTATTTATGTTAATTAAGCTTTAGTGTTAGCCCACATCGTGTATTCCCACAGGGACAGGCTATTAGTTCAGAGAAAAGGAAGCCACTACCTTATTATGGGGCTAATTTTAGGCACCAGGAAAAGATATTTGGAGAGTCTTGGCGCAGGAGCCAAGTGCTGAAGTACCCTTACACTGTTCCCTATTCCCAGTGGTGAAGCAGGGGTGATTTTGGTACTTGAATGAGATCAAATAAACAATTTACAACGTATACAGTACAACTTCAAAAGTGGCTTATCGGAACAGGCATCAAACATGAATGATTCCACATGAAATAGCAACGCAGTATTTACCATAATTAGGGAAATATTTGTTCCATTAGTAAAGGACAAATAGATTAACATGGCTTTGGTTGAGAGGCTGTTGTGTAAGCGCACATTTTGAAGGATTATTGAAACATGAAATACAATGTGAAACTTTTGCAATGCAATTGAATGCAAAATGGTTTGATTTCAGATAGTATTGTGTTAGAAATGCACCATTAAAGCATTCTAGCTATCAACAGTGTCATGATAAGTATTTACAAAAATAGTATCTGACCAGTCTTGAATATGAAGATTTTCAGACATCAATATCTGTAGGATTACAAGGAAATAAAAACTTGAAAGCTTGTTGAGTGTCAGAACTCTCTTAAATCTTGGAGTCGGCTCTGTGCTAACTATAAACCTGGCTGGAGCAGTAGGGAGGAAAGGGGGGAAACTTAACAAACTCACATTAAACATGATGGCTGATTCATTGCAGATGAAACAAGTGAAAAGGACACTTGGACATCAGGTTCCAAGTAAATTATTTTAAGTAGCAGAGTTGACTCGAGAGATGTGGCGCCGGGCATCTCTTAAAACTCTGTGATGTTTATTAAGTCTCGACCAGTGAAAACCTATCATCTTCAGAAGACATCCCGCAGGTTGACAAAAAAAAAAATATTAAAAAAAAAAGAGTACGCTCCACTAATATCACTGTGAGGCAGTAATCCTGAGTAGGAAAAGGGTTGAAATAAATTCAGTTGAAAGAAATAAAGGGGAACAAAAAAGTTAAAACAACAACCCCAAAAGTACACCAGGCTGAAGGATTAAACAAATTTAGTTTGGGCTTATCGTGCAACTAAGCAAAGTTCAAATAAAAAATATAACTTTCACACAATCAAAAAGTACCAAGATGCAATATCAAATATTGTTTTGAACTCCAAATATATAAGCACAAAGGGGTATCTATGGGAAATCATCTGATTAACCTCTCTATAAGAACCAGGAATTTGGACCCATTGAACATTGTGTAAATATGCTACTTGACCTCATCAGGGTAGTTCAGCAGGAGGGTGAAGTTTAAAATATTTGTTGTTCTAATGTGACATCAATCTACAGCACACATTGCACACTGTATGTACATACAAGCCTCCAACCCTACTTCCCCAATCGGGCAGGACCACCCACCCACGCAGTGCTGAACCGGAGTCTAGAACTGGTCATTAAACTGTTTCCCCAGGTCAGTCAAATCAGACTTGTTAAAGCTGTGAAATGGGGGAAAGAGAGACCCCGCTGGAGGCTGTCCAGAAATCTCAGGCCTCAACAACCTGATCTTGATAATATTTCTGTTTGCTCCAGCTACAAAGAGATCTGCATCGGTCCACAACATTCTATCATCTGCCTGATGTCCTTAAATATGCTGGAGTGTGAGTGTTTGTATGTCTGATGTTGTTATATCTTTATATATTATAGTGTATGTGTGTGTGTGTGTGTGTGTGTGTGTGTGTGTGTGTGTGTGTGTGTGTGTGTGTGTGTGTGTGTGTGTTTGTTTGTGTGAGAAAACTGTCCAGAGTGAATATTTTATGGCTGAAAATAAGACCACCATGGCGCCAGAAGTTTCTAACAAGGGTTGGGACATGTCATACTGTAGGCCTATGTGTGCTACATGTTTACCATTGTCATCTAGTCCAATTTCTACAGTCCTCACTGGAATATCAGAGGATAGTAGTGCAATGAGACAGAGTGGTCTATTTGTGCAACTCATTTTGAAAAGGACAGCGTTACTCATTCCAAATGTGTAAAAACGTTAACCGAATGGACGTTAAGATTCCTCAGAAAGTTGGCCCACATGGTCCTGTGATTTCCAGCTGCGCCTCGAATTGTGTTGGTGGAAGTTCTATCTACCCATTTCCTCACTAAAATACTCATATGATATTCACGTTGTCACAGCTCTGTCCAAATCTGTAGAATGTGCTGGGCTACATTATGAGAGTGGTCAGCAACGAGGCCCATAAATCTCCTCTGTGCTAATCAGTGGGATGACTTAGCACAGCTCAGGGACTTTGCTGGAAGGAAATGGCATGTAAAAAATTGTCAAAAATATCCCTCACAAAAACCCTTTCCATCCCTAGCAACAGCAAACAGGTCCCATTGGGTGATTCTCTGCTCTCATAACTAACCTATTCTCTGGAAGGGGGAGTTAAGAGGTATCATAACAATATGGCTGCCAAAATCAGACTGTAGATATTTACATCTGCAACAATGGCCTTCAAGATTCGCTCTGTGAGACATAAATGAAGAGGTTATGGCAGAATGATGAGGGGATTGGAGGCCTTACCCTCACGCTGAAGAATTTCACCCAGTGTTTTGGCTGTTAACCTGCTGAATAGAAATCATTTTGATTTTCGCACCGATAACATGGGAAGGTTTGCATACCAGGGAGAGCGGCAAGACGATTATTTGTGATCAAAGCCGGTGCAACAGGGCCACCATGTCTTTCTATACACGGGCAGCAGTCCGCACAGGGGAAGAGTTCATGACGTCACCTCTTTAGCTCTTTAACCAATGAGCCGTACGGTGTGCACACATGGTCGCAGAAACACACACGCACACACATAGGCCCACACTACGTTCAAGTTCATTTCATCATAAGCCTGTTACCTGGGCATGCGGTGTCACACGTCAGTCCTAATATGGGCACCTTTTGGGCATCTTCCCCTTCAATAACATGCAATCATGAGTAAATTCATCTATTCAAATTGTGGTGGACATTGAAAACAAAAAAGGCAGTGGGTATTTAAAGTTAGAAGGGAAGTGAAGAGTGTAGGTGTTAAAGCCAATCCAAATGAGCAGTGTTACCAAATCATAGCCTCCTTCTTTCTGTTCCCAGCCAATGAATGATGGGTGAGTCTCTGATTCAATAGGCCTTTTTCACTTTGGGAGGAATTCTCTTCTGGCAGTAGCATAACCCATAAATAGGTTCTGGTTACAGATTGTCTGCTCTCTCTTTGGTAAAGTGTGGGTGGCTTTTTGGAACTACTCTTCATTTTAAGCAGACAAAAAAGCCATGAACAAAACCTCATGGGGCTACATTTTGGGTATTTTTGTATTTCTTTTTTATTCTGCATGATATTTTTCAATTCTATTTATGATTAACACATGCAGGATCCTTCACTTTATGTTTGAGCACAGTGCCCCTCAACATTGTTAACCAAAGAAGGCTGACAAAAACATGGGCAGAACATTAGTCAATGGTTTTCTAGGTTGACTCTCTCTTTGATTTTTGAATATTACATGTTAACTTGCATTCCCGAAAATAACGTCTTTGGACTGAGTCTCATTACTCTGTGGTGACCAGATCTGAAATGTAGCAGACATCCAGCAAATGTTAACATTTAAAAGTCACTTATCGAGAACATGGAGAAAATGTGCCATGACCACATGAACAAATGGCAGTTAATTGATCGTATTGATGCAACAGCATGTTCAACATGCTTTTCAAACTGCAAAATTGGTTTGAGTGTCCTACCTTTTAATGCCTGTGGAGATAAACATAGAATAAGGACACTTGAACAAAAACACAAGTCAAGGGGAAATAATAACCAGAACTCAACTAAGCAAAGATCTAAAAACTTTAGAAAATGTACTTCTAAAGTAAATCTGGCCTATTATCAACACAACAATACGGTTATTAACAGAAACAAATACTCCTGGCATCACACTGCAATTTTAGATACCTGTTGAATAGTGCTTTGTGAAAGTTTGAGCAGGGCCGTTTCTAGCGTTTTGTGAGCCCTAAACAAGTTTTTGGCCACTACCTTTCAGGCAAAACATTTGAGTAGCCCTGACCTTGGCAGCGGAGAGAAACAGTTGCAGATTTAAAGTTAATGTTCTGCTATTCTACACGTTTTGCCATGGGGCGCAGATTTTTTCCCCCCAGTTTTAAAGCTAATTTCCTGCAGTTCTACACATTTTGCAATGACTTATGCCATGTTCATATGATATCTGAGTGATAGTGACTAACATAAACAATGGGGGACCACTCGAGGTCAGGGCCCTAGGACACATGCCTTACCAAATTCAGAAATTGCTCGTTGTGTATTCAACTCTCCTAACTAACACTAAGTTGGGCCCCCTAGTGATTGCTGGGCCCTAAGTGACTGCTTATGTATGCGTATGCGTAGAAGCGACACTAAGTTTGAACTAGGGGTGGAGCCTTATTCTCAGGTGCTACACATTGGTGGCCACAGCGGAAATCAATCCCATGACCCTTGACATTGCAAGCGCCATGTTCTACCGACTGAGCCACACAGGATCACCGGCCACACAGGACCACCATTGATAGACACAGTCACAGAGTATCATTCCCTAAGTTGGGACCTTTAATTACACTCTTATAAAAAAGGGTTCCAAACGGGTTCTTTGGCTGTCCCCATAGGAGAACACTTTTTGGTTCCAGGTAGAACCCCTTTTGGTTGCAGAGAGAACTATTTTGGGTTCCATGTAGAACCCTCTGTGTAAAGCAGTGGAGGCTACTGAGAGGAGGACGGCTCATAATCATGGCTGGAACAGAGCGAATGGAATCAAACCATAGCCGAGTTTGAATACTCTTACTAACCGCACTAACCATGCTATTTGTGATGTGAATTGAGTTTATAGTATGCTTATTGGTCATAGTATGGATATAGTTAGTATGCCAAAAGTTCCCGGATGTCGTATTAAATTTGCCAAAATACAAAGTAAACATGCAGTGGACACTATTTCCGTGCTTTTAGGGCCCATACTGCAAATCTTCAGAAAATTGGAGTGGCTTCACAACGTTTTCAGATTTGAAGAAAATGGCGGAAAATATGCAGCCGAAGTCCGATGAGAGCGGATACAAAATGTTGAGCAATTTAATAATAAAGTAATGACTTTTCAAATAAGTCACGTTACGCTTTCCGTTGGCTGACAATTTGTTAGCTACGCTATCCTTAGTTACCTAACGTTAGTTGGCTACTAATACATCAAACTTACCAGGCAGTATTATTAACTATCTTCTAACTAACTACCGACGTTTCTTGACTTGATTATTCACATAATTCTTAGCTAAGTAGTATAGTGGTTGTGTGTTTCAATGGACATTGTTCATTCTGGCTATCTACTCCGATTTCAGAGCACTCTCGCCCAGAATAACTGATGAATTTACAAACGTTCAACACCCATTGAATATGGCCGGTGTAACGTTAAACATCAGCAAAATAAAAAGCGTAATTAAATTGTTGCCAGCAGCACAGTTACATTCACCAACGCTCTGGATAACATGAAAACAGCCTAACCAGCTCTACTAGGGCGAGTAAAATGGTCAGAGTGAGGTGTTCTGTCATTTGTATCTGGAAGTAGCTAGCCAACATTAGCCAGTTAGCTTGGGTGCCGTTGAATGTTTGAATCAACCCTACTCCTCAGCCAGGGCGTCCAGTGTGCGCTCTGAACGCTCCGAGAGCGAAATTAACTGAATTAAGAACAGACAATCTGGACAATCTGACAATGACCAGAATGCACTCTGGCACTCCAGATTGAATTCACAAACACACCCGAAATCGTAAAATGTTTAGCTAGTCATTTCTTATGCTAACAAGCTAACAAGAGGTTGCATAGCAACAGCACCAACTTCCAGTAGACAGGCAAAGCCCTAGTATGCTCAACTGAAATGATACCGTTTGTTTACAGTATACTAAAATGAACTAATAGTATATAGTACAGTGGGGCAAGAAAGTATTTAGTCAGCCACCAATTGTGCAAGTTCTCCCACTTAAAAAGATGAGAAGCCTGTAATTTTCATCACAGGTACACTTCAACTATGACAGACAAAATGAGAAAAATAATCCAGAAAATCACAATGTAGGATTTTTAATGAATTTATTTGCAAATGGTGGTGGAAAATAAGTATTTGGTCAATAACAAAAGTTTATCTCAATACTTTGTTATATACCCTTTGTTGGCAATGACAGAGGTCAAACGTTTTCTGCAAGTCTTCACAAGGTTTTCACACACTGTTGCTGGTATTTTGGCCCATTCCTCCATGCAGATCTCCTCTAGAGCAGTAATGTTTTGGGGCTGTTGCTGGGCAACACGGACTTTCAACTCCCTCCAAAGATTTTCTATGGGGTTGAGATCTGGAGACTGGCTAGGCCACTCCAGGACCTTGAAATGCTTCTTACGAAGCCACTCCTTCGTTGCCCGGGCGGTGTGTTTGGGATCATTGTCATGCTGAAAGACCCAGCCACGTTTCATCTTCAATGCCCTTGCTGATGGAAGGAGGTTTTCACTCAAAATCTCACGATAAATGGCCCCATTCATTCTTTCCTTTACACGGATCAGTCGTCCTGGTCCCTTTGCAGAAAAACAGCTCCAAAGCATGATGTTTCCACCCCCATGCTTCATGGTGTATGGTATGGTGTTCTTTGGATGCAACTCAGCATTCTTTGTCCTCCAAACACGATGAGTTGAGTCTTTACCAAAAAGTTATATTTTGGTTTAATCTGACCATATGACATTCTCCCAATCTTCTTCTGGAACATCCAAATGCTCTCTAGCAAACTTCAGACAGGCCTGGACATGTACTGGCTTAAGCAGGGGGACACGTCTGGCACTGCAGGATTTGAGTCCCTGGGGGTGTAGTGTGTTACTGATGGTAGGCTTTGTTACTTTGGTCCCAGCTCTCTGCAGGTCATTCACTAGGTCACTAGATTTTTGCTCACCGTTCTTGTGATCACTTTGACCCCACGGGGTGAGATCTTGTGTGGAGCCCCAGATCGAGGGAGATTATCAGTGGTCTTGTATGTCTTCCATTTCCTAATAATTGCTCCCACAGTTGATTTCTTCAAACCAAGCTGCTTACCTATTGCAGATTCAGTCTTCCCAGCCTGGTGCAGGTCTACAATTTTGTTTCTGGTGTCCTTTGACAGCTCTTTGGTCTTGGCCATAGTGGAGTTTGGAGTGTGACTGTTTGAGGTTGTGGACAGGTGTCTTTTATACTGATAACAAACAGGTGCCATTAATACAGGTAACGAGTGGAGGACAGAGGAGCCTCTTAAAGAAGAAGTTACAGGTCTGTGAGAGCCAGAAATCTTGCTTGTTTGTAGGTGACCAAATACTTATTTTCCACCATAATTTGCAAATAAATTCATTAAAAATCCTACAATGTGATTTTCTTGATTTTTTTTCTCATTTCGTCTGTCATAGTTGAAGTGTACCTATGATGAAAATTACAGTGGGAGAACTTGCACAATTGGTGGCTGACTAAATACTTTTTTGCCCCACTGTATGTAGTATATACTCATTAAGTATATATGCAGTGTACAGTATGTTAGTATGGGTATTCGAACACAGCTCATGTGTTTGATACCATTTCGCGGATTCCACTCCAGCCATTACCATGAGCCCGTCCTCCCCAATTAAGGTGTCACCAACCTCCTGTGGTGTAAAGGGTTCTACATGGAACTCAAAAGGGATGAAACTGGAACCAAAAAGGGTTCTCCCTTTTAGGTTCTAGATTTTTCTAAGAGCGTACTGTAAAAAAAAAACGTTTTTTTATCTTAAAGTTACCATGTTAAGTGTTAGGCTTTCCGTATGATTCTGTAGGGAAAGCTACCCTTATATGTCATAACTAAACAACATTAGCTTGGAGGATTGTCAGTGTCCATCATAACATTTCTTGAAGTAGCAACTATTTACAACATGAACAGTTTAATCTGACAGTTTAAATAGTTTAACAAGCTCTCATGGTTTTTCTGCCTACTATAATGGAGGCACTGAGAGTTGCTAGGATCTGTAACTACAGTGTAATATAGGCAAGTTCCAGTATCATTACTGCAGATAGTTTAGTGCTTCAATTAGAAGGAAAACCATCCATATGGCACTGATATGCATCTGCAAGTAATAAAGTCTGTCTGGGATGTCATGAGTAATTATGTCATTCATTGCTTCTGGATTTATTTGAATCATGCAACATAAATTATGTGGTGCAATACTGTGTAATCAACGTTAACTAAACATGTCATAAACTGACTACCATAGATAAAAAATGATTAAGTTGGGCTAGGATTGCGAAACTTTGGAATTCTTTGAAGCCATGCTGATTCTCACTAAAGCCAGGCGGGAAAATAAGTCGATTTTATTTTACATGATGATTCATGGTGACTTCTGAACGAAGTCCTTAGCCCTTGCATCACTATGCAGGTAAATAAAATCGGAAAATTTGCTGTGCCAAGACATTCACGGCCAGGGCATCTTTGCAAGAGACAACCTGCAATATGGGCTAGCAATAATGTGGGCCTTTTTTTCTCCTCTTTCAGCAGAAGGTGAGAAACCCAGCTACCAGCATTTCAGTCGTATTTGTAAGCAAAGTTCTTGCGATAGATAGTGGGACCCTGGAAGCGATGGGTTGTTATAAATTACCTGCCGATGAGCGTGATAAACCTTGTCCAAACAGCTCCCTGCTGGCATGGGCAGCGTCCAGATCTTCACCCATCTCTTCCCACAATGCTTTGTCACATTTGAGGAGATCTGAATCTGGATGTGGTTGACTTGGGGGCAACAACAAAAAATGTCACATACAAGCATATGCAACACCAAGCTATTGTGTGCCTACTGAAGCTGTCCACCCACAGGGAGGGACATTGCATGATGGGAATAACAAAATGCTGTTCTTTGATGAAGTTGGTTGAGATTTGAGAAATAGTTTCAAGTCCGCATGAGACTTCCATATTCTAACATTATAAAGATTCCAACTTTGTAGTTAATTTGTTCAAGGTCAAAACGCTGTACTGTCCTCTTAGCCAAGGGTATTTCGGTAGTTCTCAATTTTCTGGCAGTGTTGTTTGCCTTTTATAAGGATGTACAGTACAAGTTATCTATGGACAAAGTGTGTAGTTTAAAATAAAGTACTCCTTAAGCATTTGTAAAGTCCTGTTCCCAAACACATGAAAGGCTACGTTGTACTCCACCAAAGGTTTCCCAAATCTAAACATAGCATTTCTTCACATAGCCAGACAGTTAACCACGTAATGACCAAGATAAGACTGTTCTTTATCGGGCTAGAAAAAAGGCTTTGAGGATAAGACTCAGTGGATACTAATTAAGACAATACAGTCAGTCAGAGCTTGGAAAGAACAACTTCATGTTTAATTGCTTAAATCAACATGATAAGATGCTCTTTAAATGTCTGCGCTAGCCTGGAAGCATGCTGACATTTCGAAAAGGCATTCGTTGTTTACTTATTTTCCAGTCAAGCCATCCGTTTAAAAGATCCAATCGAGCACAAACATCAAGGCGGAGACAACGCAAAATACTAAACAATACCATACAAAAATGAAAAAACTAAATATTTTTTCTGAATATTGCAGATATCCAAGATAATAGATCATTTTTGGGGCTTTGCAAGGAGCTAGCCAAACGTGGAGAGGAAAAGTTGATGAGTACAGTCATGAGATTTCAGTGGTGGTCTCCTCCTACTCATCGGACTAGATTGTTCAGAACCAGCTCTATCTCATTATCAATACCATTACAGATGAAAGCCAAAGCCCAATTCAGAGTTGCTCCAATTGCCTCAATTAAATATGTGTGGTTGAATGATAATATCTTTTCCTGAAAAAATACAAGAAAAAGACTTCAGCATGAAATAATCCTACAATCAAAAACAATCAAGTTCAACTTTGATGTTGTTGTTCTACCAAATCTTAGGAATACATCTGGGGTAGAAATTGTGTTTTGGGCTGAGCCGGCAGGCGCCGCTGGACCGCTGTGTCGTGGGCCATGGGGTAGGCCCTTGTTACTACGGTTACCATGGGGTTCCTGCTGGCAGGCTGAGGACTGCTAGCAGGAACCCGCCCACTGAGCGAGAGAGAGAGAGAGAGAGAGAGAGCTCTACTCCACCAGACCAGACTGCCTGAGCCCCCAATCCTCAGTCCTTTCAGAGCCATCCAAAAGCTGTCCTGGCACTGTCTCATCCCTGCATCAAAACCAGCTGAGGAGGAGTGTCGTGTGTCCAGCAGTCGTGCTCAGACATGTTTGTAGCGCATTGCTATTCTAGAGAGAAACTTAATTGTTAAGTAAACGAACAAGCTATACTATTGATGTTGTGAAGCTATCACCGCACCTTCATCAGTTTATTCTGTATTTGACAAATGAAGGGAAAGGGGTAAAGGGGGCCACTATACAACAGACAAGTAACTGAAGCAGTTAACATAATATAGAGTGGGGTAAGTTGAGAATTTCTTTACATTTAGTATCACTCCGTCAAGGGAAATATAGTTTTCTTTCTAGCAAAGATATCTACATATATTTCAGGATGTTGTGTAAACCTGGAAATAAATCAGAATTCATGTAAACATTACAGTTTTGAAAACATAGCTTGTCCAAAAAAAGTGGTCTCTTGGCACAACTTACCCCAGGTAAGCTTATCCGCAGGATAGGTATGTTAAGCCACCTATGCATTTCCGCACTGAAATAAATGTTACAACTACCTTCTTAAAACCATATATCTTTATTTCCCAAACACAATTCAACACGTTTTGGTCTTTTAACACAGGCTTAACACACACTTTGTACTTGTTTAAACACTTTTAACATAGGCCAGGCCCTGTTGTTACCTGCCTTTCATTTTGCCTGGGAAGAAAACACTTCAACATGCTCAAATTGCCATTGACTCAACCATTGGCTCAACTTACCCCATGGCAAACATTTTGACTATATTAGCCCACACAGCTACAGACTTTCATGCTAGGTTTAGCACCTCATATTGAAGCTCATATAGACCCCAACTGATGTACAGAACAATCTTAAAGTTATCTACTTCGGAGTAGATACAAGCATCATGAAACCTCTTAACACCAAAAAATAATTAGACTTTTTACTCACCTTGCTTATCCCTTTTTTCATGTGGTTTCTTACTTCAAAGACTCCTTGAAATGATGACCTCTTCCTATATATTTCTTCAAATTGTTAATTTTGTGTACGGGTTCCTGGAAACAAGGGTGGTTCAACCCCTTTGGCTCAACTTACCCCACTATTCCCTACTACTGTGGAAAGTCACTTTGGTGATGATATGATCATAAACTCTCTTGGTGATGGACAGTATCTTTTGATCTTCTGACTACAAATTTCTATGTAATGTCACATGTCTAAAAACGGACTATTTCACAGCTGGAAGCATCTCACAAGACAGTTTTCCAGTTTGGCCGAACAACAGTGTAGTCTCCCCCTGCCCAGAGGACTACACAGCCACTGAGGCATGCCAAACAGAATACTCCCTGATTACACTAGGCTGCTGGGCAAAATATATTTCTTCAGTTGTTAGACATTACAGGAGCAAATAAACAGGGCAATGATTTTCCCATCCTAAGTCAACAAAATGCAGAGGTCAACCTATCTCACCGGTTTACCCCGGCCCAATTATCATTAGGATGTCGTGCAGCTGCAGGAAATGATACAGCAGACATATTGGAGCTAGACTGATGTAGATACAGTATTTAGACTGTTTGATCACCAAACAAAGGATCTGAATGACTCTGCCACTTAAGGTCTCAGACACCACAAATCACAAGTGGTTTTAATCTACGCCACTTTCTTGATTATGGTTTAATTTGTGTATTGCAGCAGTAAACGGTTGTTCTTGACATTTCACATTGGCACGGAAATTAACATTAGGTGAAAATCAGATATACTAGGTTTGAGACGGGTTTGGTGCCCTGTAGGCGCCAGTTGACTCCTTTCTTGTTCTGCACTCCCTGTATGATGGGACATCTGTTTGCAGGCCTGTAATATTGTAGCAGGCATTGTGCAAAGTATTAGACAATACCCACCTATGGTACTTAGCTGTGCTGTGGAATTCCAGCTCAGGCCTAAATAAACCATAGCCTGCTACGATGCAGGCTATGGTCTTCCGCACAGACAATGCACATAATGATGCAATTATTTACATGAATTATTGCTATAAATCGTAACATTTGCTTCAGTAACAAAATCCTTTTGATTGGGAAACTAACTGTATATATATAGATATTCCACAAACAAACACCTTCATTGAAACAGAAGTAATGGTGGTCAACTATGACAGGAATCTGTGAGCCAATGAAGCATAGTTTCCGATGGCCAATGCTGACCTTAAAGGGATAATTTTGGGTGACTTCCTACTCACCCAGAGTCAAATGAACTCTGGTATACCAGAGAGGCGGGAGACTCTGGCAGCGTGCAGTTTAAAGGATGCTGAAGGTAGCATACCAAGCTTAGCTCAATTGCTGGATGGCTAAATATTACTAGCCAGCTTCTCGCAAAAGCAGTGAAATAGACTTAACTACACAAAGGATGGGTGGTTAGGACTTTGTACTCTGTACTCTAAGTAATCTTTACAAGAATATATGAAATTATAATATTTTGATTATAGTTGTTTTTGGAACTATTATCTCAGAACTACTGTACACATATCATGAATCCTCTGTGACAGTGGGCACAAGGATAGGCTGTGCGCGAGTGTCAACACAGCTAGCCAGCAGAGACAGCAGGACAGTGGCAGTCTTGAGTGACTTTTCTAGCAAATGTTAGCTATATATCAAGTAAGCAAAGTGTGAGAAGAGTATATCAATGATAAATTGATTGGACATGATTTGCAAAAACAAACACCTGTATATATGAGGTCCCACAGTTGACAGTGCATGTCGGTGCAAAAACCAAGCCATGAGGTCGAAGGAATTGTCCGTAGAGCTCCGAGACAGGATTGTGTCGAGGCACAGATCTGGGGAAGGATACCGAAAAATGTCTGCAGCATTGAAGGTCCCCGAGAACACAGTGGCCTCCATCATTCTTAAATGGAAGAAGTTTGGATCCACCAAGACTCTTCCTAGAGTTGGCCGCCTGGCCAAACTGAGCAATCAGGGGAGAAGGGCCTTGGTCAGGGTGGTGACCAAGAACCCAATGGTCACTCTGACAGAGCTCCAGGGTTCCTCTGTGGAGATTGAAGAACCTTCCAGAAGGACAACCATCTCTGCAGCACTCCACCAATAATTCCTTTATGTACGCTTACCATGCTGCACCTTGGTCCAGTCCTGCAGCCAGCCGTTACAGAACCACCCACCAACCAATGACCAAGCAGCATGGTATCAGGCAGCAGCGAGATCTGGACTATGTCACAACTTGGGACGAGATAGACAGGTGGTCGGTCGACCCAGAGAGAGTGCCGGAGACTGCCTGGGATTCTCTGGAACAGTGTGAGGAGGGACACCGGCGAATGGAGTTCAAGGAAGCCCGAGAGGCAGCCGCAAAAATGTATTGGGGGGGTGGCATACGGGGAAGTGGCGAAGTCAGGTAGGGAGACCTGCGCCAACTCCCCGTGCTTACCGTGGAGAGAGAGGGACCGGGTAGGCACCGTATTATGCCGTGAGGCACACAGTGTCCCCGGTGCATGTGCATAGTCCGGTGCGGTACATTGCAGCGTCTCGTATCGGCCGGGCTAGAGTGGGCATCGAGCCAGGTGCCATGAAGCCGGCTCAGCGCATCTGGTCTCCAGTGTGTCTCCTCGGGCCGGTGTACATGGCACCAGCCCTACGGATGGTGTCCCCGGTTCGCCAGCACAGCCCAGTGCGGGCTATTCCACCTCGCCGCACTGGCCTGGCTACGGGGAGCATTCAGCCAGGTAGGGCAGGCTCGGTGCTCGAGACCTCCAGTGCGCCTTCACGGTCCGGTCTATCCGGTGCCATCTCCACACACCAGCCCTCCGGTGGCAACCCCCGCACCAGGCTGTCTCTCCGTCTCCTTCCTACAGGTGCTCCCGCCTGTCCAGCGCTGCCAGAGCCTTCCTCCTGCCCAACGCTGCCAGAGTCTCCCGCCTGTCCGGAGCTGGGATCCGGAGCTGCCTGAGCCTCCCGCCTGTCCGGAGCTGCCAGAGCCTCCCGCCTGTCCGGAGCTGCCAGAGCCGCAGCCCCTCAGTCCAGAGGCGCCACTCAGTCCAGTGGCACCCTCTACGAGGGTCTTCAGTCCGGGGCCCGCTGCGAGGGTCCCCGCTCCAGAGGCGCCACCTAAGTGGGCCAAGACTGAGGTGAAGTGGGGTCCACGTCCCGCACCCGAGCCGCCGCCGTAAGAAGGCCCACCCGGACCCTCCCTTTAGAGTCAGGTTTTGCGGCCGGAGTCCGCACCTTTGGGGGGGGGGGCACAGAGAGGCTTTTTATTCTCTATTTTGGTTAGGCCAGTGTGACTAGGGTGGGCATTTTATGTCTTTTTTTCTATGTTTTGTATTTCTATGTCTTGGCTTGGCATGGTTCTCAATCAGGGACAGCTGTCTATCGTTGTCTCTGAGAACCATACTTAGGTACCCTTATCCCCCACCTGTTTTGTGGGAAGTTAACTTTGTAGTTGTTCAGGGCACATAGCCCAAAGCTTCACGGTTGTTTTTTTGTTCTTCGTTTTGTCGGCGTCATTTTTAAATAAAGTTCAAATGTACACTTACCATGCTGCACCTTGGTCCAGTCCTTCAGACAGTCGTGACACCATTAAGCGACATAGAACCCAAATGAGTAAGTTGATAGAATCTAATTTCTTGTAATTATCAGTCAAATTAACAAATGTATAAAATATTGATGAGTACGTACAGCCTTGTAAGACTATAAATGACCACCCAGTTTTGGAGTAGTTAGAAGGTATATTGTTTTGCTTGTGGGAGGAGCTGGCTAGTAGATATGCATAGACTTTCAGCAATTGTGCTAAGCTAACAATATGCTATCATCAACTTCCTTCAATCTGCACGCAGAGACATTAAAATGGTATCCATGAGTATGTCTGACTCTGGGTAAGTAGGAAATCCCAAAATACGTTTCCCTTTAACCTTTGAAAGTCTAGCAACTTAACATACAATTGTGAACTGCAATTTCCTGGTGTAATTCCATGAAAACATTCCTGAAATGCATCTGGTTGGAGCCCTGTTCAACACAGTGGACGCGTCATAAAACCTAGCATTAAAACCTGGCAATATTTCCAATCCTTCTTTCCCCATTCATTTTTGCATTTGGGATTTTACAACTACTTCATCTGTGTTTCATATGGGCTTACCCTGGCGTGATGTTTTGATAACTGTGTAGTTCTCTCTCGGACAAGGTGAGTTTTATGAATATATTCGCCTCAATTTACTTAAAAAAAACCTCATCAATACTACAAATTCCTGCAGGAAGCTACTGCACGTCATCTCTAGCCGACACTGTCAACAACTATTCACCAGCACGATCAGAGACCTTCTGTGTCCAATCCATGAACTCTGGTCCCCTTTCTCTGTCTTAACTAGCGACTGACAACAATTTAGCTAGCGAGTTAGCAGAGCAGTAGATCAAAAATGTTTTTTAATTTACTTAGCCTAGATTATTGTTTGTATGGTATGTCTGTGTCCAATCCATGAACTTCCTACATCCCCTTTCACTATCTTAGCTAGCCACTGACTACATTTTAGCTAGCTAGTTAGCAGAGCAGTTGATACATTTTTTTGTATTGTTTAACTTAGCCTAGATAATTGTTTGTACAATATGTCGACTTTGGTGTCTTTTTCAGACCTTATGGCATTTTCTAAGGATGAGCATAACAGCATTACAAGGGGAGAAGAAAGCTATAAGTCTGGCTATGTAGAGAAGTGCAGCTATAGCGAGGGGAAACTTACCGTTTTGGTCAGGGCCAGCATGAGGGATAAAGTTTATCATGTGTCGGTGAGTGTAGCTATTAGATTAAGTTTGAGCATCTTAGCAATACAATGTGTCCTATACAGCTATCAACACTTGACAAGGAAAGACACACTTAATCATTTATATAATCATAAACCAGATTACCCCAGATACCAGACTTCGATGAGTGATAACTCAGTTATTGTCACGCCTACTCCCGCTCTCCCTCTCTGGCGCTCTGGGGCGCCAGGCTGCCCTTAATTACGCACACCTGTTACCATCATTACGCGCATCAGCGCTCTCTGGACTCCATCATCTATATCTGTGTGATCCTCTGTTTTTTTCCTGTGTCAGCATTGATGTTGTTGTTTTTGCCCTGTCCAGACGCTGTTCCTGTTCTGTTTCATGTCCATTGTTAATTAAATGTTCAACTCCCTTATTAAATGGTCACTCCCTCACAGTTCTAGAATGTTGTCATTAATGAGATTGAACGTAAAAATCAGTGTAGGCAGGCTGCCTATTTTGGCAGTTCACAATATCGACCGTACAGATGTGGAATGCAAGTGGAGGAAGCCAGCTGTGCCCAACCAGGTGCATTCAGTGGAGGACTTCAAACCTCTGTCCCAAGAGCCCACAGAGAAGGATCTTCAGTGGCTAAGGAACCGTCTCAGGGGCAGGTTCAGTGGAATGGCATGTCTCCTTGAAGTTGAGCCAGAACACCCGCTACCCTCCCCTTCATCCCTGGCTGTACCAGACATTGTTAAAAAAAACATTCAGGCATGCTGGCTGGCATGACGCTGTTGGTGGAGCAGCAGTAGGCTATACGGCAGGCAACAATTGGACAACGCATCAACCCCAACAGGCACACCATGAGAAGAGGGAGGTTAATGGCCAGCAATTATGGAGAAATTGTCCCTCCTAGGTATCTTTAGATGAATGCACTAACTGTAAGTCACTCTGGATAAGAGCGTGTGCTAAATTACTAAAATGTAAATGTGAAAAGGTTAGGGCAAAGCAGTTGTTGGATGGGGTGATGTCTGTAAAGTGGGGCACAGATAATGAAGAGGAGGGCATCAAGGCACTCAAATGGCTACAGGGATGGATGTGCAGGAGTCAGGGCTTTGGGTCACGGGATTGTGGGTGCCTCACCAGAGGGTCTGGAGGGCACCACAGCAGTGGTGGAGGTCAAGTGTCTCTTATGGTGCAAGGGACCTTACCATTGAAGAGGCAGTGAAGTCGAAGGATTTTTATATCAAGGAGGAAGGGTCTTACAGCCTCCGTGAAGACCATACTTACTGGCACCAGTTCCAAGGTCAGCTCCACATCACTGGAAGGGAAACCTGCTTCTTTGTTGTGTGGACCACCAAAGCCACCATCAACATCCCCAGCCAGCATGACGACCTCTGGCAGACTCATATTGCTCCTCCTGTCAGTACCTGTTTTCAGGGAAGAATATATTACACATAGCTCACACACACACACACACACACACACACACACACACACACACACACACACACACACACACACACACACACACACACACACACGCACACACACACACACACACACACACACGGCTCCCAGAGTAGGTTATATTACAGACAAGTTTTGCTCAAAGCAGCCAACTAAAGTAACGTAGTTAAGGGATGTTCAAATTCTTTATTACCCCCTGTGTCTTACTTAATGAAGGCCCCAGTCATCCCTGCCTGTACTTGACATTGTTGCCAAACAAGTGAACAATGAATAAAGATCATACACAAACAATAGGCTCCTAGAATAGGATATTACATTCAAGTCTTGCTCAAAGCAGCCAAATAAAGTAATGCAGTTCACGTAAGTGAAATCACAAAGGCTGGTCTGAGTGCATCTCCTCAGTTTCATTCAGTAGTACATTACAATTCACATTACATTTTTGTATGGGCACAGTGGGAATGTATATCTGGGATATTTAAATTATGCCATACCCCCAGAGTGAGAGAGCACATCAAATCAAATTTATTTATATAGCCCTTCTTACATCAGCTGATATCTCAAAGTGCAGCTGCAACATTTCCCGTGTTTTGCCAATTTCTACCTTTGTTTCATTCGGGGTTACAGCACCCTTGCTTCCCCTCCTTTCTGCACTCACCTCACCCAAGGTCCCATTGATATGGTCTCCAGCAGCTGACCGGGTATTCTCAGACCTCAAGCAGTGATTCACTACAGCCCTCACCGTAATCCATCCGGACCCAGCCCGTCAGTTCCTGGTGGAGGTCTTCGCCTTGGATGGCGGAGTGGTGGCTGTCCTAATCCAGCGTTCTGCCTAGGACCAAAAGCTGCATCCCTGCGCCTTCCTTTCCCATCGCCTTCACCCCACTGAGAGGAACAATGAAATGGGAAATCGTGAATTACTTCGTTGGAGAGGAGTCACTGGTTAGATGGCGTTGGAGTGGAGTCACTGGTTAGAAGGCGCGGAACAGCCATTCTCAGTGTGGACAGACCATAAGAGCCTAGAATATCTCCATACCGCCAAATGCCTCAACTCCAGGTAGGTGAGATGGGCCGTGCTATTCACTTGTCTCCATTTCACTATCTCCTACTGCCCGGGGTCCAATAATGTGAAGCTGACGCACTCTCATATCTGTACAGCCCCGCAACTACACCATCCTCCCTACGGGGGGGCTAACCAGACTCTGCCCGTGCTCCTGTTCTGGAATGGGCACATTCCTCGAGACTCATCTGTCATCCTGGCTCCCATTGGACCTTGACCTCCGTCCGACAACGTTTTTGGTGTCCCACCATGGTTCCTGACGTCTCTGTGTTTGTTGCCGCCTGTACTGTGTGTGCGCAAAACAAAACCCTGTGGCAAGCGCCAGCTGGCCTCCTTCAACCACTCCCTGTCCCTCATCGCCCCTGGTCCCATATCCTTGAACTTCATCACAGGCCTCCCTACGTCAGATGGCAACACCACCATCCAGGTTTTCCAAAGCCGCCCATTTTATTCCCTTTCCTAAATTGCCCTAGCTAAGGAGACGGCCCAGCTCATGGTGCAGCACGTCGTCCAGATTCATGGACTGCCGGTCGTCATGGTCTCCGATCGTGGTCCTCAGTTCTCGTCCAGCTTCTGCAAGGTGTTCTGCACCCTCATTGGCTTGTCGGCCAGCCGTTCCTCTGATTTTCATCAACAATCTAATGGCCAGTCGGAGCAAGCCAATCAGGACCTGGAGAAGACTCTTCGCTGCCTCATCTTCACAAATCCCACCAACCAGAGGCAGGAACTTGTGTCGGTGGAAAATTCCCGCCGCACCCTTCGCAGTTCTGCTATGGGTCTCTCGCCTTTTAAGTGTACCCTAGAATGTCAGCCCCCGAGGTCAGTATACCTTTTGCCCAGATGTTTGTCCATCGCTGTGGCCATACCTGGAAGAGAGCCTGGGCCACTCTTTGCAAGACCACCTCCAGGGATCAACGATAGGCAGACCGCCACTGGACCCCTGATCTTGGGCAAAGGGCATGGCTGTCTACTCGGGATCTCCCCCTCCTGGTGGAGTCCCGCAAACTTTCCACCCGTTTTATCGGACCTTTCCAAATCTTTACAGCAACGGCAAGAGATTCCAGTACCTGGTTGACTAGGAGGGTTATGGCTCGTAGGAGAGGTGCTGGGTCCCCGCTAGGGACATCCTGGACCCAGCCCTCATCGCTGAGTTCCTTCGCTGGTACCCTGGTCAACCAGCTATGCGCCCAGGTAGGACGCCAGGTGACTTCCCTAAGGGGGGTTACAGTCACACCCTGATCTGTTTCACCTGTCTTTGTGCTTATCTCCACCCCCAACAGATGTCTCCCATCTCCCCTCATTGTCCCCTGTGTATTTATACCTGCGTTTCCTGTTTGTCTGTTGCCAGTTCGTTTTGTCCCGTCAAGTCCTACCAGCGTGTTCCCAGGTTTCCTGTGCTGTAGTTTTTGTTTTTTGTAGCCTTCCCAGTTCTGACCGTTCTGCCTGTCCTGATTCTGCCCACCGTCCTGTACCTGCCTGACTCTGATTTGGAATACAACCCTTTGTCTGCCTTGACTTACCTTTTGCCTGCCCCTTGAACTATTATAAACATACTATCTGCCTCCTCTGTCTGCATCTGGGCCTGAGCCGTGATGTCCATGCAACAGATGGCCTGAGGGATGCACTCCTGTTGGACTGGAAAACAAACTGACATTTGGTCAGCGGTATTTATTTTTCATTGCTGTTTCACCATATTGATCTGGACAGAATTTGCATTGGTTATCATAACGCAATCCCACCTTCGACAATGTGACAAGAGGTCCCTCAACACCCAATACTCATGCCTCATTGTTTGTTCTTGTTTCCCAATCAACCATCTGGATCTTCTCCTATGCCATGGTGGATGAGCTATCGTTTTCTGGTAAATACAGGGCCATTTCTTTCCCACCGGAGAATGGCAGCTACAGACCCGAGTGTCATTGGGTTTCCGGTCCGCCCATATGAAAGCTATCTTGTAATTTTTAAAATAATAATTAGCTAAATTGATTATTAAAATGTTAACATCTGTATTAAAATACCATAAACCACAGTATAGTAACGGTAAAATCGAATGGGCTTTGGTCTATGTGCACATCTAAAGTCTTATTACGTGGATGGGACATTTCTGTTGGGTAGGAGGAATTCTCCTGAATGCTAAGTATTGCGATGAGCTATATTACTGTATTTCTAATTCTCAAGAGGAAAGTTAAAACCCTCAGCGGTAAGGTCACTGAGGCAGAGCAACAGTCATAGGGGGATCGTCTGAAAGGGACTGACATACAGGAATGTAACATAGGGATTTTGGGCCCTGGCTAGCAGACCATGATTTCTACTTGCAGGTCCTAAATCTGTGGCATGCAATGTTTGTAAAGGCAACATTTCACTGCTGTGTCAGCTAGTTTGGCACATTGTCTACTAGCCCAGCCTGAAAAGTAATAGCCCCAGGCTAGCTTAATTTCCATCCCTGCTGACATTTCTGGCTTCACAGGTAATTTGCTTAGTCATGCACAACAGATGCACTCGTGGAACAACGCTGTTTCTGTGTTTTGTATGGGGATAACATTAAGCCCACAAGTCCTTTGTGAGCTAGCTAGCTAGCCAACCACGGTGTCTAACTAGCTAGCCCACCATGCGATATTTAGCTAGCTAGTTATAATCAGCTCACCATTCGTGTAGTCAGACTTTTCTAAGTGGTGACATGCTAGTTAACCAACTATCCTTGCCACGGTGCTGGCCTAATGTTAGCTAGCAATTATGACTCCACAAAAGGTGAGTTAACGTTAACTAGCTAAATATCCCTTCCCTCGTGGGATAATGCTAGCTTAGCGTGTCACCTTGTGAAAAAGTAGCTGGCTAGCCCACTAAAGACTTTTCAATAAAAAGCCTATGCTGTTTTCTTTTTACTTGTAAGGAAGGTAACGTGCGATGTACACGTAACTACAGTCAGTGGGTATCTAGCAAACTTTCATAAGCACCTTGCCAACCTATCATTTGACCTAACCAAACTTGCTTGTTAGCAAGTAGCAAACAGGGCTTACCTTACCACATGGCTCCAGCGATGCCTCTCGCTTAGAGAGGTTGGAAAATGATCAAAGGCACATGTGCCTTAAGGGATGACGTCAAAGCTTGCAACAATATGTGTAGTTCTGTATGATAGCCACATTAGCGGCTAATTAGCATTCAATTTTGGGGGTGTAATTACAGGTGACTATATTGATAAAAGTTACCTTGTCCGAGAGATTTGCGTGGTTATCAAAACGTCACGCCAGGGTAAGCCTACAAAACACAGACCTTAAATGAAGTAGTTCTAAAATCTCAGACACAAAAATGAATGGTGAAAAAAACGATTGGAACCATTTCCATTACCGCTAGGTGTTATGGGTGTTATTATGACTCATACTGTGGTACTCAATGGATTGAATAAGAGCAAGGCTGACAATTAAGTGTACAGGACAGTCAGCTGTCGGTGAGCCAATTTGGCCCAGAAGTCTTTTCAAGATGAGATTTAATGTCCGATTAGGAAGAGCAGTAGTTGAAGTTTATTATTCCAAAGGTTGAGTGGCTCTAATCATAGGCTCCAGCACTTAGGAATTGTGCTGCTGCTACTGTGGAGGGAGAGGGCTATCCACAGCCATTTTCACTGTGTTTACATAAACTAGCCAGTTACTTGCATAGTTTACTTTAGTGCCAACATGTGGGTCACAGTGGTTTAATAATGTAGTACACTTAATTGTGTAATTGAGTTATTTAAAAGCTCTGTTTATTTTACTGAAGCCATATCAAAAGGTTTAGAAATTGGAATGGTTTAATTTACAGAACATTAAGTTTAAAAGGACACTTTCAGTTATAAAAAGCGGACAAATAGTTTGTATATATCAGGATGTCACGATAGAAGATCAAACAGTAGACTGATTACAGATTGAAGTGAACTGGTACAACATGTCCATGAAGAGCATTAAGAATGCATTTGTTTTGAGCTCTGTATACTTTACATAGGATTAGGTAGCAAAAAAATCATTATTTGATGTCAATTGGATATGTATGAAAATTCTGGTTAAATCTGGATGTCAAGTAGGAATATGGCAGAGTATGTAAGTGAGGGCACTGCAGGCCAACATACACATACAATTTGAGTTCCCATTGGAAGTTTAATGGAAAATGCAATGAGTCTGCAGTTCAAAGTCAATGTAGAGAATAATCTACAGTCTTAGAAAAAAAAAATCCTTATAGAACCAAAAAGGTTTCTATTGCTTGCAGAACCATTTTATAGGGTTCTTTTTTCAGAACCCTAGAGGTTGTTCTTTAATTAACCAAAATGGTTCCATATAGAACCATGCATGGTGCCATTTCTGAATTATGGCTACCACTATTAAATAGTAATATTTTTAGCTAAGAATATAATTGAATAAACAAATAAATAATGGTGAAGAAAATATCAGCATAGTTTTTTGTAATTTGTCATTATATGCAAACAGTTTGGAAATATGCACTGGTGGCTAGGAAGGCATCTCTTTGTTTGAATGATTGCCAACATCAACTCTTGACAACAGCCAGTGAAAGTGCAGGGCGCCAAATTCAAACAACAGAAATCTCATAATTAAAATGCCTCAAACATACAAGTATTATACACCATTTTAAAGATAAACTTCTTGTTAATCCCACCATAGTGTCCGATTTCAAAAAGGCTTTACGACGAAAGCACACCATCTGATTATGTTAACAAACAACAAACCTTAACAAAGAGGTGTAACATACACTAACTCAAAAACAATATCCCATAAAACACAGGTGGACAAAATGCTACTTAAATATGATCCCCAATTATAAACAACAATAGCCAGCTGTCTCTAATTGGGAATCATACCAAACACCAACATAGAAAAACTGAACTAGAACCTCACATAGAAAATAATAACTAGAATACCCCCCAGTCACGCCCTGACCTACCGTACCATAGAAAGACAAAGGCTCTCTATGGTCAGGGCGTGACAGAATCACCAAAATGTATTATACATAATATATTATAAATGATTTATACAGCACCTCCTCTCAGTCTTCTAATGGCTTCATGAACCATTGTCCCCTCAATTGACTCCACACTGAAATAAAAGTAACAATTGGCTAATTGCCAATGTCAGGCTGGTTCTGTAGCTCTATTTGGCATATCCCATTATAAAAAATAATGTTTATATGAAAGAGTTAGTTTGCTAGCTTGTAACTTGGTGAATAAAAGTAGCCTAGCTTTTTCTGCTTAGCTAGCAAAGTTAGCTAGCTAGATTTAAAAACATGCTCAAATTCTAATAACATTGAAACTTTATTTATCTACTCTATAGTTTATCATATGATTTTGGCTTCATAGATTTGATTTAAATAATAAACGTTGCTTACCTTAATATATTGAAAAAATATGTGCTTATTGGTAGACTACTTGCAGTTGGTTCAATCACCTTCTTCTTGCATCTTCATGCTGGAATGGCAGTTGTTCTTTTTTTTTTAAATCTAAGAGTGTATTCTTTTAGTAAACACATTATTTACTCTTGCTTCTAGCTAGCATTTAGTTTGCAACAGCACAGGTTTGTATGAGCCTTGCTGTTTGCCACTCAGACGTAGGAAACAATGTTGCAAAATAAGAATTTGATCTTCCCACTACCATAGACGGGTTGGATGTTTAGCAGCAAAACAGATGCATGCACAACTATGGGTCTTAGATTGTTGACATTATGTTAACTACATTGAACAAAAATACAGTATAAACACAACATGCAACAATACATTTCATATAAGGAAATCAGTCAATTTAAATAAATAAATTAGGCCCTAATCTATGTATTTCACATGACTGGGAATACAGATATGTATCTGTTGGTCACATACGCACCATTTGCGTGACACATCTTCTTTGCATAGAGTTGATCAGGCTTGCGGAATGTTGTCCCACTCCTCTTCAATGGCTGTGCGAAGTTAATGGAATTGGCAGGAACTGGAACACGTCGTTGTACACGTCGATCCAGAGCCTCCCGAACATGCTCAATAGGTGACATGTCTGGTCAGTATGCAGGCCATGGAAGAACTGGGACATTTTCAGCTTCCAGGAATTGTGTACAGATCCTTGCACCATGGGGACATGCATTATCACGCTGAAACATGAGGTCATGGCGGCAGATGAACGGCATGACAACGGGCCTCAGGATCTCATCACAGTATCTCTGTGCATTCAAATTGACATCAATAAAGTGCAATTGTGTTTGTTGTCCATAGCTTACTGTATGCATGCCCATACCATAACCCCACCGCCACCACATTTATCCAGCATGCCAGTAGCCATTAAAGGTGAGTATTTGCCCACTGAAGTTGGTTACGATGACAAACTTTAGTCAGGTCAAGACCCTGGTGAGGATGATGAGCTCGCAGATGAGCTTCCCTGAGATAGTTTGTACAGAAATACGTCACTTGTGCAAACCCACAGTTTCATCAGATGTCCAGGTGACTGGTCTCAGACGATCCCACAGATGAAGAAGCTGGATGTGGGGGTCCTGGGCTGGCGTGGTTACCTGTGGTCTGCGGTTGTGAGCTCGGTTGGACGTACACTAAGTTGACTGGGCCTTTAAACAGCTTGGAAAATTCCAGAAAATGATGGCATGGCTTTAGAAGCTTTTTATAGGCTAATTGACATAATTTGAGGCAATTGGAGGTGTACCTGTGGATGTGTTTCAAGGCCTACCTTCAAACTCAGTGCCTCTTTGCTTGACATCATGGGAAAATCAAAATAAATCATCCAAGACCTCAGGAAAAATATTGTAGACCTCCACAAGTCTGGTTCATCCTTGGGAGCAATTTCCAAACACCTGAAGGTACCACGTTCATCTGTACAAACAATAGTACGCAAGTATAAACACCGTGGGACCACGCAGCCGTCATACCGCTAAGAAAGGAGACGTGTTCTGTCTCCTAGAGATGTATGTACTTTGGTGCGAAAAGTGAAAATCAATCGCAGAACAACAGCAAAGGACCTTGTGAAGATGCTGGAGGAAACAGGTACAAAAGTATCTATATCACAGTAAAATGAGTCCTATATGGACATTACGGGAAAAGCCGTTCAGCAAGGAAGAAGCCACTGCTCCAAAACCACCATAAAAAAGCCAGATTTCGATTTGCAACTGCACATGTCGACAAAGATCATACGTTTTTGAGAAATGTCCTCCGGTCAGATGAAACAAAAATAGAACTGTTTGGCCATATTGACCATCGTTATGTTTGGAGGAAAAAGGTTGAGGCTTGCAAGCTGAAGAACACCACCCCAACCGTGAAGCACGGGGTTGGCAGCATCATGTTGTGGGGGTGCATTGCTGCAGGAGAGACTGGTGCACTTCCCAAAATAGATGGCATCATGAGGATGGGAAATTATGTGGATATATTGAAGCAACATCTCAAGACATCAGTCAGGAAGTTAAAGCTTGGTCGCAAATGAGTCTTCCAAATGGACAATGACCCCAAGCATACTTCCAAAGTTGTGGCAAAATGGCTTAAGGACAGCAATGTCAAAATGGGCAAAATGGACAACAAAGTAATGGTATTGGAGTGGCCATCACAAAGCCCTGACCTCAATCCTGTAGATAATTTGTGGGCAGAACTGAAAAAGTGTGTGCGAGCAAGGAGGCCTTACAAACCTGACTCAGTTACTCCAGCCCTGTCAGGAGGAATGGGCCAAAATTCACCCAACTTTTTGTGGGAAGCTTGTGGAAGGCTACCCGAAACGTTTTACCCAAGTTAAACAATTTAAAAGCAATGCTACCAAATACTAATTGAGTTGTATGTAAACTTCTGACCCACTGGGAATGTTATGAAAGAAAAAAAAACTGAAATTAATAATTTTTTCGACTATTATTTTGACATTTCCCATTCTTCAAATAAAGTAGTGATCCTAACTGACCTAAGACAGGGGATTTTTCTGGGATTAAATGTCAGGAATTGTAAAAAACTGAATTTAAATATGTTTTACTAAGGTGTATGTTAACTTCCGACTTCAAATGTATATGAGTGAAATATGAGTGAAAGCATATCTATATCTATATATATATATCTATATATATATATATATATATATATATATATATATATATATAGATATGCTTTCACTCGTATTTCACTCATATACATTTGAAGTATATATATATATATATATATACAAAACCTTTTTAGTAAAGGGTTCTTTAATCTATTCCGAAGAACCAAAAGGTTCTATATAGAGCCCCAAACCCCTTCTTTCTAAGAGTGTCATGTATGATATTATGAACTTTGACAGAAGTGTGAAGGAAATACATCAAATTGCCCCTAGGGTACTCACGGCCTACTTAACGACAAACAGACCCTACCAGGGCTCTCACAACAGGCATTTGTGGAGCCAATATTCAACTGAATGGTGAAATTTTAGGTTAAGTTACCTGAAATGAGAAAGTGCTGTTAGAACCCTTTCAAGTCCACAACTGAAATGCCTGGTGATAGCCGTGAAAAACTGTTTTGATGATGTCATCACTGGAACCTAATCAGATTGTTCTTTTTGCGCCTTGCTACAGGGCACTTCTTCTACATCCTGTCAGACTGACATAGTTTAATGTATACACACACACACACACACACACACACACACACACACACACACACACACACACACACACACACACACACACACACACACACACACACACACACACACACACACACACAGTACAGCACAAGTTTCCAGCCTCTCCAAAATAAGACGAGAGGGAACGAGACGAGCAGGGACAGGCCTTTTGCCATGCTTACGCTGCACCTTTACGCGTCCTGTAGATGAACCGTGTCCAGCGAGGACTGTTGGAGTGCTGTCACTCACACAACATGCACGCTACTGATAAAGACATACTCACTTTACCTCATAATCCCAGATATACACAGACAGAGTTAGGGTATAATTATGTCCATGCACAACTGCAGTTTTTCTGTCTAATTTAATGTCTTTTAAGGCCACTTAAATTAGGTAAAAAATGAAATGGTCTCCAGAGTCATTCTAAAGAACACACTCCCCCTGCAGTGTTTCAAACACAACTTCCTGCTTAATGGCTAGCAGTTTCCTGCCATGCCACTTCCTCATAGAAAGTTAATTTCTACAATTGTTTATCTATTTTGGGATTATTCTTAACATATTTTTCTCATTGGTAACATTCTGTGCTTCCTCCCTGACCCAAAACAAAGCATTACTCTCTGTGTGTGAGTATCTTCGGGGTCATTTCTGAATGTGCCCCTCTTTAATGCTGAGAATCACATTACAGGCCTAGCGGGGAAAGGAGTGTTGTTTTGACTCAGTTTTCTGCTTTTGTGGCAAAGAAGTTACATAGTCTTTCATCCTTAATAAGGGCATATTTCATGGTAAATGCATGACCACTTAAACAGTTCTCCTCGCTTTATCCAAATCACATTTCTCTTGATTGGGATAACTGATATTCACATATTTTAAATGGAGAGCAATGTCTGAAGGCCAAAGGCTTAACATGATATATTGTATAAAAGGAAATAATAAAAGACTGTGGTGTAGCTGACATTCTGAGAGCATACCCACTTCTGAGGTTCAGTTTCCAGTGAACTGGCCTGAGCTGACACTGCAAATGTGACTGAGCCATATGGAATCCCTTTTGGCCTCATTTCACTTTCGCATACAGCACAGTACTCCTCTTCCACGCTAACAAGGTGCGGTGTTGGCTAAATGTAGCTGATCACGCCTGTCTTTTAGTACAGAGTATGGAAAGAAAGTATATCCTGCCTGCATCAAGCACATGATCTGGTACTCATTTGATAGTGTTGAACATGATATGGGAAGCCCACCTGGTTTTCATTTAGCAGTTTGCATGCTGGTCAGAGTTGGCTTGTTTTATTGGAAACCTTGTTCATATATTCCAGCCCAGTCCTCTCTGACCTCTGACAGGTCCCATGGGGCTCATGGGTACATCCAGGAAACACTACTCTGCTGGAGGCTGTCGACAGTGCAGGGTTGTCACTATATGGTCATTCTACAAAGGACGGAAGCATGGCACTTTCTGCCTGGAAATGTGACATTGTAGGCTTCTCATAGGATGAAGGGGAGGACCATCCTCAGTGAATGTCATAAAAAATAGACAAACATTTAAAGTTATCCTTTTTAGATATAACTATACTAAATATATTCACTTCACAAAATAATTGATTAAAACACACTGTTTTGCAATGAAGGTCTACAGTAGCTTCAACAGCACTCTGTAGGGTAGCCTCATGGTGTAGCCGGAGGACAGCTAGTTTCCGTTGACTTCAATATAAAACCTACGAGGTTCATGCTTCCATTGTCTTACACAGTAATTATGACAACTTCCTCAGGACGTCCAACCTATCAGAGCTCTTGCAGGATCAGAGAATGAATCTAGTACTGAAGGCATAAGCTCCTGCTAGTTAGCACTGCAGTGCATAACATGTGTTGAGTAGTTGACTTAAAGAGAAAGACAAAAAATTAATGAGAAGCAAGAGAGAGCGAGTGAGAGAGATAGAGTATGCAGCTAGCTAGTTTAGCCTACTCAAACACCTGGCTCAGACAGAGAGGGATGCTATGTTAGCTATCTGGCTATGGCTATCCAACACTAGAATTCTCCAAGTCAAGGCAAGCTTTTGGTTTAATTAATTTATTGCCATCGGGGTCCGCCGGTGTAACTGCTAAACTGCTTGCTGACTGTACACTGTACTGCATAGTTGTAGCGGGTTTACTAATGTGTTAGTTCTACTAGCTATGCTGATGTTAGCTAATTTGGTAACAACGATGTAGGCTGTGTGTAGCAGTTAGCGGATGTTTGGCTTGCCCAGTCACCGACAGCTGATGTTGTGCACTGAAGTCCACACACGAAGCAAAAAGGTGAGAGGAGGAGAGCGCATGGATGCGAGAAGGAATTACACAATGAGCAAAGTGTTCATGCTGTTTGTATATGGCTGCTATGAAAGTGAACACTTTTCAGTTTAAATATGTTTCTTAAATGGAAGCAAATGGATTGAAATGGGGATGAACATACCTGAATTTCTCCAGTAGAAACTATCATTTGCAGCTATTGGACTAATGAATACACGCTAGATCAGCAAGACGCAGGCAAGAGCGTGCAAGGCGGTATTGAATGTGTCACTGTCTGTCAGCTTGATTACTCAATATTTTCTCTCAACCTGTGCACCTATGTTGTAAACTTTCATTCATAGGGTATAGGGTATAGGGAAAAATTGTGTGTCATGTAGTGGCCTAAACCTATCAATGTTACACTGAGCTGGGTGAATGGAATATGAATGACAGTCATCCAATATGCTGTAATAGAAATAAGGCAATGCTCATAAAAAATATCCTCCTTCCTCATCTTAAACATCACCGACCGCCACTGATACTGCCCCAGAAATTGATCACAGAAATTTCTCTCAAATGTTGTACACAAATGTATTTACATCCCTGTTAGTGAGCATTTCTCCATTGCCAAGATAATCCATTCACCTGTCAGGTGAGGCATGTCAAGAAGCTGATTAAACAGCATGATCATAATACAGGTGCACCTTGCACTGGGGACAATAAAAGGCCCCTTTAAAATGTGCAGTTTTGTCACACAACACATTGCCACAGATGTCTCAAGTTTTGAGGGAGCGTGCAATTTGCATGCAGGAATGTCTGCAGGAATGTCCACCAGAGCTGTTGCCAGAGAATTTGATGTTCATTTCTCTACCATAAGCCGCCTCCAACATTGTTTTAGTGAATTGGCAGTATGTCCAACCGGCCTCACAACCGCAAACCATGTGTATGGTGTCGTGTGGGCGAGCAATTTGCTGATGTCAACATTGTGAACAGAGTGCCCCATGGTGGCGGTGGGGTTATGGTATGGGTAGGCAAAAGCTACGGACAACAAACAAAATTGCATTTTATCGATGGCAATTTGAATGCACAGAAATACCATGATAAGATCCTGAGGCCCATTTCTTTTAAGGTATCTGTGACCAACAGATGCATATCATGTGAAATCCATAGATTAGGGCCTAATGAATGTCTTTCAATTGACTGACTTCCTCATACGAACTGTAACTCAGTAAAATCTTTGAAATTGTTGCATGTGGTTTTTATATTTTTGTTCAGTATATATGTACCTGCTTATCAATTCTGACAATATCACCATTTTTGTCTTTGTAGCATGGCCATATATTGGAGGTGTTGGGAGAGGGAGGCTGCCCATTCAAATCAAATCAAATCAAATGTATTTATATAGCCCTTCGTACATCAGCTGATATCTCAAAGTGCTGTACAGAAACCCAGCCTAAAACCCCAAACAGCAAGCAATGCAGGTGTAGAAGCACGGTGGCTAGGAAAAACTCCCTAGAAAGGCCAAAACCTAGGAAGAAACCTAGAGAGGAACCAGGCTATGTGGGGTGGCCAGTCCTCTTCTGGCTGTGCCGGGTGGAGATTATAACAAAACATGGTCAAGATGTTCAAATGTTCATAAATGACCAGCATGGTCGAATAATAATAAGGCAGAATAGTTGAAACTGGAGCAGCAGCACAGTCAGGTGGACTGGGGACAGCAAGGAGTCATCATGTCAGGTATTCCTGGGGCATGGTCCTAGGGCTCAGGTCCTCCGAGAGAGAGAAAGAAAGAGAGAATTAGAGAGAGCATATGTGGGATGGCCAGTCCTCTTCTGGCTGTGCCGGGTGGAGATTATAACAGAACATGGCCAAGATGTTCAAATGTTCATAAATGACCAGCATGGTCGAATAATAATAAGGCAGAACAGTTGAAACTGGAGCAGCAGCACAGCCAGGTGGACTGGGGACAGCAAGGAGTCATCATGTCAGGTAGTCCTGGGGCATGGTCCTAGGGCTCAGGTCCTCCGAGAGAGAGAAAGAGAGAAGGAGAGAATTAGAGAACGCACACTTAGATTCACACAGGACACCGAATAGGACAGGAGAAGTACTCCAGATATAACAAACTGACCCTAGCCCCCCGACACATAAACTACTGCAGCATAAATACTGGAGGCTGAGACAGGAGGGGTCAGGAGACACTGTGGCCCACTCCGAGGACACCCCCGGACAGGGCCAAACAGGAAGGATATAACCCCACCCACTTTGCCAAAGCACAGCCCCCACACCACTAGAGGGATATCTTCAACCACCAACTTACCATCCTGAGACAAGGCTGAGTATAGCCCACAAAGACCTCCGCCACGGCACAACCCAAGGGGGGGGGGGGGGGGGGGGGGGCCAACCCAGACAGGATGACCACATCAGTGACTCAACCCACTCAGGTGACGCACCCCCTCCAGGGACGGCATGAGAGAGCCCCAGTAAAGCCAGTGACTCAGCCCCTGTAATAGGGTTAGAGGCAGAGAATCCCAGTGGAAAGAGGGGAACCGGCCAGGCAGAGACAGCAAGGGCGGTTCGTTGCTCCAGAGCCTTTCCGTTCACCCTCCCACTCCTGGGCCAAACTACACTCAATCATATGACCCACTGGAGAGATGAGTCTTCAGTAGAGACTAAAAGGTTCAACCTTTTATTCAACCTTTTATTCAGCAGTCCGAGCTGCACTTTTATGGCATGGTGCTGTCTACTGCTAATTCCGATGAAGAAGGAAACCATGTTGTCTTGTCATTGAACCGAAGCCAACAGGTTTTGTGTGAATGACAGGGTGTGTGATTCCTGCGTAGAAACACCACAGAGTTGAATTGGAGTGTAGGCTATGTCTTCTCATGGCTGTGCTTGGGGGATGTTTTATTTAGTTTGTGGCACCGCTTTACATGAAGTGTCATCTTTTACTTGGTAATTACATCAGCAGTTACAGAGTTGGTACCAGTATACTTAGTCATCTTTAACATCGGCTATAGACTGGGCATGTCAGTGAGCCAGTTTGAACTAAGGTGTGAGCACACACAATCATGCTCTATAACAGAGGCACTCTGATGCTGTCTGACTCTGATGCTGTCTGACTCTGATGCTGTCTGACAAACTGTTGTGATACTTCCCTGAATACACAGAAAGCTTCCCAATCTGTTGTACTGTAAAATCCATTGCCTTCACAGGAATATATGTATTTGAACTTAATAATATGTATTAAAAATGTTGCTATGTTTTGTGCAATTAACAGCTGGGATTTCAGTTGATAAGTTTGTTTATTCAGTGAAGGAGGGGTGGGGGTGTAACTAACACCATATTTGATTTTTTTTTCCCTTCCAGGTTGCAATCTTCTTCTTTTTTTTTTTACATTTCTGAAATCTGCCTTAAGTTCTTCTCAGATATGACACCGTGTCACAGCAGGAGGTAGAGAGGATAATGGACCAGCTGGAAAAATATGTCTTGAATGTTACTTCAGTTTCTAGTCTATTGATTCACTACAAGGACTGGTGGTTAAATGGAAGTGAGCTCGAATTTTAAATAGATCTATAAAAGAGTGGAAACGAAAATATCCTGTTGTTACCCACCCTTGTATTGGTGCAGAGCAGTACTGCAACGGCAGTAAAACCAACATCTGACTTATTGAAAGGGACATTGTGTACTTTAGAAGACGCCAACAAATCTCAATTGATTATACTGATATCTAATAAAGATTCAGTATATTTAGGGTGGGTGCAGCTGTAAAAAAGCATCTGATTACGTAAGCTTTTAACTTGAAAAGACCAAGATCAAGGCATATTTTTCGTCTTTCACGTTTGTGCGGTTGCTATGGTGTTAGCATCTCATGTTATCAAGATAAAGTTACAAGTAGGTTATAAGTAAGAGACATGTGGACATGTAATATACCCATTCTGAATATATGAAGACTTTTTTTTATTTGATTATAAATATGTAGATATAAAATATCAGATTTAAATGTATCAATGAATGAATTGAAAATGAATTTCTCCTGAATCGTTTGAATTAAAATATAGCTAAAGGAAACCCTGCTTTATGTTAGCAGGCCTACATGTGCTCATATTGAAAGACAAACTGGTTTGAGTGTGTATCGCACAAAGATTCAGTTGTCATGCAAATGAAATTGCTGTTATTTATTAGCCATTATTTCAGCCGTTTGAGTAGAGCTTGACTGCATCAGACCTACACACATACGTTTTTCCAGAGAATGAAACATGTTAAATCATTTGTGGCCTAAGAGACTCTAACATGTTCCTTTAGAGCCCTGCAAAAACCCAGCAGAGAAATAATAAATAATAGTACTGGACTTAGTCATGACATACCATGACATTAGGACTTTTTTGCATTCAATGAGCAGTTTATATTTCTTGACATGGGTTGATATTCTGATGTAGAGCTGGCATTCTGTTTTGGTTAAGACTAATCATGTATTGCATCTGGAGTGGAGGTCTGTGCTATGAGACCAAAGGCATTGCACAAGGTTTAAAAAATAACCTGATATTTCTACCCCTAATCAGTTTAAGATGAACCTCTGCTTTGTAATAAGTACTATTTGCTAGATCTATCAGACAAAACATCTTTGTAGACTTACAGAGCCATTAATATAGATATAATCATAGGGCTCTTCCAGAGGAGTCTGCCCTCAGAGGGAATTCCTATCTGGCCAAAGCCTGGCCCCCTTCAAAGCCCAAGTGTGACTTACAAATGGCTTACTGAGAAGGAGTGATGGACGACATGAAAGATGGCTGATGTTTCCCCACTGCATGGAATATTAATTATCTTCCAAGTGTTTCGTGAGACATGAGCACATGCAAAGACATGCACACAGTGTTAAACCACTGTTGTCATTCCACTGTGTAACTTCAGACATGCATTGCAAAAACATACATTTTGGAATTGATTGTATCGCATGTGCAACTGAATCAAGTGAGGGATAGGGCCCTTTTTTTTCTTTTTTTTTAATCTGGAAATTATTATCATGTTTTATGTGTTGTTATTTTTCAGTGTAAATATTTGATAGTTGCATATTTTAATTTCCAATGTTCTTAAATATTTAACACATGTAAAATTGTCCCTCAGTCCTACTTGAATCCACCCTCTTACGTTCACCTGACACCCCCAGAGGTCAAACAGTTTCCTCCCTCTGGAGTCAAGTCATTTTCTCAAGTAAAGAGGCCAGTCAGAATGACACAGTCAAACCTGTACCAGAATCCCCTGTCAAAACAAGTTGGGAGCTGCCTTTTGAAAAACATTGGCGCAATAGCTAACGCTTAATGCCTGGATGGCGACATTTCCCCACAATAAAAGACAGCTCCCGCGTCAAGCCTTGAGGATGTGAGATTGGGTCACTTCCACTGTCACTTTAGCAAACCTGGGTAAAGTCACACCAGCGTCTGGCCAACAGCCTCAACAGACTCATGCCTTGATGCATATTGCCACAAACAACTCTTTCCAGTTGTTCTAATACTGAAGTTGCTCTGTTTCAATCATTCCACCGAACATGAATTTTCAAGATCTAAGTCTGACACAATGAATGTCTTAATCAGACTGACTAAATATAAAATATTTGTCCATACTTGTCCATTTTTGGAAACCTGTTTGAAAAATGACAGGTTGCAGCCCAGTGTTACATGGTTTATGAGATTATTATTCATAAAAATAAACATACTGTATCTACTCAATTTAACACTTTTTAATTGAATTACTGAGAATATGTCTTCAAACATCACTATTTTCGTACAATAAACATGAAGTGATGCCATCAAAAAAATGCAAAGCTTCTGAACATTTTAAAAACTCTTTCTAAAAATCATACATGTAAGCATAAAATAATAAACAGGATTGTAAGAAATATTTGTTTAGTTTATAAGCTTTAACGTAACGGCTGTGTCGCTATTATGATGTGCTTATAGATGTGTAATATGAACATGTACAAAAAATGTCTTGATTAAAATGCTGAAAACAATGTTGATGCCCATCTGCATTTGTAATATGTGAGTTGTTGCTTGTCTTTACGTCCACCTGTATGTGGGTTTGATAAAACTACAGTATGTGAAAGGGAAAGGGGATGCCTTGTCTTACGCATTTAACCAAACCCCTCCAAATCAGACTGATGTACTGGATGCATGCGTGAATACACATGAAGCTGCATGCTCATGTATATTCTGACATGTGAGTACATATTTATGTGTCCACATTGTGTGGGTGTGTGCATGTACACGTGCGTGTAAATGTCTGTGTGTGAGTGTGTCCGTGAGTCCTTGTTTCTGTTTGTGCGTGTGTGCACATACGTGAATGCATGCATGCGCTTGTGTTTGTGTGTGTGTGTGTCTATGCATGCGCATAGCGTATGTGTGAGCGAGAAAGAGGTACAGCAGGGAATATGCTGGCCACTGGTAACCCACAGAGAGAGGGAGCGGTGGGCCATGGGCCACAGAGGCTGGGTGGCACTCTAGCTGAATTATACAGCTTGGTGAGTACCACTGAGTGTGACTCCACTTGCTGAAAGCAAGCACACAAATAAGATCTGGTGTCTCTGTGTGGTGAGTCGGCGAGCAAATGACCAACCATCAACCCATACTCAGGGCTGGTATGGCAAGAGAAGACCAGGAATAAATACAACTCTGCATCATCCTGTGTGGCTGCAGTCTCTACTCAAATATAAGTTCTGGGATCAGGCACAGTTTTCAGTTGTATCAGTTGAATTCACATCATGGCAAATACCATGCATATAGTGTAAAGCTGTGTGATGTATTCCAGCAAATACACTTTGTTGGCTGAGTAAAGTCAAACTATCATCCATTTACCACTGGCAGTTATGAAGAAAGCCTTTTACGTTAAAATTGATAATTGTCCATGAATTTTTTTATATTAGATACTTTTCAGTTTTTATTCTTAGTTGGTCTGTTTTTTACATTTTTTTAAAGGAAATGGTCATTTCCCACTGACCTGTGAAATCACTATTTTACAGCACTATGTCCACAAGCATTGTATTTATCCACGCACAGGAAGCAAACCCATAATTGTAAAATATTTTAATTGATGTTGTTCTATTTATTTCACTGCAAATTAAGCATTTAAATCAAATAATCTATTCCAGTTGTGCCCCAGAACACACTACAGCGTGGTTAATTAAAGCTATTAACATGAAAGAAACAAAAAAACATGTGGAACAGGAAAAACGTATATCATGTCAATTCTCAACAACGCTTGAGACATTGCAACACAATCTCAGTAGTGTCAACAATATATGTATCAAAATATGTATAAAAAATGCTGATATTGATCAACTATTTTAAAGTCTCAATCCTCTTCGAGTGATGTGGTTATTCATGCAGAGAATTTTCTTGTCTGTACTTGTTGTAAATGTATAGGAGGCTTCACAGATTGAAGGCTATGTAAAGGTTTAGCATTGGGGATGTCAGTGCCATCCCGCTGTTTATAAAAGGGCCTGTTGTTTTGCTAGAGAAAAATACATTATAGGGATGAAATAGAAGGGCATGCAGTAGGTTTCCGTGGAGTCATAAAATTACAAGCTCCATATTCTCACCATAAATGACCATTTACGGTCAGTGTGAATTCTACTATATCATCAGAGATATGGGACACAGACAGTAAAACACTGTCCTTGAGACACTTGCCATCTTCACTTGCCTTAACACAGCACCTCCACTGCCACCTACTGGGTTGAAGTTGACACTTCACCTCAACCGGGCCCCACCCACCCCTCCTCCCCACGTCTTACTTGAGGAATGGTAAAGTGATCTCCAGGGCCCTAAGTGCTTTTTGCTGTCAGTGGTGTTGACATGCGTTACAATAGAAGCCGCCAAGTTACCTTGCCAGAGGAGAGGAAGGAACCCGCTGGACTGCCTGAGCAACCACACTCCGTCTCTCCCAGGTCGCATGGGCTCTCCAAAGCTCATGTTAACCCTGACCAGATAGATAGGGAAGTGAGGAAAGCCCTGTATGCGCTATTCTTACATACAGGGGGACGTTAAACAAGGAGGAATTTCAGTTAACTTCATTGTTACTCATAAAATGGCTACTGCTGAGATATTACAAAGTCAGTTCACATTTATTTCCAGACGTGGATCAAATAAGAGTAGGAACAGGTCTTCCTCTGTGTATTTCACTGTACTGATGGATATTAGATCCATCCATTCTCTGTGGTACCTTATTGTCCTTTACAATACTGTAATGCAGTAAAAAGCTATATTTATAAAGAATGTTTTTCTATTAATTAATTATCAATAACTGCTTTTAAAACTGTTTGACCTGCTGCCAAAAGTGGTTTAAGTACCAATCAGAATCTACCATACTGTAACCATACAAGTATCTAGAACCTAATAGTGTAAGTTAGGGCTAGGGCTATGGCTAGAGTTAGGGTTATAGATGGAGTTGAGGCTAGGGCTAGAGTTAGGGTTATAGATGGGGTTGAGGCTAGGGCTAGAGTTAGGGTTAGGGTTATAGATGGGGTTGAGGCTAGGGCTAGAGTTAGGGTTATAGATGGAGTTGAGGCTAGGGCTAGAGTTAGGGTTATAGATGGAGTTGAGGCTAGGGCTATAGTTAGGATTATAGATGGGGTTGAGGCTAGGGCTAGAGTTAGGGTTATAGATGGGGTTGAGGCTAGGGCTAGAGTTAGGGTTATAGATGGGGTTGAGGCTAGGGCTAGAGTTAGGGTTATAGATGGGGTTGAGGCTAGGTCTAGAGTTAGGGTTATAGATGGGGTTGAGGCTAGGGCTAGAGTTAGGGTTATAGATGGGGTTGAGGCTAGGGCTAGAGTTAGGGTTATAGATGGGGTTGAGGCTAGGGCTAGAGTTAGGGTTATAGATGGGGTTGAGGCTAGGGCTAGAGTTAGGGTTATAGATGGAGTTGAGGCTAGGGCTAGAGTTAGGGTTATAGATGGGGTTGAGGCTAGGGTTAGAGTTGAGTTGGGTTGTGGACATGAAGCTAGAGTAGGGTTAGGGTCAGTTTGTAAATGATGTTGAAAACAGGCTCAGAAATGACCACTTTCCAGTGTGAATGGAATGATACGTTTTCCTTAGCAATTAAACCCTCTTGTTTTCTGCTTATCTTCAATCATTCCTCCATATAATACATTTGTTTCACATATTGTTACTGTCTTCGTATGGATTTTACGATTTTCAAAGGTGTGTTTATATTTCCATCAGCCTGCCTCCTAAAAACCAGACATATTTCCAGGCCCTTTAGTGAGATGGATATTATGGGAAAATCCCCCAACTGGAGAAGGAAACCATGGACACAAACAGAGGAGCGTTAAGGCTACCTGCTGTTTAAACAGATACTAGGAACCCACATAGTCGTGTCTGCAAAGGCACAGAACCTCGCTCCACTTCAGAAGTTTAACAGTCCCAGTGAGGACATTGGGTCTCTCCTGAGGAATAAGCAACTACTTGTCCAGAACAGCCTTTGGATCCGGGAGTGGACCGCCAGCAGTGATACGGAACCCCTTCTGATTGGCTGACGGACATGGAAAGGGTCCCCAGGGGAGCCGATGCTTAGGTGGTTCAGGAGATTGCCAGGCCGCTGTGCAATTAACTCAAATAATCTGGCAAATAATTCATTAACGTGTGTCAGACACCAGTAGAGAATGCAAATTAGGGGAAATGCAGTATCCACTGTAGGCTCCAGAGAGAGGGAAGTTGCAGAATTGTATACATTGGGTCAAAACAGATTTGAGAGAGATGAGCTCACACTATGTATTTGAATAGTTTTATACATACTGAATATGAACCCCCGATAAAATGATGAACAAAAGCAGCATCTGTGTTGTCGTTTAGAGTAATGGCATGGCAGGATCCATTACAGCTCCTTTCGACCTCACTACAGTGGGAAGCTCCTGTAACAAAGCACCTGTAGTCGACCCTGGGAAGGCATTGAACTTCGTGTGGGGGCCAGAATGTTCTTCCCTCTCACACAGCCATTGACTGGTCATGGACCCAAAGAGCAGTTGTAAAAATAGATGAAAAAACAATACCTGCTCAGGCATAGAGACGTCAGCAGGGGAGAGGGTCATCTGGAAAGGGTGAAAGTGTCACGCCCTGACCTTGTCTCTGATTGGGAACCATACTTAGGCAGCCCTTTTTCCCACCTGTCTTTGTGGGTAGTTAACTTTGTTTGTGGCACTATAGCCCTGTAAGCTTCATGGTTGTTTTTTCGTTTGTTGTTTTTTTGGCGACATTTTGAAATAAAAAGGAAAAATGTACGCTCACCACGCTGCACCTTGGTCTTCTTCCAGCAATGGCTGTGACAGAAAGGGTGAGGGTGTAAATGTAAGACTGCATGGATCAAAGTTAGATTTCATTCCTGATAAACCATGTGGTTGGACTCGAGCAAAACAAATGAAATAATCCATTTCTATTTTCGCTCTGGTCTGTTAATCACTATTATTTTTCTATTGTCATTCCAACATTTCCAAAGTGTTTGGAACAGAGGGACTGAGAGGCTCTGAGGTTGAACTGTCAGTCGTTCTGACTTCTCTGTGCACAAAACAGATGTCCCTGCTTCTCAGTCATACACTGGCCGAACAGCCGCCTCTAGGCTTAGCAGGCCTGACTAAGATAAGGGTTCAATCCAAAAAAAGAAGCATGAATTGAAAGGAAGGGGATAGAGAAATGTCTTATTGAGTGGTGGTTGGCTACGCAATGCTGCCGCGACCACCAACACTCCTTTTATAATGTCTACTTCTGTTATGTTGGAATACTGTCTTTATTTTCAAGACACATGAATGTGTCAATAAGTAGAAGGATTGGAAGGAGACCAAGCTCACCTCTCCAAAAATGTAACTGGTTGTTATTTCATGAGACCTACCCCTGCATTTCCTCTGCCTTGCTGCTAGTGTAAGAGGGTAATCATAATATATTAAACACTATGCAGGAAGCTAGTTTGCCACTGACCAGCTGCCATTGATGCCCCATGGCTCATAAAATAATATCCCCAATATCCAGGCAAGGTCAACATGGTCCAGCATTTCCACAGCACCTATTTGTTTGTATATACCTGAACCCCCACTTACCAACAGTACCTCTTTCACCCCAAAACCAAACAATTTCATAGAGACGTAGTGACATCACTTACACAAATATCTTTTTTAAAATCCAGGAACTTCCCGCTGTATATTTTATTTGGCCAAAGACAAGCTCAACGTCCAACACGTCACATGTCTTAGGGTCCGACTATTTAATGTAGAAACTCCAAAACTCACAAATGCTGTATGACCGAATGTTCCAGAGATGTACCAGTATACCAAACATGCAATATATCTGGCTCCAGTATACTAAACATGCAATATATCTGGCTCCCCTCTCCGAACACAATAGATTTTGTGGAATTGTTTGACCCAAATTTTCCAGCTGTCCTTATGGATGCTCCTACTGTTTTTCTGCCTGTTGGTGGCCTGAGCTCTAATCACCCTTCAGCTCCCTCTGAGGCCATAAATTATCCCGATGAGATGGCGCTTTGTGTTCCTAGTGCTGGGGCGCAGGGTGAATTCACAGCGCTGTATTTTGACAACCCGGACTTTAAATCATTGTTTTATGACAGATGGGAAAACTTCTACATGTTCACCGAGCTGATTTATGATCATTTGGGTCTGGAGGACACTATAATTTGCAAGTAATGTGAAAACAGATGGATAGAGAGATACCAAAGGGCAGACTGACCTATACATTCTCACTGCTGCTTACAAATGGCATCCATATGCTTCAGGAACTCTTCCAGTTACATCTCCATTAGTGTGTGTGTGTGTGTGTGTGTGTGTGTGTGTGTGTGTGTGTGTGTGTGTGTGTGTGTGTGTGTGTGTGTGTGTGTGTGTGTGTGTGTGTGTGTGTGTGTGTGTGTGTGTGTGTGTGTGTTCAGTAAAAGACGAGGGAGAATTTAGTGGGGAAGCAGGTTTCTGTTAGTGGGAGTTTGATATGCTAGAAAATCATTTACAGCAATTTCAAACTGTTAAATAAACATTATAATATATACTGTTACATTTACTCAACCTTGTTTTACTGTACATTAACTGTTATGACATTGGCTCACTTATAAAATGTTCTAATATTTATGAAAACATGTTTCATACAAATGATTTGAACTTGATTTATGGTTCAGCTTCCTATCTCAAATGAGGTATGAATAAAGGAAGTGACATCTGTGGAGGCATACAGAAATTGTTTTCCTTTCTGGTCAAATGTCAATTCCCCAAAAATTCAAAAGTTGGTCTATTTCATTTCCATCCCCTCAGGGTTACAGCCAGGTAAAGCACAGCAGCTTTGGCAAAGCTGATTTTCTGTGCGCTCTGAAACACCAAGATCACATTAGACACACTGTGATGCAGGTTAGAGTTTCCATGGGGCTTATGTGGAGGCAAAATATAGAAATTGTGTCTCTCTACCCGTTAAAGTGCGATAAAGATTGTTTCCTTAAAAATAGTATCCTGCACTTGTACTTAAGGGAAAGATACAATGCAACTCACTTTTTGAATGTTCTTACAGAAAACTTTGATACAAGTAGATAAACAGGGATAGTACGGGATAGTATCTGGAGTAAACATACAATATACGTACAATGAATGTTGACATGAGTACCCTGATATCGGGGAATTTGTGCCATTCTGAAAAAATTGTTGTCAAAAGTTTGGGGTCACTTAGAAATGTCCTTGTTTTGAAAGAAAAGCAATTTTTTTTTTGTCCGTTAAAATAACATCAAATTCATCAGAAATACAATGTAGACATTGTTAATGTTGTAAATGACTATTGTAGCTTGAAATGGCTGATTTCTTAGGGAATATCTACATAGGCGTACAGAGGCCCATTATCAGCAACCATCACTCCTGTGTTCTAATGGCACGTTGTGTTAGCTAATCCAAGTTTATCATTTTAAAAGGATAATTGATCATTAGAAAACCCTTTTGCAATTATGTTAGCACAGCTGAAAACTGTTGTTCTTTAAGAAGCAATAAAACCGGCCTTCTTTAGACTAGTTGAGTCGCCTCTTCACTGTTGACGTTGAGACTGGTGTTTTGCGGGTACTATTTAATGAAGCTGCCAGGCTCCGGGATGCTGGCCTTCTAGGCAGAGTTCCTCTGTCCGGTGTCTGTGTTCATTTGCCCATCTTAATCTTTTATTTTTATTGGCCAGTCTGACATATGGCTTTTTCTTTGCAACTCTGCTTAAAAAAGGCCAGCATCCCAGAATCGCCTCTTCGCTGTTGATGTTGAGACTGGTGTTTTGCGGGTACTATTTAATGAAGCTGCCAGTTAAGGACTTGTGAGGCGTCTGTTTCTCAAACTAGACACTCTAATGTACTTGTCCTCTTGCACAGTGGTGCACCGGGGACTCCCACTCCTCTTTCTATTCTGGTTAGAGCCAGATTGCGCTTTTCTGTGAAGGGAGTAGTACACAGAGTTGTACGACATCTTGAGTTTCTTGGTAATTACTAGCATGGAATAGCCTTCATTTCTCAGAACAAGAATAGACTGACGAGTTTCAGAAGAAAGTCTTTGTTTCTGGCCATTTTGAGCCTGTAATCGAACCCACAAATGCTGATGCTCCAGATACTCAACTAGTCTGAAGAAGGCCAGTTTTATTGCTTCTTTAATCAGAACAACAGATTTCATCTGTGCTAACATAATTGCAAAAGCATTTTCTAATGATCAATTAGCCTTTTAAAATGATAAACCTGGATTAGCTAACACAACGTGCCATTGGAACACAGAAGTGATGGTTGCTGATAATGGGCCTCTGTACGCCTATGTAGATATTCCATTAGAAATAAGCAATTTCCAGCTACAATAGTCATTTACAACATCAACAGTATCTACACTGTATTTCTGATCAATTTGATGTTATTTTAATGGACTTTAAAAAATCTGTATTTCAAAACAAGGACATTTCTAAGTGACACCCAACTTTTGAACGGTAGTGTATATTTTACAATAAAGAGAAGGGGGTGGAATTTAATGAGACTCGGTTTCAGACAACATCAAATCAGTTTGGAAATATATTAATAAAATAAAGGCATACAGCTTGGAAGCCCTCAGTGACTTGTCCTTTATGGCTTGTACTATGAGCATGTTCAGTGAACAGTGAATACTGTCTGGTGGAGCCATTGTATCCAGTCCAGTGAGGAGGACCACCCAACATGAGTCAGTGATTAAGTAAATACTCTTGCATGTACACATCCCCCTACTCACAGAGTAAACAGCGCTTTAACTCAACGGGTCTGATACAGTATCTGGGCTTGTCTCCAGATCAGAGAAGATGGCCAATGTCTACCCAGTCCTGTCCCGCTGTGATCCCCGAGTCTGCGCCTTTCCCCTCCTGTTTAGTCAGCCAACCAGCCAACTGCAGTATGGCAGCAAGTGTTGTGTGTGTGTCGTTAGGCTGGGCTGGGCTGGGCTAAACCTGGCAGAGAGCTGCATCTTCCATTGGAAGGCTGACTTACCACTCCAGCCAGCAGCCCCTCTGGAGCCAGAGGCAAAGCAATACCAATTCCCAGAGGAAACAAGGTTCCCACTGACGCCTGTGTCACTGACGGAGCCCCTCAGATGTCCCCACAAATACTACTAATACCATCCAAAGAGCATGGTGCATTTTGGGAGGGTACAGCACGCTCCTGCTGCTTCCATGTACTTTATCTCTCTGGGCATAGTATTGTGTTGTGTTTGTTATTGACTGCTGACTTTTTGGCTTCATAATGAAGCAATGCTGAACTCCTCCGATGAGGAGGAGTAGTAGGAAGGATCGGAGGACCAATGCGCAGCGTGGTAAGTGTTCATGATATTTATTATAACTCAGAACACTAAAGAATAAAACAACAAAGAGAATGAAATGAAACCGAAACAGTTCTGTCTGGTGCAGACACAAAACAGAAAACAATCACCCACAAATCAAGGGTGAAAACAGGCTACCTAAGTACGGTTCTCAATCAGGGACAACGATTGACAACTGCCTCTGATTGAGAACCATACCAGGCCAAACACAGAAATACCAACTCATAGAAAAACAAATATCCTGTCCCACATATCAAAACACTTCATCGTCCCTAAATCACATTCCCTCCTCTTTTTATCAGCCTGTTTAGACATCAAACTTGTCATCCAGAAAAACATCCCAAGGGCTTGGAAAGAACAAGCCAACTGGCCTCTTGGAGCACGCCTTTGATGAAAGAACCACATTTCTGTCCTACTAACAGGGACAGGCAATTTCCATTTTGACAACATGCACTGCTGATTACTGCCACACAGTGTGTCAGCGATCAGGATTACTATTTCCCATTCGCTGGGAACAAAATTCATCATCTTCTTTCTGCTTCCTGTGGGAGCAGCCAGACCCTGGGAGCCTACAACAGCCCCTGGACAAGCTGCTGTCAGTCCGCTCCACGCCACAAGGGTGAATCTGATTAAAGAGACAGAGGGCCTCGGTTTTCCTCTTTTTTTTATTGGGAACTCTTCCAACAATACAGTACCTTTGTCCTCTGTTTGAAACATCAGGAGCCCGTGAAAGCTGGCGAGAGCAATAGCCATTGACATGACAGTTAGTGACAGTTATATGTGAGAAGCCCGTTCGGAGAAATCTGTGTTTTAGTGGTCTTAGATGATTGTATCTACCACATTAACTTTTGCTTTCATAATGATTTACTGCTGCTTGGCGGGATGAGCTCAGTGAATATGTGTGGTTGGCTGCCAACACCGCTTTTTCCCCTGTTTTTTTCTGACTTTGTGGGCCCTGGAGATTTTTTTACTGTTCTAAAGCCATTTTGATTGGAAGCCAGGCAGTATAAAGCTGGAGGCAAGCTGTATATTGTCAGAAGGCCTCACAGTGCCTCCAAAAATAAGAAAGAGAGAGTGTGCGTGTTTGTCTATGTTTGAGATTGTGTGAGTTTGTTCATTGGAGACCGTGTGTATGTGGGTGTGCCTGTGGGAACTAAATACGGGAACTAAATACAATACATACTGTATATATCCTATACTAGATCCTTCAAAGTTCAAAGTTTAGAAACACTAATTGCCTATTTTCCAAGGACAAAGGCCTTAACTCAAATCAATTGGACGTGTAGTTCATATATTGGAGTACAGTACTTTCTGGCAATGCCATACCCTCATTAAGAACTTATACTGGTCGTATAGGCACTACTGTGTACATTCAGCCATGCCTCTGAATACCAAAAGGAAATAAATAGCCTCAATTACTCTCTTTAAAGTATTTACATCTTAACATTATTACACTTTTCTGTCAGCTGTGCTTACAGTTTACCACCAGATGTTAGTCGCTGTGATCCATCTTGAGGAACAGCCTGGTTTTTTACAAAGGCCTGGCCGGGCGGCCACTGCTGTTATTTTAAAGGGAGAGAGGTGAAGACCTGGTGGAGCCCTGGTTCCTCTGGGACCAGCTGACCGGAGGACCGATGGTCAGGGCCGTGACCCACAGAACCCACGCTGGGCCTCGCTCCTTTATAGGAAGGCCTGAAGAGGGAAAATGTGGAAGGAACATGTGATTACAGGTGAAGGAAATGGATTCTGTCAGTCCAAAGAGAATAAATAAGATATTAAAGAGATTGTCAGAGATGATTTATTTCAGTTGGAATTTGTTTGATTGTTTATGTTTATTCCACATGTTTTAATCAGTATCATAAGTCATTTGAATGCTGAGAGTTTCAGACTATAGAATATCTATCTTCCAAGGAATGGCTCAGGACGTTGTTTGCACGATGAAAGATTATTTTAGCAATAATACTTGATAACGTTACGTTTAACAACTTTAGATTCTACAAAACAATAAAAGAAAGTTGCTAGTGAAAGTCAGGATAATCACTTGTCACTTGTACATAACTGGCGCGTTCTCGTTTTCTCACTTTCTTCCTGTCGCAAGGCATTCTTGTACTTGCAGTCTATAGCGTAATCCAACACTAACCAATACAACAGAAATATGTACATAGTTCTCTAAACTCCATCATATGAATTCTAATACAATTACTCATAAGTATGTAAATATCTGTAAAAAAAAAAATATTTCGATACAGCCCAATTAACTGTAAACATTAACTCTGTAACCCATTAAAGTTACAACACAGACATTGTATTGTCAGAATACACACCATCAATTTTCAAATACCTGGTCCTGACTGTACCATCTAGTGCTCATATATAACAGTGTTCACGTCTGGAGATGTTGACAAGTGTGTTGTGACCTCTAGTGGTCCAGTCTTGTCCTCTCTGCTGAAGCCTGCTGTGGCATACAGAACTGGTGAGACGACCAGTGGTTAATTACAAATGCTGCTGAAGAACATGAAGCACATTGGGGGACTGACAGTGCTCTCTTTAATGATTAAAGGGCTCTCTCCTGAACTCTACAATCTTGTACGTCACAATCCACCTCATTGAACCAGACTCAATTTGCAGCCTTATGGTAAAAGTACTTCATCTCTCCTAGTAGGGAGGGAAAGATATTAGACTGTGCACTGAATACTGCATTTAATGAGCAAAAAATGTTGTCCAATATATGTTGTAGTGAAGGAGGTCTTAGGTCACTTGCCGAAATGTTGTCTGAAATTATATTCACATCCAGATCTACAGTGCCTCCAGAAAGTATTCATTCTTGACTTATTCCACATATTGTGTTACAGCCTGAATTCAAAATGGATTAAATAGATGTTTTGTCTCACCCATCTACACACAATACCTCATAATGACAAAGTGAAAACCTGTTATTAGAACATTTTGCATGTTTTTTGAAAAAGAAATACAGAAATATCTCATTAACATAATTATTCACATCCCTGAGTCAATACATGTTAGAATCACCTTTGGCAGCAACTAAAGCTGTGAGTCTTTCTGGTTAAGTCTAAGAGCTTTGCACACCTGGGTTGTACAATATTTGCAGATTATTCTTTAAAAAATTCTTCAAGCTGTCAAGTTGGTTGTTGATCATTGCAGCCATTTTCACGTCTTGCCATGTATTTTCAAGCCAATTTAAGTCCAAACTCTAACTAGGCCACTCAGGAACATTTAATGTTGTCATGGTAAGCAACTCTTGGGAGCCAAGCCAAGCCGAGCCAACTCACTTGGGAGCCAAGCCCATCCATTGGGGAGCCAGGCCCAGCCAATAAGAATGATTTTTTCCCCCACGAAAGGGCTTTATTACAGACAGAAATACTCCTGCGTTTCATCAGCTGTCCAGGTGGCTGGTCTCAGGCCGGTTGGACGTACTTCCCAAATTCTCTAAAACAACCCTAGAGGAAACTTATGGTTAAGAAATTAACATTGAATTATCTGGCAACAGTTCTGGTGGACATTCCTGCAGTCAGCATGCCAATTTTACGTTCCATTAAAATGTGAGACATCTGTGGCATTGTGTTGTGTGACCAAATTGCACATTTTAGAGTGGCCTTTTATTGTCCCCATCCCAAGGGGCACCTGTGTAATAATCATGCTGTTTAATCAGCTTCATGATATGCCGCACCTGTCAGGTGGATGGATTATCTTGGCAAAGGAGAAATGTTCACTAACAGGGATGTAAACAAATGTGTGCACAATATTTGAGTGAAATAAGCTTTTTAAGTATATGGAAAAATATTTTATTTCAGCTCATGAAACTCAGGACCAGCATGTTGCGTTTATATTTTTGTATACAACGTTGATCAATCTTTAGTATTCTCCTATCACAGCCATTAAACTCTGTAACTGTTTCAAAGTCACCATTGGCCTCACTGTGAAATCCCTGAAAGGTTTCCTTCCTCTCCGGCAACTGAGTTAGGAAGGACGCCTCTATCTTTGTAGTGACTGGGTGTATTGATACACCATCCAAATATAATGAATTACTTCACCACGCTCAAAGAGATATTCAATGTCTGCTTTTTTAAATTATTATCCATCTACAAATAGGTGCCCTTCTTTGCAAAACATTGGAAAACATCCCTGGTCTTTGTGGTTGAATCTGTGTTTGCTCAACTGAAGGACCTTACAAGGATGAGGAGTCATAAAAGAAATCATGGTAAACCCTATTATTGCACACAGAGTGAGTACATGCAACTTATTATGTGACTTGTTAAGCAAAGGTTTACTCCTGAACTTATTTAGGCTTTTGTAATTTGTAAACATGTCTACAACCAGAATTCCACTTTGACATTATGGGATATTGTGTGTGTGGGCCAGTGACACAAAATCTCAATTTAATGCATTTTAAATTCAGGCTGTAACACTTTTTTTTTGTTGTTGGAAAAATTCAAGGGGTGTGAATACTTTCTGAAGGCACTGTATCACAATATCAATGAAACTATTTTCTAAATGTAATTCACCTCTTATTGCCTACACCCTATTGACTGCTTCTATACACACTAAGCCGACTGCAGAAACCCACAAACTCCCCTCACTCCCACCACCCCCCACCGCACCAACCGTTTTATTATTAAAGTCCAAATACAGTCTTCAGTGTGGAGCCCGTCGAGCCGTGCAGCAGACAAACAGAGCCCTGTTCATCTCTGTTTTCCCTGGCCATCCTCAAACGCTCCTCTGTTACATCACCCATAATCCCATCTTTCAACAGGAAAGTGCCAGTTATGCTGCCTTTGCCTCTCATGGCACACCAGATAGCGATCACATCATGTAAAGCCATTTGTTTTGAGACTTTGTGTTGGTGACCACCCATGTTTAAATGCGGCTCTGGCCCTGGCTCCCGATGATGAGTTTTCCTAACCTCCGTCATAGGCTGGCAGGCTGCACAGAGCAGCTGGTTTACCTCACACCCCATACCCCAGGCAGGGCCGACCTTCCATTTTCCAGCCAGCATATTTGTTCATCTTCACCCTGATTCCTGTAAGTCAGAGATCTGATGTGCAGGTCAAAGGAAAAGGAAATGGCAATCCCAGCTGAGAACGAGGATATAACCTGTTAACATTCTCGGCTGTGGGTGGGAAAAAACTGATCGCTCAGTTATTCCTCTCTCTCCGGGAGGTGGTTTTCTTTTCCAAAGGCAACACTGAGGGGCTGGGATGTGAATGTATTCTGCGTGTGCATATGAGTATGTGTGGTAGTGGTGCTGTGAGTACATGGACGGGAGTACTGCATGTGGGAATAGTTGATATATTGTGATTAGTGACGTACAATGAATGTTGCAGTCTGTTGTAAATGTGGTACATGGCAATCCTCCTGGGTTCTTACAGTCTCTTGCAACAAAAGGGACAGCATTAAACCCATCTACATGTGGCACATAGCATGACATCGTGTCATTATTTGAAGTACTAATCAAACTATTCAACTATTTAGGAGCAGGTTTTCTACCGAAAGGCAAACTCTCAAATTCAAACAACCCTTTCACCCATTGAAAAAAATGGTGTTGTTGACTGCTCTGCTCGCAGATGTCATTTCCAGCACATGGTTCTGTGAAGTCATTTATCTGAAAGATAATCCTAGTTTTGTGAATCCTTTAACCTTTTACTCCTGCTTGGTAGTCTTAAACAAATCTACTATGAAACAAAAGTGTACACCTCACACACATGGTTAAGGGCTTAAAAAAAGAACACACCTGTACCATGTCAGATATAGAGTTAAAATGTGTTCAATTTTGAGTTTGCATCCCAATATTACACTTTATATACATCACTGAAGACTGAAATATAACAAAACCATTTGAAATAGAAAGACCGGATTTTCAGCGTTTTTTATTTTTATAGAATGTTTATTTATTACGAAGTTATGAAAAATATGAATAACATTCCACCCATGAGGCGACTAGACGGTGATTTGGTCATTTGAGTTCAGCATTGGGCTACTTTTAGTGAACTAGATCCCTTTTCTCCTTCCATAAGAGGCTCACATGGTAGCTTTTGAAGTCAATGTTTTCCAAATAAAAGCAGGAATTCGCAATGATTTATGACAATTTAGACAAGTGGTTAACAGAGAGTAGGATATGGAAATACTGCTTTCATGTGAAATACACAGACGACTCCATGTTGCCTTTAGTGACCACTTAATCTATTGGCAGGCCCACCTCGCTGGTCTGTCAATTGCACAGGGTTCCTTTTCACCGGCCACACTGACTACTTTACTTCCAAATGAACTTGACAGTTATTGCTGGCTGCAAGTCAGTGGGCCTCTGAGCAATGACACGACACACTCGATCTCTGTCGTGGACAGAAATACGGATGAGACTGTTTACTGTTGTGCCCTGATGCAATAACACAGCCGCTTCACTCGCTGACAACCTAGAGGATCAATTACCGTCAAGGTATCAATACGCAGACACAGATGAATGTCCGAGGTTCATGTAAAAGCTGAGAATAATATATTATACAGCAATGTGATAATGAATATTGCAGAAGCAAATGTGGAATTCAACAGAGAGTAAAATAGTAAATCATAAACTAACGCAAATTTAGTCGTAATACATTTTTGGCATAGTCCTTTTGTAGATGCAGGTTAATTAAATGAGATTTTTGACCTGACAATGGTATCCATATCTATCCATGTCTAGAATTCCAGGTTAGGTTTAAAGTGCCTGTGTATAAAAAAGATGGACCTGGATAATAGCAGCTAGCTGTCCTCATTTATGACATGGTGAAAAGGCTAATGGAGAGTGGGAAAGGATGTCAGGGGCCGCGGAGAGCGGGACCTTTGGCCCAGCTCGTCTCTCCCCTCATCTCTCAACATCACTGAACCTGTTTTCTCATCCCAGAGGTGGGAATGGCAGCAGATGACCAGAGGTCAAACTAGCGCGCAGGCATGAATTTTTCACCGCCATATTTTCTTGGGTAAATAATCAAACTGAGCATACCATACCACAGATGGCAGCTTATAAATCTTGGATTGGAAAATAAATACATAGGTTTTAGAAAAACAGGACCCCCCCCCCTCAAAAAAGCAATGTATTTTTGTTTTTGAAGCTTCTCAACCACACATGTGAAATCTGAGTAAGTAAGCCAGTGTGCATCTGAACCCTCACAAAAAAATCTGCTTGTAGGTCCACTATGGAATACACAGTTTGTTTATGCAGTTAAGGTCACTGAAAGTTGGTGTTATCCATACTATACTGAACAAAATTATAAATGCAACACGCAACAATTTCAAATATTTTTTTTACAGTTCATATAAGGAAATCGATTGTAATAAATGTAGTAGGCCCTAATCTATGGATTTCACATTACTGGGCAGGGGCGCGACCATGGGTGGACCTGGGAGGGCATAGGCCCAACCACTTGGGAGCCAGGCCCAGCCAATCAGAATACGTTTTATGCCCACAAAATGGTTTTAATACAGACAGAAATACTCCTCATGTGGCCTCAAGTGGTCTGCAGGTGTGAGGACGGTTGGACATACTGCCAAATTCTCAAAAATGACGTTTAGAAATGACCATTAAATTCTCTGGCAACAGCTCTGGTGGACATTCCTCCAGTCAGCATACCAATTGCACGCTCCCTCAAAACTTGAGACATCTGTGGCATTGTGTTGTGTGACAAAACTGCACATTTTAGAGTGGCCTTTTATTGTCCCCAGCACAAGGTGCACCTGTGTAATGATCACGCAGTTTAATCAGCTTCTTGATAAGCCACACATGTCAGGTGGATGGTTTATCTTTGCAAAGGAGAAATGCTCACTAACAGGGATGTAAAATTTGTGCACAACATTTGAGAGAATGAAGCTTTTTGTGCATATGGAACACTTCTGGAATCTTTTATTTCAGCTCATGAAACACGAGACCAACACTTTATATGTTGCGTTTATATTTTTGTTCAGTATTTAACAGGTGTCTCCGTTAGAGCAAATTAACTATGATATATTTTCAGTAGTTAATGTATTTATTGCCATCATACATTTCAGAGGGAAAACCTGCAAGATCAGAAGTAGCATACCTTGAGTACATTAGATGTTTTATGCAGGAATCCCTGCTTTGATGGTCTACCGGCCTCATGCCAGGTAACCTTGGGGAAGCGCCAGCATCTCAGTGGGTGTGAAGCCAAGTCGTGCCGCTCATAATGGATTCCACTGGCAAGGACAGGAGGGCATCGCAGGCAGGAGTCCCCACAGGCCTTACATTTTTGCTGAGTCGTCTTCCAGCTATCTTCTTTTAAAAAACCATGACGTGTGCCGGTCATGTTGCTGGAGTTAACGGGATCACCTTTAAAAACATGTTAAGAACTAATGGCTTCCTGAAATCACATTGGATTAATATTGAATGTTTTGGCAGGACATCACACACATTCCTCCTGTGATACACTTTACATGGATATTTATCAGCTTACCAAGATACAGTAAATGTCAACCTTTCGATGAGTCATGTTGGGTCCACTCCTATAATGTACACAAATGAAAGCGCATAGAGGGATTTTTTTATAAAGCTTAAATGACAACAAGGTGTGATGTTTTAAGATCTGACAATATAACTTTGTCCTCTTCTTCATGTAAGGAACCTGCAGTGAAAATGTCTGTAGTTGCACCTAGGGCCTAGGGCAAATGATACAGTTGATGTATCATTTGAGTTTGAAGGCCTACCTTCAAACTCAGCGCCTCTTTGCTTGACATCATGGGAAAATCAAAAGAAATCAGCCAAGACTTCAGACAATGAATTGTAGACCTCCACAAGTCTGGTTCATCCTTGGGAGCAATTTCCAAACGCCTGAAGGTACCACATTCATCTGTACAAACAATAGTACGCAAGTATAAACACCATGGGACCACGCAGCCATCATACCGCTCAGGAAGGAGAAGCGTTCTGTCTCCTAGAGATTAATGTACTTTGTGCGAAAAGTGCAAAACAATCCCAGAACAACAGTAAAGGACCTTGTGAAGATGCTGGAGGAAACGGGTACAAAAGTATCTATATCCACAGTAAAATGAGTTCTATATCGACATTGGCAAGGAAGAAGCCACTGCTCCAAAACCGGCATAAAAAAGCCAGACTACGGATTGCAACTGCACATGGGGACAAAGATCGTACTATTTGGAGAAATGTCCTCTGGTCTGATGAAACAAAAATAGAACTGTTTGGCCATAATGGCCATCGTTATGTTGGAGGAAAAAGGTGGAGGCTTGCAAGCCCAAGATCACCATCCCAACCGTGAAGCACGGGGGTGTCAGCATCATGTTGTGGGGGTGCTTTGCTGCAGGAGGGACTGGTGCACTTCACAAATAGATGGCATCATGAGGGAGGAAAAGTATGGGGATATATTGAAGCAGCATCTCAAGACATCTGTCAGCAAGTTAAAGCTTGGTCGCAAATGGGCCTTCCAAATGAACAATGACCCCAAGCATACTTCCAAAGTTGTGGCAAAATGGCTTAAGGACAACAAAGTCAAGGTATTGGAGTGGCCATCACAAAGCCCTGCCCTCAATCCTATAGAAAATGTGTTGGTAGAGCTGAAAAGGTGTGTACAAGTAAAGAGGCCTAGAAACCTGACTCAGTTAAACCAGTTCTGTCAGGAGGAATGGGCCAAAATTCACCCAACTTATTGTGGGAAGCTTGTGGAATGCTTCCCGAAACGTTTGACAATTTAAAGGCAATGTTACCAAATACTAATTGATTGTATGTAAACTTCTGACCAACTGGGAATGTGATGAAATAAATAAAAGCTGAAATAAATCATTCTATTATTCTGACATTTCACATTCTTAAAATAAAGTGGTGATCCTAACTGAACTAAGACAGGGAATTTTTACCCGTATTAAGTGTCAGGAATTGTGAAAAACTGAGTTGAAATGTATTTGGCCAAGGTGTATGTAAACTTCCGTCTTTCCAACTGTATGTGTGTTTGAATGGAATCAGAATGATTCCCCTTTAATAGGCAAACACAACGTTTTTAATGCAGAAGAGCCATATGCTTTTATTTTCATCATATTTTTCATCTAGATACTCTGCAACATGTCTTGTTGACTTGAAAATGGTCATCTTCTTCTTGCCCATTAAATGTTGATGAGGAAAATGAACGAAGGCGTATTTGCAATGCAGAGATACTTATTAACCAGCCAAACCCAATCAGTCAAGTATGTGGTGGCAAGCACCTGCCTTCTGCCATTTTTAATAACCCACCCCTCTCTTATTGCTCTCCCTCTTATTTACTCTCTTCCAAATTATTTTTTGTCCTTCGTTTACAAAGATAAATGAGGAGATTAATATATATTGAACTAATCTGGAGGCTAGCTGGGAGGAGAGTAAGATCCTGGATAGTATTTCCCTCAGGTAACCATATGCAGGCTCACTGGATTAAGAGTCATTTGCAGTAAGGCTTAACTGAGATCCAAAGCCATTAGCAGAACATCGTTTTATAAAGAGTAGAAGGAGGAGGAGGGAGTTTTTTAATTGCCTTCTGTTGATTAGAATTCAAGGCAGCAACAGACTCCACTCACACCTTCGAGAAGTCAACTCTGAATAGCACCCCAGCAACAAAATGGCGTCCAAGCTACAATCCGTTTCACTCCTTTAATTACTTCTATTAGAGATATTTCAATATTTTCCTATATTTCAAACTGTAGGTTTTAATGAAGTCACATACTGTATATATCATTGAATAAAATGGTACTAAAAACACAGTATTTGGACAATGAGAAGGGGGTCACATCATTGAATTTTCCTCAATGCAGTAAAAGAACACTGGATAGCCTCAATTACACAGCCTCAATTACACATAAAGCCCATCATCTGAGCTACACCACAAACAGTGCATTCAGAAAGTATTCAGACCCCTTCCCTTTTCCACATTTTGTTACGTTACAGCCTTATTCTTAAATGGATGAAATCATATATATATATATATATATTTTAAATATCTTATTTACATAAGTATTCAGACCCTTTGGTACTAGACGCGAAATTGAGCTCAGGTGCATCCTGTTTCCATTGATCATCCTTGAGATGTTTCTACAACTTGATTGGAGTCCACCTGTGGTAAATTCAATTGATTGGACATGATTTGGAAAGGCACACACCTGTCTATATAAGGTCCCACAGTTGACTGCATGTCAGAGCAAAAACTAAGCCATGAGGTTGAAGGAATTGTCCGTAGAGCTCCGAGACAGGATTGTGTTGAGGCACAAGACCTGGGGAAGGGTACCAAAAAATGTCTGCAGTATTGAAGGTCCTCAAGAATACAGTAGCCTCCATCATTCTTCAATGGCAGAAGGTTTTAACCACCAAGACTCTTCCCAGAGCTGGCTGCCCGGCCAAACTGAGCAATCATGGGAGAAGGGCCTTGGTCAGAGAGATGGCCAACAACCCGATGGTAACCCTGACAGAGCTCCGGAGTTCCTCTGTGGAGATGGGAGAACCTTTCAGAAAGACAACCATCTCTGCAGCACTCCACCAATCAGACCTTTATGGTAGAGTGGCCAGACGGAAGCCACTCCTCAGCCCACTTGGAGTTTGCCAAAAGGCACCTAAAGGACTCTCAGACCACAAGAAACAGGATTTTCTGGTCTGATGAAACCAAGATTCAACTATTTGGCCGAAATGCGAAGCGTCACATCTGGAGGAGACCTGGCACCATCCCTACGGTGAAGCATGGTGATGGCAGCATCATGCTGTGGGGATGTTTTTCAGCAGCAGGGACTGGGAGACTCGTCAGGATCGAGGGAAAGATGAACAGAGCAAAGTACAGAGAGATTCTTGTTGAAAACGTGCTCCAGTGCGCTCAGGACCTCAGACTGGGGCGAAGGTTCACCTTCCAACAAGACAACAACCCTAAGCACACAGCCAAGACAACGGAGGAGTGGCTTCGGGACAAGTCTCTGAATGTCCTTGAGTGGCCCAGCCTTAGCCCGGATTTGAACCCATGTCTCTGGAGAGACATGAAAATAGCTGTGCAGTGACGATCCCAATCCAACCTGACAGAGCTTGAGACGATCTGCAGAGAAGAATGGGAGAAGCTCCCCAAATACAGGTGTGTCAAACTTGTAGTGTCACACCCAAGAAGGCTCGGGGCAGTAATCGCTGCCAAAGGTGCTTCAAGAAAGTACTTAGTAAAGGGTCTGAATACTTATGTAAATGTGATATTTTCGTTATTTTATTTTTATACATTTGCAAAAATGTCTAAACAGTTTTTGCTTTGTCATTATGGGGTATTGTGTGTAGATTGATGAGGCGGGAAGAATGATTGAATCAATTTTAGAATAAGGCTGTAATGTAACAAAATGTAGAAAACGTCAATGGTCTCAATACTTTCCTGAATGCACTGTATGTCTTTAGGAATTCATACACCCATTGGAAGCCAATGTGGTGTATTGGATCCACATGTCTTGCATTGTCTGAGAGGCAACGAAACACACATGATTTGTTACATTTGCCTGACCATGTCTTTGTGCCAGTGACTGTGAACTGTCTGGTTGTAGTGCAGTCTGCAGTGAATAGACAACTAACCACTACAACCCCTGTCATACACTTTAGTAAACACAAGATGGTGCTACAGAATAAGATTTTCTGCAGCAACTATTCAACATGCCTTTCATTAAAATCTTATGTAACATTTTTTTTACTAGAGCTGTATTTTGTAACTTTTTCCTTTTTCAAGAAATACATTATAAATATAATACATAAATATTAACCAGGATCAATTTTTATCATTTATATTAACTTATTAATGGATATGGCTTCTTCTGCATTGTTGTTAAATGTGACGCGAAACAAATGATTAACTCCATGTTGCATCGTGCCTAAGAACAGCCCTTAGCGGTGGTATATTGGCCATATACCACACCCCTCGGGCTTTATTGCTTAAGTATACTACTGCATGAATGAACTTATAACTATACATTCATAACAGACAGGCCTACAGAGACAGCTAGCAGTGCTTTCTCTGGTGATAGTGTCCATATAGAGGAGGATGTCAACCCTGGTCCAAATGGTGTCTAATCAGAGAGCAGCTCCTGAGCTAGGCAGTAATCATGACAAGTGGCCATCCACTGAATGAGAGAGGGGCTTTAAAGCACAACACAGCTGGTGTAAAGGTGTTCCCAGAGCACACAGCCAGCAGCAGGTGTGGGGGCCTCACTGATGCGACCAGTGGGTTATGGCTTTATTCCTCTTCATTTCCCCACTCTGCCCACCTTTCTGTCACTGCAGCAGCAGCCAGAGGAAACCACCTGTCAGAACTATGATAACAGGAGAGGAGAACTCATGCACACTGAGAGGGAGGTGAGGAGGATGCAGCAGTCCCTTGTCATATGTCCAGAAAAACTAGTGAGCTGAAATTACATTTCACTGGATGTCCACTGGAGAGCGCTGTTCACTACAATATGAAACTGTTTCTTCTGGGAAACCAGATACTTCCTGTATGTTGAGAGTTTGTCACTCACTCAGAAACATACAAGTCTTTCATCTCCAGATGAAGAAATTCTCCAATGTCTGATTTTGTAATTGGTGTCAAACACCAACACATGAAAGTGTTTCATCACCAGGCCAGGTTTTCATTTACGAGATCCAACTAAACTCATCTTGATCCACAATTGCCCTATACAAATGTATGTTTTACTTTGTTCAACATAAAACAACATTATTTGCAAGTATTATTTCAATATTGACCTTGCACTAAGCAAAGATGCTTCCTCACTGTCCATATTGCCAGATTATCAGAAAGATATTGCAGCTGAAGTTGTATACAATACTTGTACTTTGTTTGCCAAGACTGGGTTGGCTTAACGGTTATATAAACACAATGAACAGTGAGTATTTTCAGTCTGATTCACCAACATTGCATTTAAATCCAGAGATCAACAGCCAGCTCTATAAGTGCTGTATTTTCAGTGTGTGAGAATCAGTAAGTCCGTAGATCCCTGAGCAAACAGGCTTTTTATCACATGCTATACAGAGCTGTGCTGAAGGCTTCAGGGTCTACAATTCACAAAACTCATCGAACAAACATTCAGTGCTGCTGTAGGCAAGTGCACGTACGATGTGCAATGCTGTTATTGCCAGGCGGTAGTACTGTACATTATTTCAGTTTAGGGATTAGAAAAGAAGCAGTCACATTCATTATGAGTAATACACTTGTTTTCAATATTTTAGTCTTTGGCTATTGACTGTAGCACATGAATACCTGCTTTACCTTTTATAAATGCACAGTTCTCATCACCTTATCCAAAACTGTTGTCATAAGTAGACCATAAATCAGGTGATGGTGTAGTTTCATTGCTTGACACATATTAAGAAATGGTTCAGTATTTATAAATAGGGTGGCACCATCTTTAAACCAGGGGCTTTACCACCTTTCCAACACCTTTGGCACGAGCTATCTGGCAATGAGTCCAGCACCGACTCCCACCTGTGCAGTACAAAGGTGAGCCCTCCTCTTTTCACCAGCAACCTTAAAACTAATCTTAATTCATTTCACTTTCAATTATTTTCCCATATAGTCCCCACTTGACTCTCACTCTCTCAGCATGTTAATGTTGATGAGTGATGATTTAGTGTCAAATCCCTCAATGTGCCATCACATCATGGAATTGCAGTAGATATCATGCCAAATGAATGATATGAGTGGTTACAGGTGCATACTGTGATCATTTTAGGGCACATTGGGGCATTAAGAAATGAATCGTCATCAAACATGAAGCATGGGTACTCACCATTTAATTTAACAAAGGAAAAGATATTATGTCCCATTCTATAAAAAGAGCCACGTCATAGGTTAGTTTCCATAGGCCTATTCCAAAATCCAGCAGAAAGTTATAGCAGTGAGGCCCTAGCCCCATATTATTATGATGCTCAAGATTCATCACCAATCTTTGCTTTCCTTTTCCACCTACAACTAGCCAAATGTCAATTAACATAGCAGTAAAGTTAGTAGCAACTAGAGAGAAAACATACTGACTCCGCCGTGTGAAGCTACAAATGAACTGCCTTTTTTGCCGCGACTAGCCGGTGTTGTGCAACTTCTGGTATTACGATTGGTCACGCGGTTTACAACAGTAGCAAAATCATTAGCAATGGTTTGAAATTGAATTTATGGCATGTTTCTGTATTTGCAAGCTAGTTAGCAGTTAGCAAGCTATTGCCCCCCCCAAAAAACAAAGATTGCATAGTACCTGGATAGCCAACCAAGTACATACTTTTGTTAGAGTTAATGTAACCAACCTTTCTAACTAATACAGCCAGTATCCAGTGGGCCTCAGCATCATAAAGTTGTGGGGACTGATATTACACCGACAATACGTGTTGTCATCTCACATCCCAGTAAGAATAATGGCTAATTAATTATCTCTATACTATTACACTGTAGCCTAACTATAACAGAACTTGAATAACTTTTTGATTTATGGATCAAGTTAACTGACTCAGTTGGTAGCTATTGCATGGTGCTTTCAACATCCTGGGTCCGATTCACACAGGGGACACCCATAAGAAATTGTGTGCACCCATTGCTGTAAGTCACTTTGAATAAAAGTGTCTGCTAAAATGTAATGATATTATTATTACTATATAATATAAGACTACTCCACTGATCAGTGTGCCTTCCCATTGTTCCATTCCAGCCAATCACATGATGGCGATGCTGCCCATTCAGGAAAGTAATGTCGTTTAGTTAATAACCATAAACGGATGTTTCCATGCCACAGGAAGTCTGGCCAAACAAATTAGCAGTCAAATTAGCAACAACATCTGTGCGAGTCGTTAATGCAATTATATTTTCAAAGATGATTCAGAAAAGATGTGGCCGCAGATGTAAATACCTTCTTTTCATTTTCCTCTTTTAAAATGGTTATAATAGTGATGACTATTGTGATGAATAGTAAAATATCATTCACGGAATCAATATCTATTTCCATATGACGTGACAATGATAATACACCGGTAAGCCCATCCAGATGGTCCGACTGGGACCGGCCGTTTAGGATCCTGCCGTTGAGTCGTGCCCATGAAAACACACCATACTGTAAATCCTTGTAAATAGTGTAGCCAACTGTCCTTCCAGGTACTAGAGATACCAAGCAACTGCCATCAACTGCCATTTGACATACAGGTAGTCACCATTTTGTTTTCATGTTGCCCGCATCCAGTACTGTCAGCTCAATTATGAAAGGAAGCCACCGGGGCTTGCTGAGCATAGCCGATTTGTTTACTACCCGCAGAGGTCAGATACTTCCCTATACAGCAGCATGATAAAACATATATACACACATCTCCAGTGTTTTATGAATACTTCTTGAACTAAAGAAGTTTTCTGGTCACATGTTCCCTGTGGACCTATGTTCTATGGCATCTGCAGAAGCCTTTGGCAGCACTATACAATATGAAGGGAATAAATAGCTGTGTTTGTAGGGTTTCGCTTGGGGTCTTTCCATGGTGCCAAAGTGGGCCTCGTCTTCAGCCACGTGTGACCGGGGCACTTACTGGCTCACACTAATGACCCTAATTGGGAAAGTGGGTTCCATTCGGGGTCACTGATAGACTGACTGGCATGTGTGGAATGTGGCTGGGCAGCCCTCTACTCTCCCATTGTCTGGGTCATGCTATCAATTAGCTGCCTGCAATGGACACCTTTAGTGGAGGAGAGACTAAAAGTTGTCCAGTGACAGATGCTGTCTCCATGTTATGTTACTAACTAGTAGTAGCTGGTGAGTAACAGAGTTGATGTGATGACAGACATCCATGTTGCTTCACTTGACCCAAGTTTCTGCGATTTCCACATGGTTCTCTAAAAGCATTTATTTGGTCATCTAAGAGTGACTTAGGAATAAATATTTTGTATTTTATTTATTTATTTCACCTTTATTTAACCAGGTAGGCAAGTTGAGAACAAGTTCTCATTTACAATTGCGACCTGGCCAAGATAAAGCAAAGCAGTTCGACACATACAACGACACAGTTACACATGGAGTAAAACAAACATACAGTCAATAATACAGTATAAACAAGTCTATATACGATGTGAGCAAATGAGCTGAGATAAGGGAGGTAAAGGCAAAAAAAAGGCCATGGTGGCAAAGTAAATACAATATAGCAAGTAAAACACTGGAATGGTAGATTTGCAGTGGAAGAATGTGCCAAAGAAAAATTGGTTTTGGGGGTGACCAGAGAGATATACCTGCTGGAGCGTGTGCTACAGGTGGGTGATGCTATGGTGACCAGCAAGCTGAGATAAGGGGGGACTTTACCTAGCAGGGTCTTGTAGATGACATGGAGCCAGTGGGTTTGGCGACGAGTATGAAGCGAGGGCCAGCCAACGAGAGCGTACAGGTCGCAATGGTGGGTAGTATATGGGGCTTTGGTGACAAAACGGATTGCACTGTGATAGACTGCATCCAATTTGTTGAGTAGGGCATTGGAGGCTATTTTGTAAATGACATCGCCGAAGTCGAGGATTGGTAGGATGGTCAGTTTTACAAGGGTATGTTTGGCATGAGTGAAGGATGCATTGTTGCGAAATAGGAAGCCAATTCTAGATTTAACTTTGGATTGGAGATGTTTGATATGGGTCTGGAAGGAGAGTTCACAGTCTAACCAGACACCTAGGTATTTGTAGTTGTCCACGTATTCCAAGTCAGAGCCGTCCAGAGTAGTGATGTTGGACAGGCGGGCAGGTGCAGGCAGCGATCGGTTGAAGAGCATGCATTTAGTTTTACTTGTATTTAAGAGCAATTGGAGGCCACAGAAGGAGAGTTGTATGGCATTGAAGCTTGCCTGGAGGGTTGTTAACACAGTGTCCAAAGAAGGGCCAGAAGTATACAGAATGGTGTCGTCTGCGTATTTTTATTTATTTTATTTTTTATTTCACCTTTATTTAACCAGGTAGGCTAGTTGAGAACAAGTTCTCATTTGCAACTGCGACCTGGCGAGGTGGATCAGAGACTCACCAGCAGCAAGAGCGACATATTGAAGAGTTTCATTCCAAAACGCTATATATCCATTTTCAGAAATGTTTGTAAATTCGCTTTTATTGTTTAAATAAATGATGAAAGAGATTGGTGTGTTTTTTCACTATTTAATCATGGCACTGGGTTGTTCAATGGATTTGTATTTATCACTTAATGGTTCCGTTTCAGAGAGACAAATAAGAATGTTTTTTTGCTAATTTTATTTTTAATAAAGATATTTACAGATAATACATTTGTGACGTCAATATTCAAAAAGGTTGAAAAAAAAATGTCTACACAGTAATGAGATCTGTATGTCAAACATATATCCAAAATCTATTAATAAAAAATCTGAGAACAATCATATTTTACACATGCCAGGACGAAAGTAACACGCCCACTTGCTCAGATAATACAGAAGCTAGAATGACATAGTGAAGTCAGCAGATTTTTACGACCTCCCTGCAACAAAACAGCCCAGTCTGACTTCTCGGAGTCATCAACAAAAAGTGGTTTTGAGCAATGTAAGTTAACCCATCTGGACAAGAGGAATACCTATGTGAGAATGCGGTTCATCGACTACAGCTCAGCATTTAACACCATAGTACCCTCCAAACTCGTCATCAAGCTCGAGACCCTGGGTCTCGACCCCGCCCTGTGCAACTGGATACTGGACTTCCTGACGGGCCGCCCCCAGGTGGTGAGGGTAGGTAACAACATCTCCACCCCGCTCAACACTGGGGCCCCACAAGGGTGCGTTCTGAGCCCTCTCCTGTACTCCCTGTTCACCCACGACTGCGTGGCCACGCACGCCTCCAACCCAATCATCAAGTTTGCGGACGACACTACAGTGGTAGGCTTGATTACCAACAACAACGAGACGGCCTACAGGGAGGAGGTGAGGGCCCTCGGAGTGTGGTGTCAGGAAAATAACCTCACATTCAACGTCAACAAAACTAAGGAGATGATTGTGGACTTCAGGAAACAGCAGAGGGAGCACCCCCCTATCCACATCGATGGGACAGTAGTGGAGAGGGTAGTAAGTTTTAAGTTCCTCGGCGTACACATCACAGACAAACTGAATTGGTCCACCCACACAGACAGCATCGTGAAGAAGGCGCAGCAGCGCCACTTCAACCTCAGGAGGCTGAAGAAATTCGGCTTGTCACCAAAAACACTCACAAACTTCTACAGATGCACAATCGAGAGCATCCTGTCGGGCTGTATCACTGCCTGGTACGGCAACTGCTCCGCCCACAACCGTAAGGCTCTCCAGAGGGTAGTGAGGTCTGCACAATGCATCACTACCTGCCCTCCAGGACACCTACACCACCCGATGTCACAGGAAGGCCATAAAGATCATCAAGGACAACAACCACCCGAGCCACTGCCTGTTCACCCCACTATCATCCAGAAGGCGAGGTCAGTACAGGTGCATCAAATCTGGGACCGAGAGACTGAAAAACAGCTTCTATCTCAAGGCCATCAGACTGTTAAACAGCAGCCACTAACATTGAGTGGCTGCTGCCAACAAACTGACTCAACTCCAGCCACTTTAATAATGGGAATTGATGGAAATTGATGTAAAATATATCACTAGCCACTTTAAACAATGCTACTTCATATAATGTTTACATACCCTACATTATTCATCTCATATGTATATGTATATACTGTACTCGATACCATCTACTGCATCTTGCCTATGCCGTTCTGTACCATCACTCATTCATATATCTTTATGTACATATTCTTTATCCCTTTACACTTGTGTGTATAAGGTAGTGGTTTTGGAATTGTTAGGTTAGATTACTTGTTGGTTATTACTGCATTGTCGGAACTAGAAGCACAAGCATTTCGCTACACTCGCATTAACATCTGCTAACCATGTGTATGTGACAAATAAATTTGATTTGATTTGATGCTAAGTGTACTTATTGTTTTGTCGAGCGATCGAAAACTTACACAAACGCTTGTATTGCTTTCGCTGTAAAGCATCATTTCAAAATCTGAGATGACAGATGGAATAACAAAAGGCTAAGCTGTGTTTTGCAATATTGCACTTGTGATTTCATGAATATGAATATTTTCTAGTAATATTATTGGACTGTGGCGCTATGCTATTCAGCGTTGCTGATGACAATTATCCCGGATCCGGTATGGGTGGTTCAGAGAGGTTAAAGAGTTACCATCTCCCAAATTTAACTCTAAAAGGTCTTTACCTATCACATCTATAAACAGTCAACTTATTAGTTATAACCTTGTATCATATCATCATTGTGAACAGTCGTAACCTCCTTGCATCTGCAAAAACCCCAGCCTTACTTATGATTCAGTACTACACAAATTGGTTTAATTACATATTTACTAGCTAATTAAATGGGAACACAGGATAAACACACACACACCACACTAGTTATTGACTGGAGACGTAATAAAAACAGGTCCTTCGCGGAATGACAACAGCATGGATGCTTGTTAAATTGCTCAGTGTAAAACAAAATATTAGCTTACATTAGCTTACAAACACTTTATGTTCATTTTTCTTTTACAAAAATGAATCCTTCCTCCAAATCCCCAGTCTTGCAGCATCCTGCTCTCATTTTTTTGTAAGTAGGCATCCATACTGAACCATTGGACAATAAGTTAACATAGAAAACACATTGATGTTTTCTTAACTGGTACTGTACTAACAATATGAACATCTGCCATCCACCTGCCTCGGATTGAGAACCATACCAGGCCAAACTCAAAAACCAACATAGAAAAACAAACATAGACTGCCCAACCAACTCACGTCCTGACCATACTAAAACAAAGACAAAACAAAGAAACTAAGGTCATAATGTGACATTGTGGCTGGAGTCTCCTAATAATTCCTCAGAAAAAAAATGTTTGCACGTTCGTGGCTGAGAATTTTATCGCACACCCCAACAAACGTAACACACAGCTGGGTGCTCACCGAGTGTACCATGGCAGTGGTATTCGTGGAGCCACAGAATCCTATTCACAAAGTGTCCCACTGCTAGATCACAGGTTCCTATAGACACTATGTTTGTGTGGATGTAGAGTTCTCTTTGGAATAACAAAGCAAAGAGCTCAGACTGGTTGGCTCATAAGAATGAACCATATACTTTTATGTTTATGTGGTTTCATAATACTCTACCTCATGATGTCAAGAACACAATATTAAAAGGAACCAGTTAATTGAATCAATCTTAGTAAGATTGAATTATTATACTTTTTTAAATATTGCAATATTTCTGGCACTATAAGGTAGTTACAATGGATGCATTCATAACTGCATCACAGGTGTGTGCCACAATGCATTAGAAACCACTTCAAAAGGTGATGAATTGGCATTGTGGGCTTTGGCATATCCCTTCTGTGGTTCATTGCTGTATGAGCAACTCCATTTAGTCATTCTCCAGTTTCTGTATTCTCCATCCAGATCTCTCCATCCCACGCAATGTTGGGAAAACCAGTTACAACATAAAACACAAACAAACGGCCCACCACGCCCTTGGAAACATAGCACACATCTATGCTCTGCTCTCAGCTTCTCACTGAAGGAATGAACTTGTTTTCAAAATGGGTTGGCTTTTTGCTTGAACCTTTACGTCAGGTAAGAAGAAGTCTCCCATGACAAGAGTTCACACACTTCACTTTGTATGGGTTAGTGGACCTTAGTTCACACACTTCACTTTGTATGGGTTAGTGGACCTTAGTTCACACACTTCACTTTGTATGGGTTAGTGGACCTTAGTTCACACACTTCACTTTGTATGGGTTAGTGGACCTTAGTTCACACCTTTGAGAGCTTTAGATGTGGGAAATCATTTTTGCCATCACATATTTGAGCTACATATGAAGAGTTTATTTCCAAAACTCTATATCCACACATTTTTCACGTGTGTTTTTTCATCAGAAATGATTGCTTATGGAAAAGCTTACATCATGATGAAAGTAGAACTTTTTTTTCTTCTCCTAATTAATCCGAGAGCGATAGAGCTAGAGACACCATATTTTAAGACAAACAATGTATGTATGTTCTCTACCATTATAAACTCTAATTTAATTTCTAGGGTAAATTTGTTTAAATTAAATAAACTGAAAGCAGAACTACCGCAACGTTACTTTTGTACCTGCTGGTGGGGCGGGAGTAACACACCCTTGGGACGGAAGCAACAGCTGACAAGAAGTGCACAATATCTGTCTTATCTCCATGTTTCTCGTTACTTTCAACAAACGTACTATCAGTCATAATTTCATGTTCGAGTCGAGTTGAATAATTAATGCCATAGGTTTGACATTTATGAAAATGAACCATGCGTCAACATTGCAACCACAATATTTTGACTTACAATATTCATTGCACTAAAATGGATCACATAATAGCTATATTAACCATCATTTTCTCATCTCACCTTAACAGGAATGTAGTAGGAGATGTTTTTTTTTACCATTTCCATTGACTATTCATGCTTAGTCCTACCAATCAGGTGCCCTCCAGCTGTCCTTGTCATGCTCCTCGTGTCTTGATAGAATAACCGTCTTTATTCTCTTCACAAACAGCAAACTCATCATTCTTATCACATTTATATGGCTTGAAATAAGGTACTTGACCCCCAGAATTGTAAATATATATATTTTTTAACCACTAACCTGTCGATAAAAGCTTATGTGAGAGGCTGATGGATCAAGTCAATTGACTTAATTGTAATTATGTCATATAATTTTCAAACATTTAGTCACTTGTTGATATTTTGCTAACATTATAAAAGCAATATGACTCCCACCTTTTTTGAGCCCCACCTGTTTAGCTAAAAAAAATAAATGGATATATCTAATTTTTTTGCCTGTTGTGCATGTTATTTTGGCATTAATACGTGTCACATATAAGTTTGCAAACAAGGTAAAAAAAAATGGTATCTTTGAGTTAATAAAGCCACATACAAACACGGTCTCTTTTTGTGCTTTCTTGAGCAGCTACAAAATGCAGGTGTTTCAGCCTAGCTCAGTGCTTTCTGTGGTGGTGGGGCAGCCAGCGGAAAATACATAGCATAGGGGCTGGTAATGTTATCTAGTTACACCGTGACTGTCTCAGTGTTCTGTCACTCATGTGGAAACTACGTCACCGCAAAATCTAGAGATAGAAAATTCAAGGCCCTTGGGTGCTGCCATAGATTTACATTAGAAGTGCCAATCCAAAAAGGCTCAAGGTCATTGGCCACAGGTAAAATGATGTCAAATCATGTTATATCTACCGTAGCTTTGATTGGACTGATCATGTCAACATCCTACTTTCAAAATCTTAGCTCGCAAGCTAGACAAGCAGTCATCATCATGAATCAAGTCGACAATCTACTGGCAAATCCTTTTCAATCCTTGTCATATGAAGATAAATTACAGATAAAACGTATCGGTGCTGGACATAAACATTACACAACAAGTTAGAAATCTCAAATTAAACAATGACTGGTTTGGAAGGAATCAGTGGCTAACTGCAAGCATTGCAAATAAATCACTGCTATTCGGTGGAGAGGGTGTGTGGTCCAAGTCTGAGTTTAAGGGTCTCTTTTCTAAGCTTAAAAGGATACACATTCACATGCAACACCATGGGCCAGAAAAGATTGAATACATTGGCCATGCTGTCAATCCAGCATGACTTCTGCCACGTTCAAAACAACTGTAAACTCGGACCTGGGAAATCTCAGACTTCAGTAAGTTCAAGACAACTGGGAACTCTGAGAAAAACGAGCTCCGACTGGGAAAATACACTTTGAACTGTCATCCAAGTTGTGAACTCTGGCCTCTTTCTAGAGCACCGACCTGAAGATCACTGACGTCATGATTGACCTTGTGTTTGACCTTGTTTTTGAGTTCCCAGTTGTCTTGAAAGCAACACCAATCCAGAGAACACGAGACTTTGATGACAAAGTTTGATGACAACATTTTCCCACAAGAAGGACCGCCGCGCCACAGCACGACAAGGGAAGTCCAAAAAAACGTCTTGTATGCTGCTACATAAATTATGTAATATGCCAGGGAGATATGTATACTGTAGCTAAGAAAGTAATACTAAATGTATGTTTTGTAGTAAGCTGTTAGTAGCCCATGTGCCGAAACCTAATAATTTGATCCCGTTCCACCTCATAACTTAGCCTACAGTTCTGACTTGGTGGTGCACATGTAGCCTATAATCTGTTTTAGAGAAATGTCATAATCGAATATTGTAAGAGCTTTCATTGTCTGCTTATATGGACCCTTTATTTATCATACGTTTCTGACTTGGTGTAAAGGGAGAATACTGTAAGAACAGCCCGTGTTGAATTCTGTCTATGTACATTTAAAAAATGCTGAACAAATATGTCCGCCCTAGCTCGCTCATTAATGTTTTAATCAAAATTGCTTATTGCCTTTTATCCGCTCATCGTTCTCTTATGCCATTGTTTGTACATCTCAATTGTCAGTAGAAACCACATTTGTTTAAGCAAGTCAGCCATATCAGCCATATCAGCTATGTTTTTTTAAAAGGGAGTAACTGAGGCTGAATGAACTGTTTCGCTGCCAGACAAGGCTCCACTGATAGCCAGGTGTAGCGATGGTTAGGATTCACTCCATGGTAATGAAAAGAAAGCTCTGCTTGTTGAGACAGCTTTATGTTGGCCCTAACAGTTTGTGGGCACCGTTTGTCACTGTTATAGTGCACTTAATGTATTGTTTAGTGCTGTGTTGTGTTGTGGCTTTGATGGCATGAATCTAATGTTTTACTTTTTTCCCCCACCAAATGTACATGCTAGAAGCGCCACTGCTAACACCCAAGACTAGCTAGCATGATACTTGAAATCTTTGCTGTCTCACTAAATGGGTTAACAAAAATGAGATATGCTTGGAACCTTAAACAACTAAAAACAACTCTACATCCAGAAACCACTTCCGTGTCTGTTTTTTTAAGGCAGTGTGCAGTGTGGTTGAGATTGCATCGTCTGTGGACCTATTTGGGCGGTAAGCAAATTGGAGTGGGTCTAGGGTGTCAGGTAGGGTGGAGGTGATATGGTCCTTGACTAGTCTCTCAAAGCACTTCATGATGACGGAAGTGAGTGCTACGGGGCGGGCGGTAGTCGTTTAGCTCAGTTACCTTAGCTTTCTTGGGAACAGGAACAATGGTGGCCCTCTTGAAGCATGTGGGAACAGCAGACTGGGATAAGGATTGATTGAATATGTCCGTAAACACACCGGCCAGCTGGTCTGCTCATGCCCTGAGGGCGCGGCTGGGGATGCCGTCTGGGCCTGCAGCCTTGCGAGGGTTAACACGTTTAAATGTTTTACTCACGTCGGCTGCAGTGAAGGAGAGACCTCATTTTTTGGTAGTGGGTCGTTTCAGTGGCACTGTATTGTCTTCAAAGTGGGCAAAAAAGTTATTTACTCTGCCTGGGAGCAAGACATCCTGGTCCGTGACGGGGCTGGTTTTCTTTTTGTAATCCGTGATTGACTGTAGACCCTGCCACATACCTCTTGTGTCTGAGCCATTGAATTGCAACTCTACTTTGTCTCTATACTGACACTTAGCTTGTTTCATTGCCTTGCGGAGGGAATAGTTACACTGTTTGTATTTGGTCATGTTTCCGGTCACCTTGCCCTGATTAAAAGCAGTGGTTCGCGCTTTCAGTTTCACACGAATGCTGCCATCAATCCACGGTTTCTGGTTTGGGAATGTTTTAATCGTTGCTATGGGAACGACATCTTCAATGCACGTTCTAATGAACTCGCACACCGAATCAGCGTATTTGTCAGTGTTGTTGTTCGCCGCAATGCGGAACATATCCCAGTCCACGTGATGGAAGCAGTCTTGGAGCGTGGAATCCGATTGGTTGGACCAGCGTTGAACAGACCTCAGCGCGGGAGATTCTTGTTTTAGCTTCTGTCTGTAGGCAGGGAGCAACAAAGTGGAGTCGTGGTCAGCTTCCGAAAGGAGGGCGGTGGAGGGCCTTATATGCGTCGCGGAAGTTAGAATAGCAATGATCCAAGGTTTTACCTTGTTGCGCAATCGATATGCTGATACAATTTAGGGAGTCTTGTTTTCAGATTAGCCTTGTTAAAATCCCCAGCTACAATGAATGCAGCCTCAGGATATGTGGTTTCCAGTTTGCAAAGAGTCAAATAAAGTTCGTTCAGAGCCATCGATGTGTCTGTTTGGGGGGGAATATATACGGCTGTGATTATAATCGAAGAGAATTCCCTTGGTAGATAATGTGGTCGACATTTGATTGTGAGGAATTCTAAATCAGGTGAACAGAAGGACTTGAGTTCCTGTATGTTGTTGTGACCACACCACGTCTCATTAACCATAAGGTATACGCCCCCGCCCCTCTTCTTACCAGAAAGATGTTTGTTTCTGTCGGCGCGATGCATGGAGAAACCAGCTGGCTGCACCGAATCCGTTAGCGTCTCTCGTGTGAGCCATGTTTCTGTGAAGCAAAGAACGTTACAGTCTCTGATGTCCCTCTGGAATGCTACCCTTGCTCGGATTTCATCAACCTTGTTGTCAAGAGCCTGGACATTGGCGAGAAGTATGCTAGGGAGTGGTGCACGATGTGCCCGTCTCCGGAGCCTGACCAGAAGACCGCTTCGTTTCCCTCTTTTACGACGTCTTTGTTTTGGGTCGCAGGCTGGGATCCATTCCGTTGTCCTGTGTGAAAGGCAGAACACAGGATCCACTTCGGGAAAGCCATATTCCTGGTCGTACTGATGGTGAGTTGACGTTGCTCTTATATTCAGTAGTTCTTCCCGACTGTATGTAATGAAACCTAAGATGACCTGGGGTACCAATGTAAGAAATAACACGTAAAAAAACAAAAAACTGCATAGTTTCCTAGGAACGCGATGCGAGGCGGCAATCTCTGTCGGTCACGAAAATCAGAAAAGCAATCAAATTAATCGTTTACATTTGATGATCTTCGGATGTTTTCACTCACGAGACTCCCAGTTAGACAACAAATGTTCCTTTTGTTCCATAAAGATATTTTTTATATCCAAATACCTCCGTTAGTTTGGTGCATTATGCCCAGGAATCCACCGGAAAGAGCGGTCATGACAACGCAGACAAAAATTCCTAATTATATCCATAATGTCCACAGAAACATGTCAGACGTTTTTTATAATCAATCCTTAGGGTGTTTTTCAAATATCTATTCGATTATATATCAACCGGGACAGTTGGCTTTTCACTAGGACTGGGAGTAACAATGGCCGCCTTTCTCTTTTGCACACAACTCACTCTGAGAGCCCCCACCTATCCACTTACGCAATGTGGTCGTTCACGCTCATTCTTCAAAAGAATAGCCTGAAACTATGTCTGAAGACAGTTGACACCTTGAGGAAGCGATAGGAAAGGGAATCTGGTTGATATCCCTTTAAATGGAGCAATGGGAGGCTATGGAACATGGAGTTTTCAAAATAGAAGCCACTTCCTGGTTTGATTTTTCTCAGGGTTTCGCCTGCAATATCAGTTCTGTTATACTTACAGACAATTTTTTGACAGTTTTGGAAACTTTAGAGTGTTTTCTATCCTAATCTAGAATATGCATATTCTAGCATCTGGTCCTGAGAAATAGGCCGTTTACTTTGGGAAAGTTATTTTTCCAAACATAAAAATAGTGCCCCCTAGCTTCAAGAGGTTAAAGATCCGCACTTGTGGTGCCCCAGATCCTAACGAGTTAATTGTTACCTGATTAATTGAATCAGGTAACAATTAAACATAGTTAGTTAATTAGATAAATAACAGTCTTCAGATTAATGTTAAAGTCAAGTCACGGCATTTGTGTGTCAATAGTGTTGCCCTGGAGCGAAACCCTCAGAAACAGCTAATTTGGAAGGAGAAATAAAGGGAAAGGTAGAGAAAGGCAGGTGTGTCCTGCTAAGTGACTCAGCCTGAGCCTGGGACTGCTGAGTGACAAATCCCCACTGAAAAAATCTATTTGGCTCCAATGTTACTGGCTCCTCCCTGTCTCCCACATCACACATACGCCAACAAACACGTACACACAGAGACACATACTCTATATTTCAACATTTTGGGGATAGTATTATTATTCTGCATTATTCTTTTTTGACAGAAAGGGATTAACAATGGTTCAAATTACCTTTGAATGGCCAGTCAGCAGTTTAAACAATTACAAAGCCAGTGTTTCCCCTATATTAATTTAGCAGCGGCAGCTCACCGCTGCTGTACTGTTGCCACTGATGCAGAAAATATGTATTTTTTATATATAAACTGAACAAAAATATAAACATGCAACGATTTCAAAGATTTAACTCAGTTACAGTTCATAGAAAGAAATCAGCCAAATTAAATACATTTGTTAGGCCCTAATTTCTCGATTTCACATGACTGGGCAGTGGCACAGCCATGGGAGGGCATAGGCCCACCCACTTTGGAGCCAGGGCCATCCACTGGGGAGCCAGGCCCATTCAATCAGAATGAGTTTTCCACCACAAAAGGGCTTTGTTACTGAAATACTCCTCAGCACCACCACCAAAATGTTGATCCCTCTGAAAATGCATAGACAGAGCTATGGATGCAAGGGCAGACCATCCATGCTATCAAAAATTATTAATCATGTTTTGAGGCTATACAGTATTTGTTAACATTTAATTTGTTTACACACATTGGAGTAAAACAAGCTTATATTTTGGGTTCTGATGGGGTATGAAACTGAAACTAAGCTCAGTATAAGTTACATTCTTAAAGAATGAATGGGTACATATCATTAAGTCCAAAAATGGATGTAGCAACTGTTAATTGCCCCTTTAACTCTTTACCACACTAGCCTATTATTTGTTAAGTCATGTTCTTATTTGATTCTCCCAAACATAGTATATTAATCATTCTCTGTATATAACTGTGGCACTCATCTGCACACTGTCCTGACAGCGGAGTAATAGCTTCTGAGGTGACCCTGTCTCTCTCACAGGTCACTGTCTTTGTCACGACGTTGGACAGGGGTGATCAGGTTCAGGTAGGTAAGGTAAGAACAGCTCACTCTTGCCTACGTAATAACATCTCTTGACAGGCCAATGACACACAGACAAAAGGGAAACTACTCAGTGGCATGACAAACAGAAACCTACAGAAACCTTCAGATGTCAGTCACAGGCTTACCTAGATAACTTTGGCATACCGTTTTTCTGTATGGATCCCCATAATCTTTTTCAGAAGCAACAGCTATTCTTTCTGGGTTCCATAAAAAAAAAAAAACAGATGACAAGCAACAAAACATTGACATACTGCCGACGAAGGACTGGTTCAAGCCTTAGCTATAGCCACGCAAATAAAAAATACACTGATATAGAAACAATACAACAAAAATAATACAAACAATACAGAACAGAAGATGATGATGTGTGTGTGTGTGTGTGTTACGGCTTTCTTCGGTAGAAGGTGAGTCGGACCAAAATGCAGCGTGGTAATTTTGAAACATGTTTAATGACGAAGCAAAACGAACAATACAAAAACAACAACCGGACCGTGAAAACCTATACAGCCTATCTGGTGACAACAAACACAGAGACAGGAACAATCACCCACGAAACACTCAAAGAATATGGCTGACTAAATATGGTTCCCAATCAGAGACAACGATAATCACCTGCCTCTGATTGAGAACCAATTCAGACAGCCATAGACTTTGCTAGAGAACCCCACTAAACCACAATCCCAATACCTACGAAAACCCCAAGACAAAACACACCACATAAATAAACCCATGTCACACCCTGGCCTGACCAAAATAATAAAGAAAACACAAAATACTTCGACCAGGGCGTGACAGTGTGTGTGTGTGTGTGTGTGTGTGTGTCTCCACACAGTCACCACCGCTCCATGAGATGTTGTTTGATCCGTTTTCTAAAGGTAATGTTGCTGTTTGCTTGAGTAATTGGAGTTGGAAGGGAGTTCCATGTGATCATGGCTCTGTATAAAACTGTGTGTTGCCGTGAATTCGTTTTGGACTTGGGAATTGTGACTAGACCCCAGGTGGCATGACTTGTGGGGTATGTATGGATAAGTGGAGGCTCCTCAGAGGAGGAAGGGGAGGACCATCCTCCTCAGTGAATTTCATAAAAATCTACATAGTGAAACATTCAAAAAGTTATCCTTTCTAGATAAAACTATACTAAACATATTCACACCATCAAATATATTCACGTCATCAACTAGCACCATGGTGTAGCCGGAAGACAGAGGATATCAATCCAAGTATTATCAGTCACATGCGCCGAATACAACCTTACAGTGAAATGCTTACTTATGAGCCCCTAACCAACAGTGCAGTTTAAAAAAAAAAAAAAAAGATAATAATAAGAGATAAAAGTAACAAGTAATTAAAGAGGAGCCGTAACAAATAAAAAATATATACAGGGGGGTGCCGGTACACGGTTAGTTGAGGTAGTATGTACATGTACAGTCGTGGCCAAAAGTTTTGAGAACGACACAAATATACATTTTCACCAAGTCTGCTGCCTCAGTTTGTATGATGGCAATTTGCATATACTCCAGAATGTTATTAAGAGTGATCAGATGAATTGCAATCAATTGCAAAGTCCCTCTTTGCCATGCAAATGAACTGAATCCCCAAAAAACATTTCCACTGCATTTCAGCCCTGCCACAAAAGTACCAGCTGACATCATGTCAGTGATTCTCTCGTTAACACAGGTGTGAGTGTTGACGAGGACAAGGCTGGAGATCACTCTGTCATGCTGATTGAGTTTGAATAACAGACTGGAACCTTCAAAAGGAGGGTGGTGCTTGGAATCATTGTTCTTCCTCTGTCAAACATGGTTGCCTGCAAGGAAACATGTGCCGTCATCATTGCTTTGGACAAAAAGGGCTTCACAGGCAAGGATATTGCTGCCAGTAAGATTGCACCTAAATCAACCAATTATCAGATCATCAAGAACTTCAAGGAAAGTGGTTCAATTGTTGTGAAGAAGGCTTCAGGACGCCCAAGAAAGTCCAGCAAGCGTCATGACCGTTTCCTAAAGATGATTCAGCTGCGGGATTGGGGCACCACCAGTACAGAGCTTGCTCAGGAATGGCAGCAGGCAGGTGTGAGTGCATCTGCACGCACAGTGAGGTGAAGACTTTTGGAGGATGGCTTGGAGTCAAGAAGGGCAGCAAAGAAGCCAGTTCTCTCCAATAAAAAAAATTGGGAATGACATTCTGCAAAAGGTACAGGGACTGGACTGCTGAGGACTGGGGTAAAGTCATTTTCTCTGATGAATCCCCTTTCCGATTGTTTGGGGCATCCGGAAAAAAGCTTGTCTGAAAAGACAAGGTGAGAGCTAACATCAGTCCTGTGTCATGCCAAGAGTAAAGACCTGAGACCATTCATGTGTGGGGTTGCTTCTCAGCCGAGGGAATGAGCTCACTCACAATTTTGCCTAAGAACACAGCCATGAATAAATAATGATACCAACACGTCCTCCGAGAGCAACTTCTCCCAACCATCCAGGAACTGTTTGGTGACGAACAATGCCTTGTCCAGCATGATGGAGCACCTTGCCATAAGGCAAAAGTGATAACTAAGTGGCTCGGGGAACAAAACATCGATTTTTTTAATCCCATTGAGAACTTGTGGTCAATCCTCAAGAGGCGGGTGGATAAACAAAAACCCACAAATTCTGACAAACTCCAAGCATTTATTATGCAAGAATGGGCTGCCATCAGTCAGGATGTGGCCCAGAAGTTAATTGACAGCATGCCAGGGCGGATTGCAGAGGTCTTGAAAAAGAAGGGTCAATAATGCAAATATTGACTCTTTGCATCAACTTCATGTCATTGTCATTTAAAGCCTTTGACACGTATGAAATGCGTGTAATTGTACTTCAGTATTCCATAGTAACATCTGACAAAAATATCTAAAGACACTGAAGCAGCAGACTTTGTGGAAAATAATATTTGTGTCATTCTCAAAACTTTTGGCCACCACTGTAGGAAGAGTTCATTAAAGTGACTATGCATACATGACAACAGAGAGTGGCAGTGGTGTGGAAAGGGGAGGAAGGCGGCAATGTGAATAGTCTGGTTAGCCATTTGACTAGATGGTCAGGAGTCTAATGGATAGGGGGTAGAAGCTGTTTTAGAAGCCTCTTGGACCTAGACTTGGTGCTCCATTACCTCTTGCCGTGTGGTAGCAGAGAGAACAGTCTATGACTAGAGTGGTTGGAGTCTGACAATTTTCAGGGCCTTCCTCTGACACCGCCTGGTATAGAGGTCCTGGACGGCAGGAAGCTTGACCCTAGTGATGTACTGGGCCGTTCGCACTACCTTCTGTAGTGCCTAGTGGTCGGAGGCCGAGCAGTTGCCATACCAGGCAGTGATGCAACCAGCTCTCGATGGAGCAGCTGTAGAACCTTTTGAGGATCTGAGGACTCATGCCAAATCTTTTCAGTCCCCTAATGGGGAATAGGTTTTGTCGTGCCCGCTTCACGACTGACATGGTGTGCTTGGACCATGTTAGCTTGCTGGTGATGTGGAGACCAAGGAACTTGAAGCTCTCAACCTGCTCCACTGCAGCCCCATCGATGACAATGGGGCATGCTCTGTCCTCTTTTTCCTGTAGTCCACAATCATCTCCTTTGTCTTGATCACGTTGAGGGAGAGGTTGTTGTCCTGACACCACATGGCCAGGTCTCTGACCTCCTCCCTATAGGATGTCTCGTTGTTGACGGTCATCATGCCTACCACTGTTGTGTCATCGGCAATTTTAATGATGGTGTTGGAGTCATGCCTGGCTGTGCAGTCATGAGTGAACAGGGAGTACACACCCTTGAGGGGCCCCTGAGGGGCCGGGGGGCAGCGTGGCGGATGTGTTGTTACCTACCCTTATCACCTGGGGGCGGCCCATCAGGTAGTCCAGGATCCATTTGCAGAGGGAGGTGTTTAGTCCCAGGGTCCTTAGCTTATTGATGAGCTTTGAGGGCACTATGGTTTTGAACGCTGAGCTGTAGTCAATGAATAGCATTCTCACATAGGTGTTCCTTTTGTCCAGGTGGGAAAGGGCAGTGTGGAGTGCAATAGAGATTGCATCATCTGTGGATCTGTTGGGGCGGTATGCAAATTGGAGTGGGTTCTGGGATGATGGTGTTGATGTGAGCCATGACCAGCCTTTCAAAGCACTTTATCGCTACAGACGTGAATGATGTGGGTCGGTAGTCATTTAGGCAGGTTACCTTAGTGTTTTTGGGCACAGGCACTATGGTGGTCTGCTTAAAACATGTTGGAATTACAGACTCGGACAAGGAGAGGTTGAAAATGTCAGTGAAGACAGTTGCTAGTTGGTCAGCGCATGTTCGCAGTACACGTCCTGGTAATCCATCTGTTCCCGCGGCCTTGTGAATGTTGACCTGTCTAAAGGTCTTACTCACACGGCTGCGGCGAGCGTGATCCCACAGTCTTCCGATACAACTTTGAACAAATACATTTCTTCCAAAATTACGGAGAAGAGAGAGCGAGAGAGAGAGAGATTTATATATACAACAAGCAAAGTGATCATGCTGTTTTGATGTGGCTGCTATGAGAGTGAACTGTTTGCTTGTGATCATTTCAACCAAATCAATTGAAAACAATTCTTAAAAGGAAGCAAAAAAAACGGGGATAAACATACCTAAATTTGTCCAAAAGAAACTCTCATTTGCAACTGTTGGACTAATGATTACACCCTAGATCAGCTACATGCAGGCAAGAGTGTGCAAGGCGGTATTGAATGTGTCACTGTCTGTCACCTTGATTACTCAATATTCTCTCAACCTGTGCACCTACGTTGTAAACTTTCATTCACAGGCTAGGTTGTAGCAACCTCATGATGGGTACAGGGAACATTTTAGTATTATGTAGTAGCCTAAACCTATAAATGTTACATTGAGCTGGGTGAATGGAATATGAATGACAGCCATCCAATATGATGTAATAGAAATAAGGCCATGCTCATAAAAAAATGATAATCTTCTCCCTCATCTTAAACATATTGGCAATTACTCGCATGCAATAGCCTTCATTTTTCAGAACAAGAAGAGACTAACGAGTTTCAGAAGAAATGTCTTTGTTTCTGGCTGATGCTCCAGATCCTCAACTAGTCTAAAGAAGGCCAGTTTTATTGCTTCTTTAATCGGAACAACAGTTTTCAGCTGTGCTAACATAATTCTAAAAGCGTTTTCTAATGGTCAATTCGCCTTTTAAAATGTATTGTCTATCAACAATGACAAGCCCACCAGGGTCTGACAGTCTGGATGGAAAATTACTGAGGATAATAGCAGATGATATTGCCACTCCTATTTGCCACATCTTCAATTTAAGCCTACTAGAGAGTCTGTGCCTTCCGGCCTGGAGGGAAGCTAATGTAATTCCGCTACCCAAGAATAGTAAAAACCTCTTTACTGGCTCAAATAGCAGACCAATCAGTCTGTTACCAACCCTTAGTAAACTTCTGGAAAAATGACCAGTTACAAAGCTATTTCACAGTAAACAAATTGACAACAGAATTTCAGCATGCTTATAGGGAAGGACACTCAACAAGTACAGCACTTACAGAAATTACTGATGATTGACTGAGAGAAATTGATGAGGGGGCTGTCTTGTTAGACTTCAGTGCAGCTTTTGACATTTTCGATCATAGACTGCTGCTGGAAAAATGTATGTGTTATGGCTTTACACCCCCTGCTACAATGTGGATAAAGAGTTACTTGTCTAACATAACACAGAGGGTGTTCTTTAATGGAAGCCTCTCAAATATAATCCATTTAGAATCAGGAATTCCCCAGGGTAGCTGTTTAGGCCCCTTGCTTTTTAACATTTTTACTAACGACATGCCACAGACTTTGAGTAAAGCCAGAGTGTGTATGTATGCGGATGACTCAACACTATACACGTCAGCTACTACAGCAACTGAAATGACTGCAACACTCAACAAAGAGGTGCAGTTAGTTTCAGAGTAGGTGGCAAGGAATAAGTTAGCCCTAAATATTTCTAAAACTAAAAGCCAAAACACTCACTAAACCCTAAACCTCAACTAAATCTTGCAATAAATGTGGAAATTGAGCATGTTGAGATGACTAAACTGCTTGGAGTAACCCTAGATTGTAACCTGTCATGGTCAAAACATATTGATGCAGTAGTAGCTAAGATGGGGGGAAGTCTGTCTATAATAAAGCGATGCTCTGCCTTCTTAACAACACTATCAACAAGGCAGGTCCTACAGGCCCTGGTTTTGTCGCACCTTGAGTACTGTTCAGTCATGTGGTCAGGTGCCACAAAAAAAGGACTTGGGAAAATTGTAATTGGCTCAGAACAGGACAGCACGGCTGTCCCTTGGATGTATACAAAGAGTCCAGAACAGACTATGGAAGGCACACAGTACCACATAGAGCCATGACTACATGGAACTCTATTCCACATCAAGTCATTGACTCAAGCACTAAAATTAGATTTAAAAAAACAGATAAAAAAACACCTTATGGAACAGCAGGGACTGTGAAGCAACACAAACATTGGCACAGACACATGCACACACACACACACACACACACACACACACACACACACACACACACACACACACACAATAACATACGCACTATACACATGGATCCATACACATGGATTTAGTACTGTAGATATGTGGTAGTGATGGAGTAGGGACCTGAGGGCACACAGTGTTGTGAAATCTATGAATGTATTGTAATATTTTTTAAATTGTATAAACTGCCTTAATTTTGCTGAACCCCAGGAAGAGTAGCTGCTGCTTTGGCATAAATACAAAATACAAATACAAATTACATTGATGGAAGCTACAATCTATCTGCAATACAAAAGCTGATCTACATCACAAAAATAAAAATAAAAGAAGCAGCGAACTGTTGGGCGGTTGTTAGAGCAACCAAACTGCTTTAGCTTCCTTCCATGCCTGTGGACACACAATCCATAAGGCTTTGGTTAAAGATATACCCTACATGTAGGAAATAGGGGCGGCAATATATGATGTTTGCAATGTAAAGTATCCTTAAAACTTTTTATGGCTGCAATCCTGTTAACGGGAGCGATATGACAACAGCCAGTGAAAGTGCAGGGCGCCAATTTCAAAACATAAAAAATCTCATAATTAAAATTCTTTAAACATACATGTATCTCATACCATTTTAAAGCTAATCTTGTTGTTAATCCCACCACAGACAAATATGCTTTACAGCAAAAGCACCACAAACGATTATGTTAGGTCACCACATAGCCACTGAAAAACACAGTCATTTTTCCAGCAAAATATTTTCCAGCCAGAGTCACAATAACCACAAATAGAGATAAAATGAATCACTAACCTTTGATCATCTTCATCAGATGACACTCATAGGACTTCATGTTACACAATACATGTATGTTTTGTTTGATAAAGTTAATATTCATCAAAATATGAGTTTACATTGGCGTGTTACATTCACTAGTTCCAAAAACATCCAGTGATTTTCCATAGCCACATCATTCAACAGAAATACTCATCATAAATGTAGATGATAATACAAGTTATACACATGGAATTATAGATATACCTCTCCTTAATGCAACCGCTGTGTCAGATTTCAAAAAAACTTTACGGAAAAAGAAACCCATGCAATAATCTGAGACGGCGCTCAGAAGTAAACGTCACAATAGCCGCAATGATGGCGTCAACATAAACAAGAAATTACATGATAAATATTCCCTTACCTTTGATGATCTACATCAGAAAGTACTCCAGGAATCCCAGGTCCACAATAAATGTTTGTTTTGTTCGATAATGTCCGTTATTTATGTCCAAATACCTTCTTTTGTTAGCGCGTTTGGTATACATATCCAAACGCTCATTCTGGTCAGCGTTACATCGGACAAAAACTTAAAAAAGTTATATTACAGGTCGAAGAAAAATTTCAAACTAAGTACAGAATAAATCATTAGGATGTTTTTAACATATAGCTTCAATAAAGTTCCAACCGGAGAATTCCTTCGTGTCTTCATGAGCAATGGAACGCAAGTGGGTACCATGAGGAATAAGCGTGATCAGAAAATGGCTGACTGCCAGACAGCTGATAGATTCTGCTCTCATTCACTCCCACAACACCGTAGAAGTCTCATTCAAATTTTTATGGATGGTTGACATCTAGTGGAACCCCTAGGCAGTGCAACATCATTAATATCTCAAGGGGATTTCATTGGGGACTCTGGTGAATACATACAAAGCTCAGATTTCTCACTTCCTGTTTTGATTTCTCCTCAGGATTTTGCCTGCCATATGAGTTCTGTTATACTCACAGACATCATTCAAAGAGTGTTTTCTATCCAATATTAATAATAGTATGCATATATTAGCAATTGAGACTGAGGAGCAGGCCGTTTACTTTGGGCAACTTATTCATCCAAGCTACTCAATGCTGCCCCCCAGCCATAAGAAGTTATAAGAATGATCCATTTTCTCATCGGGCCTGTTTAAATAAATGCATTACATAAACTCGTTCTGTATTTGGTTGTAAACACCAGTTGATAATGTGCTGAGTAAATTAACTCTCTGAACACCTGGCCATAAAGGAGTCTGCAGGAGTTCAGTAAGTGTGTCAGTGTTCCAGTGACATCAAATTTTGGGCCAGTGACTGTCATACATACTAGTGGTTCCATCATCCGTCTGTCTGTCTGTTTTACCTCGGGAGACATGGATTAATGGCCTATTGTATGTATGGCTGTGTAGAATATGATGCATAGGGTGACAGACGGGCCAGATCGTGTCTCCTCACCAGTAAAGCCTTTGGGTTGCCAGAAGGGACCTGAGCATCAGACAGACAGGGAGCTGCATAAAGGCCCAGTGCCGACGAAGGCCTGGTTCAAGCCTTAGCAATAGAACCCCTGACATCTGGCTGTCTTCTAGCCAGCCGCCAACCTGCTATCCCTGTCTGGCAGCTATATGTAGCGTGTTATTGTGTCTGAATTCTACTATGCTGAAAATACATCACCACCTTATCAATAAGACTTCAGCTTCAGTCATCGATCAGTTTGGGGAGAGTTAATGTATCCAAAATCTGCACACTGAGCTAGTTACAGCTTCACTTTACGTCAGTTGTCTGTTTCAGACGATGAGGCTGTGATGTGGTTGAAGGTCTGGAAAGACAAAGAAGTGATGAGACACAAAAAGGATGGCTCTCTTTTTGATGTGCGTATGTATACAGCAGGTGGTGAAGAAATCTCTGACAGAACCCCTGATCTGTGCAGAATTGGGTTGCTTATTAAAGGATATTACCACCAGATGCCCACTTGGAAAAGCATTTAACTTTCCAATCATCTCTTTCTTTTAAATTCAAACACCATCAGCCAAAAAACAAGGCAACATCTTGGCTATCAGAAAGATAATGAAGACAACAAACTCCACCAAAATATGTACTAAGAATACTCCATACTGATGACGTTAAGATGCCAGTAACTTAACCATACACGTTTCATCTTTGTTTGGGAAGAAGGGTCTGCATTCAGCATAGCTTGAAACACAGCCATAGATGGCAGCATTTTGCTTCATTTTCAGGAGCTAATGCAGTCCAAGTGCTACTGTATAATTCAGTTAAGGACAAAAAAACACCCTGATATAGGCACAATTTCAGCTAAATTGTTTTGAAGTCAACTGATTATAATTTCAAAAGACGAAGGCATTTGTATTATCCAAATGTACTAATATTTACATTATTCTATTGATAATGTATTGCATTCAGACTAATAAAATGCACATCTGATTGGTTACTGGTCCTGGTCAGGTGCATCGTCATCATACAGTGTGTGATCTGATTGTGAAATGCTGCTGTAATGTGTTTCGTTCAGTGGGACTAGGAGGATATAGAGAGCATGTTGTTTGTTCAGACTCAACGCAAGAAAAAGAGGGAGAAAGAGAGGAATGCCTTTGTTACAGCTGAGGAGAGTGGTAGCTTTGTCGTGACTTACTGTAATTATAGGGAGGGACATTCATCGACATAAATGTCTGCCTTGGTCAGTGTGGATATATACCGGGAGATCCATCTGTATGAACATGGCATTATAATTGGGCATTACTGTAGATTTAAAAATTGTTTAAAAATTACTAGTCGAAAAATAGTAATTGGTGAGTTATTTGTTAAGTCTTGTAGAATACATGTTGATTATTTACCCTCAAGTGGGTAGTGTATAAAAATTGTATGTTCAGGACCTACACTGGATACGATTGTAATTATTTGAATATTACCATCGACTTAGTGTCCACCAAAAAAGGGAATCCCCCCCAAAAAAATGTATGTAAGACATATAAGAGAAAAACGTACAAATGGTACAAATGTATTCATTTCTAAAGCATGAATTGTGGTGGTGATTTTATTTCAATGCACTTAATTAGTCCAGTTTTGAAAGTGCAAATTCATAAAAGGAAAATTGATTTGGCAGCATTGGGGTTCAGGGGTGGATTTCCGGCAACCCTGATATCCGTATCCTATTTGCTGAGTTAAAGGGGATTTGTTGACAAGTTCTACTTGAACAAATTGTGTTTTGACAACAGTACATTTCCTTGGTCTTTTGCACTGACTGGGCCAAGGTCTGTTTTATATTCTACTGAAATCATAAAACGACACTCGAGATAAACAGAATGTTTACATTCCCCGTGTGAGCTTGGGCTGATATGTAAATGCAGACTTATTCTTTCATTAAATTTGCATTTACCCTCTTAACCAAACACTACAGGGCTCCAATTCAAACAGCACTAATGATGGCTGGCCCTTTATGACCGATTGCCGTATCGGCAAAAAGGGGAAGACCAATTTAGCAGGGAATGAAAGGAGTAAAGCTTTGTAGCTATCTGTGAGCGGCTGACAATAATTGGATCAACTTTGCTGAGAAATTGGTGTGTTTTGATGCTCTAGTGCCTGACGGTCAATCACCCGTCTTTTTGCCTATTTATCATTTCCCTTTTATCTGCTTCTGCCCAGACCTTTCCACGACTGCCATTCCAGGCCCCGATAATCAAACAACTTATTAATAAGACTAAATAGCATCTCCACAGCCCGCGAGCGGGCCTGGGGGGCTCACAGAACAGTGAGGGGAATGATGGGAGGAATATCAATTAACACCATGACACACTGTTTTAAGACACTTTGTCGCCTGACACACCACATCCCTGGACAGGATTTAACTGACATTGTCTGTTGGTTTCAGATCTGTCTATCCATCAGTGTCAGACATGCTCTTGTTCTGAGTCATTGGGCAATACGACAGTGGGTTGTAACCACTGTCAATTTCTTCTCGTTTCATGGTTGTACACAGGTTCTATTTTTTTAGACAGTGTACATTTTCGTTGTTGACTTTTAGTGCAAGTTTTCCTTTCAGTGTCCCTGTGTTCTTTTATTCTCAAGGAGGCTATTTCAACCAACACAAACTCAGTAAAAATAAGCTGATGCCTTTTCCATATCAACGTAGTTTAGACATGCAGCAGAAACTGAATGATGTATCATTTCTACAATGCCACCCACAACGACATCCGACACAGAAGGCCCTATGGATGAAATCCACAAGCGGCACCAAAAATAATAGAAGTTGTAGTGTTTTCTTATTCTGTTTTCTCTCCTTCAGCGTATGAGTTTGAGACCTCATTGAGTCAGAACACCACACAGCCATAAGGCCACTGTCTAGTCTGGGTATTGACTGGACTCATATTGTTGGCCTGCTGCTTGGCCACGCTGAGTGACAGCGATACAGTGGGGAGGTTCAAGGTCCTGTCAACTGCAAGCGGCGCCTGTTTTCACGCCTTGTCCTCAGGGTAAAATTGATGCCTTGCGGCCCTTCGCGAGCTCGGCAGCTGCTGGTGTCTGCACGGCTATTGAGAAGTTAACAAGCTCAAAACAAGTGACAAAACACAACAAAGGGAAGGAGGGAGGAACAGGCCTAAAGTTGCTGTGTTTAAGGAGGAACCCCCTGTTCGTCCGATACCACCAAAGGAGGGGAGAGAAAGGGGACCTTGGTTCGAGCCCTTGCTAGGTAACTGAGGGTCGGTTGTTTGGAATGCGTCTCCCACCATGTCTCTGATATCCCACCCTGCAAGTCCCCTGCCTGGAGGTCACAGCATCTTGGTTCTTAAAGACCAATCTATGTACTTCCTTTCCTCTGCAAAAAAAAAAACATGCCCTTGCTAGAAAACAACATCCTGACATTTTGAGTGTGCCTGTCAAATTGCTATCTAATTGTAGCAGGTCTGCAGGGGAAGCTGATATCTTCTGTTCTCCCGCTGCCTGCCACAGGCTCTGCCATTCACAAAGCCAGGGGATGCCACACACATTCTGTTTGTTCTACATGAGCAAACAGATTGTAAACTGGCTGATCATTTTTGTACTGACAATGTCATTTACGTCTGTCAGCCTTTTGTCTGCTCTGTTTGCTTTATTCAAATATGAACCGAGTGGACCTCCCCTCCACCGCTCACTTCTGCATTAAAATCACATCAATTCACTTCCATTTCGTCTTATCTGAAATTCATTGGAGGCAATCACTTGGTTGAATGCTCCAGCGTTGCCATGGAGACCAAAGGTCCCATGTGGACTTCAGAAGGATTAGGAACTTGTAAGATTTAAGTCTTGAAGTAAACAGTTTCTTTGTTATACTTCCCTTTGATTTGGAGGGGAAGAATTTGCCTTTTTTTTTTTTTACTTTGGTTAGGCAAAATAAATCAGTATCTGCATTTACGTTCTTCAGCGAGATCGGTAAATATTCATTCGTCCCCATGCATTGATCTATCTATACATTTACTAATCTATTTAACAGACGCTCCTATAGTTATCTGTCTGACCCTGATCTGCATTCATATGGCATGGTGATCCCAGTTCACTGATCTAAAATGTATGTTTTATTCCAGCACGGCTCTGCTTCATTTGTCAAGCAGCAATCTTTGTGCTGAAACTATGACAGTCCAAGTGGCATGCAGTGCCTGGTGCCCTGGTGGCACCTCTTCGCCTGGGCTGGGGACAATAAATCCAGCTTCCTGAAACGAGTAGGGCCCTCTTCGGTCTCTGCCTCCGGGGTTGTCCCGCTCCGCTCCTGAGGCATCTCTCCTTTGTTCGTTGAGGTCAGGGCACGCAGTGCTGAGTTATTCACATCAAACTGTCTGGCTAGAAGCGCCTGCAGATGTTACTGTTTTTGTGTTTGGTTTTGTCTCCTCGCTCCCTCTTTTCTCTTCCCCAGCTTATTGTCGGCGCTGGCTGCCAGGGCGTTTGGCGTGTGAGTTTTTAAAAACGTGGCAAATGAAAGGAAAGCTGAGGCCTTGGCTCCTGCTCATGAATTGAAGGTTTTTCTTTCCTTTACAGCCAAAAGTACAAAGTAAACAATTTGAAGTAAATGGATTCATTTTTAGTGAAGTTTGTGCGCAATGGAGAGCTGTTTCTTTTTGTCCTCTTTACCATCAATGCTAACATCTATTACCCTTCATTGTCAGCCATGACAGACATTTTTCAGAACTTAATGCATTCCAAATATAAGAACAAAATAAATCTCTTGAATAGTTTGGACATTTTAACGAACAAAAGGATTGTCTACATCAAACCCCTGAATAAAGTTCCTCAAATATCTTGTAAATATATTGACTAATTTGCATGTAAACAACACGCTTTGTACTGTGTTCTGCTATATAGGAGAGCCATCTAATTCCATCTGTTAAATGTGACAACCAACAAAACAAAACACAAATCAAGGGATATATTTAAAACAGCCTTCCCCCTCAATTCTACAAGTTATATCCAGCTGTAGGCAGAGATCAGTTAGAGAGGTGATATTGGTCACTTATCTATATCATTTTACAGTAATAATTGTAAAGAATATACAGTATATGATGTATTTTGAAAAACAATCACCATTAAGTTTCAGCTTTTTATTATTTTAATGTTAATTAAATGCTCATCTTCAAAAAAATGACATCCTTTTTTATAGCCAAAACACTTTTGTAATGCATCAATAGTATTTAATGCACCCACAACATTCTCTGAAATTTGAGGTGTAAACAGAAGTTCCTTCCACTGACAAGCTGTCACCTGGAGTATCTAAACAATCAATGGCTATTTGCAACTTGCTATTTACCCCTCTGTTGACACCCATGCCAGCTCGGCAAATTAAGGTCATATTGGCACATATTATGCATGACATTATACATGGCATTTTTGGAAGGACAACTAGAAACTTTCAATATACAGTAAAGGAAACTATTCACAGATTGAGCAGCTGGTAGCCAAGCGGCTTTAGAGCGTTGGGCCAGTAACCGAAAGGTCGCTGGTTTGAATACCCAAGACAAAAAGGTGAGAAAGCTAATTTGCTCCTGGGGTGTCGTACTACTATGGCTGACCCTGTAAAACAACACATTTCCCTGCACCTATCCAGTGTGTGTGACAATAAAACATCTTATCAAGATTCAATTTCAAAAATATGAAAATCAGAGCAGATCATTACATAGTGGATTAGTCCAAAATGTAAAGTTAAGTTTGTATCATTAAAGTTTAACAAAAATATTTTTGGTGATTGATTAATCATTGATGCTACTATGGTTTTATTGTAGGGATAATTGAGTTAGGCTTTAGATAAAATACATAAAAGAGATCCTACAACTGAGGTCCCATTCTCCATCTTGTCTGTTTCCCAGAACTCTGAATGCATATAGTGGATTTGCATGTGCAAAAACAACTAGCTTGAGTCGCCAAATCTCATATTGGCCATGAAGAAGAAATTATTCAACCTTGAACATGATATAGGGCACAAAGGATCGTCTCTGGGAAGGTTTTGACAGAGTCCTGTCGCTGCCTGTTGAGACAATATTCTATCTATGGAAGAGGATTATTCCCAAATACCAGTCCCAGGTCTGACAAAGGAACCTGATGATAGCAAATTAGGTCTGGGCTTTTCTCTTATTAAAAGAAGCAAGAGCAACTTCTGAAGACTAGCAAACTTGGTGGTCTCTGGTTTTTAGTAATGATATATTCACCTGTGGTTACCATACATTAGATAACAATGTAACATCAAAGTGATAGTGATGAAGAAGGAAATTAGCATTTTACTCAATACTGTATATGGCTATAGAGGTATATTACCCTCCGGTTACAACAACATAGTACTGGGCCTTTTGTGTTATCTGTGAGCAGTGGTGTAAAGTTCTGAAGTAAAACTACTGTAAAGTTCTACTTACGTCGTTTTCTGGGGTATCTGTACTTCACTATTTATATTTTTGACAACTTTTACTTTTACTTCACTGCATTCCTACAGAAAATACTGTACTTTTCACTCCATACATTTTCCCTGAACCCCAATAGTAATCGTTACATTTTTAATGCTTAGCAGGACTTAAAAATGGACCAATGCAGGCACTTATCAAGAGAACATCCCTGGTCATCCCTACTGCCTCTGATCTGGTGGACTCACTAAGCGCAAATGCTTCATTTGTAAATTATGTCTGAGTGCTGGAGTGTGCTCCTGGCTATCCGTAAATTTAAATGAAATAAAAAACAAGAAAATGGTGCCGGTTTGCTTAATATAAGAAATTTGACATGATTTATACCCTTACTTATGATACTTAAGTAATATTTTACTGGGTGACATTCACTTTTACTTGAGTCATTTTCTATTAATGTATCTTTACTTTTGCTCAACTATGACAATTGGGTACTTTTCTCACCACTGTCTGGGAGTGACAGTGTTATTTCATATTGACCCAAACAGAATGGAGAGTGGGGGAAAAAAGTGTAGGTTATTCTGTGGTCAAGGACTTAGTTTTGAGTTGACAGTCTCCACCGAGCCAAGAATGAATAGGAAATCAATAGAGCTGACCTGTCCAGCACCGTGTATCTAGAAGACTGAGGTCACAGCCAGGAGAGGTCGGGATCAGCAGAGTACACAGGAAACTGAGACATTCTTACAAATCCTATAACATGATACGGTACATCAATATCCAATATTAAGAAAATGAAATATACTCAACTGATTATGGACAAATAACCAATGAATTTGCTGTACGTAAATATTAGCAGTTTTTGAGTAAAGATAGGGGTTGGAAAAGACTATTACAAGATATACGGAGCTACTAATGTACTGTTTATTCAGTGGAGATGTTTAAGGAACGAGAAAAAAATAAATAGCCTATGTTTTGTTTTTGCACCATTTTAATATACTCTGTATATTGAATATATATTGTTATATATATTTAATTTTGTATATCTATTTTTGTATATCTATTTTTGTATGTATCTATTTTTGTATATGTATAAATATATATTAATTATAGAGATCTCACAACATGGTGAGCCTCACCAGCTCTATCTCAGTCCCGTCTGCATTGCCCTGTGTGTCCCTGTGTGTCAGTGTCTCCTACACAATCAACCCTGCTATTGATCTCATTGATGCTGAAGCCACTCCATGTACTCTGAAAGACTTGCTCACAAAGCGGTGACATTGATACGGCCACACTGATGTGGGTCTTTTTTCTTGGCTGCCTGTGTGTGGGACTGGGGGTGGGGGTCATGCACTGAGTTGACCTTAACAGGACCATCACAAACTACAAGGAAGTTAGGGAGGGGGGTGCACTAGCTAGTGCTTAGGGGTCATACTGCTATTTTTGGAGGTAAAAAGCGCGTCTCCTATTGGACCCAAAATGTCTGTAGTCTGTCTGTAGTCTGTGATGGCTCCTGTTTAACCCCAGGTTTGTCTTGTAATGCTAGCTGCCAGATGTGAAGCTGGGCTGATAAAATGTCTTGGGTCTGCTCTTCTACATACTGAGATGACCAAATAACATTGAACGAGAAAGAAGCGTTAATGTTGGCATGTTTTCTCGTGGGGTGATGACGAATAGAGTGATGTGCTTGTACATTCTGTCAAAACGAAAGGGTTAATGCATCTTTGTGTGCCCTGTCTGAAAGGGAAAGTCTTCTATCAGAGCGGCGTCTGTCGAGTCTTTCGTCGTGTACATGTTGCCACACGACGATCCGCCTGCGCATCTGGCCTTTATTTTGGTAGCTAAGGAGTATCTAAACATTGGTGAATCAAAAAAAAACGCGTTGTTGTTTTAGGCCCAGGTGGAAGGATGTCCTGGTTCCACGCTTAGCATTTCCATCACACACTGATTCCTGCCTTCCCTACATTCCATGCGTAACATATCACTGTCATTAGCCAGCACTTGCTTTTATTGTTTTTGTAAAGGAGTCAATTTTGATAGGATTAGCTGTAGCTGGAAGCCTTGTTATAGTAGACTTAGTATACTAAATGCAGGGCTGTATTGTGCAGCCGGAGAGAGAGTTTGAAAGAGCCGTGACCACCCAGGTTCTGGAGATCTAGAGGGATAAATCTACAGGCACGATGTGACCCCCCCCCCCCCCCCCTCCCAGAAGGCAAGTGGGTAGTTGATCTAGTGCTTTCTTAATGAGAGATAGCAATATCTCAATTAATTATCTCTTTTCTCATTTAAAACGCTGAATGTGTTGGAGATGTGTTTTTGTATTTCTAAGGTAGTTGGTGATAGAGAGCCAGTCAGAGACAGCAAAGAACATGAGGTGGGATGCTGTTCTACCATGTTTGACCTGTGGCTTGTTCATCAGGCATCCCTTAACCAACAACGCAGTTCGAGAAATGGAGTTACTAAAGTAAAAAAAAAAAAATCTATCAAGTAAAAAGTAACACACAGAATGTACGTAACAATAACAACGCTATATACCAGTACCGAGTCAATGTGCAGGGGTAAAGGTTAGTTGAGGTCATTTGTAAAGTGACTAAGCATAGATAATAAACAGCAAGTAGCTGTGTAGCAGTGTAAAAAAGTCAATGACTTGGGTGACTGGACATTGACCATTTTTTGGTCCTTCCTCTGACATCGCCTAGTATATACTGTAGGTCCTAGGTGTCAGGAAGCTTGGCCCCAGTGATGTACTGGGCACGAATAGAGCAGAACAGAACAGAACAGGTCCGTGAAGTTAAGCCAGGTTCTTCAACAGCACAAACTCTCCAGAGAGGTTGATCCAGAAGTTAAAACATGTGGATCAGGAGGTTGAAACATGCAGACGTGTTTATTCTGGACTGTAGAAACCACAGACCGTTATATCAGCTTCAAAATGCTGAAGCAGCCTTATTGCTAATTCACAGTCATCCATTGTTTACTGTAGAGTTAATGCTATTTTACTCCATTGACAATGCTTTGGTATTTCACTAGAATAGGACATAGGCTGTCTCTAATTAGACCATAATGCTGATCTGTTGTCCTGATTAGCATTGAATAGACTTTGATCACCATGTATTGTCAGATTACTGTGATATACCTTTGGATGAAGACAAGGTCCCGGCTCATTGTGTTTTCACACTGTGAGGAAAGGGGGCAGTGGGTTGGGCCGGGAGTTAAGCCTGATGGCTCCTTTGTATGCTGCAAATACCACTTTATCAGGCCAGGCTGTGAGGAGCCGTGAGGTCCAGCACTGAGCAAGGGGAGAAGGCCCCTCTTTCAGGGGAAGCAGCCTGCGGTGCTTGGGTCTCTTCTCCAAGTCCCGGCCTCTTTGTGTAGCCAGCAGCGGGGCGCGCCAGGGATGACACCTCGGTCCAGCGTGTTTGCGCAAGGAAATAATCGCTAATTTCTGAATAATAATGCCAGGCCCTGACCAAGACTAATTGAATGGCGGCATGCCACGGAGGCGATGGGGAAGCTTTGCAGAGCGTCGGCCCATCAATGGCGTGGTTGGCCAGGCAGCTCTGGGCGATTGATCCACAGGAAGGGCCTGGCCTACACACATGATGGGCCTCTGGACCAAGGGGAGCTGGGAGGAGCAGCCTGATATAAAAACATAATTAGTCGTGAATATGCAGCGATAATTCAATAAGGCTTTTCAATTGAGGAATGTTGGATTATCCTGCCCATGCTATTTTGACAAGATGTCTGAAATGTTGCATACACTTGTATGGTCCAACAATATATGTGACCCCCTATCGTGGTCTAAAGAATTCCACATATCAGATGGAGAGATGGGCTATTCTTAACTCATCTATACATTTATTTTATGATGACGTGATGCTTCAATATTACATGTCAGCTTTGCAAAGAAATTATCTTCCCTGGCCAGTAAAAGGGTCAGAAATCTTTAAATATTTCACAGCATGATATTAGTTGTCACACTCAAATGACTTTGAATACGTGAAACTATCTAGACCCCTCTATAAGAGGACTTAAGGACTGGAATCTCTGTCCTGGCAAAAGACAAGCCATAATTCCATATCCACATTATTCCATCTCTCTTCACCAAGGTATTTCACAACGAAGTGAATTTAGTCCGACTCTGAAAGGGGATCGGAGCTTTGAATGAAGTCATGGAAAAATTCAATCCATTTTTCCTCTCTGAATGACATCTTGCATTTAAGCACAGCTTAACCTGACAAAGGAAGTTGATGCATGTGTTTCGCCATTGTGTTTTATAATGGAAAGAAAACATCTGGCTATAGAATGGGATTACGGAAGGAAGAGCAAAAGTTCAGTTAGAGAAATTAAAACTGTTCTTGTGTTCTTGGAAAATAATGATTTTGTAGCCTGCATAAGTGCATCAATGTGTGCCTAGTAAGCATTTTTAAAGGTGTGTTTATTTTGCAGTAGCTTCAATCATCTGTTCATTCCTACAAACATATAGGCCCTAATAGTAATAATCAAATATACAATATATTTTTTTTATATTGAATTCAATAGTGAAAGGAAATTCCACACCGCTCAGCACTGCATTGCTAGATTTGAGATCATTCAGATATCTTCACTTACCATTTCTACTTAGGAAGAAAAACATCTTGCTAAATGAGTTTCCAAACACAAATGTCAATATAAATAAAGTTGAGGTCCGGGATCTTAAGCACTTACAAATTCGTAACATAGTGTACGAATTGGAATTCGTAAAATATTGTACGAATTGCAAAAAAAGCAGTTTTAACTCGTGAGCACTACTTTCAAATGTACTGGCTGAAATTATACAAAACCTTTTGGAGCATCACTAACAACACAACATAACACGATGTAATAACACGACAGCACATGCAGACAACAAGACCACACAGACATAGAAAAACTGAATGGCTGATATCAAGGCTCCCATCTGCTGTTGGATCAATATTTTGTGCAAGCTTCACAGGCCTGTCTGTTTACCCTAGGCATCTGTGCCTGGCATACCAACCCTGCACAATGTTTGAGCATGTGACTGTGTAATAATGGCAGATAGAGGAACTAATAGCCACTGCAATATCTGTAGCTTGACCCAATGTGCCTCTCCCTAAATGATCTATAGATTAACATCAGACACATCAGTGTTAGCACTACAGACTTTGCTGTGGATTATCAGGCAATTTCAAGGGTGATGGGAGCGTATGCCGGAAAGAGCTATCAACTATCTTGGTTAATGCAATTTCAATGCAATTTGTGGTAGCCTGAGAGAAGAAAACATTACTTTGGTGGCCACATAGAGGCATTTTATTTGTCTGTATCATTCCTTTATCATACACATATTATTATATACTCTCTGTCAGTGGTCAAATGTGAAAACGGCGGAAACGCCTGGGGTATCCCTGCTGTTTCCAGTGCTTGCATTTCCCAAACAGCCCAACTCCAGCCACTGCCCTCCTCTGATCTCTCCCCTCCATGGCTGTATCTCACATGGTCTGTCAGTCTCTCCCCAGCCTGGACCCAACCAGGTCCAGCCACTGCAGCCAGGTCCCCTGACTCCCTGGTCTGTCCTATATGTACACTTGGTCGGGCTATGTAAACTTTGACATGTGGATGTCAATCTCTCCCATATTTACCATGGGCTTTATCAGGCCATGATTAGTTTTCAGAGCAAATTTGGAGCAAAAAGACCACACAGCCTGCAGTATGTAAGCCAACAGAGTGTGCCACTGTTGGGCCCTGGATATTTACATGGGTCCTGGTTGTTTTATTAAGGCTCTCTCTCTTTGTAGGTGATGTCAGAGGAGGGCTGCTTGGCTGGTGTCAGCCAGGGGTTTATCAACAACCAACCAGGGAGCAGGGTGCCGTTCACACACAGTATCCGGACCCAGCCAATATTTGTTAGCTAGTTGTACCGCTCCTATAATTGTACTGTAGATACTTAAAGCGTGGTGGATGTCAACATTGTAACTTTACTGTTTGTGAAACCCTGCCATGATATCATCAGTAAGTTTGTCCAGACCCACTCACACAAACTCAAGGGGAGAGACTTGAGTTACTTCATACGAATGTCAGAAAAATCTCTGCTTATTTTCATTCACTGCATAGAGGACACAGTGAATCATCTGAAATGCTCCCAGTGAACTTGATGGGATTATATCTGTGGATATTGGTCAATGACAAACCAAACCAGCACCCTAAGTGTTTGCCTTAAACACATGGCCCCAGTAAACGTGTACTCAAGCCAGAGTAAATTTGATTGTGGTGAATGGAGGGGGTACTCAGTTGCTCCTGTCAACACTGGGTAAAGAAGAGAAACATTTGCTATGACACGGAGAAACGAAAGGACAGAGATGGCATGCAAATGCTGCTAGACGCAACTGAGCGGTTGTCCTTTACAGAGCCATTCTGGACATTAGGGACCTGCAGTGTCTCAGGTATGATGGCTACATTGACCTCCGATAAAGGTGAGAACATTATTATCATATTATTATAAATGCATTTAGTACTGTTTGGTGATACAGCGGTATAAGGCTCTGACTCACTGCAAGTTCATTCTGAAGGATATACTGTACGTTTACAGGGATTACAGGGACGGAAATTGTTGTGTTTTTGTAAAAGGTGTTCTGCATCCTCTTAGTTACCTGAGAGAGGTTGATCTTCACTTCCTGTATTTCGTTTATATTACCGAACATCCCTATGGACAAAAATAATCCACAGCAAACTGCCTAATCCATACACAATCTGTCTACAATGGTCAGAGATTTTATGAAAAGTTATTCATGTTGAATTTTGACACCCTCACTCCCCATGTTATGATCCAGCCTGGTCCAATCCTTCTCTGTGCTGCCTGATGTCATGGTTACTGGGTAACGGAGAGAACACTGCAGGGGTCTCGGTTTAATAAACGTGGTCGGATCGGGGATCGTGGAGAGAATCCTGTATTGACCACTCAGGGAAAGATTAAATGCTGCTGACATTTCAGAGGAGGAATTTGCAATTTCTTCAAATATGAGGCTGTCGGCAGCCCAGCATGACAGCACATAAAATCAATCCAAATAACCTGAATCCCTAATACCTTGATCCCTGTTAGTGGAGGGATGCATTACAACTAAGACACTGGGAGTGGGAGACACAACCCCCAGGCTGATCCCTGATTCTTATCGACTGTCTCCAGGCCAAACACAGACGCAATAACAATTAGGTGGGCCAGTGTGCCAATTCTCTCCTTCACACACACACACACACAAACACTCTCTCACACATACACCATCTTATATTCTTCCGGCAGAGACTGATGTGAGACACCAATATCATGTTGCTGGGTTTTAGGTGTTGCAGAGTGCTAATTTCTTTATTTTAACATGTAAGAGACCTTGATAGATGAATGTGTACATTACCTGATTGAATACATTGTAAGTCTGGCGTACATTTGACACATCTCAGCAAACTCACAATAATCACCTGCAATGGAAAAATACTTTGCAAGTTCTCACACATCTGCATTTCTACACTGCCCTACAAGCTACAAAACTTGCAAATACACATATTATTATTCATTAATCATCTCAAACTGGAGTGGATATTATTGCGAACACATGGAGCCCACCTGTTGTGAGTGACTCATCAGGCTTACTCCGGCCTTAGCCGAAAGGAGACAATGAAAATACAATTCTACTTGTCTGTTACAATTTGAATTTACACATTGGCTAGTAAGAAGGGAGTCCATGACGTTAACCTTTAGGGTCTTTTTATCCTCCATAACCAACCCACAGCAGTAGAGCAGGTGAAGCAGAACAGGTGGGTCCTTTTACTACTTACAGAGCAATTGGCTCCTCTTCAAAGCAGTAGCCTGTAAATGTCGCAATGCTTTGAGTCTATATAGACTCTGCTCTGAAACAAAGGGATACTTCTTCTATAAGGGAGAGCATCTGGAAAGGTAGTTTCCAAAACATATTCAACTGAAACCCTGTCCTACTCATGACATCACGCTTAAACAAAGTACAGCATACTGTACTGTACCTTTCCCTTTATCAAAACCTTTATAAAATTATATATTGTTTGCGTATTTTTTCCAAATGCACCTTGTCTCTCAGTAGACGTTTTGGAGGTCAAGTCCAATAGGTAATTTAACAAAGTAATTTATGCTTGGGACTACAGTAGTAGTAGAAGTAGTATAAAAAATATTTGTATATATTATATAATTCACGGATTATGTTTTAAATTCTCATAAAAGTGTGGTAGGTGTGTACATTTTCCTGTTTGAAAAATATATTGTTCAAAACAAGCTGTTCAGTTCTTTGCTGGACCCCAGGAAGAGTAGGTGATTAATGGATCCATAATAAATACAAATACTACTCTGCCCCTCCGCTGCGCATAGGCCATGCGAACATTGCTTGGAATAGCTGGCAAAACAATTTGTTTTGCCAGCTATTTGCTACGAGGGGGAACTGCCGCAATGAAATCCCAGGATGCCACAGCATAGATTGTAACAGCACAAAGTAACTGCACTGTCCTGTGGTGCTCAAATGTGCACTAAATCAGAACTTTTGGGTCTGCTCTAGTCTCCCTCCCAATGAGTTACTCGCGCTCTATCAGGTACAGATGGCGCTAAAGCAAAACACAAATTATAATGAACTTGTATATAAATATTCATACAGTACATGTCTTTGGAGCCTGAGACCTGATAAACCGACATCTACATCCAACAACAGTTGAAGGACAGGGATACACTAGCTACAACCTTCTCATCGCGGATCTGGTATGGGGAAAAAGCATGACGGTGGTCAATTGTATAGTTTCCCCCCCACGGTGTACATCTGGTTCTACTGTAGGTGGCAGGGTGTCATGTTGTGTGGACTAAAACAGCATAAAACTGTGTGTATTACAAAGCACGATCAGATGAATTAGCCCGCTACAGTTATTTTGAGATAACATTGGGAAATAGTTTGGTCGATTTTTAGGGAAATTAACCAGTTAACCAATTAGCCTTTGAGAAGCAGCTAGCTAGCTATAACTAGCTGGTAAATTGCTAGCTAGTTAGCTAGCTCCCACAACAAATTAAAGTCTTTCTAAACTGAAGATCACTGATGTCATGATTCAACCTTGTTTTCTTCCAGTTTCCAGTTGTATTGAAAGCAACCTAAATCCAGAGAATGCCAGCCTTTAATGACAAAGTTTCATGACAAATTTTGCCCACAATACGGATCGCCGTGTCACCTTCCTGTTGGCTCCAGAGTGGCGCAGCGGTCTAAGGCACTGCATCTCAGTGCTAGAGGCATCACTACAGACCCTGGTTCGTTTCCAGGCTGTATCACGCCCGTGATTTGGAGTCCCATAGGGCGGGGCACAATTGGCCCAGTGTTGTCCTGGTTTGGATGTCATTGTAAATAAGAATTTGTTCTTAACTGACTTGCCTAGTAAAATAATGTTATAAAAAATAAAACAGTGAGCACAGCACAACAGTCCAAAAATGTATTCTATGCTGCTGCATAAATGATTTAATATGCCAGGGAGATATGTATACTGCAGCTAAGAAAGTAATACTAAGTGAATATCTGTTAGTAGCCCATGTGCCTCACCCTAATAATTTGGTCCCTTTCCCCCTAATAACTTAGCCTACTGTTCTGACTTGGTGGTGCACATGTAGCCTATAGCCTGTTTTAGAGAACTCTCATCATCAAAAATTGTAAGATTTTTCATTGTCTGCTTACAGTGCTTTCAGAAAGTATTCAGACCCCTTCACTTTTTACACTAGAGCCTTTTTTCCTCATCAGTCTACACACAATTTACCCCATAATGACAAAGCAAAAGCAGATTTTTAGAAATGTTTGCAAATTTTTACAGTATATAAAAAACACAGAAATACCTTATTTACATAAGCATTCAGACCTTTTGATATTTAACTCGAAATTGAGCTCAGGTGCATTCTGTTTCCATTGATCACCCTTGAGATGTTTCTACAACTTGATTGGAGTCCCCCTGTGGTAAATTCAATTGATTGGACATGATTTGGAAATGCACACACATGGCTATATAAGGTCCCACAGGTAACAGTGCATGTCAGAGCAAAAACAAAGCTATGGGGTGGAAGGAATTGTCCGTAGAGCTCCGAGACAGGATTATGTTGATTCATAGATCTGGGGAATGGTCGCCAAAACATTTCTGCAACATTGAAGGTACCCAAAAACACAGTGGCCTCCATCATTCTTAAATGGAACACGTTTGGAACCATCAAGTTTACTAGGAGTGGTGGGTAGGAGTCAGGCGCAGAGAGCAGAGGGTTCGGTGAGATGTAATTATTTATTCTCCAGCACAAAATGGTCACGCCAAATACAGGGAGCATAACACTGACCAGCCCAAAACACAGGACAAACAGTCCGGAGAAAACAAAACGAAAACACATCCACAACCAACAGAGTAACAAATAATCCCGCACAAACCTAAGCGGGCCTAACAGGTTTAAGTAGACAAAAATCAAGAAACACAAAAAGGAACAGGTGCAACTAATAAGACTAAACTAATAGAAAAGGAAAAAGGGATGGGTGGCGGCTAGTAGACCGGCAACGATGACCGCCGAGTACCGCCCGAACAGGCAGGGGAGCCACCTTCGTTGGGAGTTGTGACATCAAGACTCTTTCTAGAGCTGGCTGCCTGGCCAAACTGAGCAATCGGGGGAGAAGGGCCTTGGTCAGGAAGGTGTTCAAGAACCCAATGGTCAAACTGACAGAGCTCCAGAGCTCCTCTGTGGAGATGGGAAAAACTTCCAGAAGGACAACCATCTCTACAGCACTCCACCAATTAGGCCTTTATGGTAGACTGGCCAGACGGGAGTTTGTCAAAAGGCACCTAAAGTACTGCCAGACCATGAGAAACAAGATTCTCTGGTCTGATGAAACCAAGATTGAACTCTTTGGCCTGAATGCCAAGCGTCACGTCTGGAGGGAAGCAGGCACCGCTCATCACCTGGCCAACGCCAGTGAATACGGTGAAGCATGGTGGTGGCAGCATCATGCTGTTGGGATGTTTTTCAGTGGCAGGGATTGGAAGACTAGTCAGGATCGATGGAAAGAGGAACGGAACAAAGTACAGAGAGATCCTTGATGAAAACTTTCTCCAGAGTACCTCAGACTGAGGCAAAGGTTCACCTTCCAACAAGACAACGACCCTAAGCACACAGCCAAGACAACGCATGAGTGCCTTCGGGACAAGTCTCTGAATGTCTTTGAATGGCCCAGGCCAGACTCGATTGAACATCTCTGAAGAGACCTGAAAATAGCTGTGCAACGACGCTCCCAATCCAACCTGGCAGAGCTTGATAGAATCTGCAGAGAAGAATGGGAGAAACCCCTCAAATACAGGTGTGCCAAGCTTGTAGCGTCATACCCAAGAAGACTCAAGGCTGTACTCGCTGCCAAAGGTGCTTCAACAAAGTACTGAGTAAAGGGTCGGAATACTTATGTAAATGTGATATTCATATTTTTTTATATACATTTGCAAACGTTTCTAAAAACCAGTTTTTACTTTCTCATTATGGGGAGTTGTGTAGATCAGTGGTTCCCAAACTTTTTAAAGTCTTGTACAAGACTGTGTGGCAAAAAAACAACATTTGAGAGTGCACTGAACCTGGTGCTAGAGGGGGTACGCAGCTGGAGGTTGAATGTTTGAAGGGGTACGGGAATATAAAAAGTTTGGGAACTAACGCTCTAGGGCAACAGTGTCTAGATGGAATTTGTATTTGTGGTCCTGGCAACTGGACTTTTTTGGAACACCATTATTTTTGTCTTACTGAGATTTACTGTCGGGTTGGAGCTGGAGGTTGAATGTCACCACCGATAAAACCATGATAATAGAGAATTTCAATAAGCATTTCTCTACGGCTGGCCATGCTTTCCTCCTGGCTACCCCAACCCCAGCCAACAGCTCTGCACCCCCCGCAGCTTTTTGCCCAAGCCTCCCCAGCTTCTCCTTCACCCAAATCCATATAGCTGATGTTCTGAAAGAGCTGCAAAACCTGGACTCGTACAAATCAGCTGGGCTAGACAATCTGGACCCTCTCTTTCTAAAATTATCCGCCGCCATTGTTGCAACCCCTATTACTAGTCTGTTCAACCTCGCTTCCGTATCGTCAGAGATTCCAAAGGATTGGAAAGCTGCCATGGGCATCCCCCTCTTCAAAGGGGGTGACACTCTAGACCCAAACTGTGACAGACCTATATCCATCCTGCCCTGCCTTTCTAAAGTCTTCGAAAGCCAAGTTAACAAACCGATCAGTGACCATTTCGAATCCCATCGTACCTTCTCCGCTGTGCAATCCGGTTTCCAAGCTGGTCACGGGTGCTCCTCAGCCACGCTCAAGGTACTAAGTGATATCATAACCGCCATCGATAAAAGACAGTACTATGCAGCCATCTTCATCGACCTGGCCAAAGCTTTCGACTCTGTCTATCACCGTATTCTTATCGGCAGACTCAACAGCCGTGGTTTCTCAAATGACTGCCTCACCTGGTTCACCAACTACTTCTCAGATAGAGTTCAGTGTCAAATCGGAGGGCCTGTTGTCCGGACCTCTGGCAGTCTCCATGGGGGTACCACAGGGTTCAATTTTCGGGCCGACTCTTGTCTCTGTATATATCAACAATGTCGCTCTTGCTGCGGGTGATTCCTTGATCCACCTCTATGCAGATGACACCATTCTGTATACATCTGGCCCTTCTTTGGACACTGTGTTAACAAACCTCCAAATGAGCTTCAATGCCATACAACATGCCTTCCGTGGCCTCCAACTGCTCTTAAATGCTAGTAAAACTAAATGTATGCTCTTCAACCGATCGCTGCCCTCACCCGCCCGCCCGACTAGCATCGCTACTCTGGACAGTTCTGACTTAGAATATGTGGACAACTGCAAATACCTAGGTGTCTTGCTAGACCGTAAACTCTCCTTCCAGACTCTTCCAGCATCTCCAATCCAAATTTAAATCTAGAATCGGCTTCCTATTTCGCAATAAAGCCTCCTTCACTCACGCTACCAAACATACCCTCGTAAAACTGACTATCCTACCGATCTTCGACTTCAGCGATGTCATTTACAAAATAGCCTCCAACACTCTACTCAGTAAACTGGATGCAGTCTATCACAGTGCCATCCGTTTTGTCACCAAAGCCCCATATACCACCCAACACTGCGACCTGTATGCACTCATCGGCTGGCCCTCGCTACATATTCGTCACCAAACCCACTGGCTCCAGGTCATCTATAAGTCTTTGCTAGATAAGCTCCGCCTTATCTCAGCTCACTGGTCACCATAGCAACACCTACCTGTAGCACGCGCACCAGCAGGTATATTTCACTGGTCATCCCCAAAGCCAACATGAAGCATGGTGGTGGCAGCATCATTTCCTTCCAGTTCTCTGCTGCCAATGAATTGAAAAAATCGCTGAAGTTGGAGACATACTGTATCGCCCTCACTAATTTTAAGCATCAGCTATCTGAGCAGCTAACCGATCACGGCAGCTGTACACAGCCCATTTGGAAATAGCCCATCCAACTACTTACCCTACCCCATATTGTTTTATTTACTTTTTTTGCTATTTTGCTCTTTCGACTTGCACATAGTCATCTGCGCATCTATCACTCCAGTGATAATTTACTAAATTGTAATTACTTTGCTACTATTGCCTTTTTATTGCCTTTATTTGCACACACTGTATCTAGATTTGTATTGTGTTATTGACTGTACTTTTGTTTATCCCACGTGTAATTCTGTGTTGTTTTTTGTCGCACTGCATGACTTTATCTTGGCCAGGTCGCAGTTGTAAATGAGAACTTGTTCTATACTGGCCTACCTGGTTAAATAAAGGTGAAATAAAGAAAATGAAAAAAATAAGGGTGTGCTTGAAAGGATGCACATATCTCTGCAATGTTGGGTTGTATTGGAGAGAGTCTCAGTCTTAAATCATTTTCCACACACAGTCTGTGCCTTCATGTTAGCGAGGGCTGAGAATCCACTTTCACATAGGTACGTGGTTGCAAATGGCAACAGTGTCTTAACAGCGCGATTTGCCAAGACAAGAAACTCTGAGCGCAGCCCTATCCAGAAATCTGGCAGTGGCTTCTGATTCAATTACATTTTCACAGAACCACTTGTTGCAATTACGATGAGGCTCTCTTGTTCAGATATTGGTAAGTGGACTGGAGGCAGGACATGAAAGGGATAAGGAATCCAGTTGTTTGTGTCATCCGTTTCGGGAAAGTAAGTCTGGTTCATCCTTGGGAGCAATTTCCAAACGCCTGAAGGTACCACGTTCATCTGTACAAACAATAGTACCCAAGTATAAACACCATGGGACCATGCAGCCGTCGTACCGCTCAGGAAGGAGAAGCCTTCTGTCTCCTAGAGAAAAGTGAAAATCAATCCCAGAACAACAGCAAAGGACCTTGTGAAGATGCTGGAGGAAACAGGTACAAAGTGTCTACAGTATATCCACAGTAAAATGAGTCCTATATCGACATAACCTGAAAGGCCGCTCAGCAAGGAAGAAGCCACTGCTCCAAAACCGCCATAAAAAAGCCAGACTATGGTTTGCAACTGCACATGGGGACAAAGATTGTACTTTTTGGAGAAATCTGGTCCTCTGGTCTGATGAAACAAAAATAGAGCTGTTTGGCCATAATGACCATCGTTATGTTTGGAGGAAAAAGGGGGAGGCTTGCAAGCCGAAGAACACCATCCCAACCGTGAAGCATGGGAGTGGCAGCATCATGTTGTGGGGGTGCTTTGCTGCAGGAGGGACTGGTGCACTTCACTAAATTTATGGCATCATGAGGAAATAAAATTAAGTGGATATATAGATGCAACATCACAAGACTACGGTCAGGAAGTTAAAGCTTGGTTGCAAATGGGTCTTCCAAATGAACAATGACCCCAAGCATACTTCCAAAGTTGTGGCAAAATGGCTTCACGACAACAAAGTCGAGGTATTGGAGTGGCCATCACAAAGCCTTGACCTCAATCCTATAGAAAATGTGTGGGCAGAACTAAAAAAGTGTGTGCGAGCAAGGAGGCCTACAAACCTGACTCAGTTACACCAGCTCTGTCAGGAGGAATGGGCCTAAATTCACTCAACTTATTGTGGGAAGCTTGTGGAATGCTACCCGAAACATTTGACCCAAGTTAAACAATTTAACGGCAATGCTACCAAATACTAATTGAGTGTATGTAAACTTCTGGCCCACTAGGAATGTGATGAAAGAAATAAAAGCTGAAATAAATAATTTTCTCTAATATTATTCTGACATTTCAGATTCTTAAAATAAAGTGTTGATCCTAACTGACCTAAGACAGGGAGTATTTACTAGGATTTAACTTCAGGAATGATGAAAAACTGAGTTTAAATGTATTTGGCTCAGGTGTATGTAAACTTCCAACTTCAACTGTATATATGTGTATGTATATGTATGTGAAACACATGTTTATTTGGCGTACCCCTGACGGCATTGCGCGTACCCCCGTTTGGGACTATCTGGTGTAGATTGATGAGTGGGAAAAACTATTTAATCCATTTCAGAATAATGCTGTTACATAACAAAATGTGGAAAAAGTCAAGGGGTCTGAATACTTTCCGAATGCACTGTATATGCCCCTTTTATTTATCCTACGGTTCTGACTTGGTGTGCAGGGAATACTGTAAGAATGGCCCATGTTCTGAATTCTGTCGCTGTACATTTCAAAAGCGCTGAACAAATAGTTAAATTGACTCGCTCATTAATGTCTTAATTGAAATTACAGATTGCCTCTTATCCACTCATCTTTCCCTTATGCCATAGTTTGTACATCTCAATTGTCAGTAGAAACCACATTTGTTTAACCTCTTACTTCTAGTCAGCCATATCAGCTTTGTTTTTTTAAAAGGCAGTAAATGAGGCTGAATGAACTGTTTCGCTGATAGCCAGGTGTAGAGGTGCTATGGATTCCCTCCATGGTGCTGAAAAGAAAGCTCTGCTGTCAGGACAGCTTTATGTAGGCCTTAACAGTTTGTGGGCACCGTTTGTCACTGTTATAGTGCAATTAATGTATTGTTTAGTTTTGTGTTATGTAGTGGCTTTGCTGTCATGCATCTAAAAAAAAAACTGGTTGAATTTGCCCTATATAGATTTACATGCTAAAATCACCACTGCCATGTTAGGTAATGTGTTTTCACTTATTGCATCTGTATGCTTGTTGTGTTCTCCCTGGTGCAGTCGTTTGTTCTCCCTGGCTGCTAATTCTAAATAGTATAATCTAATCTGTTCAAAACAGTGGCAGCATATGCAACAGATCGCTTTATGCAGTTTATCTTCTCAAAGAAACAACCGGTAGTTCGAAAACTTAGCATCATATTTCTGTCATGCTGCTTTGTTGACAACTCCAACCACCCCAGGTATTCAGCCAATCGGCGGCCGGGTTGTGCTTCTTCTGAGATGATAACACAGCACCTGCTGCCTCTGCTTCCTGTCTACGTCCCTGTCTATGGCCCCTTCCTCCTTGTCAGCCCAACAGCAGGTGGTGAGTCACTGACCCTGTTTAGCGTGACCGCTGGGTGAGGCAAAACGTTGAGGCCAAACTTTGACGTACACGCACACGCGTACACATGTGGAAACACATCATGTTCACACATTTACGCAAATACGCACACACATTTACATAAACACTCTCACACACACTGACACACATGCACTCACTTTATTATCTGTCCTTTACTAGCCCAGGCAGAAGACATCTATATGGGTCCGTTAATACAGGACTAGTAAAGGCCCAGTGTGCTACTTTTGTGAAAATGTTTTAACTTAATGTATTGCTATTTCAGTGTTAACCAGCATTTTATAACAGTTTATCTGATAATAATTGTGGAATATAAAAATGCTTGATATATGTTTTCCAGTTTCTTGAAATACTTTGCAAATGCAACTTATGTCTATGTGAAAACTGAAATGGTCTATTCATTCCTTTTCCATTTTAGTAGATGTTCTTATCCAGAGCAACATCCAGAGCAACATTTCCATCTTTTTGTTCTTCGTATTGGTCCCCCGTGGGAATCGAACCCGCAACTGAGCCACATCATCAAATCATCACAAACGACTTGATGTCTCAATGTACTCAATTACTGTATTGGTCATTGTATTTCTTCACGGTGATGGAAAGTCTACAGGTACAAACCCCAGCCTATGTACAATACAGTAATGCACATGTACATTAGGTGTTTTTTTAAGGATGGTAAATTAATACTTCACAAAAAGTGGTGGTTTTCATTGATATTTGATCAAGAAAAATATTTTGTTTGATGTGAATGTTTTTTGTCTTTACCCATAACTTTGCACCTTTTTGATGTAAATGTTTGAGGACAGGGTTTTGTTCTTTCTGGATCCCATTAGAATGGTGATCACAGAGAAAGGGACAGGGTTTTGTTCTTTCTGGATCCCATTAGAATGGTGATCACAGAGAAAGGGGCAGGGTTTTGTTCTTTCTGGATCCCATTAGAATGGTGATCACAGAGAAAGGGACAGGGTTTTGTTCTTTCTGGGTCCCATTAGAATGGTGATCACAGAGAAAGGGACAGGGTTTTGTTCTTTCTGGATCCCATTAGAATGGTGATCACAGAGAAAGGGACAGGGTTTTGTTCTTTCTGGATCCCATTAGAATGGTGATCACAGAGAAAGGGACAGGGTTTTGTTCTTTCTGGATCCCATTAGAATGGTGATCACAGAGAAAGGGACAGGGTTTTGTTCTTTCTGGATCCCATTAGAATGGTGATCACAGAGAAAGGGACAAGGCAACAACTCTTACAATTCCAACTATTGAATCCTTCAAGATACTGTTCTTAATTAAACAACTACCATTTTTGCCAAAGCTGAGATGCTGAAAACGATTGTTTGCTCCTACTACAGACGTCTATATGGGTCTGCTAATACAGGACCAGTAAAGACCCAGTGCACTACTTTTGTGATTATTTTTGAGGGAGTGATTCACACCCTCAGCACCCTACTTTGTCCCTTGGTCCATGTCCCTTGGTCCTTGGTCCCTTGGTCCTTGGTCCTTGGTCCCTTGGTCCCTTGGTCCTTGGTCCTTGGTCCTTGGTCCTTGGTCCTTGGTCCTTGGTCCTTGGTCCTTGGTCCTTGGTCCTTGGTCCTTGCTCTGAGTGTGGTGGGTCCGCATATTTCTGTGAGTTGTTTCTTTTGCCCCATTCCCTAAGAAGAGAGCTTACTGATGGATGTGAGAATCTGATGCCTGGTGGTAAAGCTCTCCTGTCAGGAGGTATTATAGGACCATGTTGTGACGGAGGACAGTTGGAATGCCACAGCGTTGATATCTTAATCTGCTTCTTTCAGGAGGTGACTCCTGTTGAAGTGGTCAGGCGGGGACACTGGTGACCCATGACGCTGGCTGGCAGGTACGTCTGAAGGAGAGAACAGGCCCGGACACCTCTTGCCTGCCCCACCCTGACCTCTTACCCCTGCAGGAGGAGTGTGTTTGCGGTGTGTACAGGTTTTAAAAGCCGACATTAAAGCAGCCATCATTACATTGAGAGGTTGAGCTGTGGCGAGGTAATGTGTGTGCTGAGTTACTCTGTCTGTTTGTAAGGCCCTCACCAGGAGTGCGTGTGCTGTTGACATTCTCTATTTAATATTTTTCATCAAGATCCCAAGCCCTGTTACAAGAGCCCTTTTGTTTCCTGATTTGTTTGTACACTCTTTGTGTGTATGTGTGTATATGTGTGTGTGTGTGTGTGTTAGACAGAGAAGTAGGGTAAACAAGTGTGTAAGTTCACGCACGTCTGTTTGTTTACTTTTTTCTCAAACTTTTCAAGTAGAAGGTCGTTTTTCTGCTCTCCCAACCATTGTCCATCCTGGGGTCTGTGGGGGTCTGGGGGGGGGGGGGGGGTCTGGGGGTGTGAGGACTGGAGTGGTCATCATCCAGCTGCAACTCCCCCCTCACTGGCACCTTTTGTGCAGGGGACCCTGAAACAGCCTTGAATGCAGGTCACCGCAGGTTACTGACAAAGCTCTGTGAAAAGGGAGTTTTGTGTGCGTGTCTGAAAGGAGCGATGCGCACCGTTAAAAATAGCCTGCCAGCCTGTCAATGCAGCGCCATTAAAAACAGCTGGGCCGGGCTTCTGCCCCCATTCAGCCACGTGAAAGTTGATTCTCTCATTGTGCCTCTATCTTGTCCCAACTCCTCCTTTACTCCCTGCTTTGTTACCCGCTTTGTTGTAGCGCCGTCGCACTGGCAAAGTCAGCCTCATAAAAGGAGTTCATTTTGGATTCACTGCCCTCCGATGAACACTGGGAACTTTCTTGTTTTGTGTCTTGATCCATAAATCTATGATCACTCATTGGCCTGCCAGTCTGTCTTTAAAGATTCTTTATGTAGAATTTCCTCCTACGCCTTTCTTTGTACACATTTTGCTAGTAGACCCATGTAGGTAATCAGCCTAATCACTCACTACTATGTTTGAGTCTTTGGTTACCTATTACACCTTTCCAAATGCCAGCTAAACCTTCTCTTAATTAATAGTAGAAATGATAAAAGACATTCATATGTTATTCATTAAAAGACAATGTGCTCTCAATTCACATAAGAGGAGTGGTGTCAAAATGTGACAAATGAATCAACTCTTATTTGGTGGTCGGATGATTTTGAAAAGCAGAGTGTTTGTTTTGATGGTGCTGTCAGCAGTGACACATCAGATCCTTCAAGGAATTGACTCAGAACCTCTGAGCGTACAGGTACAGGTATACACATGGATCCCACCCACGGAGCAGCTATCCGTCAGTGTGTTCGATGAATCAGCGCTAGGCAACTGGGCAGCCAGTCAGTCATAGGGGCTAATGGATGGGGAGGGCAGCCTGGTCTCCATGGCATAGCACGCTCTGTCAGATGTTTTCAGGAAGCAATCGTTTACACTGCTTGTCATTTTTCGCTGCCTCCCATTGTTCTCTCTCTCGCTCCACTTCTTTCACGCTCTCTCTCTTTTTCTCTCTCTCTTTCTCTCTCTCTTTCTCTCTCTCTCTCTTTCTCTCTCTCTCTTTTTCTCTCTCTCTCTCTCTCTCTCTCTCTCTCTCTCTCTCTCTCTTGCTCTCTCTCTCTTTCTCTCTCTCTTTCTCTCTCTCTTGCTCTCTCTCTTGCTCTCTCTCTTGCTCTCTGTCTTGCTCTCTCTTGCTCTCTCTCTCTCTCTCTCTCTCTTGCTCTCTCTCTTTCTCTCTCTCTTTTTCTCTCTCTTTCTCTCTCTCTTTCTCTCTCTCTCTTTCTCTCTTTCTCTCTCTCTTTTTCTCTCTCTCTTTCTCTCTCTCTTGCTCTCTCTCTCTCTTTCTCTCTCTCTTTCTCTCTCTCTCTTTCTCTTTCTCTCTCTCTTGCTCTCTCTCTTTCTCTCTCTCTTGCTCTCGCTCTTGCTCTCTCTCTTTCTCTCTCTCTTTCTCTCTCTCTTGCTCTCTCTTTCTCTCTCTTTCTCTCTCTCTTGCTCTCTCTCTTTCTCTCTCTCTTGTTCTCTCTTTTTCTCTCTCTCTTGTTCTCTCTTTTTCTCTCTCTTTCTCTCTCTCTTTCTCTCTCTCTTGCTCTCTCTCTTTCTCTCTCTCTTGCTCTCTCTTGCTCTCTCTCCAGGGCCCTCTTACTTTATCTGGTTGCCTTGGTCGATGAGAGAGACCATCTGAAAGTCTCCAAAGTGCTTTACTTATCTTATCTCTATTGTCATCTCTTTATCGTTTAAATCCTGACCCTCCAATCTAGATCGGGTCTCTTGTTCAATCGCTCAGTGCTGCTGAGACTCCTGGGTCCTCCATCTCATGAAAACTGCTACTGCATTTTCCTCTACACTTTTTGACATTTTGACCAGATTCATTAAGAGACTTCTCTCTATTTATAAGGTGAAAAACACAAAACAATTGGCTATACGATTGAGATGATGTACTGTCACTGTTTTTTAATTCAACCTTAAGCCAGGTAAGTAATTGGGAACACCCAACCCCCCCCCCCCCCCCAAAAAAAAGGTGATGATATGCCAGATTATAAAACATGACTGAAAAATGCCTGATCCAATGTTGTTCCTAAAACATATTTACTGTGAACCTTTCTCCTCTCTGAGCCTTTTTCTTCCCCTGCTCCTGAATCCTTCTCTGCCCCTCCCATGCAGTCCTTTTGTTTATGTCTCTGGGTGCTTTAGTCCAGTCTTTTCCTGCCTCTCTACTGCTGATGGAAGGGATTGGCCATGTTCATTTATACGACAGGTGAGCCAGCCCAGCTGCTACCTGTGTGAGCCTACCTTACAACAGCTGTCATACAGACACACACACACACACACACACACACACACACACACACAAATGTAAAAAATACAAACATTCTCTACTCCGCACCGAACCATAAAGATGCACATTGCGTCTAGATATTATAAAACAAACATCTGAATGCCTTGTAGGCCAGTGAATTTCTGCTGATAAAACTGTTCACTGTTCATTATTATGACTGTTATATCTCTTTTAAATGACTTGGCTAGACTAGTTGATGCATCTCTGTCATTGTCCATGCTTCATTGTGACAGTCATAACATTCAGCCCTGAGATGTACTGTACCTTATGATGTGACTCAATTGCAGGAGACCAATAGATCAGCATTGACTCAAGTAATTGAACGACGGCGAGGCATCTAGCTGTACACCTGTCATTCGCTTTGAGTTCAGACGTGACGATCGCTACAGAGAGGTCTCCTGCCTGCCCTCTCTCGACCCCGACCTCTCTCCATTACCCGAGCAGACAGCCTTTGTCTAAGCGCCATGTGGAAAATGAATACTCACTAATGGGTTGAGCAGCATGGCACTGTGAAGGAAGAAAGGGGGCAGCTGACAGACAAGGCGATTGGGGGGGAGGTGCAGGTGGAGGGGGGTCAGTAGACTGCATCTATTGCTCCTACCTGTCCACACCTACCTGGCCGGAGGTACACCTGTCACTGAGAATAAATCAGATACCAGATGAAATTCAAAAAATCCCAGTGTTCCAGGGGGGGAAAAGGTGCTACCCAGTACACCGAAATGTACCTTCTGTTCCATGTTCGTTAGGATGTTATACGGCAGTGGCATCTGCCCTAACCAAGGTGATTATAACTCTGAGTAGCACAGTCAACGAAGGGAAGTTGATGTCCAAAGCTGATCTATTTCTAGACTGAGCGTGTATCCTTCAAGGCAGATTTTCTGAAGTCTGTGTGGGTCAAAAGGTATTTGTCCTTTTTTACCTTATAACCTAATCGCTTTATCGCTTTCATCTATTTGATTGCTCTTCTTGTCTGGGAAAAATCTGCAGATGCCTGGTGTGCAGAGATAGTGGGCCACTTACTTGACGGTGGCTGTGCTCAGAGTCAGCCCTGCAGTGACCCATGACAAGTGTGGCTGTTGTGTGCGTTGCCACCTCCAATGTGACGCTATTAAGATTTGACCACTGCTCATACATTTTCTCACTTTGAGGTAGCGCATGTCTTTTCAGTCAGCTGATCTCAAGAGACTAAATAGAACACCTGATACTGGGTTTTACATCCATACATTTTACAGAGTTCTTTGATATCTTCAGCAAGATGAATTAAATCCCTTCAATTACGAACTTCTTAAGGTAACTGTCCAGTGTTTCCAGAGTTCTATGAACTATGACCTATAATTTATTTCAATATTAGTGAAATAGTTTTCCTTCCAATGGTAATCAGGTATGTAAATAAGCAGCTTTTCTGTGTTGGAATGGTGTGGGCGTACCCCAACGACAGAAGGGTGTGAGTGTATACCGGTCATAAAAAATATTAATGTGAGTAGATTTCTGATTGGCCAGCTCATCTTCCTCTAGACCACTGATGGCCAGCTCATCTTCCTCTAGACCACTGATGGCCAGCTCATCCTCCACAGAAGTACATACTCTATGAGTGTCACAACTTCCACCGAAGTCGGCTTGTTCGGGCGGTGTTCGGCGATCGACGTCACCGGTTTTCTAGCCATCGCCGCTCCATTTTTCATATGTCTATTTGTTTTGTCTTGTTTCCATACAAACCTGGTTTTCATTATCTAATCACACTGCATTTATTCAGTCCTCTGTTCCCCTCCATGTCTTTGTGTGTAATTGTTTATTGTTATGTGGGTATGTTCACGCGCTAGACTTTTGTACATGTTCCGTGTTTTGAGCACTTTGATGTCATTTTGTGCTTATTTATTGACCGGAATAAAAGTGCTCCTGTTAACTATACTCTGCTCTCCTGCACCTGATTTCGCCTCCCGTACACACCCGTAACAACGAGGAAATAGCAAGCATTTTTCGAAATGGTCTGTTTGAGATACAAGTTTGATTTGGGGTTTTGAAGTGTTTTTTCTCCAATTGATAATTTGGCCACGAATACACAAGTATAGGACAGTTCAACAACATTATTTGTGTATGAGTTAACAGAATAGGAACTTTTAAAAGTTAGATTTTCACTGGACCATTTTTAAAGTGGAACTGACAGCATTTTAGCAATATGAAATCTCATTCAAATCTGTTCATACACTCTTAGAAAAAAAGGTGCTATCTAGAACCTAAAACGTTCTTTGGCTGTCCCCATAGGAGAACCCTTTGAAGAACCCGTTTTTGGTTCCATGTAGAACTCTTTCCACAGAAAGTTCTACATGGAAACCAAAATGATTCTACCTGGAGCCAAAAGGGTTCTACCTGGAAACAAGAAGGGTTCTCCTATGGAGACAGCCAAAGAACCTAGGAGTGTAAACACCCCAGGAAGAATATGACACATTCAATATAGTCATTTTCACATTTTCATTTAATTCATAGAATGTTTGGGAATTACGTGTACTTGGGCATTTGTGAAAGTTCTATAGAAATATAGAGTGGGAAAACAGATGTGAGTTTGGACAATTAATAGACACTGCAGTAAATAAAACCTAATAAAAACATCTGTCTTGTCCAGGAAGTTGTCTAAGCAGACCGGTGTATCATAGCCAGTCAGAGCTACAGTAGGCCTATATGGAAGTAAGCCATTTGCCACACAGACCTGCCATCATTCACTTTGAACTGGACTGTGTGTTTACGTATATGCAGTAGCAACAGCGCAACTTTAAATCATTTGATCGCATTCGCCAAAAGCCACAAAAATCACCTGAATGGATTTCTGCAAATATGTAAATACCATGGGAGTCCTCTTACATTTGGAAACTTCACAGCCCTATTGATCAAACAACCATGAACTGGTACAGTAGGCTCTCTCTTCCTCGGGTTGCCTATGCACATCAACAACAACAATATCAACAACTACTGCTAGCCGGAGAAAGATGAGCTAAAATCTAACGAAGGAACACTAGATAAACCCTCTCAGCTTGTAGTTGGCCATCAAATTTTTACTGATAAACGATGGGGAAGAGTAGCCAGCTCGTCCTTCTGCAGCTTGCCTGCCAATGCATTCTTGTCCCAACCCATCTTTTGAGAACTGAATGGGAACTTGCCTGCCTGCCAAATACATTTGCTTGACAACTAAGATATATGCTAACTGTGGATAGCAGTCGTTCAAGTTCAGCATAGCTAGATAGCAAAGCGATTCACATTCTTGCTAGATAACCAAATGACACCTGCATCTCTAGCTGTAGCCACTGAAAAATGATATGAGGGGGAAAAGTCGGTCACTACCCCACTCCTCCAATGACATCCTCCCAGCAGCTAGCTAGCTAGTTAGCTAACGTTAGGCTCCTTGTTTTTAGCTTGCTAAATAAATAGGTAGCTACATAAATAGATATGCTAGCCCAGGGGTATCAAACTCAATCAGCGCACGGGCCGTATTAAACATTTGGTGCACTCAAAATGTCTTGTGGTTGAGTAGCCAGACGAGGCTACTGCTCAAATGTTGCTGTAATAGGCCTACATGTTTTACCTTTGCATGGTGTTTTGCTGCAGGTTTAGTGTTTTTTGGGTATTCATTGTCAAGCTTTAAAAAGCGAAGCCAGACTGCCAAATGTTAGTAGCCTAGCTAGGACTGTGGCATGTGTCTGTACACGTTCCAAACAGGAACGTGTACACGCTACAAACAGGAACGTGTACACGCTACAAACAGGAAAAACTAAAGCAGTTGAATTCTCCAATGCAAGCACATCAGGCTGTAATTTCATGAAGTAGATAACTCTACTTTTTACTTATTTATATTCGCTTGTTTGTCCTATTCAGTCCAAGGGCCTTGTGTTTGATATGTTCACTAGCCTATTAGCCACTTTATGACTGACTTGTGATCATTGCCCTTGCTAGTTGGATTCAGTGGAGGCTGCTGAGGGGAGGACGTATCATAATAATGGCTGGACCGAAATAAATGGATTGGCATCAAACACATGAAAACCATGTGTTTAATGTATTTGAGACCATTCCACTAATTCTGCTCCTGCCATTACCACGGACCCGTCCTCCCCAATTAAGGTAACACTAACCTCCTGTGGTTTGATTGTATTGACATTCCCAGCCTTAGTTACAGTCGTCTGTTTTTGTTCAAAATATTGAGTCATTGAAACTGAAAGTGAATGGATGGAGATAAAATACAATGTTCCAGGCCAGCTGGGATTTATAACCTGATAGTAATATTTACCGGGTTTCCAACAAATGTATTGGTGAATTATATTAATCATGCATTGAACTGCAGCCATCTATTCTCTGAAAAATCCCATGGAATTTTGAGTCAAATTTAACATATTTTAAAAACGCTTTATGAAGTTGGTTTTGTAGCATAAACTGGGAATGTGATATTTTTGACTGATATTATGATTGTCTGTTGGTTTAATGTCTGCAAAGTAGTTTAAACGCTGTCATTTCCACTTTACATATTGCATTTCTGTGTATTTCCATGCATTTGTGGGGAAATGATTTATTTCAGTGTATAGCAAACAAAAAGCATATTTCCTTGTAACTACAACAACATTTTAAATACAAGTGAACACTATCCATCCCTTTGATCACCTTTTCTAGATAAGAGTCAAGTACATTGGCGGTAAGCTTTCCTTTCAAAGAGCAACTCACCATTAATGAATGACGTTTTCCACAGAATGGAATATTCCTTCGTTGTATGTGTAGGCCTGACAAAAAACTAGGGGTTAGTGCAGTGTATTGCAGCTTAGGACACACTTTGCTCTTTTCAAATTTGAGTATTGTGCCTGTGACATCAAAAGGGCCTTTGAGCGGGTCGCTATGTTCATTAAGCTTTCATCTTTTTACCTCATTACAACTTTCACAGTGGCACAATGACTTGGCAACAAAGCTGTTGTCTGAAATCCTCTCGAGATGTTAGGCCCCCACGCTTTAACTCAGCCCTCAACGCTTTGACTCAACTCCTGCATTTGAATTACAGTAAGTCCCTGAAAGTGAGGATTCGTAACTCCTCAGATCAGACTCTTCACGATCACATCACAGTAAATCCCCACAGGGATCTTCTGCATAAACTGAGTTGAGCTGATCAATGGGTCTACTTCGTTAGTTTCTATTGAGGCTTGGACACCATGTCCACAAAGAAAGCTTACAAGAAGTGAAACATACTGTTATTCTTTAAACAGTCTTCTTACCAAAACAAATTGAAATGTTTGCAAATTGAATGCACCAGGTAGCTAGAATAAAGAATTGCAAAGAATTTCAGACACAAAAAGTTAGACAATATTATATTTCTTCAAAATAGTACTTTAAGTTATATATAGTGTTTTTATTCTTAGAATATAAAATTACATTTGGGCTTTTTTTTAAGTTTCCAATATTCTATACCAAGACCCCAATATTTCTTCAATCAGATTCAGAAGGAAAAACAAACACAGCTTTGAGTGAGCCCCTGGAGTGTGTGTACACACACACACACACACAGACACACACACACACACACACACACACACACACACACACACACACACACTGAGAATTGGGCTCAAAAAGTCAGCTGGACAGTAGAGTTCCAGAGGTACTGCTGACCTAGTTTTGATCTCTGTCTGTCTGTCTCTCTTTATCCCTCTTGTTCTCTCTCTGCTTCTCTCTCTGTCTCTCTTTCTTCCCCCCCCCCCCCTCTCTCTCGCTTGTTCTCTCTGCTTCTATCTATGTCTCTCTTTCTCCCCTCCTCTCTCTATTGTTCTCTCTATTCATCTATCTCAATTAAATTTCAATTTAAGGGCTTTATTGGCATGGAAACATATGTTAACATTGCCAAAGCAAGTGAAGTAGAAAATAAACAAGTGAAGTAGAATAAAAGTAGAATAAAAATAAAAATGAACAGTAATTACACTCACAAAAGTTCCAAAAGAATAAAGACATTTCAAATGTCATGTTATGTGCAAATAGTTAAAGTACAAAAGGGAAGATAAATAAACATAAATATGGGTTGTATTTACAATGGTGTTTGTTCTTCACTGGTTGCCCTTTTCTTGTGGCAACAGGTCACAAATCGTGCTGCTGTGATGGCACACTGTGGTATTTCACCCAGTAGATATGGGGGTTTATCGAAATTGGGATTGTTTTCAAAATCTTTGTGGGTCTGTGTAATCTGAGGGAAATATCTGTCTCTAATATGGTCATACATTTGGCAGGAGGTTAGGAAGTGCAGCTTAGTTTCCACCTCATTTTGTGGGGATCGTGCACATAGCCTGTCTTCTCTTGAGAGCCAGGTCTGCCTACGGCGGCCTTTCTCAATAGCAAGGCTATGCTCACTGAGTCTGTACATAGTCAAAGCTTTCCTTAAGTTTGGGTCAGTCACATTGGTCAGGTATTCTGCCACTGTGTACTCCATTCAGGGCCAAATAGCATTCTAGTTTGCTCAGTTTTTTCTTGATTCTTTTCAATGTGTCAAGTAATTATATTTTTGTTTTCTCATGATTTGGCTGGGTTTAATTGTGTTGCTGACCAGCTTGCTTAGGGGACTCTTCTACAGGTTCATCTCTCTGTAGGTGATGACTTTGTTATGGAATGTTTGGGAATCGCTTCCTTTTTCCTTTTTCCTTTCCTTTAACGTCTCTTTTCTGTATTTTGATCATTCGTAGGTATCAGCCTAATTATACTCTGCATGCATTTTTGGTGTTTTATGTTGTACACAAGGATATTTTTGCAGAATTCTGCACGCAGAGTCTTAATTTGGTGTTTGTCCCATTTGGTGAGCGGTTCCCAGACCTAAAAACCATAAAGGGCAATTGGTTCAATAACTGATTCAAGTATTTTTATCCAGATCCTAATTGGTATGTCAAATTTTATGTTCCTTTTGATGACATAGAAGGGCCTTATTGCCTTGTGTCTCAGATCGTTCACAGCTTTGTGGAAGTTACCTGCGGCGTGTAAGGATTGACGCAGGAGATGAGAAGCAGGTACAGGGAGTGAAGGTTTAATAGCTGACGGACATGAAACGGAACAGGAACAGCGTCTGGACAGGAACACATAACAACAATTAATGGGGACACAGGGAACACCACCAAGGAACAGACAGATATACAGGGGGTAATCAACAACGTGAAGGAGTCCAGGTGAGTCCAAGGGTAGCCTGGCGCCCTCGAGTGCCAGGGAGGGTATGTTTAGGCCGAGATATGTATAGTTTTTTTGTGTGCTCTAGGGCAGTTATTCCCCAGGGGTACGCGCAATGCCGTCGGGGGTACGCCAAATAAAAATGTGATTCACTTTATTTTTTTATTTTATTTATATATTTCTTAACATTTTCAGTCCATTTATATTTTCCAACGGGGCTATACATTTGGGTGAGGTTTTTTTCTTGCCTGAGTAGCCTCGTTTCACTGCCAAAAATAAAATTCAACCATCTAGTGTTCAGCAAAATAACAACACAATGTCAAATACAGGTAGTCAAATACAGGTAACCTAGTCAAATAATTAACATCCAATCACATTAACCGTTACTCTCTTGTGGGAATTCCACTAACGGTCTGTATGTAGCCAAACGTAGCTGCTGCTCATGTTTGTATCTGTACTGATGGCGCAAAAGCCATGACAGGGAGACATAGTGGAGTGGTAACGCGCGTGGAAGCAGTTGCTCCCGACGCCACTTGGGTACAATGCAGCATCCATTGAGAGGCTGCCAAGGTAATGTCTGACAGCTTGAAATACGTTTTGGACACTCAGTGAAAATGGTTAACTTTGTTAAAGCAAGGCCCCTGAAATCTCGTGTATTTTCTGCACTTTGCAATGATATGGGCAGGGTCCATGTAAAGCTTTTACAACATACAGCAGTGAGCTGGTTATCAAGGGGCAAAGTATTGACAGGTTTTTTTGAATGGAGAGACAAGCTTAAAGTTTTCTTTACTGACCATCATTTCCACGTGTCTCACCGTTTGCATGATGACGAGTTTCTCACACAACTGGCCTATCTGAATTATGTTTTTTCTCGCCTGAATGATCTGAATCTAGGATTACAGGGACTCTCCGCAACTATATTCAATGTGCGGGACAAAATTGAGGCTAAGATTAGGGTCTTTCCATTAATGTATGATTTTTGGTGTGCAAATTAACTCAAGCATACGGACAATGTCAAATGTGATATAGCAAAGCACCTTAGTGAGTTGGATTCGCAATTCCACAGGTACTTCGGCCCTCGCTAGCATGAAAACTAAATACAGGCACAGACTATGTGTGGAAAATGATTTAAGACTGAGACTCTCTCCAATACAACCCATCATTGCAGAGTTATGTGCATCCTTTCAAGCACACCCTTCTCATTAACCTGTGGTGAGTTATTCACAATTTTTGATGAACAAATAAGGTTTTATATTTAAGATGGCTAAATAAAGAGCAAAATGATTGATTGTGTTATTATTTGTGCCCTGGTCCTATAAGAGCACTTTGTCACTTCCCACGAGCCGGGTTGTGGCAAAAACTCACTAATTCTTATGTTTAATAAATGTATCGTATAGTGTGTGTGTGGCAGGCTTACAATGATGTCCAAAAACAACATTTGAAAGTGCGCTGAACCTGGTGCTAGAGGGGGTACGCAGCTGGAGGTTGAATGTTTGAAGGGGTACGGGACAATAAAAAGTTTGGGAACTCTAGGGCAACAGTGTCTAGATGGAATTTGTCTTTGTGGTCCTGGCAACTGGACTTTTTTTGGAACACCATTATTTATGTCTTACTGAGATTTACTGTCAGGTTCCAGGTCTTTCAGAATCTGTGCAGAATATCTAGGTGCTGTTGTAGGCCCTCTTTGGTTGGGGACAGAATCACCAGATTATCAGACAACAGTAGACATTTGACTTCAGATTCGTGTAGGGTGAGGCCGGTGCTGCCGACTGTTCTAGTGCCCTCGTCAATTTCGTTGATATATATGTTGAAGAGGGTGGGTCATAAGCTGCATCCCTGCCTCACCCCACGGCTCTGTGGAAAGAAATGTGTTTTCTTTTTTTTACCGCACACTTGTTGCTTGTGTACATGGATTTTATGTTGTCGTATGTTTTCCCCCAACACCACTTTCCATCAATTTGCATAGCAGACCCTCATGCCAAATGGAGTCGAAAGCTTTTTTTAAATTAACAAAGCATGAGAAGACATTGCCTTAGTTTTGGTTTGTTTGTTTGTCAATTGGGGTGTGAAGTGTGAATATGTGGTTTTTATCATACGGTAATTTGGTGAAAAGCCATTTTGACATTTGCTCAGTACATTGTTTTCACTGAGGAAATGTACGAGTCTGATGTTGATGATAATGCAGAGGATTTTCCCAAGGTTGCTGTTGATGCATATCCCACGATAGTTATTGGGGTCAAATTTGTCTCCTCCTTTGTGGTTCCAAATCCTTTGGGAAGATACCAGAGCTAATGATGATGTTAAAAAGTTTAAGTATAGCCAATTGGAATTTGTGGTATGCATATTTTATCAATTCATTGAGGATACAATCAACACCACAGTCCTTTTTGGATTGGAGGGTTTGTATTTTGTCCTGTAGTTCATTCAATGTAGTTAGAGAATCCAGTGGGTTCTGGTAGACTTCAATAGTTTATTCTAAGATTTGTATTTGATCATGTATATGTTTTTGCTGTTTGTTCTTTGTTATAGGGCCAAAAAGACTGGAGAAGTGGTTTACCCATACACCTCCATTTTGAATAGATAACTCTTTGTGTTATTGTTTGTTTAGTGTTTTCCTATTTTCCCAGAAGTGGTTAGAGTCAATGGATTACATTGAGCTGATTTCTGACGTGCTATTCCTTCTTTTTTCCGTAGTGTATTTCTGTATTTTAGTGATTCACCTTAGTGAAGGCGTAGGCTCAGGTTTTCTGGGTCTTTATGTTTTTGGTTCGATAGGTTTCTCAATTTATTTCTTAGGTTTTTGAATTCTTCATCAAACCATTTGTCATTGTTGTTCATAATTCTTCGGTTTCTGTTTGACATTTTCAGATTTGATAGGGAAGATGAGAGGTAAAATATACTGTTTAGATTTTCTACTGCCAAGTTTACACCTCCACTACTACAATGAAACGTTTTGTCCAGGAAGTTGTCGAAAAGGAATTGAATTTGTTGTTGCCTAATCGTTTTTTGGTAGGTTTCCACACTACTTTCCTTCCATCTTTAGCATTTTTTTATATTATTCAGTTCCTTTGGCTTTGATGCCTCATGATAGAGTAGTGCTCTGTTCAAGTAGACTGTGATTTTGCTGTGATCTGATAGGGGTGTCAGTTGGCTGACTGTGAACGCTCTGAGTGACTCTGGGTTGATGTCAGTGATAAAGTAGTCTACAGTACTACTACCAAGAGATGAGCTATAGGTGTTCCTAACTTAGGAGTCCCCTCGAAGCCTATCATTGACTATGTACATACCCAGCGTGAGACAAAGCCGCAGGAGTTGTGACCCATTTTTGTTGGTTATGTTGTCGTAGTTGTGCCTAGGGGGGCATATGGGGGAGGGAATGCTGTCTCCTCCAGGTAGGTGTTTGTCCCCCTGTGTGCTGAGGATGTCAGGTTCTTGTCCAGTTCTTGCATTTAGGTCATCACAGACTAGTACATGTCCCTGGGCCTGGAAATGATTGATTTCCCCCTCCAGGATGGAGAAGCTGTCTTCCTTAAGTATGGGGATTCTAGTGGGGGGATATAGGTAGCACAATGGAGGACATTTTTCTCTGTTGAGATAATTTCCTTTTGAATTTCTAGCCTAATGTAAAATGTTCCTGTTTTGATACATTTAATAGAGTGAGTTAGGTCTGCTCTATACCAAATTAGCATACCCTCTGAGTCCATTCCCTGTTTTTACCCCCCCCCCCCTCTTGTTCTCTCTCTGCTTCTCTCTATCTGTCTCTCTCTCCCGCTCGTTCTCTCTCAGCTTCTCTCTCTATGTCTCTTTCTCCCTCTTGTTCTGTCTCAGCTTCTCTCTCTCTGTCTCGCTCTGCCTCTTGTTCTGTCTCAGCTTCTCTCTCTCTGTCTCGCTCTCCCTCTTGTTCTCTCTCTGCTTCTCTCTATCTGTCTCTCCCGCTCGTTCTCTCTCAGCTTCTCTCTCTATGTCTCTTTCTCCCTCTTGTTCTGTCTCAGCTTCTCTCTCTCTGTCTCGCTCTGCCTCTTGTTCTGTCTCAGCTTCTCTCTCTCTGTCTCGCTCTCCCTCTTGTTCTCTCTCTGCTTCTCTCTATCTGTCTCTCTCTCCCGCTCGTTCTCTCTCAGCTTCTCTCTCTATGTCTCTTTCTCCCTCTTGTTCTGTCTCAGCTTCTCTCTCTATGTCTCTTTCTCCCTCTTGTTCTGTCTCAGCTTCTCTCTCTCTGTCTCGCTCACCCTCTTGTTCTGTCTCAGCTTCTCTCTCTCTGTCTCGCTCTCCCTCTTGTTCTGTCTCAGCTTCTCTCTCTCTGTCTCGCTCTGCCTCTTGTTCTGTCTCAGCTTCTCTCTCTCTGTCTCGCTCTGCCTTTACAACTTCATCTCCTCTCCTGTTGATTTGGAGTGTTTGTTTTAAAACACTTTTATCATCTCTGCTTTACAGGCTCACTGTAATTGCTGGGTATGAAATGAAAGACCTGTAAAACACACAAAGAAATATTTGACTGATACAAAAGGTGTCCGTCTGACCCAGGTCATGTAGAAAATAACAAATCTAATGAATTTCCCTTATTGTGTAGACTTTCCATGCTGCCTGTTTTCCAATCATAGACCTACCAATCAGAGCTAGGCTTTTGTTAGCGTTATCGTGCTGTTCATTTATCTCGCTGCCGGAAAGCCGTGTTCAGTTAACGCCATCATATCATCTGATTGTGTTATCAAAGTTGTGCTACAGAAGGCACTCAGTCGTTTTACAAAGGGACAGGCGTTATTGAGGAGAAAAAGGTTAAGTGTCTGGACCTTGACCGTGTTTATAAAATCTTGAAAACAACTCCAGAAAAATCTAAACAAATTCAGGGCAACAAAACAGTCTACTTTGTTGACAGAAAATATGCTTTTGTGTCTTTATGATCTATTCGTCATCCACCTGCCATGAAACATTAATGAAACAATCAAATCAACCACTCCATTTCCTGAGAATCAGTTTGTCATCCTGCATATTTCTGAACACCCTTAGCACCTTTCGGAATATCTCTCATTGCCTCCACTATTCTCAAGAACAAGTGTTCAACCCACATTTGGTTTGTTTTAGAAAGTGAGAACTGGAACACAATTAATTTGTTTGCTTTCCCCTATGCTTGAGACCACAGCGACTCCAATCCTCCCGGTTGATTTGTTTGTGTGAAAGGTTATGGAACACTGGGGGGGGAACATTGGACTTGGTCTCTGGTGAGGATCTCCAGCCACTGCAGTCAGTGACTAAGCTAAGCTAGCCAGGGAGTAAGTAAAGTGGGTGGGCTCTCATTTAGCTCGGCAGTGCTGCTCTTGTTTGTGGTTGTCCCTGACAGCGTCGGCGACTCCAGTCCAAAGCACCTGTGTTTGCTCACTAGCTTCCCCCAATCTGCTCAAAAAATGCTGCGAGCATGTCACATGGCCTGCCTGATAGGCTTTTAGAACAGTTAATCATTAATGGTGCCTCTCTCTCCCTATTCACGCTGCCTGACACAAGCTTTGATATTTCATAGATCCAGACAGGTCAGACGCAGACGTAGCCAGGTAGACAAGTACTCAGAGAAGAAAGTGCTTTGTGGTTCTGTGTCTGTGGATCTGAGGTGATGCAGGGAGAAGATTGTAGGCAGCAACACATTGATCCCATTGGTCCCATTCCACCTCCATCTGTGGAGGATAAAGCCAAAATAACACAAGTTAATCCCCAACAAAACACCTTTGCCATAGGATACATCTCTCAGAAAAACTGGTGCGACACTCTTTTCCTCAAATACACAACAGCACAAGACTTCAACTATCAAAGCATTATCATTGAGCTTTCAATATGTCATATAGTGTCAGAAACATACTGAAATGGTGTGGTGATAAGAACGAGAGCTTGACATTTCCAAAGAAAATGTGATGGCAATGGAATCTAATCAGGACCACCTCCATTTTTTGCTCAACATGGTGCCTGAGAAAAGAAAATATGACCATGAACAAAACAAGTCATTCAAAGTTTGCTCCTGTTTTACCATCCCGTAGTTAATTAAAGGACCCTATTCTTGGTTTGTTCTCTACTTCATGGTGTGAATGAGAAGTCCAGGGCTCATTTCATGCCTGTCTACGTGGGCTTTATGGCAGAAAGGGGAAACATGAACTTGCTTTCAGAAAAGTCTGGACACATTTATCTTAGAAGAGAATTAAGTCTACACAGCCTCATTCTTATAACCCACTAAAAGAGCCAGCGACAGCTCTTATCTCCCATTTGCCTGAACTTGCTGATGGTTTTCTAAAGAGAGTTTGTCTCGGTCCACCCACCCCAACCCCCAAAGCCAATAATACTGTATGAGAGTTGGAGAGGGTGGTGGAAACTTGAGTGTAAGGCTAAAAATATAGTGAAACGTAAGTGAACAAAGTGGACACCATATGTAGGGTACTTTGCAAGCTATGAGTCAATCATTAATGTGGCGCATTCAGATATCTGCTCTCTCCTAGTGAATAGAAGTGAAAGATAAATGAAAACAGTTTTGCACACAGCAGTTGAAGAGTTTTGTGATAGGTTTTCATGCCAGAATCTCACTTAGGAAATGTATCGAGCTATTCGTTCCATCAACAATTAGATCAAGGTGATTCATTCTGGTATGAGTCAGTGCTTATATTGATAATGGTTTTATTAAACACTGCTATGAACCACTGATGTTGTTGCCTTGACTTAAAAGGTTTTACAACATCCCCTCTCATCTCAGTTTCTCCTTGCCTCAACTCACTTAATCTCCATCTATAATTTGTTTTAAATAAAAAGTAGAATATAAGTGGATTGAAATTCCTCCTACACAAATACGACAACATGTAAAGGCGTTTGGCAAACAGAAATAAAAATCTATTTATCAACTCCAGTGACTTGGAAATAATTGGTTCCTTTCAGATCCTCTTATCCATATTTGCTGTCTTATATTGGTAGCCATTTTCTTTTCTTTTTCATACACTTGTACCATGTTCTTTGTTTATACCACGCATGTATGAAAGTCACAGAGCCTTAATCCTCCCAGTGTATGTGTGTTGTCGTCCATGGACAGTTTATTTGCTAACCCTGGCCAGCCATGATAAGGACCATTGGTGTGTCCCCTCAATAACTCAGCACCTCGCCTGACCACAATCAGACAATCTTTTCTGAATCATCTAAACACATTAACATTGGGGGGGGGGGGGGGGTTAAGAAAAAAAAGGTCAAATAAAGGTCAAAACTAAGATGACCATAATCCCATCCTGCTGCACCCACCAGGAAATAAATTGTGTTGATCTGAGTCAACGAGTGGCTTAACGACTGTATGGTTCAAACAAAGGTTCCTGTTTCAGAAGGGCAGGTAGGAGATGGATGGCTTGGTAAACATAGCTGACATACCTGGCCGCTGCCATGGGGCGGTCACAGCACAGCCCACGACAGAAGGGACATTGTGTGTGGTGGCAGATCCATCTGCTTCTCCTTTTCGAACCTCTCCTCTTCTCGTTATGGCCTCCTCTCCTTCCTATCCCTCTTCTCTCTGAAGGAACCTCTCTGACAGCACAGCCATGGAGCCCTCCCCAGCAGAGCCCTGCTAGACAGAGAGAGAGAAAGAGAGAGGCTCAAGAAACACCTTTCCCTTCATTATTTGATGTGGTTACAGTTCTGCGATCCGTCCTCAGAGACCCAGCACCTCAAATCAACTCAAACAAGCTGAATGTGCCGATAAGCATGGGATGGCAGCAATCTTTCCCAAAGCCTCAGAGCAAAACATTTTATTCAGTCACATTTAAGAATGGGGAGAAAACTCAAAACCTATATACATTTGAGGCTGACTTTAATAAAGTTGTATACCATGTTGTAATGTTTTAGTACAAAATAGGACATAAAATAGGACAATACATAAAAACATGTATTGTCAAAAGCCTGGTTATGTGAGTTGCTTGTTTTCCTGTGAGAGAGTTGACTTTGCTGTGTCGGCCACAGAGACGAAGCTAAAACAGCTCAGTGTGAGTAGTGGTAAGCAGGTATAGATAGGAGAATGGGGAACACCCAGGAATGTTTAGCTAACTCGCCTGCAACATTCAAGCACGTGTGTCAAAGGTGTTTGCGGGGTGTTGACACCTCCAGATAGAGAGGAGGTAAGGTGAATGACATCATCAGTGGGCTGCTTGTGATGAGTACTAGGTGTGTTTCACGGACCCAATGCAAAAAAGCACAACACTCAGAAGTATCCCAAAACTAGTAAGTATCATACATTAAGCACACTGGTATAGAACAAATGAGAATATTGAGCATGATTTAAAATCAAACAGCAGTCATAAAATAAAACATTTCCCATGTATATAATATATGGTAATTTGTCTGTAAAAATTAATTGAAAACAAGATCTTTGCAACTGGTGAAAGCTAACAACTGTCATCCTTTTGATAAATTGAGGGATGAATGTATATTGTAGCCACGTGTTCTATAAGAGAACACTGTCAACCAGGTAAAAATGTGCATTTGCATAGCTTCTTTGAATTATGCTCGTCTGTCAATTAATCAACCAACACCACCATGGTCCGGTACCATTTATTTTGAAATGATATTATAACCCTACATGCTGAAGAAGAGAAAGGGCTTCAATAATTGTCTCTGTTTTTGCACACCTCAAACACATATTACATGTTTTTTGGACATAGCAATAGCACTCTACTAGCTTTTTGTTCATTTCCTATTTCTATAATTCAAGAAAAACAATACAATGATACAATTATAGTCAAATGTCCTGTCATTCAAATAGTTATTTTAATTTAACCCTAGCTACAGACAAATTGTTGACAAATGGGTCATTGTATTAAGTGTACTTATTCTCAATCTCCTATGAAAACAATGTTACTATCGCACAAAAATGATAGAAATAAATCATTGCATTTGTGGAATACTACAAAATGCTTTCCTTTTTGTTTCTTCTTCTAGAGCTCTGGCAAAAATAAAAACCGCGTGGTCCAACAGATGTGTAATATTATCCACATAGTGAGGGCATTTAATTATGTATCTATCTGCCTCTACATTAAATAATACACCAGGTCAACTTGTACTTCTCCAATAAGTGTTCATTTCGATACATAATTGTACATTTTCATTCGAAGTTTGTAAAATGCTTCATAAAAACAAGCAAGCCTTGCCTTACATTGTACAGTCTTTCAGTTGATCAAAGTCAACATATTGCTATGTGTTATACAGTTAAGTTGTCAATGTATTATTCTGCAATTTCATTCAATATTATGTTCTAGTGGTTATCAAATTGTGAGTGACATTGCCATTTTATGCCGTTTCAAATCATGCAATTGTTGATTAAATCAGCTGTTAAATCAATCCACCACGAGCCACAATTTAAGATAAAAATGAAAATAATTCCCTTGAAAATATGTACTTACTTAAAGAAAAAAAACGATATGATTTCATTGAAAAATCTACCTGCTAAGATCCCTGTATTTCCAATACAATGAAACATGCATTATAAAATAGAGTTAATGCAAAGTGCATCGAGTCATGTTCTCTGCTCTGGGATGTCAAAGGAGCAGCTGTGTCTGACCACCCACTAGGAGCTGCAGGGCATGATTTTTGATGGCTGTGACTGCAGCCTCTTGGCTTCAGACAACCATACAGGTGACTAAAGACCGTCATGAACACAGTACATTTCAGATGACCTTAAGCATCATAACATCAACACTGAGTGAGTCATCCGAGTGCTCTCTGACACAAGACAATAGCCCGGTGAGCCCGAGGTCGTCAGCGCCTGGGGTAATTGGAGGAGTGTTGTAAATTTCTTGTATGACTCATTGTGCATTGTACGGAGCCCATAACTCATGTTCTCAGAACTCATAAATTACACGGCCACGGACAACCTTAAGCAGGGTTGAAATGCCTTGAACAGAGCTTTATTTCAGGGTCAGTGGAGCGTGAAGCTGAGAGGGCTGCCAGGGCCCGCACCACCCACCACACAGGTGGCTGCCTCTCCGCTCACACAGCCCAGTAGCACACCTATTTATCCTCCCATACCTGAGCTCTGACATGCTCACTAAACGTTCAGAGGCGTTCACCAAACTGCGAAGCTGCTCACTCTCAACCAAAACAAGCACTTATGGTTTCTTAATGATTATGCTCTCTTTGCTAACACACAAGCTACATTTAATCTGTATTTTATATTTGATGTACAATAACAACTCATTTAAAAAATGGAAAATGTGATTGACATAAAATTGCTCTGTCTTTGGACATTCCACTCCAACGCCATGCTGTCCCTCTGAATGAATCCATGAGCAAAGTGCTTAACAGAAAATGACAAGCCAATGAGAAGAATGACCTACAAAACGGAAACAACCTGAGAAAGTTAACAGTGACAATGATTCAACTGCAACGTGTTCCATTAGATACACTGTTCTACAGGGCGTCAGAGTCACCACCATCCACTCAGCCTCTGGCCCTGACCACCCAGAGGGACTCTGACATTAGTGGGGGATGGGTGTGTATTTGAGTGTGTGCGTGGTGTGTGTATGCCATGAGACGTTTTTTCAAGAAACTGTTATCATTGTTAGCTACATTTCTTCAGCGGACTACGAGAGGGAACTGTAGTAATTCCTGTCAAATAGACATTACAAACGTTCAGTCTGAATACACATTCCACCAAAAACGAAACAATGTAAATGCGAACACAAACTAACAGACTGTAACAAAAGACCACAACATGGCTCCTGCTCTCAGTCAGAGGAACGATTAGCTTTATTTACTCTCTCGAGTTGGCATTAGGTCATTTAATGACCTTATCTCACCTCTTTCTCAAGGGCCGTCTTGCAGTACTCAGCAGTGGGCTCCAAAAGGCTGAAATACAATGTTGAAATGTCTATTTCACTTTCGCGGCTCCTCCCATTGTGTAAGTTGTGTGTTTGAGCTGAATCTCCTTCATGGTGAGCCCTGCTCCATATGAACTATCCACATGCAGAATAATGTAGTCCTACAGTTGAAGTCGGAAGTTTACATACACTGAGGTTGGAGTCATTAAAACTTGTTTTTCAACCACTCCACAAATTTCTTGTTAACAAACTATAGTTTTGGCAAGTCTGTTAGGATATCTACTTTGTGCATGACACAAGTAATTTTTCCAACAACTGTTAACAGACAGATGATTTCACTTATAATTCACTGTATCACAATCCCAGTGGGTCAGAAGTTTACATAAACTAAGTTGAATGTGCCTGTAAACAGCTTGGAAAATTCCAGAAAATAATGTCATGGCATTAGAAGCTTCTGATAGTCTAATTTACATAATTTGAGTCAATTGGTGGTGTACCTGTGGATGTATTTCAAGGCCTACCTTCAAACTCAGTGCCTCTTTACTTGACATAATGGGAAAATCAAAAGAAATCAGCCAAGACCTCAGAAAAGATTTGTAGACCTCCACAAGTCTGGTTCATCCTTGGGAGCAATTTCCAAACGTCTGAAGGTACCACGTTCATCTGTCCAAACAATAGTACGCAAGTATAAACACCATGGGACCACACAGCCATCATACTGCTCAGGAAGGAGAAGCGTTCTGTCTCCTAGAGATGAATGTACTTTGCACAAAACGTGCAAATCAATCCCAGAACAACGGTAAAGGACCTTGTGAAGATGCTGGAGGGAACATGTACAAAAGTATCTATATCCACAGTAAAACGAGTCCTATATCGACATAACAGGTAAGGACGCTCAGCAAGGAAGAAGCCACTGCTCCAAAACCGCCATAAAAAGCCAGACTAAGGTTTACAACTGCACATGGGGACAAAGATCAAACTTTTTGGAGAAATGTCCTCTGGTCTGATGAAACAAAAATATAACTATTTGGCCATAATGACCATTGTTATGTTTGGAGGAAAAAGGGGGAGGCTTGCAAGCCGAAGAACAACATCCCAACCATGAAGCACGGGGGTGGCAGCATCATCTTGTGGGGGTGCTTTACTGCAGGAGGGACTGGTGCACTTCACAAAATAGATGGCTTCATGAGGGAGGAAAATGATGTGGATATATTGAAGCAACATCTCAAGACATCAGTCAAGTTAAAGCTTGGTCGCAAATGGATCTTCCAAATGGACAATGACCCCAAGCATACTTCCAAAGTTGTGGCAAAATGGCTTAAGGACAACAAAGTCAAGGTATTGGAGTGGCCATCACAAAGCCCTGACCTCAATTATATAGAAAATGTATGGGCAGAACTAAAAAAGTGTGTGAGAGCAAGGAAGCCTACAAACCTGACTCAGTTACACCAGCTCTGTCAGGAGGAATGGGCCAAAATTCACCCAACTTATTGTGGGAAGCTTGTGGAAGGCTTCCCGAAATGTTTGACCCAAGTTAAACAATTTAAAGGCAATGCTGCCAGATACTAATTGAGTGTATGTAAACTTCTGACCCACTGGGAATGTGATGAAATAAGTAAAAGCTAAAGTAAATCATTCTCTCTGCTATTATTCTGACATTTCACATTCTTAAAATAAAGTGGTGATCCTAACTGACCTAAGACAGGGATTTTTTACTAGGATTAAATGGCAGGACTTTCAAAAACTGAGTTTAAATGTATTTGGCTAAGGTGTATGTAAACTTCAGACTTCAACTGTATGTAAATGGGTATCTTTATCGTATCCTGTGCTTGACTTGTGCTGCCTCCTTTTCTGTAGAGAAGAGGGATCAGGCGTTATCCCCCCACCCTAACCACCGCCCGCTGTTTATCGAAGAGAGAGGGATTCAGACTTAAACGACAGCACATGCTAAGGTGAACCTTAGCCACCGAGACACACAGGCGATAACCCATTCAATCAGACAACGACATCATGGCAGGCAGTATGTAGGCAGATAAATGACGATACAGTACGGTGTTCAATGGGAATTAAAAGTATAGGGCAGCTGGGCTCTTATCTGGCCAGAGCGATGAAACCCGGCAACAAAGGGAGGCCTAAGACTAAGAGGCTTGATGCATGGGAAAGCCATCGGCCAGCCATTGTGGCTGCCCTTCTGCTGAGCAAATAGTCCAAACTGTTCATTCCCCATCTCCCATTCTCTCTGAGGTACATTGTTTGTGTCCTTGCATTTCATTCTGACTGGGGAAGATTGCTCTCAGGGCCAGTGAGCAAACAGTCCAGAAAAGAGCCGGCTATCTCCTGCCGTTCCCAGGAGAACTAGCATTTTTATTTCAGCTCCAAGCTGTCAAAGGATTGGAGAGTTTGTGTCAGGATCCTGAATTAATTGCTTTAAGCTGTGTGCGTGGGGGGGGCTGCATTTTATCACCAAATGTTCAGTAAAATGTTTCCTAGCAATTATGCACCCCCGCCCTGCAACGTAGGCTTTCAGTCACCAAACATTTGGTGATGGATACATACAGGATGGATTTCTGAAACTCAAATGATGCATTTAGTTGTAATGGCAGCACAATAGTATGAATAGTGACAGAACAGCATCTGTCAAGGATTTGTTGGTATGGGAGTGAATTGCAAAGTTTCTTATTTTCTTCTATAATAATGATAGGTACACGAGCCAGGCTTGGCAGAGAATTGACCAAGCTTCCTCCAAAAAGTATATCTGGTCAGACATTTGGTGGAATGGGATATAGAGTCTGGAACCTCCGTCAGAACAGCTAACGTGAACTTAGGTACCATCTGTCACTCACAAAATCATCCCAAATCACTGCTTACTTAGCAGCTATATATTAGACATTTTGGAGATGTGACACTGCCATATCTGTTGGCTAACTACGCTCAGCGTCTAATGCCAGAGACAACAAACCAGACAACTGTTCCTATTTTGCCCTACCAATTCCTCTATCATTAGCTATATCTTGAATTATGGAACAAACGGCATTCAACGCCACACTGATTATGGCAAAAAAATTGGACACGTTGATTTTATAGTTCAAGTCTAATCATGAAAACAAAAACACACTCTTATTCAAACCTCTGTGAGAGGCTGGTATGCATTTGCATCTTAAGCGCATTAGAAATATTTGACCGTACCACATGATACTATAGCATTTGTATGGATTAGTTGTTGAGAAACTACTATCAATCAGCTCACTGCCTCAAAGAGTTCATCATTTAAGTAATGCTTTGCTTTGCATGTTAACCCCACCTGAAATTTGCATCAATATAGTAACGCAACAGTCTCTGGAATAATGACCTCAAACAAGTCCAAACACACAGCTGCTGTAACTGTAACCAATATTTCCCAGAACAATATCAAAGGTGTGTTGCACCAATACACTGAAGAAACCAGAAATAACATTGCATCCACACATTTGTTTCTCTCTTTTGGTATAATCTGTTCAATGCCTCTATTTGCACATAGGAAAATAAAGGTATCGGATCATGACACATACATCTGGATGGATTACTTCTTCATCTGACAGGATATTAAATCCCACTCAAAACTATGTCACTGTCAGCCGTGAACAGACAATGGGTTAAATAGTATGTATCAGGGGAATACTCTGTTAGAGGAAATGTACAGCTCTTGTCTTTTAATGGTAATCTGCTCAACTGCTCTATAGACACCAACCAGCTTTCCAGGACCCTTCAGCTGAGCATCAGCCTGTACGTGATAAACGACACAGCCATTTATATGGGATTAAATTGGGGATTAATTTAATTCAAGTCAGGGTATGTGAATTCATTAAAAGGCTGACAGTGGCGTATACATGGAGGGAATTTAATTTGAGTCCTCAGAGGACACCTCTATTGGGGTGTGTGTGTGTGGGGGGGGGGGGGGTCATGTTAAAGTGGAGGTTTTAAAGAAACAAATACGCTTAGGTTTCCCGAATGACACTCATCTTTACACACATTGACATGTTATTGCTGTTGATTGGTTGTTATTAAATTTAGTCGAAATGTTATTAGATGAGTGCTTCCCTGTGAAAAAGAGCGAGGAGTGGGTTATTTAAACGTGGCGAAATAGCCTATGCATGTTAAACAATGCACAGATCAGGAACAGTCCTCTGTACTGGTATACCCATGAAGAAGAACAAATACAAGACTTAACACACATTTAGCTTCCACTTCTATGGTATTCAAATTAGTACATTATTTGAATGTCAGTGATTCTCATGAATGTTGAAATCGCATATCTTTTAGCCTTCCTGACAAGCTGAGGCGGTGTAGAGATATTACATTCAACTTGGAAGCAGATTACAGAATTCATCCCTGCAGAACACTCTTTCCTCGCATTCAATAAATTGGACAAGTTCTATTGTAAGATAGCCTATCACACCAAACATGTCTGCATAGGGAACATATACAGAAGAAAATATTACGTAGTTTGTTATTCAGAGTAGAGTGTTGGGGCCACACACATAGCTGTAACTACAAATGAGGACACCAAGGTCCGGACCTCGGTAATTATTTATAATTTGAAGAAGAAAAAAAATATATATATAATATAAATATATATATATATACCTCGGTAATTATTTATAATTTGAAGAAAAGAAAGAAAAAAAAATATATATATATATCCTACATCTAAATATTGGTCCTACATCTAAATATTGTTCCAAGCGTTGATCCAAGCTCAGAACGGGTATATTATCGATCTAAGTGCGTTATATTAGCGCCAGCCTCTTTGTATACGAGCGGAATCATAAACAGCGGTTTGTTCTTTATGTTCGCGTGCGTCCCCCGATTTGTCTCCTCGGATTTTCCTCTTTTGCAGCACATTCACCACTTTCTCGAACGGCTAACTACGCCCTCTCGAACGGCTAACTACGCTAAAGGCCTGAGACGTAAAACGAACTACCCCAGCTCTCTGTCCACTCAAGTAGGCAACTAGAGACACTGCAGTCAGTTTGTTTGCGAGATACCGGGGGAAAAACATATTTAAAAAATCGTCCTGTGACTCCTGCCGTCTACAGACATCCCAAAACAAACAAAAACCGACTCTCGGAGAATGAGTGCACAACTGGAAATAGTCGCTAATAGAGATATATATCAGTCAGTCAAGTGGCTAGCTGCCGTCAGAGACTTCTATTGCAGTAAAGTTGAAGGGCTCTGGCTCATTTACTTAGTCAGCTAGGATGAAGTAAGAAGCTAACTTTAAACGGAGCCTACCTCAGCATGAGCAAAAGAATAGGCTACTAGGTTTTCATAATAACTTTGCTTTACAGATAGACTACTGAGACAGACAGTGATTTGGCGCTCAGTGGTGAGGCTGATGGAGGAGGCAATGCATGCAGGAGGAAGCAGTGGAGACAGAGAGACAGGAAGCAAGCAGAGAGAGGTTAGTACAGTGGTTCCCAAACTTGAGGTTGGGGCCCCATGTGGGGTCCCCTTAGAAAATCTGTACTAATCTTATCAAATAAGTTAGGAACTTTAAAAAAAAGCTATGTTTCAATATCTACATCTCCAAATGGCCTACATTGCCTATAGGACGAGGCCTACATTAAAACACAAACAATACAGTTCTGAAAATGCCATACATTTTCGTTTCGGCACTGATATTAAGTTAGAATAATTTCCCCCTTTCAGGGGTATAACATTACAAGTGTATAGTTAATAGGCTATGTGTTTGTAGATCGACTGAGGTGAATTAACCTACAGTAGCCAAGGTGATAAAGGCTGGGGTCATTTTTGCTTGTTTTTTTCTGTTCTCCAAATAGCATTTTGACGTTTTTTAATTATATAGAAATGCAGCAAATGAGCTTCAACTTCTAGAAAATGTATCTTCCGGACCGCACTGAAACTCAAACCCTGGTTACGACGCTGGCCACATGGGCTTGTTTGCCTTTGCTGGAAGCTGAGATTGGTTTGGAGTTTAAATGAATCGCTGGCGCACTGCGTTTTTAGGTTTCATTAACTTTTAATGAGTTGTGTGTCCTTGGCTGTGACTGACCTGTAGGGCTCAGGCCTCAGTTCCCTGGGGGAGAGAAGTCGGGCGAGGAGAGAGGTTGGCAGACATGCCAGGGACATGTCTGTGTGTGAATGTCTGCACTGGGTGGAAACAGAGGAAGAAGGCAATAAAAGATGGTCTGAGTCTATGGCAGAGAAACATTCAGAGATATCCATCAGTACTGCCAGAGTCTGAATCTAAAACCCCATGGTTTTCAGGCCTCGGGGGGAATAAAGCAAGCATGTCGGATCAATCACAGCTGAGCAGGAATCTCTTTAACACAGCTGAATGACATATTGTTCTATGCTGGCTTTGCCAACAGGGTTCACTCTCAAACACTCGCATCAAACCCATTGGGAAATGTGACTGCAGAATACTCTGTTACCGAAAAAGGCTATAGAAAGCACTTAAATAACACAACACACATTTCTCAATTTTGATCCCGCTAAATAGTTAGATTCATATTTTGGACTTCTCTAATCTTGATTTAATGCAGTGTCTTGCTGCATGGTTGAACACATGTATTATCTTGCCATGGGTTTCCTGAGCTTCATATATCTCCTTGAGAAGCTTATCTTCCTTTCTAGCATGCCTGAGACTCTCTTCACTGTTCTCTTGCTTGTTATCCCCATTAAATGTTCATCTGCTTTTAGTACTGAGCATTAACTGAAATGTAGGTTATTTTTTCGTTTTGTAACAACTAATTGACAGACGTTTGAATTTTCCATTTTTTTTATTTTTTTGTGAGCTCAACGTGGCACATTGCACATTTCTCTAGATATAAATCAGATCCAGCCTGAACTATGCTATGTAGAAGAGAGTTGTAGTTTCCAACAGGCTAATATTCTACATTGTTTAGCACATAAAACGTGGTAATTAACTACAATGACCATAATTCATTGAGTAACGACTTGTCGGGTATGTCTTTGTTTTAAACCTGCTACCGAAGAGACAGAAGAATGCGCGATCGTGAGGGGATATAGAGCAGCTGTTGATTCGCCAGCTATCTCTACCTGAAAATACACGATCTAAGTGATTGATAGTTGGTATTCAGCAGTCATAAATGTATGCCATATTAACTTTGAAGAACTAAAAAAAAAATCGTGATTTTGTCAGACAGCATAGAGGAAGCAGCTCTATAGAGATGAGATGACTTGGAATGAAATAATAAAGTAATCAAATAAAACAAAAGAGTAATATACACAACAACTGAAATATTGTTTTAAAGTAAAGTAACGTGAATAAATGATGGTTAATAAGTGACATCAATAATGGTCAGTCACTACCATCATGGGACTTTTATTAATTATGTTATTCTGTGTTGTTACTGCATTAAACCCAAATCATTGAAACCACAATCAAAAACGGTGATTGTATTTTTATAATGAACCAAAGCCGAACCAACCTAAAAAAAGCAATATCTGCTTCATTCAAGCAGAATCAACACCACTTGTACGTCTGTGGTCTTATTTATCCTTTCATCCTATTTATCCACAAGGATGTCCATTGTTTTTGCTGATTACTTTGTATCCATATCACTGCATATATTTTCAAATGACTCTTCAATGCCGATGTAGGATCTTAATTTGAGCCAGTTTGTTCACAGCAGGAAAATAATGCTGCAGCAACAGGAAGTGTGAGTTATTGTTTGGATTATAATTCATTAACATTTTGGTTGATACATTTAAAGTTAGGGCAAATCAAGTCGGAAATGTTTAAGTGAAATTTACAAACTTTAGAAGCCATTTTATACCTTGAATACACTACGAGTTTGCATTTTCTGCTATATCTATTGGCTATACAGGAAATGTCCTACAACAACAGGGTGGTCAAATTAAGATACTACATCTATAAATCTAGGATTATTTCTACAGTGCATACAGTAGATGGACAAGCACCAACAATCCTTCCACTCTGAGTGATACAAAAGCAGTGGGGTACTGAGAGGCACCCCGTCCTGACCAGAATAGGTTGTCTTTAGGTTAGTGCTTGTCCCACCAGCTGCTGCCTCGGTACTGTCAATGGGCATTGTTGACTTGTTTCTCTGTGACGCCAGTGCGGCCCTGTGTGTGTGGATGTGTGGACCACACGGCCATGCGGCCTGGCTCAGGCTGAGAGGAATCGCTGGTCTGTAATGTCACACTGCCGTGTTAGGGAGGTACGGACACATCACAGTCACCGGCTGCATTCTCACCATGTCCCCCTCTCCCATCTCACACTCCTCCTTTTCCCATACTGACCCTCTGACCTTTGATTTCTACCTGCTCTGGTGGGTCAAACCTGAAAATATGGCTGGAATTTATCATCTGAGAAAAGCAAGCCAGATGTGAATGGTGTTACCTGTACATCAAATAGGAGTTGTTTCCTCCAAAATGTTTTTCAAATAGGAGTTGTTTCCTCCCAAATGTACTTCAAATAGGAGTTGTTTCGTCCAAAATGTACTTCAAATAGGAGTTGTTTCCTCCACAATGTACTTCAAATAGGAGTTTTTTTCCTCAATACTGTACTTCAATTAGGAGTTGTTTCCTCCAAACTGTACTTCAACTAGGAGTTGTTTCCTCAAAGCTGTACTTCAAATATGAGTTGTTTCCTCCAAGCTGTACTTCAAATAGGAGTTGTTTCCACAAAGCTGTACTTCAAATAGGAGTTGTTTCCTCAAAGCTGTACTTCAAATAGGAGTTGTTTCCTCCAAGCTGTACTTCAACTAGGAGTTGTTTCCTCAAAGCTGTACTTCAAATAGGAGTTGTTTCCTCAAAGCTGTACTTCAATTAAGAGTTGTTTCCTCAAAGCTGTACTTCAACTATGAGTTGTTTCCTCAAAGCTGTACTTCAAATAGGAGTTGTTTCCTCCAAGCTGTACTTCAAATATGAGTTGTTTCCTCCAAACTGTCTCTGTATATTTCTTCTGACATGTCTGTTCAGAATTCAGACATTCTCAAATGAATGGGAAAGAGATGTCAAGTTAAGAGGTGTGTACAGCAGAATTATGTTTTTTGTCCCCCCCACCCAGTTTTATCATTGGAATGTGATACATAACGAGGCAAAGGTGTGCTTTTGGAACATGTGGACGCCTCCGAGAGGTCAGGTAGGCTGTTTGGAGTGTTTATCCGACCGGCTAACAAAACAAAAATTGTATTATTCCCCACACTTCTATTACAAAGGTTGTATTATCCCCCACACTTCTATTACAAAAGTTGCACACCTGGGTATGATAGAGAGGTGTGTGGCACATGACATGACTCTGCTAATTCCTGATAGTTATCAGTGAGAATGGGATACTTCCTAGTGTAGTCTCCATTGAAACAGTATCAGCAGCTAAATACAGACTCCTCTCCGGAGCAACACACAGGGAGTAGAGTGGGCATCTGTTCTCTTTTCATCCTGTTACATTACGCCCTTCTGTGCTACATTGGGATGTGTACAATTGCCTACTCTCAATGCTTCTGAGAGCCCTCTCCATATCCCTCTCCATAGCGTTTTGTTTCCATTAGAACAGCCAATGATTCATTCAAGGTGGAGCTTTGGAGGAACTAACATTTAGGACCCACTCAATTAGGGTACAAACAGACAATGAGGAGGTTTACTGTAAAGTGAACAGAGAAGGCTTCTGCCACAGAATCAGGCAGACACAGTTTCCCATATTGGGTTGACCACAGGGTGTTTCACACACCATTCAGGCAACCATATTTATCATCACCATTTGACTCAAATCAATCTAATTTCTCATACTACTTCCGATATGAATTGCTAAATACATTGAAAATATTGGTCAAAATCATGTGAAACCTGGCAATACATTCATGTTTTTAAAAGGTGTATAAGGTATCTTTTCCAATTTTGTACTTCGGATAATTATCATACCAAATTAGAAATATTGTAAGAAAAAGTGCAAATTGTATTTGCTATAGAATGAATGATTGGGGTAACCTATGAACGGATTATTCTTAGCTTTTTCACTTTTTTCTTCTCCTTCATCATCATCTATGGGCTTTTATAGCAGGGTGCATACCAATATTAGGTGGATTACAGAAAACGAAAATGTATATCATTCTTTTTTTTACATCTAGTTTTCCCCCCATCTAATTGAAAGTGTCAAATTATTCTAGTCAAAATGCTTATCGTTGAAAATCAGCAAATCAATTGGTGTTGTTATCTGTAGTTCTCAAAGGATCCATTATCAACCTTTCTCGATATTGAATATTTTTTTTCCGTTTGCACCTAATGGTCTCAACGTCTGTTATTTAGTCTATGGGCAATTCGATCATCAATTTTAAAGCAGTAGCCTAATTATTAATAGTCTACATGAATAATAATAATAATAATAATAATAATAATAATAATAAATAGTCATAATAATTGTGATTTAAAAAAATTATGACAATAATAATAATGAAAATAATAATGTATTCCCAGAGGGAAAATAGGTTTGCCACCAGCAACAGACATAATCTATGTTGCTGATTTATTTCTAGAAATCTATTTAGCTAAAGGAATTATATCCCTTGCCTAAATAAATGTATATATGTACTGGATCCTAAATGTATGCACTTATTTGAATAGCATAAACTCGCGCTCCCGCATTATTCATGCTAAGTGTCAGATAATTAAATGGCCACTAAAGCTAGTGTTAATTGAAGCAAGACGGGTGGACGCGATGGGCGTAAATCATGACGAGGAACTAACTGACTGCTGAGAAACCATGGATGGCTTTGAGTTTTCACTTTATTGTCTTTAATATACTGTAGGATAGCAGTTTCCCTTACTAAAATATGGGATTAGGAGTATTTCGCGTGAAAGAGGAGTTAAATTGGGGCAGTGTGGACGGTCCCACCCCTGCAATAGGCTAAAACCGAATTACAGCTTGTTAGACCGGTGTCCCGCTATCACCCGGGAGACCGTTCTACTTGGGTGTTCCAGGTCCTGGTGGTGGCTGCATGTGAGTTTAGGCTACTAGTGCTTTCAACGGGAATATAGGGCCAGAGTTGGTAACCCGTCACACATGATATTATTATGGGCCTATAGGTCTATGGGACCATGTGCATCTACTGCTATGAATAAACTTGGTTAATTCAAATGATGCAATCCATGGTTCCATCATGAAGAGCAATACCCCGGGCCAACGATATCTGTTATCAAAATGAAAACCTATTTCAAACCAGTTTTCAACATTTTGCTTTGATGCTTATAGACCTTATATCGATGTGTCCCAGTGTTGTGAGAATTTTGTTCCAAAGCTCATGCAATAGAAATGCAAACAGAAGGACAGATAAGGCATCCGCGAGTTCAGCCTCAGAGTCTAGAAGGGAGCATGAATGAACAAAACCTGGCGTCCTCACAGCAAGAGGAATTTCATCCAAGTTTGACCACAACTTGTTCCAATAAATCCAGACTAGGTTTCGGTCTTGAGAAATGCCATTGGTTCCTCGTGTTACTCAAACTAATCTAGAAATATGCAAATAGGGCCACCGGTAAGAAATGTAATTAAAATGGGTTAGCAAAGTAAAGGGATCAACAAGTTGGACCATCGCTCATCTTGTTGCTATAACAACAGTGAAGGGGTTGCCTGTGATGGTGTGCCCAGGCCCTTTGCAGAGGCATCTCTGCGCTGAAATGTGAAACCCCTTTGTGTGTGTGTGTGTGTGTGTGTGTGTGTGTGTGTGTGTGTGTGTGTGTGTGTGTGTGTGTGTGTGTGTGTGTGTGTGTGTGTGTGTGTGTGTGTGTGTGTGTGTGTGTGTGTGTGTGTGTTTATACACGCGTGCTTATACGCGCGTGCATCTGCCTGAACAGCCAGCGAGGACTCATGCATATATTTCTATTGCCGATATCTTTTAACTTAAGCGAAAACAAAAAACTTTTCGGAGGCTGGCCTTTATAAATGGTTCCCCACAACAATGAAGGTCCTGGTCCTTCATGTCGTGTAGCCTAGCTATCTCAGGTAACTAATAAATTGGATGATGTAGGCCTAGGAGGCTGATGTCAGTGGGTAAACTCTCGTGCACTTTTGGTAAGAAGGTTCTCCAGTGCCGATTAAGGCCGGTTACCTTTGAACTAGGGTTCCTAAAGGCCATTCCCATTTCACTCCATCCTGGAGGAGGCTTGACTGAGGTTATCACCTCCATCAAAGGATCGGAGTAGAAGTGCGTCCGCATATGCTATTTTAATAATGGGTAATGGGTATTTTCGAGGGCTCTTGCTCCTTGTGAGAGCGAGATTGGAGGGGAATTAATTATTGAAAACGGTCCCCAGTGTTTTGGACGCATCATACGGTTTCATCTCAACATTACAACTTTTACTAGGCTACTACTATTTTCTGAGCACAATGGTGTATTTTTTATACAGTAGCCTAAGCCTATTACGCAGGCTTTTTCTTCTTCTTATTATTATTGTTATTATTATTATTATTGTTATTATCATCATTATTTTATTAGCCATATGTTATCATTAGAAGTCCGCAAACAATTGTAAATAGGTATCATGAATGAGATGGGGAAGACAATGACGATAATTTATGATAGCTAATTCATTAAAATAAATGTTCTTGACATTTGGAATTCCAATATTGATTAGTGTTTGAATTATTTTCAAGCAGTGTGTGTAAAATTATCTTTAAATCATCCCCAAAAGAAAGCCAATAGAAAATACTCAATGGGTTCCTGAAAACCTGACGCACACAGCAAAACACTCAAAAATGGATAGCAATGAAACATTAAAAAACTGACAGGCTATAAACCGCTCGGACGCTAACATTTGAATGTTGGAGCCGCAGGGTTTCATTGTAGGCTATAAAACAGAGTTCCATGCGCAATGGAGCAAGTGCTCCTCTCGTGACATCAATGATATATATCAGCTGCAATAGCTCTCTGACATGCAATTGAAAGACACTGAATGAAGAGGCAACAACCTCTATCACAGAACTTGCAAATCACATCAGCCTTTTTGAAGCTTTGAACCAACCATTGTCATGAAACCCAATTGGGCCTGCTCGAGGACCTTTCTAACCAGGATTTCAGCCATTGCTCAATTCTCATCTAGCATACCCCCGGCCCCAAACGAATAACTATCATCACACAACGATTGAATTGAAACAAAGTTAGGAAATATACAATCAAATGTCCATACCTGTGAAATACGGTGGATGCTTACTGGCAAGCTAGGAGCCCAATGTGGAACCTCGCCTTCAGCCTTCTGCAAAGGGCTGGAGACATCACGGCATTTATTTGAGCTCAAACTCTGTCACTGTTGACTTTAGCACAAAGCAAAGATTTCACTGCCCCGCTAGTTAAAAAAAAAGAAGATTATTTTACCGAGATATCGATCAGTGTGCTAAAAAAATAATCAGTTACGCATTATGTCTAAAATGAAGAGAACGAAATTGAATGTCTGTGTACATTTACTGAGCGGTGACGTCCTCTTCAAAGTTTACACTCCTGCAATTTGGTTGTGCATGTACTTCCTATATTGTGGGCATAGCCTCCACTCCATTGTTTACTGCCTTTGTTTATTCGCAGATCACGGGTGTTTAAAGTACGATTTGTGAGAGGGACTGGAGAATAAACGCATGCACCCTTTACGTGTTCAGAAGGTGAAGCAGTGTCCTATCTGGCAAAGGGACAAACTCCCTGCCCTTGGATTTCTAAGTACACCGGCAGGGGCTTGGAATCCCCCGGTCCGTGGAGGAAAATAATTGGTGTCTTGCCGTTTTGGGAATGTACGGATTTTGAATCATTTCGACTATAACTATATCTTATCTTTAGGCTCATTGAGAAGGCATCTCTCAGTAGTTTAAAAGTACCCCTAGACAATGGCTTAGTGATACAGAACAAAGCAGGCGGAGCATCACATTCAGTAGACTGTTCTCAATCAGCCCCCTTCCCCACAACTTTTCTCTGACCCCACGGGACACTTTTATGTGATAATTAAACACATTTCATCCGAAGATCTCAACATGAGTGTGTCTTCCATCAGGGGGGACTCACTGGGTGTGTGTGTGTGGGGGGGGGAATACGTTTCATAATGCATTTTAAGGTTGTAACATGACTAAAGACATGACTAAAGCAAAAGCCGTGTGCCGAGGTAATTACTTGTATAGGCCTAGTAATTATTAATATAATAACGGTATAGAGCCCTTATAGCATGAAGAACATTTTAACATTGCTTGTTGTTGTTTCTGCTATCTGACATTGAGCCGCCCCTAACTGTTGTTGATATCACGTTTGAAAAGATCGTTAGCATAATATTATAATAGAAAACACATGCCTGTGTTGAGCTGAGCTGGATATTGTTGTTTGGTGCATGTCCTCACTTCTATAGCATAGCTTGACTGCTTGTGACCATTTCCAACGCCTATCCTTGTCTCTGCCCTCCATCCACCCCTATTTCACCACTGTCACTTGGAATCAAAGTTTGTAACATATCCTACAGCTAGTTAATATACGTTATGTTGTTTGCTAAATATCTAGGAGCCATGTGGATAAATAGGTCCATTTTTCTGGTTTCTTTCGCGTAGGAATTGTGTGAATATGAATTATATCATAATTTGCTTAATGATCATGTGGATGGGATCATTCATTCTGTTTGACCTGACGAAGATCGTTGTCAGTGATTGGGAGCATATTCAGTGAGTGGGCCTTCCTGTTATTTTTCAAGTAGGCTATACTTAGTATTTATATGAATTTCATTAACATTTTAAATATTACAATATGATAGATGGAATTAAATGAACCATCTTTGGCCAAAGTGAGAATAGTCCACTTGTTACCCATGGGAGGCACAAAGAAACACTTATAAGATAGTTGTACGACTTTTTTTTTTTTTATCTCAGGGGAAATGAAAATGCAGATTAATAACTGCAATCCAAAATTTGAAAGAAATCGTAAATGTTCGATATTGTGCATAAACCTAGTGTTTTTTGTTGTTGTCATTGTCAACATTTTACCACTTATCAATAGGCCTATAGTTTGCTCTTTATGTTTTCGAAAATGGTTTGGTCATTGAGAGGATAAAAACGCATTTTCCCTCCATCCTCACTACACAACTAGATGATCATGGTCTCGTTATGAGCACACAGCTCACCAAATAAAACGCGCCTTTTCGTGGTGTTTAAAGACGTAACTCCTCCTAAATATGATTTTATTGGACACAACGGAACACTTTTATAAGAGTGAAGACCTGAACAAAAATATTGTCATCTTAAAATATTAGGCATATCTGAAGCTGCCACTGCTGCATATTACTAGGTCTACTACTACTACTACTACTACTACTACTACTACTACTACTACTACTACTACTACTACCACTACCACTACTTCTACTACTACTACTACTACTTCTACAACTAATAATAATAATAATAATAATACCAATGCTACTAATGCTAATAATAATAATACTAATAGTACTACTACTACTACAACTACTACTACTACTACTACTACCGCTACCACTACTTCTACTACTACTACTTCTACAACTAATAATAATAATAATACCAATGCTACTAATGCTAATAATAATAATACTAATAGTACTACTACTACTACAACTACTACTACTAATCATACTAATAATACCAATGCTACTAATACTACTAATACTAATAATACGAATAGTACTACTACTTCTACTACTACAACTACTACTAATAATAATACTACTAATGCTACTAATACTACTAATACTACTACTAATAATAATAATAATACCAATGCTACTAATACTACTACTACTACTAATAATAATAATAATAGGCCTATTATTTTATTGATGCGTAATAGGCCTAGACCAACTGTGTAAATAACAAAATTGTGTTCAGAAAAAAATCCAAATAACACTTTAATATAGATTCTGTTCTTGTCGTCAACTACAAGAACACACATTTACAAGCCATAAATAAGAATTACACAAATGATTGAAGAACTTCAGTCTCCCACGATGCATTTAAATTCATTTAAGAATCCCGGTAGGTCGGGCCTATACAGATGCATTTTACACTAGGCTTATTGTCTTTTGGTCCATTCTTAACGCCGCATTTTAAACAGATTTTGTCACATTATTATTAACATCCCTTTACAAAATAATTACTAAACCAACTTGACAACTAAATCAGTGGGAAACGTCAAAAATATATGGAATAGTCCTACATGCACAAACTATCATTTTACAAATGTACAAATTGCTGGAAAGAGTCCGTTTTCTGTTTGGGGACTGAGTTTATGAGGAGTTCATAATAGGCCTGGAGTAGACACCGTGATAGTAAGATGCGTCAGCGGGTATTGACGAGGAATCTAAACCCACTTTTCCCATCGAACCCATGGATAGCGCCCCGGCCATGGGGGAACCGTAGCCGGAATAGTGCATCACCTGCTCGTAAGTCTTTAGGTCCATTTTGTGATGCTGTTGCTCCGAAGACATGAGGTTGTTGATGGAGAAGGGGTGGTTGAACGAGTAGTGATGCTCGGGTTTCATGTGCGCTTCGTGTGCGAGGACCGAGTGATGCTGGGACATGAGGTGCCCATGCACCTGGGAGTGGGACACCGGTGAGGCGGCGTGCTCCGGACTCAGAGCCTGGATCGACTTCATGTCTGACAGAGACCTTTTGTGATCGTTGGGGGAGGAGTTGGAATGGGGGGACTCGTTGCCGTTGCAACTCTCCGAGCTGCTGTTCGAGCCGCCCTCGGATGTCTTCCTTCCTGACTCCTTGCACATCTTCTTTTGGCCGTCACACTTAAACCGCTTCTGCCTCCTCAGATAGCAGCCGTTCTCGAACATGTTCCCGGAATCGGGGTGGAGGGTCCAAAACGAGCCCTTACCGGGCTTATCCGGAGATCTAGGCACTTTGAGGAAACAATCATTGAACGATAGAGAATGGCGAATTGAGTTCTGCCAGCGTTGCTGGTTCTGTCGGTAAAACGGGAAAAGATCCATGATCCACTGATAGACCTCGGCCAGCGTCAGCATCTTGCTGGGGGACTGTTGGATAGCCATAGTGATGAGAGAAATGTAAGAGTACGGGGGCTTGGCGTGAGTGTAGCTCCTCCGGTATGTTTTCGGGTCCCTAGATCTGTTGATGCTGGACTGTCCATACATGGGGCTCATGGCGTTCATGTTGGCGTAGGACGTAAGGGAGTTCATGGACGGAGGCTGCGCGGTCATGGGGCTCATGCTGGGGCTGAGCGTGGCGCTCATGGCTGTCATGCCAGCGCCCATGCCGTTCATGGCCCCGGTGCCCGGTGACATTCCGGTCATCGAGGGACTCATGGCCGTGTTGACATAGGACATGTTCATGGGGTTGGCTGTCATGTTGGCCGTGGTGCTCATGCCCGACATGCTCATGTAGGTGTTCATTGAGTTCATGCCCAGGCCTGTGTTCATGTTGCCAACCGAGGTGTAACACTGGAAAGCAAGACAGAAAACAAGTATTGTTAGCCTGTTTTAAATTTTGTTCATGTGTATTGAACCTAATAAATCTATGATAATAACATAATATCAAATATATCAGCAAAAATTATAACAACCAGCAAAACTATGATAATCAGTATTATTATAATGGTAAACATAAATTATCGAAATTGATGTCAAAGCAAGCAATCCCGGCGCAGTTCCATCTTCTGAAATCCAATGCTAAATTTGGTAAAGCAAATTGCTTGACAGAAATATAATTTCACTCGATGATGTGACCAATAGCTTAAATGTCTAGCCTACATCAAGGAAGTAAAAACGAAGAATTGTCACCATATCTTACGTCAGGTAATCAGCTTAAATACAAAGAGAACATTGATTAAATTGTTCTAGTGTGTGGACAATATTATAGAACATGCAACACAAATATTTGAATTCATCGTTCACCAATCAAAACGGTTAAACAAATGTTTGCTCATTGGGTAAAATGACACAACTATGTATGATTTTGTAAAGATAAATGTAGACATATGGAATTACAATCTGAGTAAAAAGTTTTCCCTACATGTCAAGCACAACTTCGTTAGGATAGTGCCGTGCGTAGAGATGGGGCAGGATTTGGAGGCGCCTCAAGTCAATATTTGATCACAAAGTTAATATTATCTCTGGGCTAATATTGAGTTGTATAAAATGGGATCGGCTGCAGACGAAAAAAAATATTTAAGGTACCCACCTCGGGCTCTCCGTAGTAGGTGCTCCAGTCTGTGTGTTCGTGTCCTTCCATTTTAACTGCTCCAAGCATCATGGAAGTTCCAAATAGTTGTCAAACCGTTTCTCCGCAGAAGAAATGGCAAAACGCGCTCTAACAAACGGTGATTTGGGACCACGGGGTATTCGGGTCGTTGGTAGGATCCTTAGTCAAGGACTGGCGCATGTGTGTCTTTCAGCCAGCCGTGCCCACGGGCGCTGAAAAGCGTCTGATGATGACCGGAGTTCAAATGACGTTCCGAGCTGGCTGTAAACGCTATGATATAGCTCTGTGCGCCAGGCGAGCCTCCAATCCCTACTTCTTCACTTGCCCTATTTGAATAATCTCCTCACACCTAGGCGTGAGACTCCTCGACTTGCCCCCCTATTGTACACCTGCGCTGAATAAAAATAACAGTCTCATATAAAAATATTCATTATAATCTTATTGAATTTCAGAAGGGGGGGGGGGGGGTTTAATTGCTGTTTTGGCGCTGCTTTTTTATCATGCGTTATTTCTCTTGTGATGTTCTTTTCAGACGTTGCTTGAAAAAGGAATTTAAATGCATCTTAATTGTTTTTCTTCCCTACCACCAAGGACCTAGATTTAGTTGAGTATTTGACGAGGTAATGTACTATTTCATTAGTCTACTCGATCTTATCGAAGTCTACTCCATCTTAAGCCACCCAATTTCATATAGCTTTGGTAAAGTGATAGAGAAATTATTTAGTTTAAGTTTGATCCATTAGTCTGAATCATTCGTAGCCTAAGCAATTCAGGTTTCACAACCAGTTTTACGGTAAAAACGTATATTATTGTCCCCTTAAGAATAATATTGATATTTTCAACCTCAATTGCAAGCAATAACCACATATGGCCCTAATATGTAGCCTATATCAAAACATATTGCCACATTTTTGCATTTTACAATTTTAAGGTAATATTCACTTGGTAGCTTCTATTGCTATTGAATGTGTGGACTAAAATAGGAAAGAGAACGTGTCGTCCGTGAACGCGCGTGTGTGTCAAGGTGTGGACTATTGATTTCCCAGGACACAAGCGCTAGATACCTTAAACAAAGTAAAGTTTATTCAAGGTGTTTGAGCACTGACGATTTAACGGATTGCCTCGATGTCGGCTGATAGGCTTTAGGAAAAAAAGTAAGAATGATTTAGGCTAGAATTAAATCAATCCAGCCACTAACGAATTTACATTTTGGTGTAGCCTAGGGAATAGGGAATGGCCTATTTGAAATTATAAAATTAAAATAAAGTACAACAAATATGAAAAATAAACATTTAAAATCATGGCAGATAAATGACAAATAGGCCTAATCAGTAATAACATGTTCCATGTTTTTTTCACTACAGATTTCATAAAACATAATAATAATGGCCATGTCTTAAGGTTTCCTTATTATTTAGAATTATTTATATGTTTTTGTGATAACATATTAGTGTTGTGCGCGAGAACAATTAGAGGAAGATTTACGTTTCAGCGCCCTCTCTTGGTTATATTTGTCCAACAATAATTGTTAGTGGTGCATTAGACTACGTACAGAAAACAACACCCTCTAAAATCTCTATAGCCTATCGTTACATTAATTAATCAACTATAGAATAACTTCCTATCTTATTTACAGGATCAAGGTGAGGACACAGAATGGTGCCAGCCACGTGCCGTTGGTTGAACATCTATTTGACTGCATATAAGATGTAAGAGCATAACTATCGGTAAAAACCCATTAGTAAAGGAGAGTAAACCATTCGGTGTTGACGAGGGGACAACAGACCGTCTGCTTAACTTGGAAATGAGATCATGACCACCCCTTGGTGTGTCTAAGGACCACATAGCCTACACATTCAACACAGTTACTTCCATTTATTGAGAGGCGTAATATAAGCCGAAATCGTCATGGTATAGACATTGAAAAGTATTGTTCTTATAAAAATATATATATATATTATTTTTTGCATTACAATGTTTTAAAAAGCTGAGCATTGCAATATTCATGCTGACGTTGTTGGATCACTTCAGGTGCTATCTAGAACCTAGAAAGGTTCTTAGGCTGCAGGTCCTCATAGGATAAACCTTTGAAAAACCCTTTTTTGGGTCAAGGTAGAACCCTTTCCACATAGGGTTCTACACAGAACCCAAAAGTGTATTTTTTATTTGACCTTTATTTAACTAGGCAGGTCAGTTAATAACAAATTCTTATTTACAATGACGGCCTAGGAACAGTGGGTTAACTGCCTTGTTCAGGGGTAGAAAAACATATTTTTTACCATGTCAGCTTTGGGATTTCATCGAGCAGTCGTTCTGTTACTGGCCCACTACTCTAACCACTAGGCTACCTGCCTGGAACCCAAAAAGGTTTTACCTGGAACCAAAAAGGGTTTCGTATGGGGACAGCCAAAGAACCATTTTGGAAACCTTTTTTATAAGAGTGTTGAGTTCTGAATACATTGTGTCCATGACAACTATAGGTCATTGACCTCTTTCCCAACTGTACATAAATATGGTAAAATGTGACTGGCCATACTATCACAAAGTAATGTTCTTAAAAAAAACATGCTATAAATGACAATATGACCAATGTTCTTGTAAAATATTTAGCTAATTCCAGAGTTAATTGTTAACCAGCGTATCCCCTCCACATGTCTTCACACATTTGTTCATTACTATAAAAACAAAAACTATAATATAACATTATCATGTCCATATTGATTGGAAAAAATATGCACTGAATAAAACACACGTTACAGCAAAATTCACTTGTTTCCAACCTGGTGCCTGATGGAAAACACAATACAGACTTATAAACACAAGGAAACCACAATAATCAGTACAAAACAGCACCATACAACATATAACAAATACATCAATCAATAATAAAATAGTCAACCTATCCTAATCTCATAATTTGTCTACAAACATTAGACATCAATATTTTTATATCATTATTTTATATATAACAGCTAAAATGGCCTCTGGGCCAGACTTCTGGGCCAGACCTCTGCCTGCAACAATGGATGTAGACCATTTTAATGAAACTTGCATATGCATCAATACTTTGTAATGTGTGAGATGGAGGTGAGTGCAATAATAATTTGTCCAATGGGTGACAGAAAAGGATATCCAACTTTTTTTTCACCTTTTTCAGAAGGGGTTGTGCTATAATACTTCAGCGCTGGCATTGCAGTGCAATATCCCGCTAGCTGGTTCTTACCTTTCTGCCAACATACAAGAGGAATACTGGTTGTACAATATGTTACATGGCCAGTCTCACTAGGGACTCTACAAACTGCATGGTATTGGATCTTTATGGTTCAGGGTCTTTAAAAACTGGATGGTACTGGATGGTCAGCTTCACATCAGGGCACTTTATGCTTTGATTTTATGGAGATTTTGGCTTCTATTCTCAGCCAATTTGATATTCATACCAGGTACTGGAAGCTAAGGGGATATGGCAGCTCTTGGGGGATAGGCTACATGTATTTCTTGTCTGCCCCCATGAATGAAACATTGAATATGAATTTAAGTCTCTCACCCACAGTTGCACAGCTCCAGCCTTCAAAGGCCGCTTTCAAACACTGTGGCCCTAACGGACCGGAGTTGAACACTCCAGTCCTTACCACACTAGAGATTCCCTTGTGGACCAATGGAAAGGTGTCAGTCTGACACCTGGTTGTGCTATTACAACACACCTTCAATTACATAATCATATCGTGTCATCTTATCACGTCATCATATCACGGGCTGGGGGATGGAAACTGGGTGCGCTCCTCCTCTCTGCTTTGTGAGAAAGGTAGGACCATCTAACATTCCTTCAAACACCCAGAAGTTGTTGGCAGAAATGTGTTGCTTCAAGCTTCGCTTTCAGAGTAGGATTTCTTGCCACTGTGCTGCTTCAGTTTTCAGCGAGCTTTAAAGATTCACTTTAGTTTCCCCCTTTTCGAGTTTCTGTTGCCTTACCTCATACAAAACACTGGGGTCAATAAGTTAAGCTTGTGATTCGTAAAAATACAATTAATAAAGTGAGCCTCTTTCTTCGGAAAGCGATGGAAAAATGTTTGCTGCCAAGTGCCTGTGGTGACAGTAAACATTCCAGAACAGGCCCGGAGTTTGGACTTCCCATTATCTGCCACAGCTGTGACAACGCTTGTTGGCTGCAGGTTTGCGGCTTGCCACAGTGTGTTTACCTGGAAATGAATCTGAAAAGCGACTAGACTGGGAAGGCACACAACCCGGCTAAATAAATAGGCAGGACAGCCATAGTGATGTGATTCAGAGGGAGGGGGCAGCAGTTATTACACCGACTCACCCCACTGGGTCCTGGGGCAAACACGGGCACAAATGGCCTAAGGATTTCCTCAAATACGCACCTTTGGATATTGAGAGGAATGCGCTCGGGAAGGCCACGCAATAGCCTACGTTTTATGTGTGCTGTATCCAGGGCCTGGCAATTTCATTTGTGCTACTTTTCTCTTGTCATGTAGAAAGGAGGCCTAAGCTGAGTGATGATCTGTATCGATCCAACTTGGTGTTTGTCTACCCAGTGGACCACAGGAGGAGATATCATGGGACCCAACATCTTGAGTGTGGCTAACATCAGATGGCATCTCAAAAAGGTTAAGAGAAAAGGACTTACAGTAATACAAGGACATAATACAACAATAACTACATAGAGTGTACAAAAACATTAGGAACACCTTCCTAATAGTGAGTTGCACCCCCCTATGCTCTCAGAACAGCCTCAATTCGTCGGGGCATGGACTCTACAAGGTCTTCGAAAGCACACATACACAATCCAAGTCTGATTTGTCTCAAGGCTTAACAATCCTTCTTTAACCTGTCTCCTCCCCTTCATCTACACTGATTGAAGTGGATTAATAAGGGATCATATTTTTCACCTGGATTCACCTGGTCAGTCATGTTAAGAGCAGGTGTTCCTAATGTTTTGTACACTCAGTGTATAATGTGGGGAGCATTATTTGTGAAGTTAGTTACTGAACAATTCTTATCTTTGTCTATGAGCCTCTATTTTTGCTAACATATTGTACAGTAGCTTGGACACAATACATTTGCATAGTGCTCCAGGTCTGATTATGTTATGTTAAACCATATGAACGGATGTGTATTGGGAAAAATATTTAATATTGCCTAATTATCCATTGTTATTCATTAGAAGTGAACTGCAATGTCAATACACATTTAATCACAGACAGAAGGCAATTAAACATGAGGCAAAGTAGTGCTATGCTAATTAACTTGGTGTGATCCCATGGGAAGAACTGTGTCTAATGTCACTCCAACCAACCCTGATAATCAGTCAGCTAATGTCCTTCGCACTCACCTGCCATGGACTCAGAAAACAGGCACCAATCAGGAGGGCTGATTGGAAATGAATCCAACAGTTAATGGCCCATCTAATGGTAAACATTATCAAGGGATTTCTCCAAAAGCCACTAACACCTGGTTGGATTCATACATAGGGAATAGTTGGGGATCATATGATTCACCACATGCAGACATTTTGATAGTCTGAAACATAAAAGATTATTGTAATCATCACAACGACTTGAGATCTTGAAATCCATTGAGCTGAAGCTGAGAAACATCAGGGCCTTTAGAAAATATTTGGTTATACATCTGATGGCATTTGACCATTTCCTTTTCCACCAGTCCCATATCTGCATCTGTCCTCTCTCTATTCCAGGCTGATGGAAAACGTCATGTTTGGGATTACCTCTGACACAGCCACAGCTGACCTGAGCCTGCCATCAGAGATGCAGAGCCTTTCATTTGGCCCCCCACTAGATCCCACTGCCTCAGAGGCAGAAATGCATTTCTACAGCCACACCGGACTACCTCTGTTTATAAGTCATGTGCGTGAGTTAACAGAATAAGGTGAAATGAAAAGATGGTGCATCTGTTGAGAGCTGATATACAGTACTAGTCAAAGTTTGGACACACCTACTCATTCAAGGGTTTTTCTTTATTTTTACTCTACATTGTAGAATAATAGTGAAGTAATGAATACTATAAAATAACACATGGAATCATGTAGTAACCAAAAAAGTGTTCAACAAATCAAAATAGATTTTAGATTCTTCAAAGTAGCACCCCATCACTCTCCTTCTTGGTGTGTTTTGGGTCATTGCCCTGTTGAAAAACAAGTCATAGTCCCACGCCCAAGTGGTGCAGCAGTCTAAGGCACTGCATCTCAGTGCAAGAAGTGTCCAGGTTTGGCTGAGGTTAGGCCGTAATTGTAAATAAGAATTTGTTCTTAACTGACTTGCCTAGTTAAATAAAAATAGAAATAAGTTAAAACCAGATGGGATGGTGGTAGCCATGCTGTTTAAGTGTGCCTTGAATTCTAAATAAAATCACAGACAGTGTCACCAGCAAAGCACCTCCCCACCTCCTCTTCCATGCTTCATGGTGGGAAGACACGTGTCTCACAAAGACATGGTGGTTAGAACCAAAAATCTCAAATTTGTACTCATTAGACTAAAGGACAGATTTCCACCAGTCTAATATCCAATGCTTGTGTTTCTTGGCCCAAACAAGACTCTTCTTCTTATTGGTGTCCTTTAGTTGTGTTTTTTTTGCCGTAATTCGACCATGAAGGCCTGATTCACACGGTCTCCTCTGAACAGTTGATATTGAGATGCGTCTGTTACTTGAACTCTGTGAAGCATTTATTTGGGCTGCAATTTCTGAGGCTGGTAACTCTAATGAACGTATCCTCTACAGCAGAGGTAACTCATGGCCTTCCTTTCCTGTGGTGGTCCTCACGAGAGCCAGTTTCATCATAGCGCTTGATGGTTTTTACGAATGCACTTGAAGAAACTTTCAAAGTTCTTGACATTTTCCATATTGACTGACCTTCATGTCTTAAAGTAATGATGGACTGTCATTTCTCTTTGTTTATTTGAGCTGTTCTTGCCATAATATGAACTTGGTATTTTACCAAATAGGGCCATCTTCTGTATACCACCCTCACCTTGTCACAACACAACTGATTGCCTCAAACGCATTAAGAAGGAAAGAAATTCCACAATTTAACTTTTAACAAGACACACCTGTTAATTGAAATGCATTCCAGCTGACTACCTCATGAAGCTGTTTGAGAGAATGCTAAGAGAATGCCAAGAGTGTGCAAAGCTGTCATCAAGGCAAAGGGTGAAGAATCTCAACTATAAAATATACAGTATTTTGATTTTTTAAAACTTTTTTGGTTACTACATCATTCCATATGTGTTATTTCATAGTTTTCACTATTATTCTACAATGTAGAAAACAGAAAAAAAGAAAAAAAACTGGAATGTGTAGGTGTGTTAACTTTTGACTGGTACTGTATGTTCAGGAGTAGTCCAACATCTTTCCTGTATTTTCCGGTAGCAATCCATATGTAGATGTGTATATGGGTCTTTTGTAGTGTTTACTGAGGAACATTGCGGGGGCCGGCTATGTAAGGAAGAGGGCTCAAAGAGATCTCCCTACGTGTCACTCCAGGAGCTCGGCGATAAAGCCTCCCTGCCGGCCCAACAACATAAGTGTCCAATCTGTGTTTGCTTACCCATGAACACCCTTGGCAGAGTCTTGCGGAGCCCGTAAATGTGGCCTTTTTACAGGCCCTGACAGCTAACAGGCCATTGGCAAAGGAGGCCCAATGACACGGCCACTCAACAGATTAGCACCTCATCAGCCTCCTGCAGCTTGGAACAAATATGGCCCTGCCTCACATAAAACACAATGGGTCCGCCACAGCCGCTCAGCAGGGGAGCCCCCCACAAAACTTCCTGCTCTGCCCTTTCTCCAGGCCGCAGCTGTACCAGGGGCCCTTCCCTTCCCCACCCCGACACCAATTGGCAAGATGTGTGTATTTCAGGTGAGCAAATATTGCCACTTGCCTGAGAGTTCAATGGCCATCCCTTTCAGGGGTTGCGTATTGTGCCTGCTTGCAGGAGGGTGTATGTGTGGCCCTCACAGCAGCCCTGCAAGGTCATGGGAAACCTTCAGCCACAGCTGGGCTCAGCAAATCTAACACTCCAATATACTTCATCTGCATTTACTACCATTGAGGAAATCCTTCCTGACTTTATTTCCTGCAGTCATCTCAAAATCATAATAGACATAAAACTGGTGTCATCCTCCACAGTCATGATACTGTAGTATATCAAGAAGTAAACCTGGACGTGCACTCTTTTGCGTTCTTTTGCATTCTTCTGACTCCAATGGTAAGATATTGCTTCTGGCATTGCATAGTGGAAACCTGACTTTAGTGACAAACCCATGTTATGAATCCTAATTGATTATCTCTTCTCTAACTTACATGCTACTTTATTAGCCTTTGGGGAAAATGGGCACTTACTGTATGCTACTGCCATGACTGATAAAGAGACAGAGGAATTGAAAATTGATCTTGTCAGCCACTTGCCATTTTTAAAACACCTTTGTCCCTAATACACATACGCAAAGGTGTAAATGACCCGAGTCGTTGCTTTCAATTCTCACCTGGGCCTTAATGTGGGAAAAAGATGTGAGAAATAAATACTGTAGGCTGTGAGATTGCATTAGAGATTGGAGACATGGACTTTTGTCCTCCAGGAAGGACAGAATAAACAAACACGTAGGGAATGTTCAAAGACTACATAACTACAACTTTGAAATAAGCAACTTTGAAATAGCTATGTCTGTTTATTTGTCAGTTTATACAATGTCTCATAGAATCTAACCAACTTAAAACATGTTTGTGATATCAGAGTACTAGTAGTTCATATGGTTAGGTGCTCTTTGGTTTCCTAGGCTGTCTGGTAAGGGTGCCTTAGTATATTTTGGATGGTTTATAATAGACTCTATATCCAACACATTTTTTAAACAAGTCTTTGACTGTTTCAAGTTTCTTCACACTATGTCATTAATGGACTGGCTAATCAGATGACGCGTGGCAGGATGGAAGGATGCTGAGAGCTACAACACAGTCTGTCCTGAGAGGAAGACTTCTGAATGGCAGCGAAATGCTACTATCATCTTAAAGATATTTCTGATTAGCTTAGATAAAGACTAGGGCTATAACAAAGTGTATTGGGGCTCGTGGTGCTCGGTGATATAGTTTTGAGGCAGTTGTATCACCCAGAAGTCACTCAAGGCCTGTCCTGTCCTGAGAGGGTTCCTCTGTCATCACACTGAAATGGAACTGGCCCACGGTGCAAACAAGATCTCTTCGCATCTCTCCCAAAGCCCAGACAAATCTTGTCTGTGAGGTGGTTTGCTGTTGTGTTGTTTGTTTGCTTGTCTGGTCTTATACCCGTGGACACCTGGCATGGAGAAGGAAATGAGAAGAAGACGATAAGTGCAGTGAATCTCTTGAGCAAAGCTGGTCTAGTACAAATACAAGCAGACATGAGGACGTCGCGAAGACAGACGTCCATCTCCATGATCCTTTGTTACATGAAAAAAAATGAATGGGTTTTTGTCACGTGAAATGCTTACTTGCATTACTTCATATAAAAGAAATACACACACAAAATACACATGAGAAAATAAAAAGGTAATCAAAAATGTACTTGTGTAAGTGCATAGACAAAGGGTACGTGAAGAGGGTCAATTGTAATATCTGCTGTGTAGAAAAAATATATACATTTCAGTCATTTAATGTGTCATGAAACATACATATATTCACAATATATCACTATATATATTGTGTGCAATATAAGCCATCCTCACAGAGGCATATTGATTTTCTTTTGCTAAAGATGAAAAACATAATAAAGGACATTATAACCAGTGGTGTAGGAGCTAGAAACAGAGCTGCCATGTCTATCAGTGCCATCGTCTTATTAAAGTCATTCAGTAAAATGTACTTTGAGTACTTAAGTCGTTTTTTTTTTGGGGGGGGGGGGGGGATATCTGTACTTCTTTGCTATTTATATTTTTGACAACTTATACTCCACATTCCTACAGAAAATATGTACTCTTTACTCATACATTTTCCCTGACACCCAAAAGTTCAGGCAGGGCAGCAATATGATTCTATTCACACAGCTATTAATATAACGCATTCTATGGTTAGGTGCTGCCTCTGATTTGGCAGATTCACTTAATTAAACACAAATACGGTGCATGTAAATTATGTCTGAGTGTTGGAAAATTGTGCAATCTGATTAGCTTGATATAAGGAATTTGATTAATATAATTTACTTTTAACTTTTAATATAGTACTTTTTACATCCCTGTACTTAAGTGCATTTAAAACCAGATACTTTTAGACTTTTACTCAGGTAGTATTTTACTGGGTGATTTTCATTTTTACATGAGTATTTCTCTGTTGAGCTAATTATCTTTACTTTTACAATTGAGTACTTTTTCCCACCACGGATTATAACCCTGTTCCACCACCTCAGTTTGAGAGATCACAATCTTTATTGAAATTATATCTATTACATACAGTATTTTGTTAGAGCAATGCGTTGTTGGGAGTGTTTCACCGTACAGAATCCCGATTGAACCTGTGCTTCTCTGGGGCTACAGGCCCCTGACCTGACTATCCTCTTGTATAGAGCGACACCTGGTGACAAGGCAATGATGGGGTTTAATGATGTTGTTCAGCATGTGTCCAGAGGAGGGAGCCATTATGCATTATATAAGAAATTGATCACTTGAAAAAATGCTTACTCAATTCATGACCATCTCACGACCACTGGGGGCTACATCTGGAGTTATTACCTGAATTTATACAATATATACATACAAACCTGCCTGTATCTGGGCTCTCGCAAATCTTTTAAATCATTTTGATGGACTGCCAAGCCTTAGGCCTACATCATGAGTAACACTGGAATGGGTATAAACCTTGGCTGGAGACTAGAGAGTGAGCCCAGTTGGTTTAAATACAAAGTCATTGTATGGACCATTCCTGACATATGGGTAGGCATATTATAGATATACATATGGGTAGGCATATCATATCATATTCATTTTGGTAAGAAATAACTTACACTATTTATCTGTAGTACAGAGTGATATTGAGAACTTTTGATGCTACTTCGTTCTCTTTATCCAGCAATTTTGTTTCAAGTGTGTTGCCATGATCTTTTTCTTTCCCTTCAAATAGTCGTGTGATTGACGATGTTTCTCATTGCAACCAATACAATCTATGGGAGAATTTCAATTGGTTTTGCTCAACTCCTATCGCCTCTCTTCTGTCTTCTCCTCGCCTGCTTTAGAAAAAGGTCAAAGGTAATCTAGGACCGGAGGCGAGGAGAGGAAACGGGGAAACAAATGCACTCTGTATGAAATTAGACTCTCCGGGCGCGTTCCTCTGCCCAGGCTTTGCTGACCTATGCAAGATCTTACAATGCCTGGATAGGTATTTTACGTATCAGCTAACCACATGATGGTTGTGTTCCCATGCTCGGAAGTTGCATGCATCTACTAATGGTTGTGTTGTACATAATCGACTGTCGGGAACCAGATTGCTCTAACGTATGATGTTGTTAGCTGATACTGATACAGACTTTTGCCCAATTGAGAATCTCCTTACTAACTGGGCACACACTGGTTGAATCAACGTTTTTTCCCACGCCATTTCAACAGAATGACGTTGAACCAACGTGGAATAGACACTGAATTAACGTCTGTGGCAATGAGTATCTTTTTCAAATTTGACTTAGGGAGAATCCCAATTGGTTTTGTTCACCTCCTCTCTGTCCTCTCCTCAACACTTTGAAAAAGGTCAATGGTCGAGGAGCCAAGGAGAGGAAACATGGAAACAAATGCACTTATATGAAATGACTGTCCTTCTCCACTTGCACGTCATCAGGCAAATTACCTTTACAGGGGTGGAATCTCAAAATAATTTGTAAAGTTATAAACACTAATTAAACTAGTTGTGCAAGATAAAAGGATAAGTAGCGTATCATTTTTAAATATGTGCGTGCATTTCTCCTCTGAGAAAACAACAGTTAATTCAAAGGAGATGTGGTGGATTTCAAAACGATTCTGAGATAGAGAGCCGAGAGGATACTCTTGTGCTTATTCGGTACACTCTCCTTGACCACTCGACTACTTATCGGTATCCAGGTTACTGAGGAGAGGAGGACGGAGGAGTTGATGAGAGGACAGACTTTTGCCCTATTGGGATTCTCCATTAGTGTACGTCATTTTGGTCAGGTGATGGAGGCTGGAGCGAAAAAATGTAGCAATGAAATGCATTCATTTTGGAGGAATACACTGAGATTTGAGATTGCATTAGGATAAAGTCATCTATTTATGCCCATGGTGCATTTGTAAATTCACTCAGGCAATTTGCCAACCTTTCCCTGTTAATTTTAGGCAACATCCCTTCCTGTCAAGTATGCTGAACTCTATTATCTCTTCCTGTCAGTTATGCTGAACTCTATTATCTCTTCCTGTCAGTTATGCTGAACTCTAATATCTCTTCCCATCAAGCAGTCTGAACTCTATTGTCTCTTCCTGTCAAGTAGGCTGAACTCTATCATCTCTTCCCGTCAAGTAGGCTGAACCCTATTGTCTCTTCCTGTTAGGTATGCTGAACTCTATTGTCTCTTCCTGTCAGGTATGCTGAACTCTATTATCTCTTCCTGTCAAGGAAGCTGAACTCTATTATCTCTTCCTGTCAAGTAGCCTAAACTCGATTGTCTCTTCCTGTCAAATCAAATCAAATCAAAATCAAATGTATTTATATAGCCCTTCTTACATCAGCTGATATCTCAAAGTGCTGTACAGAAACCCAGCCTAAAACCCCAAACAGCAAGCAATGCAAGTGTAGAAGCACGGTGGCTAGGAAACACTCCCTAGAAAGGCCAAAACCTAGGAAGAAACATAGATAGGAACCAGGCTATGAGGGGGGCTTCTGGCTGTGCCGGGTGGAGATTATAACAGAACATGGCCAAGATGTTCAAATGTTCATAAATGACTAGCATGGTCAAATAATAATAATCACAGTAGTTGTCAAGAGGGCAACAGGTCAGCACCTCAGGAGTAAATGTTAGTTGGCGTTTCATAGCCGATCATTGAGAGTATCTCTACCGCTCCTGCTGTCTCTAGAGAGTTGAAAACAGCAGATCTGGGACAGGTAGCACGTCCGGTGAACATGTCAGGGTTCCATAGCCGCAGGTAGAACAGTTGAAACTGGAGCAGCAGCACGGCCAGGTGGACTGGGGACAGCAAGGAGTCATCATGCCAGGTAGTCCTGAGGCATGGTCCTAGGGCTCAGGTCCCCCGAGAGAGAGAAAGAAAGAGAGAAAGAGAGAATTAGAGAGAGCATACTTAAATTCACACAGGACACTGGAGAAAAACTCCAGATATAACAGACTGACCCTAGCCCCCCGACACATAAACTACTGCAGCATAAATACTGGAGGCTGAGACAGGAGGGGTCAGGTGACCCCATCCGATGATACCCCCGGACAGGGCCAAACAGGCATGATATAACCACGCCCACTTTGCCAAAGCACAGCCCCCACACAACTAGAAGAATATCTTCAACCACCAACTTACCATCCTGAGACAAGGCCGAATATAGCCCACAAAGATCACCGCCACGGCACAACCCAAGGGTGTGCGCCAACCCAGACAGGAAGACCACGTCAGTGACTCAACCCACTCAAGTGAAAAACCCCTCCTAGGGACGACATGGAAGAGCACCAGTAAGCCAGTGACTCAGCCCTTGTAATAGGGTTAGAGGCAGAGAATCCCAGTGGAGAGAGGGGAACCGGCTAGGCAGAGACAGCAAGGGCGGTTCATTGCTCCAGTGCCTTTCCGTTCACCTTCACACTCCTGGGCCAGACTAAACTCAATCATAGGACCTACCGAAGAGATGAGTCTTCATTAAAGACTTAAAGGTGGAGACCGAGTCTGTGTCTCTCACATGGGTAAGCAGACCATTCTATAAAAATGGAGCTCTATAGGAGAAAGCCCTGCCTCCAGCTGTTTGCTTAGGACTGTCAAGTATGCTGAACTCTATTGTTACGTCTCATTATGTCATATCTAATTTTCCTGGATAACCACTACCTTTATCCTGGTGTGTGATCTACAAGTCAGCCTATGTAACCTTTAATTGCTGTCTCCAGCCAAACTTTAGGGCTTCTCTACAATGGAGATTAGAGATGAGGCACACAGGTAAACATGGAAAATGTCCCCTGCTTCCCTTTGTCTGGTTCACAAATATGACGCTATTGCCTTTATATTGCACTTCTTTAGACCAGGGCCCTGTCAAAAGCATTGCACTATATAGGGAATAGGGTCCCTTACAGCTGGCTGGTTATACGCTGCACCGGCAGGATAGAACAGCGGCGTCTGGTAAGACAGGGGGAGGAGGACTATTTATTTTTGTAAATAACAGCTGGTGCACGATATCTAAGGAAGTCTCGAGCTATTGCTCGCCTGAGGTAGAGTGTCTCATGATAAGCTGTAGACCACACTATCTACCTAGAGAGTTTTCATCTGTATTTTTCGTAGCTGTTTACATACCACCACAGTCAGAGACTGGCACTAAGACAGCATTGAATGAGCTGTATTCCGCCATAAGCAAACAAGAAAACGCTCACCCAGAGGCGGCACTCAGGGTAGCCGGGGACTTTAATGCAGGGAAACTTAAATCCGTTGTACCAAATTTCTATCTGCATGTTAAATGTGCAACCAGAGGGAAAAAACTCTGGACCACCTTTACTCCACACACAGAGACACATTCAAAGCTTTCCCTCGTCCTCCATTTGGCAAATCTGACCATAATTCTATCCTCCTGATTCCTGCTTACAAGCAAAAATTAAAGCAGGAAGCACCAGTGACAAGATCAATAAAAAGTGGTCAGATGACGCAGATGCTAAGCTACAGGACTGTTTTGCTAGCACAGATATGTTCCGGGATGCCTCCGATGGCATTGAGGAGTACACCACATCAGTCATTGGCTTCATCAATAAGTGCATCGATGACGTCGTCCCCACAGTGACCGTACGTACAAACCCCAACCAGAAACCATGGATTACAGGCAACATCTACACTGAGCTAAAGGCTAGAGCTGCTGCTTTCAAGGAGCGGGACTCTAACCCGGAAGCTTATAAGATATCCTGCTATGCCCTCCGACGAACCATCAAACAGGAAAAGTGTCAATACAGGACTAAGATCGAATCGTCCTACACCGGCTCTGACGCTCATCGGATGTGGCAGGGCTTGCAAACCATTACAGACTCCAAAGGGAAGCACCGCCGCGAGCTGCCCAGTGACACGAGCCTACCAGACTACTTCTATGCTCGCTTCGAGGCAAATAACACTGAAACATGCATGAGAGAACCAGTTGTTCTGGAAGACTGTGTGATCACGCTCTCCGCAGCCGATGTGAGTAAGACCTTTAAGGCCGCAGGACCAGATGGATTATTATGGCGAGCATGCGCTGACCAACTGGCAAGTGTCTTCACTGACATTTTCAACCTCTCCCTGTCCGAGTCTGTAATACCAACATGTTTTAAGCAGACCACCATAGTGCCTGTGCCCAAGAACACTAAGGTATCCTGCCTAAATGACTACCGACCCATAGCACTCACGTTTGTAGCCATGAAGTGCTTTGAAAGGCTGGTCATGGCTCACATCAACACCATTATTCCAGAAACCCTAGATCCACTCCAATTTGCATATCGCCCCAACAGATCCACAGATGATGCAATTGCTATTGCACTACACACGGCCCTTTCCTACCTGGACAAAAGGACCACCTATGTGAGAATGCTATTCATTGACTACAGCTCAGTGTTCAACACCATAGTGCACTCAAAGCTCATCAATAAGCTAAGGACCCTGAAACAAAACACCTTGCTCTGCAACTGGATCCTGGACTTCCTGACGGGCCGCCCCAAGGTGGTAAGGGTAGGTAACAACACATCCACCACGCTGATCCTCAACACAGGGGCCACTCAGAGGTGCGTGCTCAGTCCCCTCCTATACACCCTGTTCACTCATGACTGCACGGCCAGGCACGACTCCAACACCATCATTAAGTTTGCCGATGACACAACAGTAGTGGGCATAATCACCGACAACGAAGAGACAGCCTATAGGGAGGAGGTCAGAGACCTGGCCGTGTGGTGCCAGGACAACAATCTCTCCCTCAAAGTGATCAAGACAAAGGAGATTATTGTGGACTACAGGAAAAAGAAGACAGAGCACGCCTCCATTCTCATCAACTGGACTGCAGTGGAGCAGGTTGAGAGCTTCAAGTTCCTTGGTGTCCTCATCACCAAAAAAATAACATGGCCCAAGCACACCAAGACATTTGTGAAGTGGGTACGACAAAACCTATTCCCCCTCAGGAGACTGAAATATTTGGCATCAGATCCTTAAAAGGTTCTACAGCTGCACCATTGAGACCATCCTGACTGGTTGCATCACTGCCTGGTATGGCAACTGCTCTGCCTCCGACCGCAAGGCACTACAGAGGGTAGTACGAACAGGACCTCTATACCAGGCGGTGTCAGAGGAAGACCCTAAAACTTGTCAAAGACTCCAGCCACCCTAGACATAGACTGTTATTTCTGCTATTGCAGAAAGAACAGAGCGTTACCAGAGTGCCAAGTTTAGGTCCAAGAGGCTTCTAAACAGCTTCTACCCCTAAACCATAAGACTCCTGAACACCTAATCAAATGGCTACCCAGACCATTTGCAATGCCCCCACTCCCCCTCTTTTACACCGCTGCTACTCTCTGTTGTAATCATCTATGCATAGTCACTTTACTAACTCTACCTACATGTATGTACATATTACCTCAACTAACCTGACTCTGTACTGGTACCCCCCTGTATATAGTCTCATTATTGTTATTTTACTGCTGCTCTTTAATTACTTTAATTTCTTATTCTTATCCATATTTTTTAAAATTGCATTGTAGGTTAGGGGCTCGTAAGTAAGCATTTCACTGTAATATCTGTTGTATTCGGCGCATGTGACTAATAAAATCTGATTTGATTTGATTTGTGAAATTAACTTTGTGTTTATCAATTATGACAGGTAGGGTGGCTTTCAGTTACTTTACCTACCATGTATGAATTTATATTTTACAATGTAATATTAGCTGAACAGTACAATTGAACCTTTTTGGGATAGGGGGCAGCATTTCCTCTTTTGGATGAATAGCGTGCCAGAGTGAACTGCCTCCTACTATGTCCCAGATGCTAATATATGCATATTATTATTAGTATTGGATAGAAAACACTCTGACGTTTCTAAAATTGTTTGAATGATGTCTGTGAGTATAACAGAACTCATATGTCAGGTGAATTCCTGGTTGGATTTTTCTCAGGTTGTGGGACATCTGAGGTTTGTAGTTTTTCAAAGCTTGCTACACATTGAGATATGGATGAGGTTGCACTTCCTAGGGCTTCCACCACTAGATGTCAACCGTCTTCTGAAACTTGAATGAGGATTCTACTATAAAGGAGGGGCTCATGAGACCTGTTTGAGTCAGTGGTCTGGAACAGTGCCTCGATCTCATGACGGGCGCTCCCGACAGAGTTACTCCGCGTTCCAGTGCTTTTTCTGAAGACAAAGGAATTCTCCGGTTGGAACATTATTGATGTTTTATGTTAAAGAGGCGAAGGTCGAGAGCCATGCGTCCTCCGAAACACAACCCAACCAAGCCGCACTGCTTCTTAACACAGCCCACATCCAACCCGGAAGCCAGCCGCACCAATGTGTCGGAGGAAACACCGTACACCTAGCGACCTGGTCAGCGTGCACTGCGCCCTGCCTGCCACAGGAGTCGCTAGTGCACGATGAGACAAGGATATCCCTGCCGGCCAAACCCTCCCTAACCCGGACGACACTGGGCCAATTGTGCGTCAACCCATGGGATTCCCGGTCGCAGCCGGCTGCGACAGAGCCTGGGCTCAAACCCAGAGCCTCTGGTGGCACAGCAGAGCTAGACCACTGCGCCACCCGGGAGGCCAGAAGTACATGTTTATACGTGATGCACCAGAATGATATACAACTCAATCAAAATGTATTCTCTTAGCAGTCAAATAAAATAAGTTTTCCTGTTTTGACCCCATAGGAAAAAGTTCAGAGCGTATAGCCATGGGTTTCTCTGCTGATGTGTACCTCTAGGCTACCTTTGGAGAGTTGTGAAGTACATGGTTCCCAATGTCTAATAAAATCTGTTAGCATTGTTGTGTCAGGGTGAACAGGGTCAGTGAGCCTCATGTTGCTGGCCACATCTTGAAGCGATTTCAGTGGAGCTGATAGTCAAGAGCTTTATCAAAGAGCTCGTCAGCTTGAGAGGAGGGGGAGGCTCACCAGTAGCAATTAGATGATTGAGTTACAGTGAGCCTGTTGTGATTGCAAACCCTGCCAATTATCATTTTGGAACCTTCAGAGACATTTGAGACCTCAAGGCACTTGGTAAACTATGGCTGGCTGGCTATTTTAACTTCCTGGTAAAGTGACTCTACTCTTAGAAGATCTACATTGTGCCTATTGCCTCTCCCCCTCATCTCCTTACTCCCCTGTGGTAGGCACAACACAGGCTGCTGCTCCAAATGCTCTGTGGTTCAACAATTACATCCATGCTGAAAATGGGATTTGACATGTGGTGCCATTATAATGGAGAAGTTAAGTCCTCCCTCCCTCACTCACTCACACATACACACACGAAAACACACACACGTGCGCACACAAACACAAGCGAACACACACACACACACACACACATTCTGTTCTATTCTACTGCATTATATTCTGTTTTATTCTACTGTATTCTATTCTAACCCCATGTTTACTGTAACTTGGGACGCAAATGATTGTGACATATCATCTAACCATGCATTACACTACAGCATTGTTAAATATTCGATTCTGATTGGCTTGAAGTGCATTCTACATTTGGGTATGCTTTAATATATCAGTGTGACAGATTCACTTTACTGACCGTGTCTCAGGTAAACCTACAGTCTTGCGCTTTTATTTGCTCAACGACCGCAGAGTGAAGGAAAAGCAGCCAACAAGTGCTCAGCATATGTGGGAACTCCTTCAAGACTGTTGGAAAAGCATTCCTCATGAAGTTGGTTGAGAGAATGCCAAGAGCATGCAAAGCTGTCATCAAGGCAAAGGGTGGCTACTTTGAAGAATATAAAATATATTTAGATTTGTATAATACTTTTGTTGGTTACTACATGATCCAATGTGTTATTTCATAGTTTTGATGTCTTCACTATTATTCTACAATGTAGGAAATTGTAAAAATAAAGAAAACCCCTTGAATGAGTAGGTGTGTCCAAACTTTCGACTGGTACTGTATACAGTGAGGCAAAAAAGTATTTAGTCAGCCACCAATTGTTAAAATTCTCCCACTTAAAAAGATGAGAGAGGCCTGTAATTTTCATCATAGGTACACTTCAAATATGACAGACAAAATAAGGATAAAAAATCCAGAAAATCACATTGTAGGATTTTTTATGAATTTATTTGCAAATTATGGTGGAAAATAAGTATTTGGTCAATAACAAAAGTTTATCTCAATACTTTGTTATATACCCTTTGTTGGCAATGACAGAGGTCAAACGTTTTCTGTAAGTCTTCACATGGTTTTCACACACTGTTGCTGGTATTTTGGCCCATTCCTCCATGCAGATCTCCTCTAGAGCAGTGATGTTTTGGGGCTGTTGCTGGGCAACACGGACTTTCAACTCCCCCCAAAGATTTTCTATGGGGTTGAGATCTGGAGACTGGCTAGGCCACTCCAGGACCTTGAAATGCTTCTTACGAAGCCACTCCTTCGTTGCCCGGGCGGTGTGTTTGGGATCATTGTCATGCTGAAAGACCCAGCCACGTTTCATCTTCAATGCCCTTGCTGATGGAAGGAGGTTTTCACTCAAAATCACACGATACATGGGCCCATTCATTCTTTCCTTTACACGGATCAGTCGTCCTGGTCCCCAGAAAAACAGCCCCAAAGCATGATGTTTCCACCCCCATGCTTCTCAGTAGGTATGTTGTTCTTTGGATGCAACTCAGCATTCTTTGTCCTCCAAACACGACGAGTTTAGTTTTTACGTAGTTTAAGTTCTATTTTGGTTTCATCTGACCATATGGCATTCTCCCAATCTTCTTCTGGATCATCCAAATGCTCTCTAGCAAACTTCAGATGGGCCTGGACATGTACTGGCTTAAGCAGGGGGACACGTCTGGCACTGCAGGATTTGAGTTCCTGGCGTAGTGTGTTACTGATGGTAGGCTTTGTTACTTTGGTCCCAGCTCTCTGCAGGTCATTCACTAGGTCCCCCCGTGTGGTTCTGGGATTTTTGCGCACCGTTCTTGTGATCATTTTGACCCCACGGGGTGAGATCTTGCGTGGAGCCCCAGATCGAGGGAGATTATCAGTGGTCTTGTATGTCTTCTATTTCCTAATAATTGCTCCCACAGTTGATTTCTTCAAACCAAGCTGCTTACCTGTTGCAGATTCAGTCTTCCCAGTCTGGTGCAGGTCTACAATTTTGTTTCTGGTGTCCTTTGACAGCTCTTTGGTCTTGGCCATAGTGGAGTTTGGAGTGTGACTGTTTGAGGTTGTGGACAGGTGTCTTTTATACTGATAACAAGTTCAAACAGGTGCCATTAATACAGGTAACGAGTGGAGGACAGAGGAGCCTCTTAAAGAAGAAGTTACAGGTCTGTGAGAGCCAGAAATCTTGCTTGTTTGTAGGTGACCAAATACTTATTTTCCACCATAATTTGCAAATAAATTCATTAAAAATCCTACAACGTGATTTTCTGGATTTTTTTCTCATTTTATCTATCATAGTTGAAGTGTACCTATGATGAAAATTACAGGCCTCTCATCTTTTTAAGTGGGACAAGTTGCACAATTGGTGGCTGACTAAATACTTTTTTGCCCCACTGTATATGAAAATCATGTTTTTGTCGACACTGGGCCTTTAACATAGCATATGGCTGAAGTAACAGTAATGCTAATTATTTTTATTTTGTCCCACAGGCCATTTAACCAGAGTGGATTCCTTTGAATCTGTAAGAAGATTTTTTAGCATGTTTGATGCCATTCCATTTGCGCCGTTCCGGCCATTATTATGAACCGTTCTCCCATCAGCAGCCTCCTGTGTCCATAGTACAATATACAGTACATATTTGTTGAGAAATATAACAGAAATGTAACAAAAATAGCATCATTTTCTGAGCTACGTATACTACATCTCTTGGCAATTTGTTAACACTTTACTGGTCAAACACATTAGCAGTTATCAGGTACAATTGATTTCTTAAAGACATTTATATAAACTATCCTCCTACTGTAAAGCATGGATTTACAGAATGAGTTAAACCTTTATTCAAATGACATATCAGCCATCAGTCTCTAGCTACATGAACATGAGCTACACCTTTAAACTGGAACTGAGCGACACCTTTAAAATGCAACTGAGCGACACCTTTAAACTGGAACTGAGCTACACCTTTAAAATGCAACTGAGCTACACCTTTAAACTGGAACTGAGCGACACCTTTAAACTGAGTGACACCTTTAAAATGCAACTGAGCGACACCTTTAAACTGGAACTGAGCGACACCTTTAAAATGCAACTGAGCTACACCTTTAAACTGGAACTGAGCTACACCTTTAAACTGAGTGACACCTTTAAAATGCAACTGAGCGACACCTTTAAAATGCAACTGAGCTACACCTTTAAACTGAGTGACACCTTTAAAATGCAACTGAGCGACACCTTTAAACTGGAACTGAGCTACACCTTTAAACTGAGTGACACCTTTAAAATGCAACTGAGCTACATCTTTAAACTAAGCGACAGCTTTAAACTGGAACTGAGCTACACATTTAAACTGAGCTACAACTTTAAAATGAGCGACACCTTTAAAATGGAACTGAGCTGCACATTTAAACTGAGCAGCACTTAAAATGCAACTGAGATACACCTTTAAAATGGATCTGAGCTGCACCTTTAAAATGGATCTGAGCTGCACCTTTAAACTGAGCAGCACTTAAAATGTAACTGAGCTACACCTTTAAAATGGAACTGAGCTGCACCTTTAAAATGGATCTGAGCTACACCTTTAAAATGCAACTGAGCTACACCTTTAAAATGGATCTGAGCTGCACCTTTAAACTGAGCAGCACTTAAAATGTAACTGAGCTACACCTTTAAAATGGAACTGAGCTGCACCTTTAAACTGAGCGACACTTTTAAAATGCAACTGAGCTGCACCTTTAAACTGAGCGACACCTTTAAACTGGAAGTGATATGCACTCTTTTGGAAGGTGAGGTTGATGATGGGTCTTCTTGGGTGTGTGATGCTAGCAAGGCTGCATATCTGGATCCTGCTTGTACAAGTTCGCTATAGCTTATGGCAGTTGAGGTCAAAGCGATTAAATCATGCTGTAAAGTCAAACTGAGAATTTGGATTTGAGTGTTAGACAAATCTAGTTTTATGACACACAGAAACTGAGACTCAATAGGCATGTAAAAGAAGTAGAGTTTTTTATGAAATTTGTATGTACTAAAATATACAAAAACACTGACACCTGCCAATCCAGCGGCAACACGGACAGGAACAGGAGAATGGGGAAAAGATCCACCTACATTCTCCCAAAATAACGCTGTTAGGGCCTGAACCCATTCCAACACCACAGGCTTTAGGCTACATGTTTGTCTAGGGACTGTTTGAAATGGACACAGGCATTGAAATGTAGTTAATGGTCATCATAACCGAATGTTAGGTGTAACATCTTTTGGTAACCTTGGAGGACACATACAGTACTTAAAAGCAGTACAGGAATGTTAGAGACACGAACAGCCCAGTGCACTTTAAATATTCCAGAAGTAAGGGTGTTTTAACTGTGATATTCAAAATAAACTAAAGTAAAGAAATTAAACAATCTTGAACATTTTGTAGAAAAACACAGTACAAATATGTTTTGTATAGGCTATTCTTTCCATACACTGTCAAGACACTCACCAAAGAGTAAAATGTGTTTCTCGTCTCTCAATTTGCTTCACTAATTCAAATGAAAAAAATAGGGCAATGGTGTATACCTTGAACCCATGCTTGGTATAAGCGTTCATCATGCCAATATGGAGCCCTTGTAATGAAGGCTTGGTCCCATGATGAGCTCCTGTATTGAGATCATTGTTGTTGGTATAACCAAGCCTCTTTCACATACAGTTGAAGTCGGAAGTCTACATACACCTTAGCCAAATACATTTAAACTCAGTTTTTCACAATTCCTGACATTTAATCCAAGTAAAAAAAATCCTGTCTTAGGTCAGTTAGGATCACCATTTTATTTTAAGAGAATTATTTATTTCAGCTTTTATTTATTTCCATACACTCAATTATTATTTGTTATCCTTGCCTTTAAATTGTTTAACGAGGGTAAAACGTTTTGGGTAGCCTTCCTCAAGCTTCCCACAATAAGTTGGGTGAATTTTGACCCATTCCTCCTGACAGAGCTGGTGTAACCGAGTCAGGTTTGTAGGCCTCATTGCTCGCACACACTTTTTCAGTTCTGCACACAAGTTTTCGATGGGATTGAGGTCAGGGCTTTGTGATGGCCACTCCAATACCTTGACTTTGTTGTCCTTAACCTGTCTAGGACTGGGGTTCCGCTCGCCAACAGCCAATGAAATTGCAGGGCGCCAAATTCCGTCAACAGAAAGCTCATAATTCAATTTTCTCAAACATACAAGTATTAGGCACCATTTTAATGATACAATTCTTGTTAATCCAACCACAGTGTCCGATTTCAAAAAAACTTTTCGGCGAAAACAGAACATATCATTCATTATGTTAGGTCAGCAACTAGTCACAGAAAGCATACAGCGATTTACCAACCAAAGAGAGGAGTCACAAAAAGCAGAAATATTGATAAAATGAATCACTAACCTTTGATATTCTTCATCAGATGACACTCCCGGGATAACATGTTACACAATAAATGTATGTTTTGTTCGATCAAGTTCATATTAATATCCAAAAACCTCAGTTTACATTTGGCTTTGCCTCCAAAACATCCCGTGAATTTGCACAGAGACACATCAAATCACAGAAATGCTCATAATAAACATTAATAAAAGATACAAGTGTTATTCACAGATTTAAAGATATACTTCTCCTTAATGCAACCGCTGTGTCAGATTTCAAGAAAACTTTACGGAAAAAGCAAACCATGCAATAATCTGAGTACGGTGCTCAGATGACATACACAACCCAAGAATATATCCGCCATGTTGGAGTCAACATAAGTCAGAAATAGCATTATAAATATTCACTTACCTTTGATGATCTTCTTCAGAATACACTCGCAGGAATCCCAGTTCCACAATAAATGTTTGATTTGTTCCATAAAGTCCATAATTTATGTCCAAATTTCTCCTTTTGTTAGGGCGTTTAGTAAACAAATCGAAACTCACGAGGCGCGGGCAAGTCCAGCGGAAATGTCGGAAGAAAATTCCAAAAAGTTATATTACTGGTCGTAGAAACAAATCAAACGATGTATTGAATCAATCTTTAGGATGTTTTTATCATAAATGTTCAATAAATGTCCCAACCGGAGAATTAATTTGTCTGTAGAAAAGCAATGGAAAGAGAGGTAACTTCTCATGACCGCTCGTCACAAGACCGAGGCTTCTGGCAGACCTCTGACTCATTCCCCTCTCATTCAGCCCCCCCTTCACAGTAGACGCCTGAAACAACGTTCAGTGGAAGCCACATCTAGTGGTAGCCTTAGGAAGTGCAAGAGACCCATATCCCACTGTATATTCAATAGGGGCTGAGTTGAAAACCTACAAACCTCAGGATTTTTCCTGGTTGGATTTTTTCTCAGGTTTTTGCCTGTCATATGAGTTATGTTATACTCACAGACATCTTTCATACAGTTTTAGAAACTTCAGAGTGTTTTCTATCCAATAAGACTAATACTATGCATATATTAGCATCTGGGACTGAGTAGGAGGTAGTTTACTCTGGGCACGCTTTTCAACCAAACGTGAAAATGCTGCCCCCTATCCATAAGAAGTTAAGCCATTTTGCCACAACTTTGGAAGTATGCTTGTGGTCATTGTCCATTTGGAAGACCCATTTACGACCAAGCTTTAACTTCCTGACTGATGTCTTGAGATGTTGCTTCAATATATCCACATCCACATTTTCCTCCTCATCCTATTTTGTGAAGTGCACCAGTCCCTCCTGCAACAAAGCACCCCCACAACATGATGCTGCCACCCCTGTGCTTTACGGTTGGGATGGTGTTCTTCAGCTTGCAAGCCTCCCCATATTTTTCCTCCAAACATAACAATGGTCATTATGGCCAAACAGTTTTGTTTCATCAGACTAGAGGACATCTCTCCAAAAAGTATGATTTGTCCCCATGTGCAGTTGCAAACCATAGTCTGGCTTTTTTATGGAGGTTTTGGAGCAGTGGCTTCTTCCTTGCTGAGCGGCCTTTCAGGTTATGTCGATATAGGACTCGTTTTACTGTGGATATAGATACTTTGTACCTGTTCCCTCCAGCATCTTCACACGGTCCTTTGCTGTTGTTCTGGGACTGATTTGTAATTTTCGCACCAAAGTACGTTCATCTCTAGGAGCGGTGTGACGGCTGCGTGGTCCCATGGTGTTTATACTTGCGTACTATAGTTTGCACAGATGAATGTGGTACCTTCAGGCGTTTGTAAATTGCTCCCAAGGATGAACCAGACTTGTGGAGGTCTACAATTGTATTTTCTGAGGTCTTGGCTGATTTCTTTTGATTTTCCCATGATGTCAAGCAAAGAGGCACTGAGTTTGAAGGTAGGCCTTGAAATACACCCACAGGTACACCTCCAATTGACACAAATTATGTCAATTAGCCTATCAGAAGCTTCTAAAGCCATGACATAATTTTCCAAGCTGTTTAAAGGCACAGTCAACTTCTGACCCACTGGAATTGTGATACAGTGAATTATAAGTGAAATAATCTGTCTGTAAACAATTGCTGGAAAAATTACTTGTATCATGCACAAAGTAGGTGTCCTAACCGACTTGCCAAAACTATAGTTTGTTAACAAGAAATTTGTGGAGTGGTTGAAAAACAAGTTTTAATGACTCCAACCTCAGTGTATGTAAACTTCCGACTTCAACTGTAGATAGCTACTGTAATACCTTGAGGGGTAGTGGCCCCATCACCAGGTTTGGCTCGAACCCTGCTTGGAATGTACAATAGTCAAGCCACTTTCTAGACAACGAAGTAGAGTGAACCACAACGATAAGACAGCCATTAGAAAAACAGATGAGTTATTGGTCATGAGAAGACAGGGAAATTGAAGATGAATAATATCAATTAGCTGGATTCAGTCTTTGGTCCCTGCACCTTTTGATTTACTTGCTCACTGTTTATGACAGGTGCTCTACTAAAGGCTTTGCATTGTAGCCATTTTCATAATCTCTATGCTACTCACCTAGGCATTACTGTATCAAGCTCTTAGCACAAACTTTAAGTTATGTTGTAGTCAACACTTTCTGTCATTCTGTCATTCTCTCTAGAGAACCTGATGTAGCAGCTTTAACTTTTCAAATTGTTAGACTTGATGGTAGCATAGTGCAAAAATCTACCTCCCATTAGTAAAGTACAACATCTACATGCAAATGATAGCTCCAGTTTCATACTGTCAAAGGACATGGTTAAAAACTGTCTTGGAATAAGCACAAAGTTGTGTTTGCAAATACCTACGCATTCCAATCTTTCTGTGGATACAAATCCCTTGTGATAAGTGCCCTTTAAGCTCACTAATCTGTAAGCCCTTCACAGGTAGAATGGCATACCATTACTCACTCCTAATGTTAAGGAAATTATATCCCTTCAACTTGAATTGTCCTTTGGTTTATAATAATGATGCTTTTCCCAAAAGGACCAATGAAGTTGAGCTGGAATGATTCTATAAGATAAGGAAAAAAAAGAAAGAAAAAAAAAGAAATGTCTTTCTCCCAAAGTTTTTGGTTCCACTGCGGTGTCCTAAAGAAACAGGGGCCTCCACAGAGCCACCTGTCTGCTCCCTGTGGCAGTATGTCTAATCACAGAGTCTTGGGTCAGAATCCCCTGTCACACAGTCCCTGCACAGGGGTGTCTGACCCTTTCCCAACCAGTTTTAGAGGGAATGCTTCCAAAGGTCAACAACCTGCAGAGGTTCCTGATGTTTTCCTCTTGGCCACACCTGTAACCTGGCCTCTTGGCCACTAGGGGCCCTCCTCCATATCGTCCAGGTTGGGCGCCATAATGAAGTGTTTAGGGTGGACCAGGCTATGCTCGTCTGCATGCTCCTCCCAGCGCACATCGTCACTCTCGTGGGTGATGTAACGCTCGCCACGCCGTGTCTCAAACTCCCTGAGGTCCAGCCACGTCTGGTAGTCCTGAGAGAGAGAGAAAGAGAGAGGGGGAGAGGGAGTGAGGGAGAGGGAGGGGGAAGCAGGAGTTACAGCAGGGATCCAATACAATGTCTGCCTTGTTCTAGGTCACATCATGAAATGTGTGTGAATGTTTTGTTAGATGTGCCTGTGCACTGCTTACAGTATAATTAAGCTATTATAATACCTGTAGCCAAGGATGGCTGAGGGACTTGTCCACACTGTACCGCTTCCTCATCTTCACTTGTAGGAGGTTGTTAATGAGATCTGTAGCTGTGAGAGGAATATAGATGTAATGTTAGTCTCAAAGTGAGAGGTAGACATTAAACATCAGTGCTGTCTCTCTACCCACACGTCTGGATCTACCAGCATGGTATTCAGACCCTGCGGTTCTTTGACTTTTCTGTTGTGTGTGGTTTACATGAATCACTGACAACTCTCCCGAGCTGCCCCAAATAAATATCCCCCACAAACACCTACAATAGTGGATATGAAAAACCATAGTGCAACCTGGTATACAAGTGATAACTAAGACAAAATAACTTCCAGTTGCTTCAAATGACTGCTTGTCGTATCACACCATTGGTCTACTTCTTTAGCTGTATGACTGGACTCATTAGTTGCGCTGCACGCTTTACAGAGATGTTTGTCCTCATTTGTCTTCCTTAGCATTCATGCATTTGAATATTATTCAAGCAGGTCTTTCTTCCTACCATCTGCAGAGATCTCCTTCCATGGCTGGGGTGGGTACATGAAGGCAGCGTTCTGGATCTGGTCGTTAATGTCCTCGTCCTCGTTGAAGGGGAATGTCCCGCTCAGGCTGACGTAAACGATGACCCCCACAGACCACATGTCCAGGGAGCGGTTGTAGCCCTTACTACGCAGCACCTCTGGGGCCAGGTAGGCGGGGGTACCCACCACCGAACGCCTGAACGACTTCTCACCGATGATACGGGCAAAGCCAAAGTCACACAGTTTAACCTGCCGGGACACACAACACAATGCTACATTGTCTCCCCCATACACATACAAGCAATATTTTGTTAGAAAGATAGAAAACTTGTCTGACAGGTGAGATGTTGCATGTTGGTTACCTGTGGGAAGGGTTCTGCTGAGGCCAGCAGCACGTTCTCGGGCTTCAAATCACAGTGGACGATGTTCTTGAAATGCAGATGTCTCAAAGCCACCAGGATCTGTTACAGAAAATAGCCCAACCCTCGTGGGTTAGCGAGATCAGACCACATAATACCACACAATGATCTCCTCATATAACAGTATGGACTCCCAGAATATAATGTAATGGATAATGAGAGCTGCATAACTATTTTAGTAGTTCACTAAGCTATTTCTAGGGTGGTCACTTTCCTAGTTTCCATATGGACACGACCTCATCACTGTCTCCTCTCAGCTGTAGTGGAATCATCAACTGTAGCTGCTTGCGCTGCATGCAACTCCAACAACTCCATGCTGCTGCCCAACTCCTGACAAAGTCCTGTTAAACCACATCAGAGCCGGACCTGCTGCTGTTCATTTTCATGTGCAGCTCCATGCCTAATGAACCCGCTCCCGTTTGGTCCCAGGGCCCCTCTCTTCTAATGAGCCCACAGACCAGAGACCAGGCAGCAGGGCAGAACAGCGCACCACTATGGCACCGCAGGCTGTAATCCAGCAGGAGGCCATGATGCGGCCATGATGCCATCCAGACCAGCCTGTTCTGTAAACAATCCCCCCGTATCCATACACCACAAGAACAAACAGGCCCAGGGCTGAGTCTATTACTGCTTATATAGACTACCACACCACGAGAGAGAGGGGGAGGGAGGACGAGAGAAAGTGGGGGAAAGATGAGGAAGGACAGAGAAATAGAAGGGACGGAAGTTAGAGAGAAAGACAGACCTGTGTGACCAGGAACTTGGTGATGCGTTCTGGGAGCTTGCTCTTCTCACTGGACAGGATCATCTCCAGCATGTCTCCATGGAGTTTCTCCATGACAACAAACACCCTCTCGGGCGTCTCGAACATACACTCCAGATTGACGATACCAGGATGGTGAAGGTTCTAAACGAGGGAACAAGCCTTTAGCTTCAACACTCCATACTGTACCATGTTACAGTTTCACTGTTTGAAAATCAGCAAGAATGACTACTGTATACATCTGACTGGTACAGCATGAGGGTCTATGTGTTACCTGGAGAATGGCCACTTCATTCCTCAGTTGGCTCTCCTGCTTGGTAGGAAACCTCATCTTGTCAATCACCTTGATTGCCACATCTCTTCCAGTCTTTCTGTGTTTCCCTGCCAACAGAAATAAATAATGAGTCAACATGTACTTATGTTGTATACTGTATAGTATCATAAAGATAGATGTGAGTACCTGGCATAAAGTGGATGTGTGTTTTGGTTTGGGTTGAGAGAATACATTATGTTTAGTTGCAATACATCAAAACATGGATATCCAGGAACACACCTCCATACACAATCCCAAACTGTCCAGATCCTAGCACCTCATCAGAGAAGATCTGGTATACAGAGCTGATATCCTACAGAGAGGGAAACACTTCTGTATTACTGCAGTTTATTATCTTAAAGGGTATTACTAGTGCTAATATACATTAAACTGTGGATGTATTCTGCTATATCATTGTTGGATAGATGCTGTTGTATTGGTGTGGTCATTGATATGACAAATGGGTCACTTTCACTCAATGCACAAGTACAGTACGTATGAGAATCCCCCTTTCCCATAAGTGTATGAGTGACTTCCTTCATTTGTTTTAAATATAGATTTTTTTTTACAATGGACAATGTTTAATGGTCCATGAAGAATACAGAAGTATCAGATTTGTTTTTTACGACTGCACACACACACGCACACACATATATACAGCTGAGAAATTGAGCAAGATTGAACACACACAAACACAACTGAGAAATTGAGCAAGATGATCTGAAAAAGTGACCACACTCACCACATTCTCCTGTATCTGGCAGTTGGACACAGATATGCTGATAGACACCTCTTGTTCTAGAGGGGAAAACCAACGCAGTGTTTACTTTACACAACTGTACATTACAAATGCATAAAGGACCCAACGCGTTCCTAATGAATCATAAACAGAGATGCATTTCTCACTTTTTTTTCGATGTCCTTCAAGCCTATCACAGCTGTAACATTACATAAACAATAACGACCCTGTATAATTGATTGGGACAAATTTGTTTTTTTCGAACAGCATAACTATGTGTTACATTTCATAGTTAAGGTTATGGGTGCCTCCTGAGGCCAATATTCAGTCATGAGGCTCCCAAGTCATGTCTTGCCAAACAATAAAACATAATTGTATAATCAAATAACAGAGTCTCAGCTTTCATCTTCTCTATGGACAACAAAGTATGCCCACCTGTACTTATTCATTGGCGAAGGACCATATTGTAGGACTGTAGGGCACAAGCCCTTGTTGTCATTTCAGAGTGGTTGGATATTGAGGGGTAGTGAGGTAGTGGATCTCATCTGTTTGGCATTGCCACCCTCACCATATGCTTTACACCAGTAGGTACAGCCAGACAAATGGCCTCCGGGGACATATAGTACATGAGCTGGCAGGCAATGGCGCTCATTTAATCTCATATCTACTCTAACAGAAATGATTAATAAACATTAGAACCTGCTATGGTGATGGTGAGCACTGAACCAGAAGTGTGTTAATTTCATAACCGAAAGGGAACAAAAGACCACTCATCTGATTCGGCCATCTTCATTATTAGAATATGCATTAGTGTATTGGATGCGATGGAAGAGGAGCGCACATTTTAACACACACAGATAATCCGCTGAATCTATGTCAGGTTTCAGGTGTTGCACCATGTGCCCACAGGAGAGCGACCAGTTGAATGTGCCACCTTGGCTCTATAGCTTTTAAGACAGGCGTCTGCAACAGGAAAACCCGCAACTTGGTTATTTCTGTCGCCCCAAAGTTTTTAGTAAAAATGTTAAAGTAATCATAAACAAAAAAAATTGGAGTGAGGGGTAGTTAAAAAGACTCCAAAATCACCAGGAATTGAGCGAAACATTTGTTCAATTTAGGTCCCAAGTATTCCCACAAAAAAGATATATATATCTCACCTTAATCAAGGTTTGAAAATATTATTATTTTCAAATACATTCTCTTTTTGTACAATTTATTATAATTACGCCCAACCATCCAATCCAATCAAAAAACGCCCCGCCACTGAATCTAGTTGATCATCACCGTCATTATCATAATAATGATGATCAATTTGATTGGGTGGCAGGAAGCCTAGTGTTCAAATCTCAGCTCAGACGGGATAATCTGGTGCGGAGTGAGCCGACAACCGGAGGGTTGCTGGCATCATCCTAGATACCACCGCCTGTTGTTGTGCCCTTGAGCAAGGCACTTAATATCCTATAATTGCTCCGGGGCGCTGACCCATTGCTTCCAGCCCTTCGGGCTATGAGTGTGTTTCTCAGAGGGTTGGGTTGGGAGCAAAAAGACAATTTTGCGTTCTTTGTACGTTAATGAACAACAAAGTACATCTTATCGTATTATCTTATGATTACAACCACAGGAGGTTAAAGGTCAACCATGGCTTCACAATTCAAGGCTTTGCTGTGTCTGAAGGCACAGTCACATTTCTGATGATGCCTTTTTTTGTTATCTCAAAACAAGACTGACTGCTTTCTCACTCCAGAACATCACCTCACTTGACCTTAACTCAGGGCTCCCGAGTGGTGCAGGGGTCTAAAGCACTGCATCTCAGTGCTAGAGGCGTCACTACAGACTCTGGTTCGATTCCAGGCTGTATCACAACCGGCTGTGATTGGGAGTCCCATAGGGCGGCGCACAATTGGCCCAGCGTCGTCCGGGTTATGGTTTGGCCGGGGTAGGCCGTCATTGTAAATAAGAATTTGTTCTTAACTGACTTGCCTAGTTAAATAAAGGTTCAATTAAAAAAACTCAAAAAACTTGGGGATTCAAGCAGGGTCTCTCCTGACCCAAACTCATGTAATATATCAAACCACTAAATTACCAATATCGGCAATGACCCATTTTATGGGCACAAATAGTACTATTTCCACTGCTCACATAAACTAATCTCATACCACCTTTCCAGTGCTAGTGCCAATAGCTACAATATGTCAAATACATGTCAGTGCTACCTCTAATCGAAATAACTACCGTATACACTCTATGATCAGTAGCCTAAACCAGAGCAATAGCCAGTCAGTACAACTTCCAATAGCCATAGCCACATGTCTACCATGTTAACAGTAGAGAACGGTACTGTACTCACTGTGGTCCTTCCCCTGCCTGGCTGCGGTGGCCACACTGGGCTGGGGTGTGGCAGGCATCAGGGCCTGACGGATGGCCTTCTCCCAGCCCTGGGCCACCTCCATTCCCACGCCTGAGGCTGTCAGCGCGGGGCTGTGGTATTGGCCCCCGTTGTTCTCTCCAACGTAGTAGACCATGATGGAGGTGATGATTTCAAAGCAGTGTGGGTTGCTGCCCTGGGCTAGGCTACTGAGGTCCCTCGACTGTTCCACCTGCAGGATCTCTGAGAGAGGGATCTCCTGGGGGCCATGAGGGAGGGGCAAGAGAGAGAAAGAAAGAGAGAGAGAGCGAAAGAGAGAGAAAGAAAGAAAGAGAAAAATAGCAAGAAAGAGAGAGATCAGGATCATAACAGACAAAAACAAAGAAAGCCACGACATCACCGCTAGTGATTGGGGCGAGAGAGGCACAGAAGACAAATACAACCACGAATACAACCATGATACACAGAAAAGACTAGTCCAGTGAATACTCAAAGACAAGAGAAAAACAGAGAAAGACAAGATTCACTGAATCAATTACTCACAAGATAGACAGTCAGATCAGACAGAAGCAGACACCAAATCCCCCGGGTAAAGTCAGAGAAAAATCTCCCTCAGCTTAGCACGCGTATCAGAAAGAGTCATTCAAAGTGGGTCCTAGTCCCTTTCCACAGTGTAGTGTATCCACAGCCCCTGCCTAGTGCATAGCCTTGATCTGACAGCCCCTTAGAAGATATGTGGTGCAAAGGGCAGTTTGAGCACACTTTAAAAGTCCCCCTTCCCTCCAGTCTCACTGTCAAATGCAAATCAAAGAAGAAGGAGGAAGTCCCTAGCCAATAGGAGTCCCTGTAGTGCCTCGTCTCACCATCCTCCTCTCCTTTGGGTCCCCTGAGCGTGGCTCACCACAGAGTGTCAGATGAAGTGGTTGTGGTTAGCAGGGCAGGCACACATGACCCAGGCCCGGGCCCATTGAAGAGAAGAGGCCCCATGATTACAAGGAAGGACACCAGACCCCTATATGGGCATGAGCCGCCTCGCTGCCAGCCACCAAGACGTGAGACAGGGCGACTACCATCGGACACCAAAAACCTCGGGATTGGGAGGGGAGAAGGTTTGGGTAATTTCAGTGAAGCCCCCTTACCCCCATAAAAGGGTTTTGGAAACCACAAGTACAGGGGTCTTGTCTTCAAAAAAGAAGCCTATATGACTTCCAAATGTAGAACAGGGCAGCCATCTGATGCGTCGCCACACAACCACCACCACTAATCAGATGACTGGAGGTAGAGAGAGAGGAGAGGAGGGGACAGCCACACGACAGTGGGCTAGGGGCTGAGAAGAACAGGAGAGAGAGAGAGCGAGTGAGAGAGAGAATGAGCCACCATTGACCATCGCTGTTATATGTTTACTTTGACAACGTAAGTGTTTTACTTTCCATGTCAATAAAGTACATTGAATCGTATTGAGAGACAGTGGGTGGAAACGCCCAAGAGACAGAGGCTACATTGGATAACCTAATGTCACCACTGGCCCAATCTGTACACACACTCGCAACAACATATAAGACAGAACGACCCATATGACAATATTTGACAGAAGAATAAGAAAAAACCCATTCACAAACAGCAAGTCTTCAATTAGTCTCCGGAGCGTCTTTAAGTACTGAGCGCTGAGCTGAATGCCAAGTTGAAAGTAAACGATAATGTAAAGCAGCCTTTCCTGTCCACTGTTGTCACTGCTGGGAAGATGGAGGGTGTGTCGGTTACAGCTAGTTTACCACTGCGAGAGTGGACCTCAGAGTAGAAAATACCTATTAAACTTGTTGAAAATGGCAGCCCCAATGTGGGGATCAGGCGATCATACAAACACACGTAGCTAGAAACTGTAGCAACAGAAACCCTGTCACACTCCGTCACATCTCTAGCTGCAATCGGGGGAGGTGTCAAAGTGAAACAGCCATATGGTACAGAGGCTGGTACAGGCTCCCAGTTGCAAGGCTGTACTGAACATGTGGAAGCCTTTACACAGAGGGAACGAGGCCTGCCTGCCTGGATACCTCAGTCCCCAGTGTCTAATTAAACAGCTATTAAGCCCCTGTGGCATGGTAAAGACTGCCTACACCACTGGTGTCACCATGGAACTGTCACACACACTCTCAGAAGCTGGAGTTATAGCACTTGGAAATCATAATTACACAGTTCACTTTGTGTGTCAAATGTATTTGAACTGGACAAGAAAGGTTTATGGTGATGGTTTGGTAAGGCATTTGAAAAAGGATATCTGATATGGATGATGCAACAAGTTACAATGTATTTTAATAATGTGTTGGACATCCCATTTTTTATCAGATTTCCCCAGCAAAAACCCTTAACATTTTCAGAGTAAAATACTGCTGATGACAAACAAGGTGGCTACAGACAGAAGCAAAAGCCCTTTCACTTTGCAGCCACACAGAAATGTCAGTGGACTGCTTGTGAAACCACACGAGGCAGGCTGGGGGATTTTCTCTGTGTCACTGACCTCACTGTAGTTTACAACACAGCAGCCCCCAGTCTTATTCACACCACCACTGACACCATTACATTCAGCAGGATCTTTTACACACTGTACACACCAGACAATAAAACACATCTTGAAATATCAGAGACAAAAAAAAATGGTACATTTATTTAGGGGAAATTCAGTGTTTGGTTGAAACCATTCATTGGGTTGTAGACACTGTATAGACTCAGATAAATGTAAATGAATGGTCTATGGTTATGTTGTTCTGTGATATTTTTAATGGATTGTAAGAAAGTTCCATGTAAATGCAGACTCTCCATTTCATTCCACCATGCCTCTGTCTATGTCAGGCAATAGTTGTTCTGTGGTGTTCAAATCAAACACAAAGTTAATTTCCCAAATCAAATCAAATGTTATTAGTCACATGCGCCGAATACAACAGGTGTAGGCAGACCTTAAAGTGAAATGCTGAATACAACAGGTGTAGGTAGACCTTACAGTGAAATGCTGAATACAACAGGTGTAGGTAGACCTTACAGTGAAATGCTGAATACAACAGGTGTAGGTAGACCTTACAGTGAAATGCTGAATACAACAGGTGTAGGTAGACCTTACAGTGAAATGCTGAATACAACAGGTGTAGGTAGACCTTACAGTGAAATGCTAACTTACAAGCCTCTAACCAACAATGCAGTTTAAGAAAATGGATAAGAATAAGAAATAAAAGTAACAAGTAATTAAAGAGCAGCAGCAAAATAACAATAGCGAGACTGTATACAGGGGGGCATTAGTACAGAGTCCATGTGCGGGGGCACCGGTTAGTTGAGGTAATACGCACATGCAGGTAGAGTTATTAAAGTGACTATGCATACATGATAACAACAGAGTGTTGCAGCGGTGCAAAAGAGGGGAGGGGCAATGCAAATAGTCTGGGTAGCCATTTGATTAGGTGTTCAAGATTCTTATGGCTTGGGGGTAGAAGCTAGACTTGGCACTCCGGTACCGCTTGCCATGTGGTAGCAGAGAATAGTCTATGACTAGGGTGGCTGGATGCTTTGACAATTTTTAGGGCCTTCTTCTGACACCACCTGGTACAGAGGTCCTGGATGGCAGGAAGCTTGGCCCCAGTGATGAACTTGAAGCTCTCAACCTGCTCCACTGCAGTCCAGTTGATGAGAATGGGAGCGTGCTCAGTCCTCATTTTCCTGTAATCCACAATCATCTCTTTTGTCTTGATCACGTTGTGGGAGAGGTTGTTGTCCTGCCACCAGACGGCCAGGTCTCTGACATATTCCCTATAGGCTGTCTCGTTGTTGTCGGTGATCAGGCTTACCACTGTTGTGTCATCAGCCTGGCCTTGCAGTCATGAGTGAACAGGGAGTACAGGAGGGGACTGAGCACACACCCCTGAGGGGCCCCTGTGTTGAGGATTAGCGTGGTGGATGTGTTGTTACCTACCTTTACCATCTTGGGGCGGCCCATCAGGAAGTCCAGGATCCAGTTGCAGAGGGAGGTGTTTAGTCCCAGGGTCCTTAGCTTATTGATGAGCTTTGAGGGCACTATGGTGTTGAACACTGAGCTGTAGTCGATGAATAGCATTCTCACATAGGTGTTCCTTTTGTTCAGGTGGGAAAGAGCAGTGTGGATTGCAATAGAGATTGCATCATCTGTGGATTTGTTGGGGCGATATGCAAATTGGAGTGGGTCTAGGGTTTCTGGGATAATGGTGTTGATGTGAGCCATGACCAGCCTTTCAAAGCACTTCATGGCTACAGACGTGAGTGCTACGGGTCGGTAGTTGTTTAGGCAGGTTACCTTTGTGTTCTTGGGCACAGGCACTATGGTGGTCTGCTTAAAACATGTTGGTATTACAGACTCGGACAGGGAGAGTTTGAAAATGTCACGGAAGACACTTGCCAGTTGGTCAGCACATGCTCGCAATACACGTCCTGGTAATCCGTCTGGCCCTGCGGCCTTGTGAATATCTTACTCACATCGGCTGCGGAGAGTGTGATCACACAGTCTTCCAGAACAGCTGGTGCTCTCATGCATGTTTCAGTGTTATTTGCCTCGAAGCGAGCATAGAAGTAGTTTAGCTCATCTTGTAGGCTCGTATCACTGGGCAGCTCTTGGCTGTGCTTCCCTTTTGAGTCTCTAATGGTTTGCTTGCTCTGCCACATCCGTCGAGCGTCAGAGCCGGTGTAGTACGATTCGATCTTAGTCCTGTATTGACGCTTTCCCTGTTTGATTGTTCGTTGGAGGGCATTGCGGGATTTCTTATAAGCTTCTGGGTTAGAGTCCCGCTCCTTGAAAGCGGCAGCTCTAGCCTTTAGCTCAGATGTTGCCTGTAATCCATGGCTCTGGTTGGGGCACGTATGTACAGTCACTGTGGGGACAACGTCATCGATGCACTTATTGATGAAGCCAATGACTGATGTGCTGTATTTCCCAATGCCATTGGAGGAATCCCGGAACATATACCAGTCTGTGCTTGCAAAACAGTCCTGTAGCTTAGCATCTGCTTCATTTGACCACTTTTTATTGATCTAGTCACTGGTGCTTCCTCCTTTAATTTTTGCTTGTAAGCAGGAATCAGGAGGATAGAATTATGGTCAGATTTGCCAAAGGGAGGGCGAGGGAGTTTTGTTTGCGTCTCTGTGTGTGGAGTAAAGGTGGTCCAAAGTTGTTTCCCTCTGGTTTTACATTTAACATGCTGATAGAAATTTGGTAAAACGGATTTAAGTTTCCCTGCATTAAAGTTCCCGGCTACTAGGAGCGCCACCTCTGGGTGAGCGCTTCTTGTTTGCTTATGGCGGAATACAGCTCATTCAATGCTGTCTTAGTGTGGTGGTATGCTGACTGTGGTGGTATGTCAACAGCTACAAAAAATACAGATGAAAACTCTCAAGGTAGGTAGTGTGGTCTACAGTTTATCATGAGATACTCTACCTCAGGGGAGCAATAGCTTGAGACTTCCTTAGATATTGTGCACCAGCTGTTACTTACAAATATACATAGCCCGCCGCCCCTTATCTTACCAGACGACGCTGTTCTATCCTGCCGGTGCAGCGAATAACCAGCCAGCTGTATGTTGATCGTGTCATCGTTCAGCCATGTCTCTGTGAAACATTAGATATTACAGTTTTGAATGTCCAGTTGGTAGTTCAATCTTCCCCGTAGGTCATCCATTTTATTGTCCAAAGATTGCACGTTTGCTAGCAGAATGGAAGGAAGTGAGGGTTTATTCGATCGCCTACGAATTCTCAGAAGGCAGCCTGCCCTCCGGCCCCTTTTTCTCTGCCTCCTCTTCACGCAAATCACGGGGATCCGGGCCTGTTCCCGAGAAAGCAGCATATTGTTCGCGTCGGCCTCGTCAGACTCGTTACTGAACAAAAGGATTCTGCCAGTCCGTGGTGAGTAATCGCAGTCCTGATGTCCAGAAGTTATTTTCGGTCATAAGAGATGGTAGCGACAACTTTATGTACAAAATAAGTAACAAAATATGTTACAAACAATACAAATCAGCAAACAAAAAACACAATCGGTTGGGGGCACGTAAAATGTCTGCCTTCTTCTCCGGCACCATCTTACCGCTACCTTGCTCTCTCACCTTATAAAACTTGGCTCCAGTGTCGTTCTGGAACAAGCTGAGGCTCTTGGTGTCCAGCCTCCAGTAGTGTCTCTTCCTCAGGTTGTCTCTGCTGGTGTAGTGGACCATCCAGCCCTCCCTCACCATGGTGGAGCTCCTCCTCTTGGTCTGTTTGATGGACTGGACCACCCGCATCAGAGGGATGTTACTGCTGGTGGATGGGCTGGACACACACACACACACAGCTATTTTTATTAAAACATTTGTCACAAAGCACTTAGCAGCAACCTGGACCTGAGCAAAAAATGGAAAGGAAGCAAGGAAGAAGTTAGATAGATACAGTTGAAGTCGGAAGTTTACATACACCTTAGCTAAATATATTTAAACTCAGTTTTTCAAAATACCTGACATTGAATACAAGTAAAAATTCCCTGTCTTAGGTCAGTTAGATCACCATTTTATTTTAAGTGTGTGAAATGTGAAAATAATAGAAGAGATTGATTTATTTCAGCTTATTCCCAGTGGGTCGGAAGTTTACATACACTCAATTAGTATTTGGTAGCATTGGCTTTAAATTGTTTAACGAGGGTAAAACGTTTCGGGTAGCCTTCCACAAGCTTCCCATAATAAGTTGGGTACATTTTGACCCATTCCTCCTGACAGAGCTGGTGTAACTGAGTCAGGTTTGTAGGCCTCCTTGCTCACACACGCTTTTTCAGTTCTGCCCACAAATCTTCTATAGGATTGAGGTCAGGGCCTTGTGATGGTCACGCCAATACCTTGACTTTGTTGTCCTTAAGCCATTTTGCAAGTATGCTTGGGGTCAATTGTCCATTTGGAAGACCCATTTGCGACCAAGCTTTAACTTCCTGATTGATGTCTTGAGATGTTGCTTCAATATATCCACATAATTGTCCTCCCTCATGAAGCCATCTATTTTGTGAACTGCACCAGTCCCTCCTGCATGATGCCATCTATTTTGTGAAGTGCACCAGTCCCTCCTGCAGCAAAGCACCCTCACAACATGATGCTGCCACCCCTGTGCTTCACGGTTGGGATGGTGTTCTTCGGCTTTTCCCCCTTTTTCCTCCTAACATAACAATGGTCATATTTTTGTTTCATCAGACACGTGGTACCTTCAGGCGTTTGGAAAAAGTATGATCTTTGTCCCCATGTGCAGCTGCAAACCATAGTCTGGCTTTTTTTTGTTTTTGACCCCTTTTCTCCCCAATTTCGTGGTATCCAATTGTTTAGTAGCTACTATCTTGTCTCATCACCACAACTCCTGTACAGGCTCGGGAGAGACAAAGGTTGAAAGTCATGTGTCGGCCCGCCACAGGAGTCGCTGGTGCGCGATGAGACAAGGATTTCCCTACCGGCCAAACCCTCCCTAACCCGGACAACGCTAGGCCAATTGTGCGTCGCCCCACGGACCTCCCGGTCGCGGTCGCGGTTACGACAGAGCCTGGGCGCGAACCCAGAGTCCCTGGTGGCACAGCTGGCGCTGCAGTACAGCGCCCTTAACCACTGCGCCACCCGGGAGGCCTGTAGTCTGGCTTTTTTATGCCGGTTTTGGAGCAGTGGCTTCTAACTTGCTGAGCGGCCTTTCAGGTTATGTCAATATAGGACTCGTTTTACTGTGGATATAGATACTTTTGTACCGGTTTCCTCCAGCATCTTCACAAGGTCCTTTGCTGTTGTTCTGGGATTGATTTGCATTTTTCTCACCAAATTACGTTCATCTCTAGGAGACAGAGCGCATCTCCTTCCTGAGCGGTATGATGGCTGCGTGGTCCCATGGTGTTTATACTTGCGTACTACTGTTTGTACAGATGAACGTGGTACCTTCAGGCGTTTGGAAATTGCACCCAAGGATGAACCAGACTTGTGGAGGTCTGCAATTTTTTCTGAGGTCTTGGCTGATTTCTTTTGATTTTCCCATGATCAATAAAAGAGGCACTGAGTTTGAAGGTAGGCCTTGAAATACATCCACTGGTAAACCTCCAATTGACTCAAGTTTCTTATATTTTTTTATTTTACCTTTATTTAACTAGGCAAGTCAGTTAAGAACAAATTCTTATTTTCAATGACAGCCTAGGAACAGTGGGTTAACTGCCTTGTTCAGGGGTTGAACGACAGATTTTTACCTTGTCAGCTCGGGGATTTGGTTACTAGTCCAACGCTCTAACCGCTAGGCTATCTGCCGCCTGTCAATTAGCGTATCAGAAGCTTCTAAAGCCATGACATCATTTTCTGGAATTTTCCAAGCTGTTTAAAGGCACAGTCAACTTAGTGTATGTAAACTTCTGACCCACCGGAATTGTGATACAGTGAATTATAAGTTAAATAATCTGTCTGTAAACAATTGTTGGAAAAATGACTTGTGTCATGCACAAAGTAGATGTCCTAACCAACTTGCCAAAACTATAGATAGTTAATAAGAAATTTGGGGAGTGGTTGAAAAAAGTGTTTTAATGACTCCAACCTAAGTGTATGTAAACTTCCAACTTCAACTGTCTTTGTGTACACAACTATTACTCTATAAGTTAACGTAAATACCTGATGGTCTTGATGGGCTCCTCGTCCTTCTCGCGGTCCAGGAAAGGAGAGTCTATGTAGAACATCTTGTGTTCTGGGGTTGAAGGTTCCTCAGCGTCATCCAGTAGTCCTCTGGTGCTCTCCACATCACTACTATCCACCTCCATGGTACTGTCAGAGTCAGGTCCTGGGCTGGCAGGCTCTGTGGACACACACAACGACAGATGTGCTACTCAGCTACTGTATGACTCATGACATGGGCATGATATCAATGTGAAATAAAACAGGTAAACAGAAACTACCTCCATTGAAGGAAACCTCGCCCAAGCAGTCTCTTGGTACCTTTGCTGCACACCGCTTATGGCAGTTGAATTTACAATCTGAAAAGAAAGTATAGAAAACATTGATTTCAATAGCACAATCTGGAGCTCTAGCGACAGTAAGGTCAAGCGGTCAAGGCAGATAATGACCGAGGGATATACAGAGAAACAGAGACAAAGGAAGGTAGGATATTACCTTTGCACTGCATGCCCTGGCGGAACAGGCCCTTGAGCAGACGTTTGCAGTACTGACAAATGGTTGGCCGGGTGTAGGTGTGGATGGCGAAGGTGTGAGGCACCTTGACTCGCCCCAGCACCATCTTCTCCATCCAGATGGGCCGGCCACTCCACGACAGGATCCTCTTCCCTGCCTCCTGGTGGGAGCGCTGCTGCAGGGGACAGAGGGAAGGAGAGGAGGAGGTGGAAGGAAGGAAGAAAGGAGAGAGGGAAGGAGGGACAGATGGAACAAGTATGTGAACCAAGGTTAAGGGGGAGTGAGGAAGGAAGGACATAGCAAAAGAGGGAAGGAGGGGAGGGATGGCGTGTCCATTCAATGAGCGAGACAGGAAAACAGTACAAAATACACAAACATGGGCTAGAATTAACAAGTGTTTCATTTCATTAGTCTAACTGAATTTGCATTGACCTTTCATAAGCACTGGTCACCATTGAGAATATTCCATCCAGCTAGCCTCATACAAACAAGTTTCATAATCCTAGTTTATTAAATTCAATTTGCTGTCGTGTTTCACAATAAGATATTTCAAGAGATTTGGCAGACGAACTTAGACAATTACACCTAGTAGTTGATGTTTTGCCAACTGACAAATGTGTCTCAATCAGAATAACAGTTAGATTACAATCACATTGAACATATAAGAAAGTAACTAGAACTGGTTAGTAACTGTACTGTAGATTAAAACGCTACAAGTATAAGGGACGTTGAGGTACACCATTTTCACTTTGTAAGCAATAAACTGTGCAAGGGTGTAACTTTATAAGGAAATGCATTTCCATAGACCCTTTGACTGGGTCCCAAAGCTCTTTACATTGTACAGAATGTATCTTTACCACAGGACATCTCTCTCCACCAATGGAAGCGTAGGTCTTACCTCCTCCAGGACGACCACAGCATGTTCTGTGGGACCAGGGAGGGGCCGGGGGACTGAGAGCGAGGGGCCCGGCGGGGACACGTTGGACAGACGTCTCTTCCTCACCCCACTGCAGTTGTTGGGGATCTTGAAGACACAGCGCTTGTGGTAGTTCAGCCCACAACCTGGAAGTACACAGGACACAGGGGTCACTAATTACACATGAAGAATAACACACATCCTGTACAGTACATGCTACACGCAACAAACACAAACAGACTGTTTCTTTGGATGTCGGCATTGGGGCTTGATAAACTCAGCCATGCAACACTTCATAGCCATATACATGTCTTGAGATATTTGTGAAGACATATTGAGACACCTTAAGACACGTCCTGCTGTTCCCACATGCTTCAAGAGGGCCACCATTGTTCCTGTTCCCAAGAAAGCTAAGGTAACTGAGCTAAACGACTACCGCCCCGTAGCACTCACTTCCGTCATCATGAAGTGCTTTGAGAGACTAGTCAAGGAAGGACCATATCACCTCCACCCTACCTGACACCCTAGACCCACTCCAATTTGCTTACCGCCCCAATAGGTCCACAGACAACGCAATCGCAACCACACTGCACACTGCCCTAACCCATCTGGACAAGAGGAATACCTATGTGAGAATGCTGTTCATCGACTACAGCTCAGCATTTAACACCACAGTACCCTCCAAACTCGTCATCAAGCTTGTGACCCTGGATCTCGACCCCGCCCTGTGCAACTGGGTACTGGACTTCCTGACGGGCCGCCCCCAGGTGGTGAGGGTAGGTAACAACATCTCCACCCCACTGATCCTCAACACTGGGGCCACACAAGGGTGCGTTCTGAGCCCTCCTGTACTCCCTGTTCACCCACGACTGTGTGGCCTTGCACGCCTCCAACTCAATCATCAAGTTTGCAGACGACACTACAGTGGTAGGCTTGATTACCAACAACGACGAGACAGCCTACAGGGAGGAGGTGAGGGCCCTCGGAGTGTGGTGTCAGGAAAATAACCTCACACTCAACGTCAACAAAACAAAGGAGATGATCGTGGACTTCAGGAAACAGCAGAGGGAGCACCCTCCTATCCACATCAACGGGACAGTAGTGGAGAGGGTAGAACGTTTTAAGTTCCTCGGCGTACACATCACAGACAAACTGAATTGGTCCACCCACACAGACAGCGTGGTGAAGAAGGCACAGCAGCGCCTCTTCAACCTGAGGAGGCTGAAGAAATTCTGCTTGTCACCAAAAGCACTCACAAACTTTTACAGATGCACAATCGAGAGCCTCCTGTTGGGCTGTATCACCGCCTGGTACGGCAACTGCTCCGCCCACAACCGTAAGGCTCTCCAGAGGGTAGTGAGGTCTGCACAACACATCACCAGGGGAAAACTACCTGCCCTCCAGGACACCTACACCACCCAATGTCACAGGAAGGCCATAAAGATCATCAAGGACAACAACCACCCGAGCCACTGCCTGTTCACCTCGCTATCATCCAGAAGGCGAGGTCAGTACAGGTGCATCAAAGCAGGGACCGACAGACTGAAAAACAGCTTCTATCTCAAGGCCATCAGACTGTTAAACAGCCACCACTAACATTAAGTGGCTGCTGCCATACATGTAAAAAAATGTAGCACTAACCACTTTAAACGATGCCACTTGATATAATGTTTACATACCCTACATTACTCATCTCATATGTATATACTGTACTCGATACCATCTACTGCATCTTGCCTATGCCGTTCTGTATCATCACTCATTCATATATCTTTATGTACATATTCTTCATCCCTTTACACTTGTTGGGTTAGATTACTCATTGGTTACTGCATTGTCAGAACTAGAAGCACAAGCATTTCGCTACACTCGCATTAACATCTGCTAACCATGTGTATGTGACAAATCAAATTTGATTTGGAATAATCTGTCTCAAGAAGGAAAATCAGTACGTTAGTACAGTAGGGCAGCATCAATTTGATTCTTCCCACCATTCTCTTAAATGTCCACAAGAGGGCTCTTACATGCAGTCAATGGATCACATTCTTCCTCGGAGAAAGCTTGAAAGGATTTTTAGTGGCATGAAAATAGCAGGGAATAAAATAGGTCTGATCCACTGATAACAAACTAAATGCAATTCTACATTCCACATTTCCACATTTCAATGTAATTTGACTAGCTATAACAGTCCAATTCTTTCCTCCAATCTGAGTGTTTGTTGCATTCCTGTCCTGACTCGCCCTGGGAAAGGTTGTGCTATACTGATGGACAGGCTGGATCCATCTGAGAGGGTAGAGCAGCACTAAGGAGCCTTTGAAGGCTGATTCCAACGCTTGGCATTAGTACACTGGGCTCCATTCAAAGAGGCCGGCTCTTCAAAGGCCTGCTTTAGTAATGGGGGGAAGTCACACACTCCACTGAGGCTTCCTGCTGCACGGCCCTACCAGCCTTAATGTACCCCTCAGACTGGACCAAGAGAAGGGCCTGTTTGATTTGTGTGTGCGTGAGTGTATGAGTCAGGTAAAAATTTGGCACCTTGGGCTTAGGTTCACATTTCCCCCCGGCTTTCATGTGAAAGACAGCTTGTGTGAGTGTGTGCCACAGGCGGCTGGTTGCACCTTAATTAGGGAGGATGAGCTCATAGTAATGGATGGAATGGAATCAATGGAATGGTATCAAAGACATCAAACACATGGTTTCCATGTGTCTGGTACCATTCCATTCACTCCATTCCAGCCATTATTATAAGCCATCCTCCCCTCAGCAGTCTCCTGTGTGTGTGTGTGTGTGTGTGTGTGTGTGTGTGTGTGTGTGTGTGTGTGCTTACCTTCACATTTGAGCCCCTGGCGGACGAGGCCCCATAGCATCTCCCCACAGTAGTCACAGAAGGTGGGCGCTTTGTAGGAGTGGACATATAGAGCATGAGGCCGGATCTGGAAGTCCCCTACTGTGGCTAAAGCTGCAATCCAGAGACAACTTAAAACAAACACATGGCAAACAAAACTAAAGGAAAGCACATAAACTTCAAACACAGGAACCAAAGAATGAAAATGACAAAAAGAAGAAAAGGAATTAAGTGAATATGTTTAGTGTACACTGTAATGCAAAGGAATGTGATGCTGTTTTGTCATCCGTTAATAGTCAGATGATCTGGTATGTCTGTGCGCATAGAACTAGCTAGAACTCAGATCCAGGGAACCAACTGTTCACACGGTGGAGTCAACGCATCCGTATCTGACAGTCTGACCTGGGAAGTACCCTCCCTATAAGCTCATATGGGAGGCACTCAGGAATAGCGGGAGACGCCAGAGGGAAAATTTGTTCTGTTCCGAGGTCATGGTTTTTCTCACTAGGGCCAGTGCTATAACATCCCATTAACAACACAGTGCTACAACAGCCTCCTTACAGTAGGGGTCAGTACAGCAGAAATGAGGTTGTCTCACTGTTATCTGTTTCAGAGTGATCTGGCATTACAGAGCACACTAAAGACCAGACAGACAGACATTCAACAGAACAGGATCACATAATGATAATGGGTTATTGAGATGAGTTCATAGTATGGTTGAGTTCATAGCTGTTGTGGTTTGTGTTAGAGGGACTTTATGAGGTCATTCTTGGAAGGGACAGTTAGTTCACAGGAGTGACTCATCCAAGATGTGAATAAGAGATAGATATTTGCTACCAAACCTGTGCAATTGCATCCCCTAAGGGCCAGAACTGGCAGTGAGAAGTAGCAGAGCAGGTCCAAATCAATATAATCTATACAGAGAAGTCTTTTTCTCACAATTCTTTTGCAATCATTTATGCTGTTGTGGTGTTACCACTGACCAACAAGGGAATATTTTATACCAGAATTTAGGTGAAAAACCCTGTATGATGTCACTAACTATTTGTGTGGGGTTTTGTGTTTCAGTGAGTTCATGGGTGTTTTTTTCAGGTTCAGTTCTCTAATAAGATCAAGATGAAATCCCAGCATCCCATGCAAGCTGCACCAGGGACATTCTCTGTAGCTGTTGCCATGACGAGATACATATGGACACACCAACTCCATATGAATATATATATTTCATTAACTTTATCAGTGGAGGCTCCTCAGAGGAGGAAAAGGAGGACCATGCGCCTCAGTTAATTTCATAAAAATAAACATTTTACAACATTAAAAAAGTTATCCTTTCTAGATAAAACTATACTAAATATATTCAAGTCACCAAATAATTGATTAAAACACTGTTTTGAAATAAAGGTCTATAGTAGCATCAAGAGCACTCTGTAGGGTAGCACCATGGTGTAGCTGGAGGACAGCTAGCTTCCGTCCTCCTCTTTGTACATTGACTTCAATACAAAACCTAGGAGGCTCTTGGTTCTCACCCCCTTCTATAGACTTACACAGTAATTATGATAACTTCCGGAGGACGTCTCCTGAGTGGCACAGCGGTCTAAGGCACTGCATCTCAGTGCTAGAGGAGTCCCTACAGACCCTGGTTCGATGCCAGGCTGTATCACAACCGGCCGTGATTGGGAGTCCCATAAGGTGGCGCACAATTGGCCCAGCGTTGTCTGGGTTTGGCCCGGGTAGGCCTTCATTGTAAATAAGAATATGTTCTTAACTGACTTGTCTAGTTCAATAAAAGTTAAATAAATAAAAACTTCCTCCAAGCTATCAGAGCTCTTGCAGCATAAACTGTTGTCCACCCAATCAAAGGATCAGAGAATGTATCTAGTCCCGAAAACATAAGCTACAGCTAGCTAGCACTGCAGTGCATAAAATGTGTTGAGTAGTTGACTCAAAGAGAGAGAAAGACAATAGTTTAACAGTTTTGAACAAATGAATTTCTTCAAAAATAAAGGAGAAGCAGGAGAAAGAGTGTCATTTTTTTCACTTTCAGTTTCACTTACTTAGCTAGCAAATGCAGCTGACTTGCTTAGTTATTCAAACACCGGGCTCAAACAGAGGGATGCTATGCTAGCTGGCTGGCTATGACTATCCAACACAACACTGGAACTCTTCCAAGTCAAGGTTAGCTTTTGGTTTTATTCATTTCTTGCCCCTGGGGACCGCCCGTGTAACTGCTTACTGACTATACACTATAACGTTACTACATGACTGTAGCAGGTTAACTAACACATTAGTTCTATTATCTATGTTGACTAGAGCGTTACTTTAGCTAATATGGTTAAAAATGTTGATATACTGTATATATTTATTTATCTGGCCACGGACCCCCTGCACACCACACTTTGAGATCCCCTGAGCTAAGGTATGAGACATCTGAAACAAAAAATGTCTTTGGAGAACCAGATTTTGGGTTAAACTTCAAAGCGGAGAAAGAACTTTAAAAAAATCACATGCCATCACACTGTTCATAGCTCCCTGGCATAAACATATGAAAGAAGGTATTCATGGGCTTTTCAAACACATCAAGGAAAATTAACGGCCTCAATTTTATGAAATGGAGTTTGAGATATTTTGCATCAATCCCCACAGAAGATTGAGCCAATAAAGAGTTTTTCACAAGCAGCAGGCCTGAAATTGTTTTCATTTTTGACTAATCAGGCTTCACAAGTGTCCATCAGACATAATTCAAAAGATTATTGTTTGTAGCATTCTTCACAGACTAAAAGATCTATAAAATAAATATAATTTTCACATGCGTATACATCCATTTTGTATGTCATATCCTGTAAAAATAAGAGGGAAACTGAGTGGGAAACCAACAGTGAGTGGGATTCTTGGAGCAAACAGCCCTCTCGCCATGTCCAACCCCCTGGTTAGGGATGACCTGTCCACTCTTTTCAGAGCCGCCCTGCACAGCCCAGCATGTTTATACTCAGTTGGTCCACTACAATCACTTACTGCAGAGAAAACAAGCCAGGCCCTTTGAGTCCAGCGCCAAGAGAAATCAGCTCTGGCCTCTAACAGTGAGGGAGGTTTTAGACCAAACCACTGAGCTGTTTGTCTCTCTCAGTCACATAACTGAACAACAGGTCTCAAAGAATTCACCGGAATGAATGGTGTGTTTAAAGTATTAATTTAAATGAGAAGCAACTAAGGGAACGATAAATAGTATAATTAGAAAATTCCTGTTTTCAGTCTGCCAGACTAGAACAGCAACACATTTTTGAGATTGTATTGCACCAGTTTGACACACGTCGATCTCCTCAGCAGATGTAGGCCAACTACAAGGCTAAGACAAAGTAGCAGTGTCGGTGTAGAGCTTGCGGATGTGGAATTACTCTGACCTCACACAGTCATCCAGGTGCGGCACTGAGGCTGACAACTGTCAACCGTTTGAACCCAGAGGGAAGGAGACAGAGGAAACCAGTGGTCTCATGAATAGACTCGCCTGGGGCTCACTGATATACACCAGCAGATCAGATCGATCCGGGACCAGAGTTATATTATGTCTGGATCCATGCAGACTTCTAGTTCTACACCAGGGAGAGAGGGATGTCCAGTCCAGGTGCTTCCCAATAGAGACGGATGGAACAGAATGCTTTTTCAAGACAGTGTTTGTTACACTTAATAGTCAGCAGGAAACTGAAATCATGTGTGACAGGAAAAGAGAGGGGAAACTAGCCACCTGTGTCTCTGGAGGTGCGCTTTAGACAGGAGTGAAACAGTACTGTACGGCACACAGATTTGATTTAGAGAAGCCTTACTGAATTAGTACAGATAGCCTACAGAACAAGTGAAAAAGTTAATAAAACCATTAGAGCTGAACTCAGATCAGTACTACTCACCAGAGAGCACCACCTCTATCAGATCTCCCTCGTGGATATCCTCTGCTGACGTCAGCCTCTGGAGGATGTTCTCAGAGTTCAAGTCATGGCGGAAGAGCAGGATTTTGTCATACATGCCAAAGAAGCCACACTCTGGGAACTGGGGAGGAAGAAGAAGAATAGTTGTGAGTTTCCACTATGTGCAGAAGACATTGGGTGGGAACACTCCTAATTTACAACTCAACCAACAGTATACACACAATAACTCATATACACTTTTTGATATTGGCATCAGCTGATCAAGGCCCTGTCACCATATTCATTCAACAGTTGTTTGCTCTTCTTTTTTCCACTCATTTGGTTTGGTGACATTTATGATTATGTTCAGTGCGGTTTGTCATATTTCCTAGACAAGCGCTACAAATTTGTGGTGGGCCCCCATCTGATGAGGAGTTGTTTATATTGATTGTATAGAGCTTCTCTGATTCATGGAGTAATGGCTGCCTTCATTCAGTCATCATAGCCAGAACCAGCAGGCCAGTGGTGTAGGAACAGAACGGGGGAGAAGTCACAGTGGATGTGTGTGGAATGAACATCAGGCTCAATATCACCGCAGAGAGAGAGAGCGAGAGAGAGAGAGAGAGAGTGCGCCTGAAACACAGCTGTTTAATTCACCCTAGCCACAACGAGTCACACACACACTCCTGCTCCCGTTAACTACTTCCTGTGGCTCACGTCAGCAGTCAACGTGGAGGATGGAAGAAAATCCACTGGCTCCGGAAAAGAGCTCACATTCAAACACCTTTATTCCCCTGAAACACTGCAACAGTGGACTGCGCTGAAAACAGCAGGAGATACCACTCAAATGGCCATTCGATACAGCATGCCATCGTTTTCCATACAGCAATTAATGTAGGCAGAATGCTATTCATTTTGCTCTATTGAGCTCAAAATGTGCCCATTAGGGGTATGCTATTGATAATGAAAAAGTTATCAAAATCATACTGACATAGCCATTGTAATAACACTGTAATAACTTTTCTAGTTGGTGGTGTGGAATAGTTACTGACTATCACTAATTGTCTGTTTCACAAGTTTAAAATCTAAGAGTCTATATCTAAACCAATCATAGATGTCTCTTTCACAAGTTTGGACAGCACAGTACATACAGTACAGTACAGTACCGTAAAGAAAATAAAAGTAGAGTATGTAAGTACAATTCAGCACAGTACTGTACTATACTTTACAGTACTGAACTCTAATCTACTCTACTGTGCTCTACTGTGCTGTACTGAGGTCCAAACTTGTGAAACATAGATGTCTATGATGGGTACAGATTTGGTCCAGTTCGGACCAACCAAATTTGGTCTTGTTAGGGGGCGGAGCTCATTAGAATAATAGCCATTGTGTAGAATAATACCTAAACATGCAAAGGAGGATATTAAGGTATTTCTACCTTTGTGTACCTATTCAGGATACATTACTATGAAGAGAATGACGTTAATTATGCATTTCTGTATACAGTCGTGGCAAGTCTGCTGCCTCAAGTTTGTATGATGGCAATTTGCATATACTCCAGAATGTTATGAAGAGTGATCAGATGAATTGCAATTGCAATTAATTGCAAAGTCCCTATTTTCCATGCAAATGAACTGAATCCCCAAAAAACATTTCCACTGCATTTCCACTAAAGTTGATTCAGCTGCGGGATCGGGGCACCACCAGTACAGAGCTTTCTCAGGAATGGCAGCAGGCAGTTGTGAGTGCATCAGGTGTGAGTGCATCTCCATCTATGATGGAGCACCTTGCCATTAGGCAAAAGTGATAACTAAGTGGCTCGGGGAACAAAACATTGATATATTGGGTCCCTGGCCAGGAAACTCCCCAGACCTTAATCCCATTGAGAATTTGTGGTCAATCCTCAAGAGGCAGGTGGACAAACAAAAAAACACAAAACTCCAAGCATTGATTATGCAAGAATGGGCTGCCATCACTCAGAAAAAAAGTCAGGATGTGGCCCAGAAGTTAATTGACAGCATGCCAGGGCGGATTGCAGTGGTCTTGAAAAAGAAGGGTCAACACTGCAAATATTGACTCTTTGCATCAACTTCATGTAATTGTCAATAAAAGCCTTTGACACTTATGAAATGCTTGTAATTTTACTTCAGTATTCCATAGTAACATCTGCCAAAAATATCTAAAGACACTGAAGCAGCAGACTTGAAAATTAATATTTGTGTCATTCTCAAAACTTTTGGCCACGACTGTTGTACAGATCAGCGACCCGTGATGTCATTCTGTTACCATCATTCTGTTCCCGGGTGTTAATCCACTTCACTTACTGTAGTTCAACAACCAAAATAAATATTTTCCAATCTCAAGGTGCCATATCATAGCTTTACAGCCCATTGTTTCTGCAGACATCTATGAATCTTTATTCGGAGCAGATATGGTCACACAAAAAGGGAGATTTTACCGTCATTCTGTTACTAAACTTTACATCTGCACTGTTCTTTGAGTAAATGTGTTTTTGTACAATTGTCAGTGGAAATTGTCAAAAGTAGTCCTTGTGCATAGAGGTGTGTGGCTTGTTTAACTTTGCAATCAATGGTATTTGTTTGGTATACTTTTAATGTGAAAAATCTGAGTTTCAGAGTCATTCTGTTGCTGTGGAATTGCCCTAGAAAAGACAGAACTGTCCTACTCGTTGACACTGAGTGAGTGAGTAGCCTTGGTTCTCAGCAGGCAGTCTGAGGTGCGCTCACTTCAACGGTATTATCCAGTAGCTGTGATGTAACCTCCAGGCAGCCAGGCAGTCAGTCAGTGCCGGGCTGGGGAGGGTCATGCTCTGCACTCTCGGATGAGGTAATGACCCAGGCCAGCATACTTATAGTGAGAGAAACAGAGGAGGGAGGGAGGAGGAGGAGCGGAAAACATCCCGAGAGGAGTGACAGAGGAGCAGCAGCCTCCTGCAACACGGGCAGGAAGTGAGCGAAGTCAATACTGAGCCACTTCCTGCTCCCAGACCCACAGCTTCCACACACCTTCCACTGCTCATGTCAAGACAGACGTTAAACACACACAGGTTATGCACACATACATGCACACAAACACTCACTAAATCACTGGCTTGCGCACACCTACACAGGCTCACACACATCTGCCTACAGTACATCTTCTGTTCATACACACAAATGCAAAATCCATTGTGATTTCATGTATCAAAGTAGGACATTTAAATCCAACATTTCCACTGGACATGCAGTTCTGTACCCTGAAAAAGTAGCCTGTCTCTTGTAGAGGTCGACCGATTATGATTTTTCAACGCCGATACCGATTATTGGAGGACCAAAAAAGCCAATACCGATTAATCGGCTGATTTTTATTTATTTATTTGTAATAATGACAATTACAACAATACTTAATTAACACTTATTTTAACTTAATAATACATCAATAAAAATCTATTTAGCCTTTAAATAAATAATGAAACATGTTCAATTTGGTTTAAATAATGTAAAAACAAAGTGTTGGAGAAGTAAAAGTGCAATATGTGACATGTAAAAAAGCTAACGTTTCAGTTCCTTGCTCAGAACATGAGAACATATGAAAGTTGGTGGTTCCTTTTAACATGAGACTTCAATATTCCAAGGTAAGAGGTTTCGGGTTGTAGTTAATATAGTATTTATAGGACTATTTCTCTCTATACTATTTGTATTTCGTATACCTTTGACTATTGGATGTTCTTATAGGCACTATAGTATTGCCAGTGTAACAGTATAGCTTCCGTCCCTCTCCTCGCCCCTACCTGGGCTCAAACCAGGAACACATCGACAACAGCTACACTCGAAAGCTGCCCAAACTGTTGCAAATACCCTGACTCTGCGTGCAATGAACGCAAGAGAAGTGACACAATTTCACCTGGTTAATATTGCCTGCTAAATATGCAGGTTTAAAAATATATACTTCTATGTAGTGATTTTAAGAAAGGCATTGGTGTTTATGGTTAGGTACAGTCGTCCAACGATTGTGTTTTTTTCGCAAATGCGCTTTTGTTAAATCATCCCCCAGCGTTGCATCGTTTATATGCAATGCAGGACACGCTAGATAAACTAGTAATATCATCATTATGATTGATTGATAGTTTTTTATAAGATAAGTTTAATGCTAGCTAGCAACTTACCTTGGCTTCTACTGCATTCGCGTAACAGGCAGTCTCCTTGTGGAGTGCAACGAGAGGCAGGTGGTTATAGCATTGGACTAGTTAACTGTAAGGATGCAAGATAAGATACCCTGAGCCGACAAGGAGACAATCTGTCATTCTGCCCCTGAACAAGGCAGTTAACTCACCGTTCCTAGGCCATCATTGAAAATTAGAATGTGTTCTTAACTGACTTGCCCAGTTAAAAAGTTAAATAAAGGTATAAAGATTTTTTTTAAATCGGCAAAATCGGCGCCCAAAAATACAGATTTTCGATTGTTATGAAAACTTGAAATCGGTCCTAATTAATCGGCCATTCTGATTAATCAGTCGACCTCTAGTCTCTTGCTAAACCTGCCTACGCTGTATGACACTGTAACCATGGATCTCCCACTCACTTTCTTACCTCAAAGGGGAGGTCGTGCCCTCAGCCTGGCAGGAAAACGATGCCCAGTTTCTGTGAAGGGCAGCAATGCCTTTCTTCATTCCTCTCATCTCTCCCTTCATGTAATGATGAAGTGTGTTTCCCCAACTGCTCTGCCAGCCAGCCAGCCTTCATCGTCAGATGGAAGGGGTTGATAGGGGCTGTCAGGGAGGAAGACCGCCAGAGAAGGTCCTGGATGGATGTAGGAGGCCATCCTGTGTGGAGTTCATCAAAGCGGGCCCCTGGTGGAGGGCCCGTGCAGGGCTGTGTCTCGCTGCCAAGATGGCTGCTCTGGCAGGGCCACCTAACACAGCTGCTTCCCTATCAGGGTCACACACAATGCCCACGGAACAATGTGAGGCGTAACACAACGAGGCCCATGGACACCAGGGAAGGCACACGGTACGGCAGTGGGGAACACCTGGAGCTCCTAAAATGCTAATCTCCAGGGTGGTGGAGCCACGGCTGCATGGAAAGAGGACACCAGGAAAGAGGACAGGGGTAGCGGCTACACTGACAAACTATGCAAACTGCTTTTAAATGACTATAAATCATAATTGCTCTACTGGATTAACCGTTAAATAAAATCGTTATACACACACCCTTAAACAGCTCATTCAATGTGTTTAGTCATCCTCTCTCCCCGTCCACTTCCAGTTAAGTCCCTAGAGCAGCAGAGCAGAGCCCGGCTGAAGGCCATGAAATCACGTAAACACTGATAAACTCCTGTGTTTAAAAGGCCTCCTTTAACCCCAATGTGTATGGAACATGAAAGGATCTGTCTGTTAGCTGTTGCCTTACATAACTGCATCATCATCCCCAGTGCTCCCAGCTGGCCAGGGCCCTGGCTCTAATCTGAGAGGCTAGCCGTAGCTTCTAGTCTAAAGCCTTTATACACAGCAGTCCAGTCTGCATCTCCTCCTGTAGGCCTGATTCAGTCTGATGAAGGTCCATAGACTGAAGTGTCGCTATGCGTTTGGTCTGTGTAGACTTTAGAGGTCGACCGAATATGATTATTCAATGCCGATACAGATTATTGGAGGACCAAAAAAGGCCGATACCGATGAATCGGACGATTTTTATATATATATTTATAGTAATGACAATTACAACAATACTGAATGAACAATGAACACTTTTATTGTAACTTAATATAATACATCAATAACATCAATTTAGTCTCAAATAAATAATGAAACATGTTCAATTTGGTTTAAATAATGCAAAAACAAAGTGTTGGAGAAGAAAGTAAAAGTGCAATATGTGCCATGTAAGAAAGCTAACGTTTAAGTTCCTTGCTCAGAACATGAGAACATATGAAAGCTGGTGGTTCATTTTAACATGAGTCTTCAATATTCCCAGGTAAGAAGTTTTAGGTTGTAGTTATTATAGGACTATTTCTCTCTATACCATTTGTATTTCATATGCCTTTGACTATTGGATGTTCTAATAGGTACTTTAGTATTGCCAGCCTAATCTCGGGAGTTGATAGGCTTGAAGTCATAAACAGCATAATGCTTGAAGCATTGCGAAGAGGTACTGGCAAACGCAGGAAAGTGCTGTTTGAATGAATGCTTACAAGCCTGCTGCTGCCTACCACCGCTCAGTCAGACTGCTCTATCAAATCATAGACTTAATTATAATATAAAAACACACAGAAATACGAGCCTTAGGTCATTAATATGGTCAAATCCAGAAACTATCATTTCGCAAACAAAACGTTTATTCTTTCAGTGAAATACGGAACCGTTCCGTATTTTATCTAACGGATGGCATCCATAAGTCTAAATGTTGCTGTTACATTGCACAACCTTCAATGTTATGTCATAATTACGTAAAATTCTGGCAAATTAGTTCGCAACGAGCTAGGCGGCCCAAACTGTTGCATATACCCTGACTCTGCGTGCAATGAACGCAAGAGAAGTGACACAATTTCCCTAGTTTAATATTGCCTGCTAACATGAATTTATTTTAACTAAATATGCAGCTTTAAAAAAATATATACTTCTGTGTATTGATTTTAAAAAAGGCATTGATGTTTATGGTTCGGTACATTCGTGTAACGATTGTGCTTTTTTCACAAATGCGCTTTTGTTAAATCATCCCCCGTATGGCGAAGTTGGCTGACTTTGTTAGGAAGAAATAGTCTTCACACAATTCGCAATGAGCCAGGTGGCCCAAACTGCTGCATATACACTGACTCTGTTGCACAGAACGCAAGAGAAGTGACACAATTTCCCTAGTTAAAAGAAATTCATGTTAGCAGGCAATATTAACTAAATATGCAGGTTTAAAAATATATACTTGTGTATTGACTTTAAGAAAGGCTTTGTTGTTTATGGTTAGGTACACATTGGTGCAACGACATTGCTTTTTTCGTGAATGCGCTTGTTAAATCACCCGTTTGAAGAAGTAGGCTGTGATTTCATTATAAATTAACAGGCACCGCATCGATTATATGCAACGCAGGACAAGCTAGATAAACTAGTAATATCATCAACCATGTGTACTTAAATAGTGATTATGTTAAGATTGATTGTTTTTTACAAGATACATTTAATGCTAGCTAGCACCTTACCTTGGCTCCTTGGTGCACTCGCATAACAGGTAGTCAGCCAGTGCAATGTAATCGGCCATGATCGGTGTCCAAAAATGACGATTACCGATTGTTATGAAAACTTGAAATCAGCCCTAATTAATCGGCCATTCCGATTAATCGGTCGACCTCTAGTAGGCTAATCCATCCATGGCCAGAACTAGGACTGTAGACTAGTGGGAAGGAGGGCCGAGGAGGCAATGGTAAGGGACAGTGAGGGCGCTCAAACACACCATAACAATGACCCCAGGGTTAGGGCTACTGCTCCTGGCTTTAATGTAGCTGAGATAAGCTGGGGTCCAGTGGAGAGCAGGGAGTTATGGGAGAAAAGAGATAAGATTCCAGAGGAGGAGAAGCGACCGCAAAGGCTCTGTGTGTGTTGGCAATGGCTGTGACGACAGGGTGCTGATAGGAGACTGTGAGAGCGAGGAGATCTCAGTGGATAGGGATCTTATGATAGCTGCCCTGCTTTCCACAAGATCCCACTTCAGACTTGGTGAATTCAGCACTTTGGGATTTTATTGAGGAAGATTGCAGGGGTTTATAATAATGTAGATATGACTAAACAACATCCAGAAAGTATACCTTTACACAGCTTTATGTTTCCAAAACAAAAGGCCCAACCTAAACTCTGTCATACTTTAAAGTGATTGATGGCATGGCTCTTCCTGTGTCCAAAGTGAGATGTCAGGGTGAGGTTTTCCTCCATACGTCTGACATGCCTGCTCTCCAGACCCGGTGCCCGGGGCCAGCCCCCTCCACTTCCCCTCCTGCACTGCTCCGAGACCTGGTCAGCTGGAGTCACCTCCTGTTGGCAATGACTGTACTGAACATAATCATAAATGTCACCAAACTAAATGAGAGGAAAAAACACTTTCCACTGCACGTGGTTCCCATTCCAGCACGGGAGCAGCCGCATGCAGCTCAGGGCTACAGAGGGGTATAGTTCAGTACTGGGGAAAGGGCTGTACATCTCCATTCTTGGTATGAGGAAGCCCATGTTAGGAAAGACCATGGGGGTATGAGGACACAGGAGGGAAGAGAATAAGCTGTGCAAGTTACTGAATAGTGTAGTTCCAAAATGGGGAATAGCCTGGTGATTGGTTGCACGGGGAGGCACTTGCATTGGCAAGCTCTATCGTTGCTTTGTTGTTGTTAGGCAATAAAGATGACTAATGTAACCGAGTGGCATCCAGGCTGGTTAAAGAAATGACACACAGCTCGGGTTAGGTCCCATAGTGACTAAGCATGGCCTTTGTAATCAACACACACTGTGGCGCTAATAGCATACAGCCATTCAGCCCCACTCCGCACAGAGACGCAGCGCGACCACACACACACACCAAAGACACCAGTATGCAGAATCTGTGTGTGAGGTCCGCGCGGCAGACTGGAAAGCAGAGTGGAAAAGAGCTTTGACGTGGTAAGCTTTTGATAAACTGACTAATCTGCCATTGATATGCTAAATCCCGTTAAAAGCAGAAAGAGAGGGAAGGGAGGGATGTATGGGGCAGACGTGAAATATGGTACATTTCAATGAGTCCCAAAAACAAATAGCCCAGGAACAGACGTGGAAAATCGAGTCTGACACAACTGTTCGTTCTGGTTTGAATGAACAAAACCATTAGTCTCAGGCTGCAGTTTGTCTCTGAGAAAAGAGATTTACTTCTTGCCTAACTGAAACATTTAAAAATAACAATGAATCTAACATGCAAATGAATTTGAGTATTTATGTTGTCATAAATCACCAAGACTGCTCAAAGTAAGAATAACACACAGCATTGCTAGTATTCAGTAAAAGTAACAAGTACAAACCAGATAAACCTATGCTGTATCTTGGCTGGTTCCCATGTATGGTGATCATTGATGACAAAGTAACACATTCTATTCATGCCTTTAAAAGCAAAACTATTTCAAATTCAGCCAAGGAAATGGGACATGTATTGCATGCTGTATGCAGCTATGGATGTGTGTGTGTGTGTGTGGGGGGGGGGGGGGGGCATGTAAATCCTTGGGTGGGCTGCCTAAGTGTTTTTTTCAGGTCGCCTAAACCCAAACTAAAAAATCCCAATATATATACAGTAGCAGTCATAAGTTTGTACACACCTACTCATTCAGGGTTTTTATTTTTAGTATTTTCACCATTGTAGAATAATAGTTAAGACATCAAAACTATGAAATAACACATATGGAATCACATAGTAACCAAACATAAAGTGTTAAACAAATCAAAATATTATTGATATTCTTCAAAGTAGCCACCCTTTGCCTTAATGACAGCAAATGATAGTCCCACTAAGCGCAAACCAGATGGGATGGCGTATCGCTGCAGAATGCTGTGGTACCCATGCTGGTTAAGTGTGCCTTGAAATCTAAATAAATCACTGACAGTGTCACCAGCAAAGTACCCCCAAACCATCACACCTCCTCCTCCATGCTTCACGGTGGGAACCACACATGCAGAGATCATCCATTCACGTACTCTGCGTCTCACAAAGACACAGCGAAACTCTCAAATTTGGACTCATCAAACCAAAGGACAGATTTCCACCGGTCTAATGTCCATTGCTTGTTGTTTCTTGGCCTAAGCAAGTCTCTTCTTCTTATTTCTGTCCTTTAGTAGTGGTTTCTTTGCAGCAATTCAACCATGAAGGCCTGATTCACGCAGTCTCCTCTGAACAGTTGATGTTGAGATATGTCTGTTACTTGGACTCTGTGAAGCATTTATTTGGGCTGCAATTTCTTAGGCTGGTAACTGTAATGAACTTATCCTCTGCAGCAGAGGTAACTCTGGGTCTTCCTTTCCTGTGGCGGTTCTCATGAGAGCCATCATAGGGCTTGATGGTTTTCGCAACTGCACTTGAAGAAACTTTCAAAGTTCTTGAAATGTTCCTGTCTTAAAGTATGATGGACTGCCGTTTCTCTTTGCGTATTTGAGCTGTTCTTGCCATAATATGGACGTTGTCTTTTACCAAATAGGGCTATCTTCTGTATACCACCCCTAACTTGTCACAACACAACTGATTGGCTCAAACGCATTAAGAAGACCTGTTAATTGAAATTGCATTCCAGGTGACTACCCCATGAAGCTGGTTGAGAGAATGCCAAGAGTGTGCAAAGCTGTCATCAAGGCAAAGGGTTGCTACTTTGAGGAATATCAAATGTTTTGATTTGTTTAACACTTTTTTGGTTACTACATGATTCCATGTGTTTCATAGTTTTCATAGTTTTGATGACGACTAAAAACAGATACACTATAAACTACGTTAAATGGACCTACAGTGCATTCAGAAAGTATTCACAGAACTTTTTATTACATTTTTATTTAACCTTTATTTAACTAGGCAAGTCAGTTAAGAGACAAATTCTTATTTACAATGACGGCCTACCAAAAGGCAAAAGGGTTGGGATTAAAAAATTAATCTTATACACAACCGTTCAAAGGCTTGGGGTCAAGTAGAAATGTCCTTGTTTTTGAAAAAAAATCACATTTCTGTACTTTAAAATAACATCAAATTGATCAGAAATACAGTGTAGACATTGTTAATGTTGTAAATGACTATTGTAGCTGGAAACGGCAGATTTTTTTAGGGAATATTTATTTCACCTTTATTTAACCAGGTAGGCAAATCTACATAGGCATACAGAGGCCCATTATCAGCAACCATCACTCCTGTGTTCCAATGGCACGTTGTGTTAGCTAATCCAAGTTTATCATTTTAAAAGGCTACTTGATCATGAGAAAACCCTTTTGCAATTATGTTAGCACAGCTGAAAACTGTTGTTCTAATTAAAGAAGCAATAAAACTGGCCTTCTTCAGACTAGTTGAGTATCTGGAGCATCAGCATTTGTGAGTTCAATTACAGGCTCAAAATGGCCAGAAACAAATAACTTTCATCTGAAACTCATCAGTCTATTCTTGTTCTGAGAAATTAAGTCTATTCCGTGCGAGAAATTGCCAAGAAACTGAAGATCTCGTACAACGCTGTGTACTACTCCCTTCACAGAACAGCACAAACTGGCTCTAACCAGAGTAGAAAGAAGAGTGGGAGGCCCCAGTGCACAACTGAGCAAGAGGACAATCACATAAGAGTGTCTAGTTTGAGAAACAGACGCCTCACAAGTCCTCAACTGGCAGCTTCATTAAATAGTACCCGCAAAACACCAGCCTCAATGTCAACAGTGAAGAGGTGAATACGGGATGCTGGACTTCTTAAACCCTCAGAGGTAGTATTCACACCCGTGGAGAGAAGGGCATTCTTCTTGCCAAACCACATGACCTTTGTTTTGGAGGTGTTCAAAACATGGTTAAGGGTATAGAAAGCTTGATGGACACTAAGAAAGCTTTGTGGTAGAGCATTTAACACAAAATCCGGGGAGGGGCTAGGTGAGTATAAGACTATCATCTGAATATAAATGGATGAGAGAGCTTCCTACTGCCTGAGCTATGTTGTTGATGTAAATTGAGAAGAAGCCTAGGATTGAGCCTTGGGGTACTACCTTGGTGACAGGCAGTGGCTGAGACATTCTTTGAGAGAGGTAGTTAGCAAACCAGGCCAAAGACCCCTCAGAGACACCAATACTCCTTAGCAGGCCCACAAGAATGGAATGGTCTACCGTATCAAAAGCTGTGGCCAAATCAATAAAAATAACAGGACAACATTGCTTAGAATCAAGGGCAATGGTGACATCATTGAGGACCTTTAAGGTTGCAGTGACACATCCATAACCTGAGCGGAAACCAGATTGCATACCAGAGAGAATACTATAGACATCAAGAAAGCTAGTCAGTTTATTATTGCCAAGTTTTTCCAACACTTTTGATAAACAGGGCAAAATAGAAATAGGCCTATAACAGTTAGGATCAGCTTGATCTCCCCCTTTAAATAAAGGACGAACCGTGTCTGCCTTTCAAGCAATGGGAACCTCCATAGAAAGTAGAGGCCGGTTAAAAAGGTTGGAGATGATAGGGGCAGCAACCTTAAAGAAGGAGTCTAAACCATTTGACCCAGATGTTTTTTGGGGGTCAAGTTTCAGGAGCTCCTTTAGCACCTCGGGCTCAGTGACTGCCTGCAGAGAGAAACATTTTAGCGGAATTTTTAGCGGAATTTTAGCGGAGGAAAAAAGCATCGGGGAAAGTCGCATTAGAAGGGGTGGGAGATGAGGAAATGTTGGACGGGCAAGGAGGCATTGCTGAGTCAAATAGGAATCCTGACTTAATGAAGTGGTGATTAAAGAGCTCAGCCATGTGCTTCTTGTCAGCAACAACCACATCATCAACTTTAAGGGACAGCACGGGCAGCTGTGAGGAGGATGGTTTGTTCTCCATGTCTTCAACTGTTTTCCAGAACTTCTTGGGGTTAGACCCAGAGAGAGAGAACTGCTCCTTAAAGTAACTCCTTAAAGCACTTATTTCTCATTTGCCTGAACGAGAGCCAGTCAGCCTGAGTATGCGTGTGTCGAGCGTTTCTCCAAATGCAACTCGAGGTGAAGTAACTTTGTTAGATCACAGTTGAACCAGGGGCTGAACCTGTTTTAAATTCTCATTTTCTTTATGGGGGTGTTTGTTAACAATACCACTGAAAATATATTTTTTAAAAGGTCCAAGCATCTTCGACAGAGGGGATCAAGCTGATTCTATACCATTTTACAGAGGCCAGTTCATGAAGGAAGGCTTGCTCAGTAAAGTTTTTTTAGCAAGTGTCTATGACAAATCAGGACAGGTCGTTTCACTGAGCAGCCATTACGAACACTGGCTGTAAAACAGTGATCACTAAGGTCATTACAGAAAACACCAGACTGATACCCATCAGGATTATTTGTGAGAATGACATCGAGGAGAGTAGCCTTTCCTGAGTTTTTGGAGTCATACCATGAAATTGGTAAAAACCTGAGAAAGATTTAGGGAGGTGCTTTAGGACTTAGGACACCCATTGCTTTAGGACTTGGTCAGGTGGTTTAAGCATGTCCCAGTTTAGGACACCTGGCAGGACAAATTCAGACTTAGTATAAGGGGCCAGGAGAGAGCTTCGGGCAGGTAGGGTACATGCCAGTGCTGATAGAGGACGATAGCACCCAGAAACAGTCAAAAAAGAGCTATTTGAAAGTTTAATGCTTAAAACCAGCAAATACAATTGATTGGGGACAGACTTGGTGGAGACAACCAAGCACTGAAGGTGATCCTTGGTAGAGATTGCCACTCCCCCACCTTCGGAAGATCTGTCTTGCTGAAAAAGGTTATAACCAGAAAGGTTAACATCAGTATTCAAAACACTCTTCCTCAACCATGTCTCAGCAATGACCAACACATCTGGATTGGAGCTGTGAACCCACACTTTCAATTGATACATTTTAGGTAATAAGCTTCTAGTGTTCTAACGTGCAGAAAACCCAGGCTTTAACGAGAGCAGAAATCAGTGAAGCAGATATCAGAGCACAAGTCAGAATTAGGGCTAGATTAGGGCTAGATGGGCCAGGGTGTACATGAACATTTGAAGATATCATCAACAAAGCAGGCTAGAGGTGGTTATAGAATGGGAGGCCAAAAGTCTGTGTAACCAATAGAGAGTCAAAGTCCCGAATGTGGGAACAAACAGTCTGTCCCACGGTTGGGTAAAGAAAGGTCGTAGTCAACAAAGCATGCAGGAGTCATGAGGTAAATAGCAATATCGCAAAATGCACAAGAAAAAAAGTAATATATAACGACTTGGGGCTAGCCATTGTAAGTTCAGATTCACTCGGAGGGGGGGGGGGGGGAATTGTATCTCATTGTCCTAGCAAACTTGGTAGGCTTAGCATTCAGTCTCAGTTCCAGGTTGGATGGTGTTTTCAGGATTCTCAAAGCTGTATAGTTTGGGAATAATAATCCTTGGATGTAAGAAGCATTCCAGGTAATTCAAGTTGTAGGTTTGGAGTCTTGATTTGGAGTGAAGGTTATGTTGTGTAGGGTAGCATCCTGTATATGTCCCTGCCCAAAAATCTAAGTTTGTCTCACTCTAATTCTATTTTTTTTTTTTTAAACATGCTGAAAAATGTGGGAGCTCATCTGCTCATGACCTCTCTCTCTCCCTGCCATAGAGCTCTTGACTTTGACTTACTCCACATTTTGTTGTGTAGCGCCAGAGCCTCCTGCGACGATCTACGGTCCGGTGCCTCCGGCGACGACACACGGTCCGGTTCCTCCTGCGATGATCCCCGCACCAGAGCCACCATGGAGGAAGACGTCATATCTGCGAGCGGAGTGGGTACTTCTCCCCGCCCCGGAGCCACCCCCCGACGATAGATGCCCACCCGGGACCCTCCCATATTGAGTCAGGTTTTGCGGTTGGAGTCTGCACCTTTGGGGGTGGGTACTTTCACGCCCTGGCCATAGAGAGCTGTTTATTCTCTGTTGGTTGGGGCGTGGTAATGATAGTCATTTCAACAATTTTGACAATTGGAAAACCTCCCTGGTCTTTGTAGTTAATCTGTGTTTGAAATTCACTGCTTGACTGAGAGACCATACAGATAATTGTATGGGTGGGGTACAGAGATGAGGTAGTCATTCAAAAATAATGTTAAACACTATTATTGCACACAGTGAGTCCATGTGAGTAGGCCAGTGACAAAATCTCAATTGAATAAATGTTAAAGGCAGGCTGTAACACAAAATGTGGAAAAGGCACTGCATATTTTTTAAATAATATAATCTTTGAGAACTAACAATCACCAAAATAAAAGCTAGACAGTGAGGGAGAATACAAAATTCCCAAAACAACATTAGCAATGGCAAAATACATAGAATTGCAAGGAAATCAGCTCTACAGCGGCAATATTTTCTCTCAGCTCCATCGCAAAAATTGTAGAATTGCACAAAAATGTGTTTTAAAACGGAACAAATTTCTCTCAGCTCCATAGAGAAATGCAGGAAATTGGTTAACAAATGCCAAAATGTCTCTACACCGCCAAAAAACCCTGGTATGTGTGTGTCTGTGTGGGAGGCCAAAGGCTATCAGTCATCAGTGCGAGAGGAGGGTGGTAACAGGGAAAACCTGTCGGAGAGGAGAGAGAGGAGCAGGCAGGGTCTGACAGATGGACACATGATTACACTGACCCGGGCTGCCTGACACCTTTATGAGGGTGGCTCTGGGCCAAGTCTGCAGTGATGGACAGCGACAGTACAGGCTTTGTTTATCAAACCCATGTTTCAACAAGCAACTGGTATTGCTTTATGGCTTTGTACTATGAAGGATGATATGCAAGGAGAACATTAAAACAAACCATATCAAATGACCTACACTCCCCTACGTATTTATTTGGACAGTGATGCTGAACTTTTTTTATTTGGCTATATACTCAAGCATTTTGTAAATCGGGATAAAACTTTTTGGATGCATTTGCAGTTTGTTTTGGTTGTGTTATGGATTATGTTGAGCCCAATAGAAATTCATGGTAAATAGTGTATTGTGTCATTTTGGAGTCACTTTGATTGTAAATCATGTTTTATATCTTCTGAACATCTACATTCACGTGGATGCTACCATGATTATGGGTCATCTTGAATGAATCTTGAATAATGACAAGTGAGAAAGTTACAGCGGCATGAATATATTTTTCTGCTTACAACAAAAGTGACGGAATACATTATTTACCATTCATTTCTATTGGGCACAACATAAGTCGATACACAACCAAAGCAAACTGGAAATGCATTCAACAAGTTCGTAGAGTCACACGCTTGATGTAGTCATTGCATGTTAGAAATATGGGACAGAATACTACACTTTTGACACTATAAGTGACTTTGTCTAAATACGTATGACAGCTTCATAGGGGGCACTAGATACAAAAAGTGCATTCATGTCGAAACAGTAAAAAATACATTAATTCAAATCATCTCAAATAAAAGAGATGTACTGTACTGTCGCCTCATATAAAACATGTTTTTATCTCAAATCCAAAATGCTGGAGTATAGAGACAAATGAAAAGTTTGAGCTTCACTGTCCAAATAATATATTGTATATTCACTGCTTACTCCACTAGGACTCTACCACCAAGCAGCAAAATATTGTACGGCAAAGTGAGTTCTGGTGATTCCTGTGAAAGAAACAGATCTGGTTCCTCCTGACATATATGGTCAATATGTTTGGGTCATTTTCATGTCAAAACCACAGTAATTATATAGTAGAATATTATTACTTTAAGCAAACACTCAAATCACATTGTGCAGTGTTGTAGGTTCATCAAGGTACTGAGCGCCAGAAGTCAGACGATAAAGCCCATCACAAGACTGGAGTGTGAAACGAGGTGTTTTTCTCTGCCATAATGCAGCCATTCATAGCTGACATTGTTTATCAGCACAAAGAACAGCCTGGCCCTTCAACCCCAGACCAACCAACCAACCAACCAACCGGGAAGCACAAGATGTTATTCAGTTGTTTTAGTTGCCTGGTTAACTAAAGTGTCTCGATGAAGTCAAAAGAGGAAGCAGACCTTAAGACACTGATTGCGGATGTGTCACTGTTGTCATGTGGCGGTGGTAAGGCATTATACATTGAGCAATAGGTCAGAGAAGGATCCACTACAAGTTAAAGGTTCAATTCCTGAATGTGACACAGAGGGTTAAAGCTTGAATGTTAAATGTGAAAAGGAGCTAAGCTGCACTGTGTGGTTTAAGTGCAACGGAACGACACTACAATATGTGAGACTAAAAGTCTATGACAAAGAGGAAGATTGTTTTGATGTCAAACAAAACTGCTGTTTAACTTTGTGGCACATGTTAGAGAACACATCAGTGGGAAATGCACTGAATACATGGTCTAAAAGCTCCACATAGGAAAAGCTCACATTGTGCTCGATATAGCCTTGAGGAAAGAAATTGGTGTGTGTGAGTCACATCAAGCACATTTAGTGGAAATGGAAAACTGTGTTAATTATTAAATGAAGTTTCCCCTCTGTCTCCAGTGAAATGATTGCATTGGTCTTCATTACATGATTCATATAATTGGAAACAGCAACATCCTATACCCCACATAGCAGAGAGAGCACTAACATAAACTACATGTAAGCAACAGTAGACTGTTCATATCAAAACCCTGTTCCTGGCAATGAAGATTGTATAATAAACATTTGACACTTTATGATATTGTGTACTGGACATTATACAAAGTGTTTCAAGAGGAATTTGAGGAGGCGAGGAGGCTGGCAGGGTGGAAGAAATACGAATGAGCTGCTTATTTTAGAACATAAACGTATGGTTTACCCACAAGCATAAAAATGACAGAACTGAAAATCGAACTTCTCTATTGGCAGACTGCTGGTTTTAGTCGTCTTAGTTCAGATCTATGGGGTTCATTAAAAACCACGCCATATTCCAATGTGTTTGAAGTGTTTTGTTGACAATAATGTGCTTTTAAGTGTTTCCCATGACTGCTAATGTACCATATCATTAGCTTGTCTAATTCCTCTAGGCCTTTTGATCATGTACAAAAAGAACACAAATAAAATCTAATGTTATTTGTCACATGCGCCGATAACAGGTGTAGTACACCTTACCGTGAAATGCTTACTTACAAGCCCTTAACCACCAACGCAGTTCAAGAAATAGTGTTGAGAAAATATTTCATAAATTAAACTAAAGTAAAAAATTCAATAAAAAGTAAGACAAAACAATATACCGAGGCTATATACTGGGGGGGGGTCAATGTATTTAGTCCGGGTGGCCATTTGATTAATTGTTCAGCAGCCTTATGGCGTGGTGGTGTTGGTGTTGTAGTTGTAGTAGTAGTACTAGTGGTAGAAGAAGAAGCACACACACACACCCTCATTGCGCTTTTATGAAAAAAAAGGGCAAAAATCATCCCTCACTCTTGACAATGTTGTTGATCAGTGAGCCCACCACCCATGATGGGGAGCAGCCATTTGTTCTGGAGTATTTGATTCTGCCACCACACATTGTTCAGGAAGGAGAATGGTACAGTGCCTTGCGAAAGTATTCGGCCCCCTTGAACTTTGCGACCTTTTGCCACATTTCAGGCATCAAACATAAAGATATAAAACTGTATTTTTTGTGAAGAATCAACAACAAGTGGGACACAATCATGAAGTGGAACGACATTTATTGGATATTTCAAACTTTTTTAACAAATCAAAAACTGAAAAATTGGGCGTGCAAAATTATTCAGCCCCCTTAAGTTAATACTTTGTAGCGCCACCTATTGCTGCGATTACAGCTGTAAGTCGGTTGGGGTATGTCTCTATCAGTTTTGCACATCGAGAGACTGAAATGTTTTCCCATTCCTCCTTGCAAAACAGCTCGAGCTCAGTGAGGTTGGATGGAGAGCATTTGTGAACAGCAGTTTTCAGTTCTTTCCACAGATTCTCGATTGGATTCAGGTCTGGACTTTGACTTGGCCATTCTAACAACTGGATATGTTTATTTTTGAACCATTCCATTGTAGATTTTGCTTTATGTTTTGGATCATTGTCTTGTTGGAAGACAAATCTCTGTCCCAGTCTCAGGTCTTTTGCAGACTCCATCAGGTTTTCTTCCAGAATGGTCCTGTATTTGGCTCCATCCATCTTCCCATCAATTTTAACCATCTTCCCTGTCCCTGCTGAAGAAAAGCAGGCCCAAACCATGATGCTGCCACCATCATGTTTGACAGTGGAGATGGTGTGTTCAGGGTGATGAGCTGTGTTGCTTTTACGCCAAACATAACGTTTTGCATTGTTGCCAAAAAGTTCCATTTTGGTTTCATCTGACCAGAGCACCTTCTTCCACATGTTTGGTGTGTCTCCCAGGTGGCTTGTGGCAAACTTTAAACAACACTTTTTATGGATATATTTAAGAAATGGCTTTCTTCTTGCCACTCTTCCATAAAGGCCAGATTTGTGCAATATACGACTGATTGTTGTCCTATGGACAGAGTCTCCCAGCTCAGCTGTAGATCTCTGCAGTTCATCCAGAGTGATCATGGGCCTCTTGGCTGCATCTCTGATCAGCCTTCTCCTTGTATGAGCTGAAAGTTTAGAGGGACGGCCAGGTCTTGGTAGATTTGCAGTGGTCTGATACTCCTTCCATTTCAATATTATCGCTTGCACAGTGCTCCTTGGGATGTTTAAAGCTTGGGAAATCTTTTTGTATCCAAATCCGGCTTTAAATTTCTTCACAACAGTATCTCGGACCTGCCTGGTGTGTTCCTTGTTCTTCATGATGCTCTCTGCGCTTTTAACGGACCTCTGAGACTATCACAGTGCAGGTGCATTTATACGGAGACTTGATTACACACAGGTGGATTGTATTTATCATCATTAGTCATTTAGGTCAACATTGGATCATTCAGAGATCCTCACTGAACTTCTGGAGAGAGTTTGCTGCACTGAAAGTAAAGGGGCTGAATAATTTTTCACGCCCAATTTTTCAGTTTTTGATTTGTTAAAAAAGTTTGAAATATCCAATAAATGTCGTTCCACTTCATGATTGTGTCCCACTTGTTGTTGATTCTTCACAAAAAAATACAGTTTTATATCTTTATGTTTGAAGCCTGAAATGTGGCAAAAGGTCGCAAAGTTCAAGGGGGCCGAATACTTTCGCAAGGCACTGTATTTATGACTGATCCATACTGGCTGCTAGCTGGAGGCTAGAGGCCATGAGGACAGTGTCAAGCATCCACAATTCCTTGATGCTTCAGGAGATTTGTGTTCGTTTGTGACGCTAAGGAGGCAACACTAAGCTAAATGGAATCATGGGTAGGGCTGTTGCGGTGACCATATTACCGCCACACCATAGGTCACGAACGCAGTCAAATGCCAGCTTCTCCAAGCTCTGATGCTGCTCATTGCCATTAGTAGCCTACCAAACATACAAACTGCCTGGTACGCAGCACTCTAGTGTCCCTCTAATCACTCTGACATCAATGCAAATGTAATCGAAAATCAAATCAAACACTTCATGAGAGCCCATGAGCTCATGTTGTGCAACATTTCTATAGGCTATTTCTACTATATTTATTTATCAACTTTCCTAATATTAAGAACATTGCTTATCTTTACAACAGGAGTATAACCTACCTGGCAGGCATGAAAATGAATGACGTCCTCCATCCGCTGTTTAAGTGCATAGATGACATGTATTTTTTCCCGCTGCCCCTGTTTTGAGACAGGTGCATGATAATGGTCCATTCTAAATCAAAACGAATTTCACAAATATTATTTTGTATAAATCAAGAATAGTCGGATGAGTGACAATATTAGCCTTACACTTGTGAATGATAGCCTATCACTTGTGAACTATGTATTATCACTTGTGAATGATACCCAGCACAAGAAAAAGCCCCCCCCCCCCTGAATCATAGTCACACACCTCATATAGCCTAAAAAAAAAACTTCTTAAAATGAAGTACATTAATCTACTTTACAAGGGGTTTAGAGCCTAACTGGCATACATCAGCTGTGTCTGAGTTTCAAGTTTGGGGAAGATAATTTCCACCACAAAAATGCGCCTCTATAATAAAGGCATAAATAAATAAAGGCCACAAAAGGGATGCCACCATGAAATCTGCAGCTTTTAAATAAAAAAAAATCAAAACATAGAACATTTGTAGAACAACTGAAGTTACATTAATAACTTGAAATTAAGCATATAGGACTACCTATTTCTTTGTTATCCGCTTAATACAGAATAGCCGCATGTGCTCGCTCCCTTAAATCGTTGGAAGAAAATATTTATATTTTATTTAGCTTTGTTCAATTTCATTCTTCATACTATAAAATAATGCCATGGAATTCTAAGCAAATCTTGCCTGCTAAATGAACTAGTGTAGCCCACAGCCATTTGGCATAGCCAGATCAGGACCTATAGCAAAGACAACACAAAGTATGCTATTCTGTTCTTCCGAAATAGACTACATTTTCTTCATATCATGTTTCTTTAGATCTGTCTAAAATAAAAAAAATATTGTATTTTTCTTGTCTATATTGAATAGATCATTTAAACAATCACAGTGTAGGTTGGAAAAAGTATGTGAACCCCTTGGCTAATGACTTCTCCAAAAGCTAATTGGAGTCAGGAGTCCACTAACCTAGAGTCGAATCAATGAGACGAGATTGGAGATTTTGGTTAAAGCTGCCCTGCCCCATAAAAAACACTCACAAAATTTGAGTTTGCTATTCACAAGAAACATTCCCTGATGTGAACCATGCCTCGAACAAAAGAGATCTCAGAAGACCTGAGATTAAGAATTGTTGCCTTGCATAAAGCTGGAAAGGGTTACAAAAGTATGTCTAAAAGAAAGTCCTAGGAGTGGCCGTCCTGCAAAGATGACTGCAAGAACACAGCGCAGAAAGGTCAATGAGGTTAAGAACAATCCTAGAGTGTCAGCTAAAGACTTACAGAAATCTCTGGAAGATGCTAACATCTCTGTTGATGGGTCTGCAATACGTAAAACACTAAATAAGAATGGTGTTCATGCGAGGACACCATGGAAGAAGCCACTGCTCTCCAAAAAAAACATTGCTGCACATCTGAAGTTTGCAAAAGTGCACCTGCTACTGGCAAAATATTCTGTGGACAGATTAAACTAAAGTTGAGTTATTTGGAAGGAACACACAACACTATGTGTGGAGAAAAAAAGGCACAGCTAACTAACATCAAAACCTCATCCCGACTGTAAACTATGGTGGAGGGAGCATCATGGTTTGAGGCTGCTTTTCTGCCTTAGGGCCTGGACAGCTTGCTATCATCAATGGAAAAATGAAATCAAGTTTATCAAGACATTTTGCAGGAGAATGTAAAGATATCTGTCCGCCAATTGAAGCTCAAGTTAGGTGATGCAACAGGAAAACAACCCAAAATCAACAACAGAATGGCTTGAACAGAAAAACATAGGCCTCCTGTAGGGGCCCAGTCAGTCCTGACCTCAATCCGATTGACATGCTGTGGCATGACCTCAAGAGAGCGGTTCACACCAGACATCCCAAGAATATTGTGGAACTGAAACAGTCCTGTAAAGAGGAATGGTCCCAAATTCCTCCTGACCATTGTGCAGGTCTGATCCGCAACTACAGAAAATGTTTGCTTGAGGTTATTGCTGCCAAAAGAGGGTCAACCTGTAAATAAACTGTAAATAATTGTTTATGTGTTATTAGTTTAAGCAGACTGTTATTGTCTATTGTTGTGACTTAGATGAAGATCAGATCAAATTTCATGACCAATTTATGCAGAAATCCAGGTGATTCTAATGGGTTCACATACTTTTTCTTCCCACTGTATGTGTTGTCATGACTGTCCATAAGAATCCAAATAGGTCAGATCAGGTTTGCAATTAATAACTTAAATCAGACTCCCTCTCACCCCAGAGGGGGAATAAAATAAATAGTGGGGGTTAACAACTCACGCCCTGTTGCAAATCAAGGGAGAAGATTCAGACATGGACTCTCAAGATTCACTAAAGGAATGTCCTTTGTTTCAACAGACTTTTTCCCGCTGAAACTCTAACATGTTCAAAAGCGAATACTGGAACAATATTTCTAACAGAGAATGTGGGGAATGGTCAGAGGCGAGCTAAATACTGTAACTTGGAAAGTATACCCACTACATATATGAAGTTTCCATACTCTGCATTTAAAAAATGATGAAAGTGTTTTTGTTAAGAGAGGGATGTGATTTGAGAAGCTATAAGAGATAATTATTTTACCTAATTTTGCACCGTGAGTAGTTACCGCCCGGAGTGAGGTCAGGAAGCATGCCAGCCTGCCGGAAACGCTCCTTTCCAGCAAACTGTATAAATGATGGGTTAAGAAAAAAACACACCAGGCCAGAAAAACGTGAAGCTACATCTGCATGTTTAAAGCGGTTTCTACAATGAATCTCAACACAAGGTGGAGACGATAAACTCACCTCCCGGGCAATCACTGGTACGGCTGATTAGCTGTCCTAAGTAAAGTATCTTCGAAAGCAAATTTAAGTAGGTCCATCCTATTACTCTGCTCAAGCCATCGATACAGCTGGCAAGTCTATCTTCAAAGAAGCATCTTCAAGAGCGAATGGAAAGAAAATAAAGTTCTGTTCAGGACTACACAACATGTAACCAAGTAACAACTACAAAGAAGGACAACAGTAGAAGACTTGTCGGAACCATTTCGGACAATCAGAGCTTTACAAGCGTGCCACAAAAAGGCCCAATCCCCTTTCCAAGGCTGCCCTGTTCACCGAGAGATCCCCGGTGAACCCAGGCATTTCACGTAAATACATTCATGATTTCTTACTCAAAGCGGGCAGCGGTTTGTGTGCAAAGTATATGGTTACTGTTAGTGGTGCAACGGATCACAAAACTCCCGGTTCGGATCACGGTTTTGAGTCACGGATCGGATTATTTTTAAGGATCAGAAAAAAAAAGGGAGACAAATATAACTTTGCAAAGTAAAAAAAAGAAAGAAAGCAAAGCAGACCTGAGCTTATAACTTCAAATTATAAAAAAAAAAAGATGAGGATGTCTGGGTGAGAGGGTGGACCTCTTTGCAGTCACTATGTCCCCTGCTGCGAACTGAAGTGCCAGGCACAGCCAGGTAGCATCTTGCCATCATGGCAATGTGAGGGTATTTACGCTCATTGCTTTTCCATCATGCCAGTAGATCACCATCCACTGGAATGCTGCTTGCTGCCTTGTAGGATGCCTCCTCTTTGATGGTGTTGGCAAATGTCTTGCCTGTGTCCTTGCTTGCAAAGGTCTCCCCGGGAAAGATATTTTGTGGACGAGATGCCTCTGAGTCTGCTCCCGTCGGCTCTGTGGCTTGACCATGCAGAAAAAAATGGACTTGATCTATTAAACTAACAAATTATTTATTTTAATATTTCATAGAACTATAATTGTGGCAATAACATTTAATAAAAGTCACTATTCAAATAAAAAAATTATGATTCTAATAGCAATAGCATAGACTAAGAACCAGTCCAGTTTTGACTGCAGTATATTTATTAATTTAAGTAATTCACTCTTATTTTATTTGAACCTCTTCAGTGGCCACAATCTCAGTGGTGAGATCACTGTATGTCCTCCGGTGTAGGGCAGGGTCTTGGTGAGACAGGGACTTGAACCTTGGATCCAATGCAGTAGATCTATGAAGGTAGTCTTGGACATTAGGGGGGTATCTAGGATTCAGGTCCTCTCTAATGGCAGCCTTGACATCTCTAGTGATGGTGCTGTCTTCCTCACTTGGGGCCATGGATTGTAGAATCCTTGTTTTCAGAGGTAGGATCATGGACACAGGCGGTGCAGTTTCAGTGCTCAATAGGGTTGTAACCGTTTCGAGGGGTTTGAGCACCTGGAGGACCTCCTCTGCCACTTTCACATCATCAGACAAGGTGACAAAGTCTTTATTTTTTTTCAGCGTCTTGTCTGTCAGTGCAGAGTATACAGCTGCCTGCTGCTCAAGAAAGCGCTCCTACATGTAATAAGTGGAGTTCCATCTTGTTGTGACATTGTGTATGAGCTTGTGGGTCAGTAGTTGTAGAATTTTTTGTTTGGTCTTAAGCACATGAGCGGCTGTTGTGCTTCGGTGGAAAAAGCTATCTGTGGCCCCAGTCCAGCCTCTATCACTGCATTTACTTGGTTCTTGGCATTATCTGTGATGATTTGGATATTGCTATTGGGCCTCTCTAGCTTCCACTCTGCTACTGCTCCTAGCAGTACCTGCAGCAGATTTGTGCCTGTGTGACTCTCATATGGGGGGAGTGCCTGTAGCACCGGCCTTCGCATCTCCATCTCCTCTGAGGTGTAGTGAGCAGTCACAGTCACGTAGCTTTCCGTTGCCCTGGAGGTCCACCCGTCTGTGGTGAGGGCAACAGAGGATGCCTTGGATAATTTGTCGACAATTTCGATATTTTCCTGTTCATAAAAATCTGGCACGATCTTCATACTGAAGTGGGTGCACCAGGGGATTTCGTAGCGTGGCTCAAGCACTTTCACCAAACCCTTTGTTTTCCACATCAGAATATGGCCTCATGTCTACAGCGATAAACATCCCAATAGATTTGGTGATGACTTTAGCCCGGTCTGATTCTGCAGCAAAGGGCTTAAATGCCGCGGTGAGAAGTGGTTGTCTCTTGGCTGAGAAGGCTCCCGTCACTGACACACCAGAGTGATGACGCTTTAAATGTGTGGCCATGCTCCATGTATTTCCATGATCATACGGCTTTCTTGTGGCACAATGCCTACACACCGTAATGTTGTTGTCCACCACCCAACTTCCATCATCATATTTGACAGGGTAGCCAAAATGCTCCCATACATGAGACTTACAGTTGAAGTCGGAAGTTTACATACACTGAGGTTGGAATCATTAAAACTAGTTTTTCAACCACTCCACAAATTTATTGTGAACAAACTATAGTTTTGGCAAGTCGGTTAGGACATCTACTTTGTGCATGACACAAGTAATTTCTCCAACAATTGTTTACAGAGAGATAATTCACTGTATCACAACAATTCCAGTGGGTCAGAAGTTAACATACACTAAGTTGACTGTGCTTTTAAACAGCTTGGAAAATTCCATAAAATGATGTCATTGCTTTAGAAGCTTCTGGCTAATTTACACCATTTGAGTCAATTGGAGGTGTACCTGTGGATAAAATATCAAGGCCTACCTTCAAACTCAGTGCCTCTTTGCATGGGAAAATCAAAAGAAATCAGCCAAGACCTCAGAAAAAAATTGTAGACCTCCACAGGTCTGGTTCATCCTTGGGAGCAATTTATAAACGCCTGAAGGTATCACGTTCATCTGTACAAACAATAGTACGCAAGTATAAACACCATGGGACCACGCAGCCGTCATACGTAAATACGTCTCTCACTGGTGCCGCCTGTTATAGACCCCCCTCAGCTCCCAGCTGTGCCCTGGACACCATATGTGAATTGATAGCCCCTCATGTATCTTCGTTCTGTTAGGTGACCTAAACTGGGATATGCTTAACACCCCGGCAGTCCTAAACTCTAAGCTAGATGCCCTCAATCTCAAATCATCAAGGAACCCACCAGGTACAACCCTAAATCCGTAAACATGGGCACACTCATAGATATTATCCTGACAAACTTGCCCTCCAAATACACCTCTGCTGTTTTCAACCAGGATCTCAGCCATCACTGCCTCGTTGCCTGCATCCGCTATGGGTCCGCGGTCAAACGACCACCCCTCATCACTGTCAAACGCTCCCTAAAACACTTTTGCGAGCAGGCCTTTCTAATCGACCTGGCCCGGGTATCCTGGAAGGATACTGACCTCATCCCGTCAGTCGAGGATGCCTGGTCATTCTTTAAAAGTAATTTCCTCGCCATCTTAAATAAGCATGTCCCTTTCAAAAAATGTAGAACTAAGAACAGATATAGACCTTGGTTCACTACAGACCTGACTGCCCTTGACCAGCACAAAAACATCCCGTGGCAGACTGCAATAGCATCGAATAGTCTCCGCAACTGTTCAGGGAAGTCAGGAACCAATACACGCAGTCAGTCAGGAAAGCAAAGGCTAGCTTTCTCAAACAGAAATGTGCATCCTGTAGCTCTAACTCCAAACAGTTTTGGGACACTGTAAAGTCCATGGAGAACAAGAGCACCTCCTCCCAGCTGCCCACTGCACTGAGGCTAGGTAACACGGTCACCACCAATAAATCTATGATAATCGAACATTTCCATAAGCATTTTTCTACGGCTGGCCATGCTTTCCTTCTGGCTACCCCAACCCCGGGCCAACAGCCGCTCAGGAAGGAGATGCGTTCTGTCTCCTAGAGATTAACGTATTTTGGTGCGAATTGTGCAAATCAATCCCAGAACAACAGCAAAGGACCTTGTGAAGATGCTGGAGGGAACAGGTACAAGAGTATCTATATCCACAGTAAAACGAGTCCTATAACAACATAACCTGAAAGTCCCCTCAGCAAGAAAGAAGCCACTGCTCCAAAACTGGCGGTTTGCAACTGCACATGGGGACAAAGATCGTACTTTTTGGAGAAATGTCCTCTGGTCTGATGAAACAAAAATATAACTGTTTGGCCATAGTGACCATTGTTACGTTTGGAGGAAAAAGGGGAAGGCTTGCAAGCCGAAGGCACGGGAGTGGCAACATCATGTTGTGGGTGTGCTTTGCTGCAGGACGGACTGGTGCACTTCACAAAATAGATGGCTTCATGGAGGGAAAATGACGTGGATATATTGAATCAACATCTCAAGACATCAGTCAGGAAGTTAAAGCTTGGTTGCAATTGGTCTTCCAAATGGACAATGACCCCAAGCATACTTCCAAAGTTGTGGCAAAATGGCTTAAGGACAACAAAGTCAAGGTATTGGAGTGGCCATCACAAAGCCCTGACCTCAATCCTATAGATAATTTGTGGGCACAACTGAAAAAGCGTGTGTGAGCAAGGAGGCCTACAAACCTGACTCAGTTACACCAGCTCTGTCAGGAGGAATGGGCCAAAATGTATCCAACTTATTGTGGGAAGCTTGTGGAAGGCTACCCGAAACGTGTGACCCAAGTTAAACAATTTAAAGGCAAAGCTACCAAATACTAATTGAGTGTATGTAAACTTCTGGCCTACTGGGAATGTGATGAAATAAATCAAATCTGAAATAAATAATTATATCTACTATTACTCTGACATTTCACATTCTTAAAATAAAGTGGTGATCCTAACTGACCTAAGACAGGGAATTTTTACTAGAATTAAATGTCAGGAATTGTGAAAAAGTGAGTTTAAATGTATTTGGCTAAGGTGTATGTAAACTTCCGACTTCAACTGTGAATGAAGCGGGAGGCTTTTCCAGTTCTTCAGCTCCTCCGCTAGACATGGCTGTCACTGCTCTTTTTTCTTCTTTGCTCTTTGCAACGCGAGCGTCCAGGATTGATTCGTTGGGATTCAACATGCCCCGTTCACATGAACAGTACACACAACTGCTTTTAAAAAAAAATCAAATCAACCTTCAGGCTTCAGAGTAAAACACAGCATCTGTCTTGTCTTTATCTTTTCACTGCAACTCTGCAGAGATTTAGGGAATAATTACTTTAAAAAGTAACAGCGGCAGCAAAACAGTTTTTCACACTATGATGGTTAAACTCTGTAATCGATCCGCGGTTCACATGCGTGCCGAACCGTGGGGGGTGATGCGTACGAATCACGGATCAACTACGGTCCGTTACACCACTAGTTACTGTGTAGGTGAGAGTAGTTTCTGTTCTAATGTTAAGTGTCTCTGTCTCTCTCCCGCTCCATCTCTCCTTTAACTAGCAGCCATGTTGTTGTCATTCCGCAGGGACCTGTTTACAGCGTATTAAGTCTCTAGTCAATAACCGGTGCAAAGTGTGTATGTTTACCTTGTGTTCCCATTTAATTAGCTAGTAAATAAATAATTAAACCAATTTGTGTAGTACTGAATCATAAGTAAGGCTCGGGTTTTTGCAGATGCAAGGAGGTTACGACTGTTCACAATGATGATATGATACAAGGTTATAATTAATAAGTAGACTGTTTATAGATGTGATAGGTAAAGACCTTTTAGAGTTAAATTCGGGAGATGGTAACTCTTTCAAGAACTGCTCTCGTGTTGCCCCAGATCCTAATGAGTTAATTGTTACATGATTAATTTAATCTGGTAACGATTAAACATAGTTAGTTCATTAGACAAATAACAGTCTTCTGATTAATGTTAAAGTCAAGTCACGACAGTGTGGAAGCCAGGAGATGCTAACTGTTTTTATGTTAATTAACGGTTAATTACCAACAGTTTATTTGCTTGACAATCATGGCTGACAAAATGCTGTGACCGCCACAGCCCTAATCATGAGACATCTAATGTACAGTAGCCTAGAGTAGATACATGCTGCTTCCCTGGGGCTTTTATAGAAAATGCATCTGTTCATTCCACAGCTCTTCCCACATACAGTAGGCCTTCTATACTGTACAGTATATGCAGAATCACACTTATGTAATATAATAAACTGCTCCTATAATCTCTGAGGCCAGGCGTCTGCAGAGCATGTGCCTTCCCTTCTGCCCAGCCCAGCAGCCAGTGGGCGGAGAGAGGGAGAGAGAGAAAGCGAGAGAGCATTACAGTGCATTACATCAAACTAATCGCTCCCTATTTTGCAGGCTGGAGCCAAGGCAAACACACTACAGCTGGAGCAGAGAGGCAGAGAGACTGGGAGCAGCCAACTGCACAGCCCATCTGCATAGCACTATAGTCCACATATGGTTCACATTTCACACATACTACTGCTTTACTTCCCGGACAGACCAACTCACTCACTCTCTCTCTCTCTCTCTCTCTCTCTCTCTCTCTCTCTCTCTCTCTCTCTCTCTCTCTCTCTCTCTCTCTCTCTCTCTCTCTCTCTCTCTCTCTCTCTCTCTCTCTCTCTCTCTCTCTCTCTCTCTCTCTCTCTCTCTCTCTCTCTCTCTCTCTCTCTCCCCTCCCTCTCTCCCTCCCTCCCTCCCTCCCTCCCTCCCTCCCTCCCTCCCTCCCTCCCTCCCTCTCTCCCTCCCTCCCTCCCTCCCTGTGTTTATCTGTTACTCTCGCAGTCTCTCGCTCATATTTGCTCCGCTACAGGCCTTGGTAGACACTTTTCACAGCAGGAAAAATAAACGGAAGACAATCCATCTTGGTAACAAATTGAGCCCAGTGCAACAAGATGCAGTGAAAAGGACATTTATGTGGCTGGGGAGTGTTGATGTTTTTTTTTAATTATCTTTTTGCTCAGAAAATACCATAAGTTCAGTTCCACGTGGTATGACGATTCAGATACATCTGAAAATGTATTACTGTGTAATCCCATAGCAGAAGTCAATGGAAAAATGGAAAAGTTTTGAATTCATCAGTGACACAATAAGGTAGACTGTGTTAGTGGAAAGACTATGAAGCAAAAAAGCTTCCTCTGCTAAAACGTTTCCCATTTATCTGCTCAGGACAGGATTTGGAACAAAAAGGCAGAACTTGCACATTCCACTCTGTCTGTGGACAAGGGTCACCATACTGACAGAGTAACTTATTGTCTGACCAACTTTGCAGAGCGCTATTACACTAGCTCCTTCTTCTACTCATTTTCACTATGTTTCAAGAAAAGTGTGAACACCACAATCTTATAGGTTCAGTCCACTGTGAGATGAAAAGAACAGAGCTTGAAAGCATGCCAAACCGTCATATGTAACTAATTCAGTGCTGGTGTGGGGCCCTTACCTCGAACAACCCGTACTGAGATACCAAGTGCTGACAAGGTGAAATCCCAGTGCTAACCACTGAGCTTAAGTCTAGGCCTCTCCCCAAACCACAGAACAGTGTACTCATGAAGAGAGCACATACACCTGTCAGCATAGACCTACTTCCACTAGCAGAACAAACCATAGGGGAATACTCCTATTACTTCATTTGCATTTGTGATAATGATACTATGATACTAGGATACTAGGATACTTCTCAGCCTGAAATGGACCCTCTCTTCCTGTTCACGGTGGTCGTACTGCTCTAATTGGAGACTCTTCAAACCTTTAGCCTGCACTGTGATCTATTACTGCTCTTTTGAGTATTGTGTGGATTCAGACTCAAAACAACTCAACACTACTCCTTCCTGTCCTCAAGTGGATCAAGTGCTCCAGTCCAGTCCTCAGTGGAGAGGAGATAGTGGAGATGAGGTCACTACTTGGTGGCCAGCTCCTTAACGAGTCCTTAACGAGAGCTGTCTGAAAGCTGAGAGCCCCGGTCCATTCTTTAGAGATGAGAGAGACTGGCTCTCTTCCCCTGGTTGTCTTGTGAGTGTGTGAGGGAGAAAGTGAATGTGTCCGGGGGCTGATAGGAGGGGAGGAGAGGAAGAAGGCTGAGTCACAGGAGCCGCGACCTCTCAGGAAGAGAGGAAGAGAGCAGTGTGATCTAAGCAGCTCTGCTAGGCCCTGGGCTTTGAGTTATGGGCCCTTGGTGATGCTTCTGCAGCCCAGTGTGCCTTGAAGATATACTAGGAAAACTCTCTCCTCTCTGTCTGGGAATGGCAGGGGACTAGTGCCGGCCAGGTGGATCTGATTCCGAACACAGATTAAATAATCATGTGAAGCTTTTGATTTAGGTAAAAGGATATTGCTGGTGATCCAGAGTTTATCTCTGTGCTCTGCTAGTATAAAGAGCTGTAGGGTTTGACAGTAGACGAGGTGACCATGACTCCATATCATTGCTGACCATCTTCACTGCTTATCATTCTAAACGCTAAATAGTAGTCTAAACAGGACACAGAATACATGCACACACTGTAGGTAAAATTAGGTCAACATGTTGTAAAAACCCACTTTGCTCATGATAACCTTCACTCACAGGGACAGACACACAGATACAGACAGGAATACAAGCCACTGCAGCGGACAGAGAATCCATTTGGACAGAGCCAGAACCACACAGACGAAATGGGCCACTGAACACACTGTATTTCTCCACTAACCACAGGCAGCTGATTGAGAAGCAGGCGAAAACAGAGCCTGCTGTGGAAACAGGGAGAGGCTCTGGAGAGGGACTTTGGTTAAGAGTATGTATTGGCTGCGGAAACATGGTGACAGACGTCACACCAACTGACTTTTTTAAAACTTGTGGCTGAGACAAAAGTAAACACAATACAAGTTAAAAGAACACGGCGACCAGAGATGCTGAAACACATGAGCTTTTTCAACCACTATGAGATCAGATCAGATCCATTGTGGCTCAATGTCACCATAAAAGCATCGTACTTGTCCTTTAAGTTCTCAATGGGTTACGGGTTTCGTGCTGCTTGTTATCGAGGCCCTGTTGCACTTCCTCTGCCACCTTACTACCAGCCTGGTAGATCACCCAGTGAGCTGACAAACAGGGGAGGAAAACAGTTCTGAAAAAACACCTCCGAATGCATTTTCAAACCTGCCGCCCGCCACGTCGGGGACCGATGACGCCAACGCTGGTGCTGCCGTCTGACAGAAAACACTAGGCTGCGTATGGTTTCGTATCAACCTGCTGCTATTAACTTAATGGGGGTAAATCACATTGTTTCTGAGAACTAACAGTTCCCCCATTGCTACTGTGTCTCCACGACTTCTGTGAACACTGACCTCCATTCTGAGACCAGTAATGTCATTAGGGTTTAACTGTAAAGAGGCAAGGCAAATCAACCAACATAGGACCAGGCCGGACGCCTGAATCCCCTCTCTGTTAGTCTGTGAACTTGGCACTGGGCCACGTCTCTGCAAGTGCCCTCAGCATTGGTCAAGGTTGCGATCCATTAAGCGATCCATTAAGGCGGGCCAGGTCAGAGAGTGCAGACAAGGTGGAACGCCTGTCTGTGCAGAGGGGGAAGTATCCTGTAACTCCAAAAGTGAGTGAGCAGCCGCCAGCCAAATCAATGAGGGAAATGTGACATCCTTCTATAAACAGGAATATATTGCACGCTGGTGTAAGATTTATGAGGGGATGTTACTTTAATTACTCGCTCTACAATTTATATGTCCCCAATCACTTTACATAGGCTGTTCTAAAGGGATAGGTGAGCACAGCTGTAAATATAAAGTTGTTTGAGGTTGATTACTGTACAGTGTGTGCTTGAAAATATATACACCTGTCCCTTCAATATAATCAGAGTTGAACCCCTACTTAGAACTATTCAACCAGTAGCAATAGAGACTGGAGCAAGTCTAGATTATCTCTAGCTGTACATTCATAGAATATGGTGAAGGGCATCCGTCCCAGTGGCCTACTGACGCTGCCAGTGCAGAGACAAACCAACCACAGGGTGGTGGCGAATTCTATGGCTGGGTCTGGCTCCTACCACACAGCTGGGCACCATTGGGCATACAGCAGGCAAGCTGGCCATAGCCGTCCTCCCTCCCAAAGGAGGACCAGTCACAATGCCCCAGTCTGTCATTTTGTGACTCTTGTGGGTGAGTGTTCTGTTCTGCCATGCCACTCTACAATTGGGGAGATTGAGACTGGAGAAATGTGAACTGCAGATGGGAGACATTACTCAGTTCACTTAACTATAGTGTTTTTATCCCTCTCTCTATTCCCACAAATGACTCAGGACTGGAAAAATTGATAGATTGCTTGCACACATGGTTATTCCAGACATAAGTGAAAGCTTATAGTGATACAGGTATCCCTCAGTTGCAGCATTCATACAACCATAATTTTGCCTGCACTGGCCTAGAAAGATTGAAAATTGAAATATGACATTAAGCATGCACATGAACTCGAAGAAAAACATGCAAGCTGGAAAAATGAACCCTGAAATCATATATACTGTAACGGTCTCCATTCAGAAGCAATTCCCATAACTTATAACACGGACAGGTTTTGACTCTAGGGTGAACTTTATTTCTCAGAAGCAACCAAATGTGCTTTCCAGGATGTGTCTTACCCCATGTATATAACACATAGTGCCCAGAGCTCAGCCCAGCCGTGCTCAGGGTGAAATATGGTTGTTCCATAGGAACATGCAGATGTGTGCTGAGCAGAGCTGGGCTGAGCTGTCCAGGCTGGGGGAGGGGAGGAGTGGATGGACGTGATTTATTTCCTGTGAGTTCCAGTTAGTTATGGCCTGTGGGAGAGGAGCACTCTCCAGTTTCCATCTGCACTCTCTCGTTTTCTAATTTTGTTTTCATCTCTCTCTCTCGCGCGCAGAAATCAGTTCTGCTCCTGTCGTTTTGATGAATTCTTTAATCTAATATGTGGTGAGTAAAACTATTAACGTGTGTTGACGACTTAAGGGCCATAAGCTGACGATGTACAAACTAAACAAACGCTGTGCGTGGCAAATCAAATCACTAGGATGCATGTACTGTTCCATACGTCAAAGAGGTGAAAATCCCTTGTTTATCATCCGTTGTTGTCCGTTTAAGTTCTAGTTTTTGATGAAACGTTATTTCGAGCGGCTTGATATTACTCAAAGGCTCAAAATATTACCCAAATCCCTCTGTTTTCACCATACTGTTTCATGTTGTCCAGCTTGACCTATTGAGTGTCTGCTTCTCAAAAGGCCTTTGTTCAGCTAATTACACAGGCAGCTGTGCTACTCTCAACCAGGAACTGGGAGTTATTCTACTGCACTAACAAACCAGTAGGAAAGCAAGGGTGTGCTGTGCTGTGCCAGACAGACACATTTCACAGTACAGTATATCCAGCTGTGATGAATATGTTCAGAACAGAGCAGGACTATCTTAGGGACAAGGGCTAAAGTAGAATGTTCATAAAACTGCCTTGGTTTGATGTTTTTTCCCCCTATTGTCTATGCCAAAAGGACTTCAAATGTCCTTCCTTCTTGCAAGCTTTATCCTCTCCCTCGAACAGCTAGAGAGGAACGTTAACATGGAGGCTGAGACCCTCTCTGTAAACCTTCCGTTTTATATCAAACACTTCCAATCTTTCAACTGACAAGGCTAGGATTTCCAACCTTCGCCTCCAAACATCCCCACCTGCTATTTAATGCCGCATTGACAGGATATCAAGGCATGTTGAGCGTGCCATAACCATTACACCATCCTCTACAATTTGTCTGACGCGATCCAGAAACCCAGTGTTATAGTTGAATTTGTTATATTTAAATGTCATGGCACCCCATCCCAACAACATAACATCATCCTTCAAGTATGCCTGGATGGGGAGCGGAGGAATGCTGGTTGGCTGGGCCGGCTGGCTGCTAAAGACAAGTCATTCTCAGGAAGTCATGAACTTTTGTCCCGCGGTTGCTCCCTCTCTGGCTGCACGGGAGGACTTGGGCGACACCAAACAGGAAGCAGCTCCACAAGCTGACGCTATCACTGTTTATACCCCATTCATCACGCACAGAGACCCAACCAAACACCCAGGGCCGGGGCCAAGGAGCCAGACTGAAAGACAGACCCAGAGTCTGGTGGCAGGCAGCCACAGATAGAGAGCCTAACCAGGGCAGCCTGGTTCCCCTCAGGTTGGGTCACGTCACTCACTCTCTCTGCTGTGTCACCTCACAGTCCCAGAGGAGCCTGCCTGGTCTGGGTGGGTGAAGGATGGTGGTCTCACGCCAACTGACGATACCCTCAAAGGGTCATCATCGCATTGACTGAAGTGGAGCAGAGGGGGCTACAGCCACGCAGAATACTTGAAGAAGAAGTTAACATCTAGAATCAGATTGAGGATCAGGTTATCCCAAGTTCAATCTTACTCATTTCGGGGTACTGTAAAAGTTCCCTTAATGGTCGGTTACCTACATTAACCATAGAGAGACAAAACAGACCTCGGATCAGTGAATAAGGGCATATTCAATGCACATCCCAAAGGGGCCCAGTGGTTTGGCAGTCAGTTGGACGATGAATGAGCTGTATGGAGTCCATAGAATACACAGTAATAACTGATTGCATTCTCTGAATAGTCGGATTCAAAAAGAGGGTTCAGCCATGCGATAAAATGTCAATGCTGTGTTAACAATGTAAGCCCATGTACGTATTCAGTGGAAACAAGGGAGAGAAACTACTCTGTCAATCTAGGACGAGGCCAAAGACAGCGCAAATTCAAATCTAATACTACTCCGTTTCAAAACATGTAAAGGGAAACAACTGCTCAAACAGCATATACTTCTGACTAATGTTGCTCCATGTTTGTTGCCTGGCCCAGTAACTGACTGGTGGATCGCTTACCAACTACACAGTCGCTCAGTGTGTGAAATAATAGCACACAGGGGCAAAGTTCTGTCCAGACTATCTACTGAGATATTAGCGTATGAAACATTTCCCCTGTCCGCTCACCACTGACACAGAAACCCTGGGCTCTCTACTGCTGACTGGAAGGAATCTAGAAAGGCAGAGATGGGGTCAGAGTTTGTTAGCTGGAAAAGCTACAGAGGCAAATCCAGCTGCTGCTTTAATAAAAGGTTTAACAATAGTCATGCATACTTCAGTTCAGTGAGGATGGACTTGATGGACCGAAAAGAGCACAGTGATATTTTCCACTGATTTCAAAGCCATATGGGTGGATTTCATCAGACAGAGAATACTGTGACCTGCTACAAAAGCAGCAATATAGAACAACCACTAGCCATATAAACACATTGCAGACTATATAACCATTGTATCATTTGTAACAAAGTACAGTGCCTATTCAGCAGATGTTAATGTAAGTAGCTGATTTTAAAGTAATAACTCGTCTAAGGTTAAGGCAAACTGACTGTGTTGATTTTCTAAAATAACTTTCTCCATATCATATTTACAACATTTTCTTTATCTCTTGTAGCTGACTCTAGCAACCTTGCCAATACGTTACAAGACCTACGAAAATATCATCAGTGATCAGATGCTCTGCAGACCAGTATCAGCAGACCCCATAAAGAACAACAACATTACACTGGCCTGGAGGACTGTGAACTTGGCCTACATTACAGTAAAGGACACAGGAAATGCACTCTGAATTGGCCCTGGTAGATCTATGGGTTTCAGGCCTTTCTACTGGTTAAAAAGTATGTTCCTTGGAGTGATCACCTGCTCCGTTGTACTGAATGGAACGTGTCAGTTCAACGTAGCTCAACTCTACTCCACTTTCTAAGAACAATGATTCTCTTGAGAGGAAAATGTTACAGAGTATTTGCATTATAGAGGTGATGAGTAAGGAGAGACGAGAAGTGAACAAAGTATCTATACTGAGACTATGTGGGCCAGCCAGAATGCACAGAGAAAAATGTCTCACCCATTTCTCCAAAATACCTGATCCCTTTGCTCCCACCCCTCCCTTCCTTTCATCCACTAGACACGACGGAATGAGTTCTATAATCTCATCCCCTCACTCAGTCGCTGATTAATGATGGACACAAATAGAGTAATCTTCCTTATGGATGAAAGACGATGACACAAAAGGTGAACGTGTGAATGTAATTTCATTAAAACAGGAATCTGTGATAAGAACATCCACCCATAACGACAGTAAGGCCTACACCCCATCCATCAGACAGAACGGCACAAACCCAGGAGAACCCCCCCCCCCCCCCCCACAAAATGGCACTGAGTAACGGATGTAATAAGAGAGAGTAAGATTGAGTCCATGGCCGTAGAACTTATTACGTTTCATAAGCTGAAAAAACTATTATCTAAACGTTCAGGATCTAATAAGAAGTCTAATGTATGGTATCAGTTGGATGTGAACATCTGAATGTGGATCTGTCGTCTGTAGTCTGAGGCAAGGCCGTTCATACTGTATGTTATTTTCTTCACTGATGTGTAAAGAAGCACAAGGAGGACACAAGGACGCACTCTTTGAACAAATGGCCAGTCCTGAGAATGTTCTTCAACTCCATCTCTAGATTGCTAAGAGTTAAAAAAAACAGACCAATGCATGGTAATGGCAACCCTATAATGGACAGAGACAGTCTGCTTGCCACCAATGCAATTTAAAGAACAAACAAATGGAGTCAGCCAACTATATTTGGTTCCACTGGTTTGCTCTTGATTTTCCAAACTTGCCTTTGCATCTTTCTAGCCAGTGGTACATAGGCAACCACTGTTGATTGATGCAGTCTATCTTTCAGTTGTTCAAAGCCTCTTCTTATGCAGGAGCCATAACCCAAAGTCATTACCGACAGCCACAATTGTCATGGAAAATAACCTGGCATATGCATTACATCGTGGATGACTTTGAGAGGAATAAACCACTGAGTGGTGTTAGTGTCGCCAGTGAGAGTACACCACAATGTAAATAGCTGATGCTACTAGACCGTGCACGCCAACTGGAGAAGCCTCACTGCTGCCGAGCATGCTGCTGTGGTGCTTAAAACTCATTCTGTGCACAAGACACAGATGTCTGCAACAACAACAAAAAAACTGTCACAAAAAAGTGTAAACAGACAAGAATGGCACAGAAATGGCCAACCCTGCCCGCAATATAACTGTCTCACTATTTTGAAGAGTTCATTTCAACTTGCAACCAATGTTCCCTCTAAGCTGCGCGCTCCCGGGACTGCCCCACAGAAGAAATATCAGCCTGCGCAGAGAAACACGAGATTGAACGTCACTCAACTTGACAGTTTCCCAACTTAGCTATCAACATTATCAACGTTTCCCTTTACTGTGGGAATTGTGATCAAATCAACGCAATATTAGCCGCTTTCAATGCAACATAAAATGTTGATGAAGGCAGAACGCATTGGAGTATGATTTTATTGCATTGACAGGCTATACTCAGCCTGTACTCTACACAGACCGGTACGGCAAAACCAATCAGAGCTGCAGTAGGATAATATGCAAATAGACCATTGCCATATGTGCCATTCACTTTGAACTGGACTGTGTTTACAGAATGAGCGGTCATGAGTAGAAGTACTTGTTTTGAGATGAAAGCGAGAGCTGCATGTAGCCAAGTGTGCACATTTGTTCATATCTTATGCTAGTTAGTGAGATATTAGCCCAGTTATAGATCATTTTGTAGTCAGCAATGGGGGAATGATTGCTTCCTGCAAGAGCAGAAAACATGTACATTTCTACATGTACATTTCTAGACAGCTTTGAAAAGCGAATCAGGTAAACAGCTTTCTTTCTTAAAGGAGCAGTGTTGTATTTTCACATAGGCTTGAATAAGCTAAGAAGCCAATAGGCAGAGGGTAGCATAATTTGTCTGATTCTCTGTCATTTTATTTTGTAAAGTGGTTTCTTGGATGAAACACAACATGTCCAGTCACCTCCTTGTCTGAAGGACAAGTGGATAAACAGGTTCATGTCAAGCCCTGCATGTTTTTTTTTAACTATACTGAACACCACAAATCAAATCCCACACATTGGCTGCTACTGTAGGTTGAATGATAACAGCTATTTCCATGTTCAAATGTTATGGGGTGCATTTTCTCCATTGTTTTTGATGGCAGGCCACTCTGGTAGGCCTACATTACGATCAAATAGCCACAGTAGCCTACTTGACCACTGTCTGAAGCTGTAACTTAAAGCGGGTACAGCATCAGTGTTCATAGTAAAACACATGCTGGAAGTTGCACAGCATTTTCACACTGCTCAAGTTTGCACTCAGCAGACCTGAAATTTGCTCAGTGCCGAACTATGCCACTGATTTGTTTAGCAGTATGCTTGGTGGACTTTCCAGTGGACTTTCCAATCTTTATTGAAACTTTGAATTGACTTTATAAAAAGACAACTAAGCGTTTAGGTTTACAGTGAATTAACTTTCTCTTGCTCAGGCCTACTTATTGCATTTCACTCTATCGATATCCTTATAGATATTCAGTATGTCATTATGCATTAGCTGTAGTAGGTCAAGTGTTATAACAAGAAAGGGTTGTGTAATTACCTTTTGGTCGACTATAGAGCAGACCAGGTCTTTGACAGCAGACAGCGACAGGTCATGGTTCTCCAGGTTCACCATCTCTCTGGTCAGGCCAATCTGGAGGAGGAAGGACACTCCATGGAAGGAGCTGCGGGAGTTAGTGGGGCTGGGAGCGCTGTGAGTGTGACTCCCGTGACTCCCGTTGGACAGGCGGCTGTAGAGGGGTCCCGGGGGGCTCGGCGATGGTGTCAGAGGCACAGCTGGGATTTGTGAGTGGAGGTAGGCTTTAGGAAAGGACGGAGGAGCTGAGCTGCTGCAGGCAGACATTGGGTTTCTTCCAATGGCAGAGATGATGATGCAAAATGTAAAGTATTGTAACCGTCAGTGATGCCTTTTTAAATCAGGCACCACCGAACTACTAAGAACATACACAAGTCTGAAGAAACATTCAATCCTCATTCTAGGAGATATGAAATGCAAGGTCTTCAAAGTATCACGAGCAGTGTTATCCAATAGCAATAGTCAAACGTTCATCCCCACTGACTGTTCAGATGCCTGGCAATCAAATCACGGACAAAGCCTGATGATTCCACTAAATGGCCTCAGCTCTCTCTCTAGGGCAAGAGATGTGTGCAGTTTGCACTGCTGAGATACTGTGGATGCTCCAGTCGTCCGAGATTGATTCCCCAACGCTCACTGCAAGAGGCGGTCACCATTCCAAACTTCATGTTCTTGAATGGTGTCCCCTCACAGTACTAGAGTCACATATCTGCCCTGGCCACAGGAAACCTGTCACAAAACAGATACAGTACATTTAATGGTGGTAGAATAGAATATGTTTAGGTTTGTAGATGTAGTTGATTTGACCAAACTGAAAAAATTCAGCGAAACAAATCATGACCTCAAAGCTGTTTACACTTTCGGAGTAGGCTATGCACTAACAATAAGTGATGCAATTCATGAGGAATAAACATGATCAGGTTTGGATACAATAAACACATCAAATAATTGTAATTGTAAACTTCGATTATATTGTAAGCAAGTACAAACAATGCATCATGTTCAATAACTTAATCTGACAAATTAGAGACATGGTGTAGTTTACCATACATTACGGAATGTTTTCTATTTATCTATTCATCATGCACAACCAACATCTGGAATCAAGGCTTCTCAACATCTGGACCATCCCACTTTCGATTGAATTGCTGGCAGAAGACGACCTCATGTCCACGAATGCCAGCAACACAAGTTAAACAAGACCTGTTTTTGCATAATAAAAGCTTGTTGAAATATTCTTCATTATCCTATGAATTACCCTAAATATTCCAATCGTCCATAAAATAATGTCTAACACATCATTGGCCTACTTACCTCCACTTTCTTCAAAAGAAGTCGTTGGATTCATGGCCAGTGGACAGCAGGAACTTCTCCAAAAACTCCAACAATCGAATCACACAGAAAAAATATTCAAGCTCATTCGCCTTTTCGCTAAATCATACAAATGAGCAACAATGTAACCATATGCATTAGCAGGACTGTCTAAAAGCGTGCCAAGACTCACAACCGAGTTCTCTACTTTTTGAAACTTTCTCTTGTCGTCTATTCGTGGTTGCCAGATTCATGCGCATCTTATTATCCTTCCAGCTGTGACTACTCCCACTGTTTCTGAGAGAAAAGGAGGAGAGAACGGTTCCTGGGGCTTGAAGTTCTATTACCTATTTGGTGCTTTGGGTTTCTATCGGTGAGGATACATATTCAAACTACAATCTCACATGCAATGGCGTCTCGAAAAAGTTATCTTTACATTGCGCATGCCTCTTTCATCTATCTTTCCGTTATTCGGGTTATGCTGGAGAGAAAAAAAACAGTAGTTACCCGACCTCTATTGCTTCAGTTCTGAAAATCAGTTGCCAGCAACGTAGAAAAAATGCCATCATCCTCTATCCCTTGCACTGTTGCGTCTAATCTTTTAGAGAGGGTGGTGGTATACATCAGCATATTATTTCGTATTCAAATATGGAAATGACAACACCGTATGGATGTATAGATGTGTAACTGCTCTGTTCCCAAATAACTCGAAATACATAATTAAGTACTATATTACCCTGTATGCCCTCAACAATACATTGGGGTTATACAAATAGAACAATCTGGAACAGGAACAAGGTTATGACAATGGATTACAATGTTTTGTTTTTTCCTGTACAACATTTCACTTGCCATTTAAAGCACAATCTTGAAAACATGAAACGATTTCTTTCACTTTTCAGTGAGATGTAACTAATTCATCTAAGAATTGTCTGTCAGGGAAGCAATACCCAATGCAACCAGAATACATAAAACAAGTTAAGGCAGAAAAACGGTTGTTATGATTACATGATACACTACTTACAAGGCAGGGCTGGTGGAGGAAGAGGACTGTATGGACATTATATCTGAATGACCGACTGGCGTGAATTTCCTCTTGAAACAGACTGAAATATGGAACCAATGATATCTCACACTCTCAGAAAAACCTACATGATCTTTAAGCTTTCCGTGATGAAACCTCGGTGTAGAACCTGTGACGTTGAGTCAATACTGAGGGAAAGAGGGGTCTATCTTCTGGGCCCAGGCCATCAGTCCCCCACAGATGTTCTTCGCAGTGACACAGTCTACCTCAGAACCTGACATTCTCTCCAAGACCTGAACTGCCTTCTGGGAGTCATTACCCAGCTTACAGATCACATAAACTGCAACAGGGAAAGACAAACGAATCAAAATGAGTAGTAGCAGCTTCCATTTCCTGGCTTCTCACAAGATTACGACGTCTGGCTGGCTATGCGAGACTACGTGAGTTGAATGAATAAAATGTGTAGGGAATATTCTTTGTTTGATGCTTGGCCAGAAGCAGAGCTATTGCATGGTATTTTAATTCAAATTCACTATTAGGTGTGTTATGAACATGATAGGACTTCTTTCACTCTTGAAACTTAAAAGGGTGTCATGTGTACCAGTTCAACTAAACTGTGTCAACTGTTTACATAAAGTGTTTCCCAGAAATTGGCCATTAAAATAGCTCATTAATAGCAAAATATACACAGGTTTGCTGGAAATACACTCTGCTGAAATAAAGACCAAGATGAATATTCAATAAAAAGAGGCCGATGACGGTATATTTTTGTGTTGGAAAAAGGATCACCTAGCAACTCCATCAACTCCCGTCATTGGCTGTCCAAAATAAGCGAACACCCTCGCAGGACAAGGCTACACAGACTTAATTAGCACTCAAATGACTCCTATTTGTTCAGTGAATATGGAGCCACTCCATAAGCCTAGCCATTGAAGAGCCTCCACATGTTGTGACCTGCGGAGCTAGATGGAGACCAGATCAGTCATGGTACCTGGGACCTGGGACCTGGGATGCACTCGACATCTGCTCTTTCACTTGGCCAATTCTCTCCTTCAGCACATGGATGTGTTCATTGTTGCTGTTCTCTAAACAGGAGAGAGGAATGTCTAGCAATGATATAAGGAAATAAACCATTTTACCATTGAATTGAGGACAATTACTTGATTACTAATTTAGATCAGAACAGCTATGAAAGCACAGTGATGACAGATGTAATTAATGGGAAAGAAGTATTAATATCCTCCTAATTAACTCCATATCTTGCTAATTGTATAGAGTTAATGGAGTACAATGCCTGGAGGGCATTCAGCCAGCAGAAGGATACTGAGGGAGGTGGGCAGGTAACATATATCCACCTCCACTAGAGGGCGTACGTTCAGCAGGAGATGAACAGCCGTGTTGTCCACTATAGCTTTATACTCCTGGCAATAGAAAGGAGAAATTCTCATGTTTGTCAATGGTCACCTACAACACTTCACTTTGTTAATGACAATGTCAGGTTTAAAGGTCTGCGACATCAGAATGGAAGTTGCTAGTTCTGTGAGATAACTACATGCATAGTGCAACTGGTTGCCTTTTTTTTGTTGAGTTGGGTGGAGTAAGCTTAACGTTTTGTTACATTATTTCAATTATAGGAAATAAAACTGTTTCCGACTCCAGGCCTTGCACAATCACTATTATAGGCCAATCAATCACAATCTTCATCTACTTTCTCTTAATGGCTAAATGCTTTTGAAAGCTGTAATTTAGTAGAAATCCAAACAACCATTTCTGTCAGCGCCAACAAAAAAAAGAGGTTATTATTTTCCGTAGAATACGTACAATCGCGTTTTAGTAATTTCCCATTTAGGGTTGGGTAAGCATTTAGATTTAATCTGGGTTTATGAATGCCCACGAATCACAGAAAATCAAGTGTAATCATCCGTCCTTGACTTGGACTGAAATAGGTGACGATACTCATTTTGGGTGCTGGTACTGTTTCCATTTAGGTGCAGGAGCTCCACAATACTTTTGAGCTAATATTCTATAAGAGAAACAGGAGCTCAAGCAGTAAAAAAATGTGAGATTTGGCCCAAGTCAAGCATTAGTAATCATGCAGTAATCGTCAAAAAACAGAAAGTCACGGACTATACTCTTCCTGCACGGATACCCTCTGGTCTTTGGAGAGAAGGTTTAGTATTTGACACTGAAAGAAAACCCAGAAAATATTAGGTAAATATATTCAAAGCCATCTCTTAACAACATTTTCCTATAATTAATGGAAAATGAGAATGTTACTTAGCTTTTTTATTCCAGTAAAGTACAGAAAACTCCTTTGACATACAGCATATATATCTGCTATTTATCTGAATTATAGATAATGAGCACATTTTCCTGGCTCTACATTCCATGCGCTATGGTTATTTACTAAGGGGTTTAAAGGTGAGTGATAACACGTTTGCCAATTCAGATGTAATTTAAAATCCCCTTTACTTTAAAATGCTAACCCCTTAACAATGAATATGCAAGACCAATGCTTTGCCCACAGTGCCCTCTTTTCAGTAACCCCTGACCTTATCTGTGGCAGTAGACCCACAGAACTTCCCATAGTCCACTAAGTGTGTGACAGTGGGGGTTCTCTCTCCACACAGCACAGCTGGCCTGCTTGGTCCGCAGCCTGATGAACCGGAACTTGGCATCCTGGGCGTCAAACATCAACAGCTGTTGGCCACAGGAAGCTGTCACACTGAGTCAAGGAAGGGGCTCCTGTCTGACTGACACACATCACTATGATTCACAGCATGACCCACTTCACTGATTTATAATGGTCTTTGTATATTCAGAAACATACCTCAAAAGGTCCAGCAAATCTACAGAATTTCCTCTCTTCTAGTCTAGCTTTATCAGATGGGCATGGTCATGAACACCCCTTCCTTCCCATGCTACACTGACTCATTCAGACCTTCATTCATCCAGTCAGCACCATGACTAAGCATAATGTGACGTTCCATTGTACAGTAGATAAGCTGTAGTGGGGGTGTGGAATGACTCAGGGAGCTTCCACTGGGAAAGACACAGTCCTGTCCTGAGGCGATCTTCAGGACCTCCAACGCTTGGAAGCAGCATCCCATGATCCCTGGTACTGAGACAAAAGAGTGAAACGTCAACAATCAATTCCTTTCTCCATCAAAGGGTGAAGACATGAATCAGAAGAGGACTCACCTACTCCTAGGACCCCTCCGTCAGAGCAGTTGGTCACTTTCTCCGGGAGTGGAGGCTTTGGGTTCAAACACCTGTAGCAGGGGCCTCCACGGTAGTTATACACTGTCAACTACAGACACAGACAACAGGGGTTACTATGCTCAAAGGATGAGTAGCAATAAACATATGTAATTTACTAGTATGCATGCGGGGACTTAAATGTGGAGACTTAAATGTAACTAGATCCTTACCTGGCCCTCCATTCTCAGGGCACTGGCAGATACTAGGCACTTGCCACTGAGGACACAGGCATCATTTATAGCGGGTGGGAACATTGTCTGAACAGTCAGCCACAATATCGTATATGAGGTGGATAATGTCAAGGAGTACAAATGCAGTGATTTTTCTTCTGAAAGTCAGTGTTATGCTAATTGTTTGACTCTTGGATTTGATTACACAGTAAACCTGTGTGACAGATAGTAGAGTCTCTTATTTACTTCCTGTAAGATAATATAAGGCTCAAAGCAGAGAGGGAGGATACTGTTGGATGAGCTGTAAGGTGTTCTCTGGAGAGAGATGGAGGTGGTAGGGAATGCATTCTACAGTGGAGTTCAACCTGTACACACATAAAAAGGACAGACACAAGGCCATTCACATTAAAACCAAATGACGCTCACCCATCCCACCCCTTATATCTAACTAATTTTGGAGCGTAAGAAAGTATTGAACAGAATATTGACTGGCTAATGTTATTTTCCTCTGAATACCTAAAGCCTGAAAGGAGCAATGAACAGTTGAAACAATAACAAAGCATTTTCTCCACCCTTGTTTTGGTAAAAAGCTGAGGGATGGGGCTGGAGAAATGTAACCACTCTTAAATTCATAGACAGAGCTATGTTTTGAGGCTATATAGTGTTTCTTTACGTTTACAAGCTTATATTTTGGGTTCTGATACGGGACAACAGTTGAACTAAGAGGCATTTATACGTTATATTATTTAAGAATCAATGGGTACATATCATTCATTTATAAATCCCAAAATGGATGTAGTAACTGCATATTTTCCCTTCAACATTCAATTGCGTTACCATTCACTCTAACAAAAAAGAGAGGGAACTATAGTTTATCATAAGACTGCTAAACAAGACTGCTAAATAGCTCATGAAATGGCTACCCGGAATACCTGCATTGACCCTTTTTTTGCACAAACTCTCTTGCACTGACTATGCACACACACTGGACTCTACTCAGACATATTTACACTGACACCCAAACACACACCATATACCACACACAATGTGCACACATGCATACTGACACCACACACAACACACACTGCTACCCCACATATACTGCTGCAACAGCTCAGTCTATTATCTATCCTGTTGCCTTGTCACTTTAACCCTGGCTATATGTACATAGCTAACTCAATGACCTAGTACCCCTGCACAACGACTCGGTTCTGGTACTCCCTGTACATAGCCATGTTATTTTTACTCGTTATTGTTATTCACTGTGTATTCATTCCTCCTGTCACTGTTTCTATTTTTTCTTCTCTATCTTTAACTCTGCATTGTTGAAAAAGGATCCGGAAATAAGCATTTCACTGTTAGTCTACACCTGTTGTTTACAAAGCATGTGACAAATACATTTTGATTTGATCTGAGAGCAAGCCGTTGCTGTTTGGGTAAATGGCACCACCTAGTGGCTATAGCTATGACGTATAGTTTATTCACAGTACTGCATCAGCCTGTGCAGGCCCCAGTAGCCTCCTATACCTTCTGACAGCATGGGCAGAACCCACAACCCCAGGTGTTGCAAGCACCATGTTCTACCAACTGAGCCACACGGGATCTACCTACCGATTCCTGCTGCAGCTAGATACTGTGCCAGGGGGCAGCCTAGTCCTCCACACCCTACAACCAGCACTGATGTCTGGGAGAGATTCAGCTGGCCTGCCTGCAGAGTAAAAGATGTGTTCAATAATGTCACACTAAATTAACACCCTTATTTCAGAGATTGGGTGAAAGCTGCCATTGTTACCTTGTACACCCAGCTCTGGCAGCAGAAGCTGTCTGCTGTAGCGCATGATGTCTTCATTGGACAGGGCTGCCTTGGGTTTCAGAGGTGGAGGTGTTGTCACTTTCTCCTGCAGCTGTAGACCTCTCAAACAGGGGCGGAGCCAGAGGGGTGTCTGGGGTGGCACTGGACACCCCTGACATCTGATTGGCCACACCGGGTGGCACCCCAAAATGTAATTTGCTACTAGCAGTTTGATGCTGATTGACATCTCATTTCACCTCTGTTTGCCTTTCCTCAGACCTTTGAGTCAGATTTAGGGGACCTTAAACATGAGGTTCATCAAACCAGGCAGCTTCTTGATAGGGGAGAGAAAAGTGGAAGGGACAGACCCTCTACTCTCCTTGACTTTGTTGTGTTTCTAGAACCTTATAAAAAGAGGCCTTCCATGAGCTATTTAGACTTTGTAAGATTTCTGTTGTTACACCAGTCAGCAGTGTTTCTTGCGAGAGAAGCTTCTCAGCTTTGGAACTGATTAAAACCCACCTTAGGACAATTCAAAAATGTTTCTTTGCTATTAGTTAACATAATATATATGAGCATAAATATGATACTGTAAGTTTGTCGATTTCAAGTCCATTTCTGCTTGATACCTGGTATGTCAAATTGCAGTGTGTTTTTAGGCAAATGTACTTTTTTGTAAATTTATGTAACAAACAAATGCTATCTTATCTCCTTGGTGCTTGAGCTTTATTTTCTGAAAATATGTTGGACGTTCAACACTTATAGACCCAGATTATATACTCATGAAAACAGAGTGACCCAAGTCTCTCCAGTATGTGAGTACTGTGAGTACTGTGAGTGAGTGAGTGAGTGAGTGAGTGAGTGAGTGAGTGAGTGAGAGAGAGAGAGAGAGAGAGAGAGAGAGAGAGAGAGAAAGTGAGCTGCAGTTCCGAGGTAGAGACACTGACTATTCATAGTATTTTAAAGAATTCTAGTGAAGTAACCCTTTTGGACCACACTATCTGCCACATTGAAGAACTCCGGGTTAAGTGAATCATAGGATTCATAGGATTCATTCATGCTCCTTACATGTCAGTTTAGGGTTACACACACATTTTCTGTCATGGTCTATGGACCCCCTGAAGTAGCCTTAGCCACCCCCTGTATAAAACTCTTGATCCGCCACTGCTGTCAAACGGCTCTGATTTCTGTGGAGAAAGAATGGAGAGAGCATGTATGGTGTATTTAGTGGTTCAGAATAAAAGTTGTGGTTATTATAGACAATGTGAAATGTCACTTCATAACCAAATGTTAAATTGACAAGTGCTATAAAGTCAATTGAATTGTAGGCAAACTAGTCTCGCGAGGCTCTCCTTCCAAATCCGGTTTTGTTAACTCTAATCCATAGAGAATGATAGAGGACTCTTCTTTGTATCTATCCTATGTGGCATCTGAATACGGGCAGCGAATTTAAGGCGATCTAGTAGTCAATTTTCTTCTACTACTTCTATGATTTGGAAAACAAACTGACAGTGTGCTTACTGCCACCTGGAGTGTGTTGTTTCAACAGGTATAAAGCCAAGGTTGGCGATTTACTGCTACCCGCAGTAATGGAATGTTTGCGCAAGATCATAATTAATTGGCTGATCCCTCCTGATGACCCATATATAATTATGTGATCCTTCCCACTATGGGGGTGAATGTTAAAACGTTTAAACGAAATTGGGATCCTTAACGTTGAGAAAAATCCCTCACCGGAAAAAAAAGTTTATTTGTTTCCCCCCCCACTTAATTAAAAGCACAGTGCAGTTATCACAAAACATATTATTTTCTGAGTTATGATTGATAGGCTATAGAGGCCTGGGAAAGTTGTGTAATTCAAATAAAACTAGAAAAGACGATGCAAACTTAAGGCTACATTCGTGAATTTGCAAGGCATGTAAAACAATACATTTCGAGATGCAGAATACCAAAACTCTCTCCACCTCGCGCTGGCCTGCATTCTCTGACTCCTTGTTAATGTTGCACCTGTGTGTTCAGTCTTCGGACTGTTGCGTGTAGAATATAATAGCCTATTCATGGAACCGATGTCGCCGGGACACAGAGGCATCTTCGGGTCAGTCTTGCGAGCACGTGTTAGCCTAATCTTCGTTTTTGCCGCATAATATTAAATTACAGTAGGCTACCGGTAGCCTTTATCGATTACGCCTTTCAGACATAATGGAATGTGGCCCCTTGAATGCACCTCGGCTACAGCATGTTTGTTTGTCCGTATTTTAGGATAGGCTGTTTTTAAATGCCGACACAAACCCTTCTCTTGACATATGAACAGGCATTTATTTTACTTTTCCGTAAAGGAATGAAACTTCTGAAGCGGGACTAACATCCACTAGGCGACCAGAACTGTCAATCAAATAATTGTGAGCTGCTGCGCGCAGCCTGCCTTGCTGCCTACGCGCAGAACAATCTCCTAAAAACGTGTACTAAACAAAAATATAAACGTTTCATGTAAAGTGTTGGTCCCATGTTTCATGAGCTGAAATAAAGAGGACTGGCCACCCCACATAGCCTGGTTCCTCTCTAGGTTTCTTCCTAGGTTTTGGCCTTTCTAGGGAGTTTTTCCTAGCCACCGTGCTTCTTCACCTGCATTGCTTGCTGTTTGGGGTTTTAGGCTGGGTTTCTGTACAGCACTTTGAGATATCAGCTGATGTACGAAGGGCTATATAAAATAAATTTGATTGATAAAATATCCCAAAAATGTTTCATAGGCACAAAAATATGATTGCTATCAAATGTAGTGAAACATTTCTTTACATCCTTGTTAGTGAGCATTTATCCTTTGCCAAGATAGTTCATCCACCTGACAGGTGTGGAATATCAAGAAGCTGATTAAATGTTATGATCATTACACAGGTGCACCTTGTGCTGGGATTTATTTTTAAAAGGACACTAAAATGTGCAGTTGTGTCACACAACGCCATAGATGTCTCAAGTTAAGGGAGTGTGCAATTGGTATGCTGACTGTAGAAATGTCCACCAGAACTGTTGCCAGATAATGTTTATTATTTATTAATTTATTATAATGTTTATTATTTCTCTACCATAAGCCGCCTGTAACGTCATTTTAGAGGCCAACTCACCAGACATGTCACCCATTGCGCATGTTTGGGATGCTCTGGATCGACATGATCGACAGCGTGTTCCAGTTCCCGCCAATATCCAGCAACTTCGCACAGCCATTGAAGAGGAGTGGAACAACATTCCACATGCCATAATCAACAGCTTGATCAACTCTATGTGAAGTGGATGACGCGCTGCATGAGGCAAATGGTTGTCACATCAGATACTGACTGGTTTTCAGATACACATACCAAGCTTTTTGTTAAGGTATCTGTGACCAACAGATGCATATTTGTATTCACAGTTATGTGAAATCCATATATTCTTATATGAACTATAACCCAGAAGAAACCTTAAAATTTGTCACGTTCTGACCTTTATTTCCTTTGTTTTGTCTTTATTTAGTATGGTCAGTTTGTGAGTTGGGGTGGGCAGTCTGTGTGTTTTTCTATGTTTTTCCATTTGTATGTTTGGCCTGATATGGTTCTCAATCAGAGGCAGCTGTTTATCGTTGTCCCTGATTGAGAACCATATTTAGGTAGCCTGGGTTTCAATGTTGGTTTGTGGGTGTTTGTTTCCATGTCTGTCACCACACGGGACTGTTTCGGTTTGGTTTTCGTTCATGTTCACATTTATTGTTTTGTAGTTCTTAGTGTTCAGTTTATGTTTTTTATAAACGATATGGAGACTTACCACGCTGCGTTTTGGTCCGATCCCTGCTTCACCTCCTCTTCAGGTGAAGAGGAGGAAATCTGCCGTTACAGAAACACCCACCACAAAAGGACCAAGCGGTGCCATGAAGCCGGCTCTACGAAACTGGTCTCCAGTGCGTCTCCTTGGGCCGGCGTACATGGCACCAGCCTTACGCATGGTGTCCCCAGTTCACCAGCACAGCCCAGTGCAGCCTATTCCACCTCGCCGCACTGGTCGGGCTACGGGGAGCATTCAACCAGGTAAGGTTGGGCAGGCTCGGTGCTCAAGAGCTCCAGTGCGCCTGCACGGTCCGGTCTATCCAGTGCCACCTCCACGCACCAGCCCTCCGGTGGCAGCCTCCCGCACCAGGCTGTCTCTCCGTCTTCTGCCTACAGGGTCTCCCGCCTGTCCAGCGCTGCCAGAGCCTTCCTCCACTCTAGCGCTGCCAGAGTCTCCCGTCTGTCCAGCGCTGCCAGAGTCTCCCGTCTGTCCAGCGCTGCCAGAGTCTCCCGTCTGTCCAGCGCTGCCAGAGTCTCCCTTCTGTCCAGCGCTGCCAGAGCCGCCAGTCTGTCCTGAGCCGCCATAGCCGCCAGTCTGTCCTGAGCCGCCATAGCCGCCAGTCTGTCCTGAGCCGCCAGAGCCGCCAGTCTGTCCTGAGCCGCCAGTCTGTCCTGAGCCGCCAGTCTGTCCTGAGCTGCCAGAGCCGCCAGTCTGTCCTGAGCTGCCAGAGCCGCCAGTCTGTCCTGAGCTGCCAGAGCCGCCAGTCTGTCCTGAGCTGCCAGAGCCGCCAGTCTGTCCTGAGCTGCCAGAGCCGCCAGTCTGTCCTGAGCTGCCAGAGCCGCCAGTCTGTCCTGAGCTGCCAGAGCCGCCAGTCTGTCCTGAGCCATCAGCCAGCCAGGAGCTGCCAGAGCCGCCAGCCAGGAGCTGCCAGTTCGTGAGTTGGGGTGGGCAGTCTGTGTGTTTTTCTATGTTTTTCCATTTCTATGTTTGGCCTGATATGGTTCTCAATCAGAGGCAGCTGTTTATCGTTGTCCCTGATTGAGAACCATATTTAGGTAGCCTGGGTTTCAATGTTGGTTTGCGGGTGTTTGTTTCCGTGTCTGTGTTTGTCACCACACGGGACTGTTTCGGTTTGGTTTTCGTTCATGTTCACATGTATTGTTTTGTAGTTCTTAGTGTTCAGTTTATGTTTTTAATAAACGATATGGACACTTACCACGCTGCGTTTTGGTCCGATCCATGCCTCTTCAGACGAAGAGGAGGAAATCTGCCGTTGCAAAATTGTTGTGTTTATGTTTTGTTCAGTGTACTTTAAAGTTTGTTAAATACTGTGACTTACCAAGACATTTAGTAGAAATAAAACATATCTAGCTACCATACCATAAAAAACAGCACAGCAACACATCAATCAGCGATGTTTATTGTTGTTAGGAAAAAACACTAAATGTTATGCCCTAGCAGAATTCTGTTACTTAAAAAAAAAAAGTTACCAATTGTATCAACATGTTACTGTAGCTGCGGCCTATATCTGTAATGGGTTGCGGTAGACATAACTTCATTGCCCAGCCCTAGCGGTCATACATATGCTATAGGACTATTATTCTGTAATGTAAATTTGTGGAATTTAATGATTTGTTCTTATAATTTTAACAGGAAAAAAAATATTTAAAAAACGGCTGTTTAAACATTACGCAACATTTTCCATTTGTCACATCCTTACTACCCACCCAGTTGACTACTTTAAAATTGAGTAAGTCCTCAAAGGCGCTGCCCATGCTAAGACGATTTTTTTGGCACTAGAGTCCTCTATCTATCTCTATGCTCAAATCCAACCCCACACTGTAACTTTGTCTGCTGATAGCCACAGCAAGCACTTAGGCAACAGCTAACTAGCCTACTGCTATTCAATCAATGTAAAGAGAGACATACCTTTCATAATTGTGCCAATTTATCCTTCAATGCAACGATCTGTTTTTCCATAAATCGTGACTTCAAAACAGGAAACCTCTTCCAAAATAGCTGCAATACGATATAAGACACGTGAGATACAAAACTGCTACACAATTAGCGAAATAATGCCACAATCGTACTGATTGCAACTGTTTTAGTGATTCATGTTTGTTCTCCTTTGTAGAAGTCGGACTCGGCACTTCCTGGTCTACAGAAGAGACCCACGTGAGATGAGACCAAGTGCCAGTTGGGGGTGCTTTCCCAATGACAGTAGTCTATTCCCGCGCCACATCAAATCAAGCGGGAGATCGAGGCACTGCATACGCTGTTGTCGCTGCGCAGTTCAGTTCCCACAGTTTGATTACTTTACTATAGGAAAGTAGGCTAATTGAAATATCTCAAATGTAAATTATGAATTCACTTGGAAAGGCTATGCTTACATTTGAATTTACAATCGTTTACTTGTATTGCTTGATTACCATGCCTCATAAAATGCAGATACATTTATAGATGCAAGCTTTTCTGATCTAATATGTTATTATCAGCTAAATCGAATTGAAGCCTTCACAACAAATCAAACATGAAACCAAAAAGGCAATTTCACATAAATAGACCCTCTGCTCTGTGGCGCCTTGGGATAAAAAAAAAAAAACAGTGACGCCTGTAAAATGCCTCTGGTCCTCCCTCATGTTTTTCACATGATCCGAGATTACACTGAGGAGAAGCTTTGAATGTTCAGTGAGAGAAACCGCCGCGATGACTGAACGTCGCTCCAGTCCGCGTATACATTTATTTTATGTAGTGAGCATTTGTGCAACATTTATCGATAATATCAATGGACAGAGAGCACAGGTCCCATGGACACAAGATAAGGTAGGCTAAAAAATATTACAGTACACGGTTCAATGATTGTGTGCATGTTCTTGTTGCTTTTATCAAAACAAAAAAAGTTATTACTAAATTCCTCCTTTATATTGCATAACATATATGATTGATATAGCCTACATTTATTTAGAATATGTCACAAAGTTGTAATTTTCTAGACAGGTGGAAAAGGCAATGAATGACTAAGGAGAGATGATAGTAGACAGGCAGTCTTTAGAATGTTTGCATTTCAATTTATATATATTTAATAATATTGCAAAGCATTTATTTTCACAGATTTAAATAATATAATCCATTCAAAAATAACAATAAACCACAGTTTGTTTTTTACAACTCTCACCTCAAATGGCATTTAATGCATCCTTAATAGGCCTACACTTCATTTGCAAGAGATGTGTAATTTCTTTGATATAAAGGGTGCTTGGCCATTCAGGTCCCATGTTGTTCATCCTCTCTTCTCTTTGTCTCGTTGCTATAGCAGCACAGTCATCATTGATCCACCAATTGCAGATCTTGATATTTATAGATCTAAAGTGGAGCCCCTTTTAACCCTTTCTCAGATCAATGTGTGAGCCCATTCCCTTAAAGCACATCTCTTGGAAAGAAACATTGCAATACTATATCCCCACAGTGTTGTCTTTAGGTCTCTGTGATCAAACCATGGGGATGGTTGGCAGAGAAATTACAAGAGTAGGTAATTACAGGTAATCCTATAACAAAACATGATTGTGACCAATTGAAATATTATCACCAGGTTCATAACCAGTGTATTACTGTTTTTCATTGGTTAATAGACCATGTGTTAATATGTTATTAGCCCACACTGTTATTACCTTTTGCAATTTAACCTGCTAAATGGAGATAGAAGAAAGACCATGCTCTGTTCATGTTGATGTTGACCTTTCAGTCTGAGCCCCAGAGAACCCAGACATCAGTTTCATAACACAGATCCATCTCCTCAGCCAGATCACCACATGCAAATTATACACTGAAACCATAGAGAGCTGCTGATCTTCAGAGCACAGTTCAGGCTACAGGGGAAGGCTGTTGAAATGGTGGTGTTATTCTCTTACTCACCATCTTTTCTACCACTTACTGTCCTGGCGCTCAGTCCCAGTTACCAGGACAACAGAGGATCACTGCACAAGAGGCAGGTGAACTTTGAGACCAAACAAAAACGATCGGGGCAGGTGGAACGGAATATGATCAATACCTTGTGTCCATGGGTTTCTTCCTAGAATGCTATTAAGGCTTATTTTGTGGACTTGTTTGTTTTTCTCCCTCATCATCAAGCCTACAAAATAATTGTGATATGCTTTGTCTTCCAAGGTATAAAAATCATTCCATCATGTAGCTATGGGAGGCTACCTGTGAGAGGCAGGGGAAATGTATTAGCAAGCACCCTTCATATTTCTGAGCTGCCGGCTAGCATACCTTTCACACAAGCCGCAGCTGTAGTAACCTGCCAGTTTATTTAAAACCTTCAATCATGTTTCCTGGATCTGTGATTGCTTCTCGTCTCCTGAAATGTCTCGCAGCAAAGTTGCTTGAGTTCACTACAGGCAAACACAATCTTGTCAAATCAGTCATGAACAGTCTTGTCAAACCATAAATGTACACAGAGTGTATCATTCCTATATGAAAACAAGAATAAACTAGCTCACTTGCATCACTTTGGATTTTTCAATTGTTGGGTAACCTTGGGGTTTTCAACGATTGGTTAACCTTGTCTAATGATGTAGCTTGGGTACTGTGACAGCAACAAAAAAACAAACAATCTCTGTGCAAATGGACCAATAAAGCAAATATTGTGTTGTATTGTAGCTTGTCTTGGTAGACATCAGCCAGACCGAGAGTTTGAAATCATACAGTAGCCTATGTCCTGAACTCTAGATATTCGACAAAGCTACAGTATATTAAGAAACTGTGATGATCTATGCGTCATGTGTATTTCCTGCCTAGCCTGTTCCTCAATTTGAATGCATCACTAGAGATTTCCCTTTCTCCATTTTAAAGATGTGCAAGTTGCAACTGTAGCACAATGTTCTTTCACAGTGTTTTAAACTGTATATTTCCATTTGCACACTGTAGATATTGGAACAAGGTCGTAGTGATTAGCCATGGTCTTAGTTTCCCTGCATGGCTGTCTTTGTTAATCGCTTTCTGAGAGGTTGAACTAATCTACCTTGGCTGAACTGATTGTTATTAATGAGGAGCATCCTTGGTGCCTCTTTCAATGACAGCCTCTCTGCCAGGGCCTCTGTCTCAACTAAACAGGTGGTAATGAAGAAAAGCCACTTGTTCCTGTCCTCATGGTTGTCAGAGCACCCCTAATCCTGATTATCTTGTGCTTTCTTCTCTCTTCTCCACTTGTCTGTCTAGATCAGCCACAAGCCCAGCACCCTCAGCTCCAGTGACATCACCAGGGTCCTGTCACACACAGACCTGAACCAGATGTGGCAGAGGGACCTCAGGCCTCTGCTAGTGACACGGTACCCCAACTCTGCAGGCAGCCTGGCAGCGCAACAGGTCGGTATCCCCATGGCTGACAGCATGAACAATCGACTGTGTGCGGTCTACTTATGTCATTGGCGTGAGTAGACTCGTCAGTGTATGTAGGAGAGGGGGTTTAGTCACTTCTTTTTAGTCATTTACCAGGATAAACGTTTCCCAATGTGTTCCCCAATGCTTTGTCTATTTAATTGTGCAACATGTCTGTCTCCCACTAGCACATCAAGAGCACTCTGGGTTCTCTGAGGGCAGGCTGGGATGTTAAGGAGGACAAGTTTGAGTCACACACCCCTTACGGTCCCATGACCTTCAACAACATCATCGCTACCCTCAACCCTTCCGCCAAGCGTCATCTGGTGCTGGCGTGCCACTATGACTCCAAGTACTATCCTCCCCAGTGGCATGGGCGTGAGTTCCTGGGTGCCACGGACTCAGCTGTGCCCTGTGCCATGATGTTGGAGCTGGTACGGGCTCTGGACCAGGAGCTGAAGACTCTGAAGGTGGGGAAAGGTTTAGAATTTTCTCATGTGTCCACTTTAGTCTGTACAATAATTTATGTTTGATAAGCAATATTAGAAAAGTTTGTAAAAACCCACTCAAAGTTTTTACACACCTGTAGCCAAGATCAACAAAGAATTGAGAGATGAGAGATGAAAAGAGATGGACATAGCCGTCACAGAGCCTCCTCACGTTGCTGTTTGTGCTGTCCTGCTCCATGGGTCAGCTGACCTCAATCTGAGGGGATGGGTCCTGAGTGACAGGGGCAGCCATAGGGTCAGGCTACGGGACCTGTTTATCTGACACTACAGACAGTGACAAAGGCCACCCTGAATTGACAAACTGAATACCGATTTCTTCATAGCAGTGTTTTGTTTAAACCAATAGGTGGCAGCAAAGCTAAAAGTTCAAACCAGTAGTTCCCCAAGTACTGTTTGCAGTGACTAATAAACAGCTCTTTCACATTCTGGCCACCACCTCTCTTTTTCTCTCTCTCTGTCTCTCTCCCGCTCATCCCCTACCAGGGATCCAATCCCAACCTGTCTCTCCAGCTGTTGTTCTTTGATGGAGAGGAGGCTCTGTTCCAGTGGACCTCTACAGACTCCCTGTACGGCTCCCGCCACCTGGCCCAGACGATGGAGAACACAGCACACCCACCTGGAGCCACAGACACCAACCAACTGCATGGCATTGTATGTCAGGCATTACAGGCATATATTCAAACAACTAAGCACAAATTCAGCCAATTCAGCACATGGGGACCTAATATTCACCCAGTTGCAGTGCCATCTTAAAGCATCTGTCCTTCATATGTTTGATTTATAAACATCTTTCAGCCTTGACAAGCAACCATTAGGGAGGCTTGAGTAGTGGAATATATTTGGACATTTATCATGCCATCTACAATAACATTATGTCAAATAAGTATAAGATGTGTTATTCGGTATTCTTGCCGTATCCTAGCTATGGAGAGCTAGTACTACTGTTGTTTAAACAAGTAGAGCACCTTTCCTGTCAGGGAAGAGATAAAGGAGACTGTTTCAGAGAGGCTCATAGTCCCGCAGTGAGGTATGTGTGTGTTTTAGAGAGGGGGGGGGTAAAGACATAATTTAACTATACAAATATATTACCTTTTAATGTGGCATGAACACAACCAGTCATGATGTATTCCTCTGTCTGTCAAACAAATCACTTCAATAGGTTACCTTCGCACTTTCTTCCAAAATAATTCCATAACAGAGAACATGTTTATCTGACACTACAGACAGTGACACTGAACTCACCAACTTTCCTTAAATTCACAAGTGGCTGAAACAATCTCACCGGAGAAGCATCCAAGCGAGAAAAACAGTTCCCTGAGTCTTACTGTATGTAGCCCATGTATCTGATGCTGTCTGGCCAAAAAGAGTACAACATGCCGGATACATGGGCTACACATACAAATCAAATACACAGACTAGTGGTCGTACACAGATTTGCTGATGTTATCGCAGGTGCAACGAAATGCTTGTGTTTCTAGCTCCAACAATACAGTGATACCTAGCAATACAGTAATACAAAACAATACAGTAATACCTAGCAATACAAAACAATACAGCAATACAAAACTACACAGCAATACAGTAATACCTAGCAATACAGCATTACCTAGCAATACAGCAATACAAAACAATACGGCATTACCTAGCAATACAGCAATAGAAACAATACAGCAATACAAAACAATACAGCAATACCTAGCAATAAAAAAAACATTACAGCAATACAAAACAATACAGCAATACCTATTAATAAAAAATAATACAGCAATACAGCAATACCTAGCAATAAAAACAATACAGCAATACAGTAATACAAAACAATACAGCAATATAGTAATACAAAACAATACAGCAATACAGTAATACAAAACAATACAGTAATACAAAACAATACAGCAATAAACAATACAGCAATACGTAGTAATACAAAACAATACAGCAATACAGCAATACCTAGCAATACAAAACAATACAGAAATACAAAACAATACAGTAATACCTAGCAATACAAAACAATACAGCAATACCTAGCAATAAAAAACAATACAGCAATACAAAACAATACAGTAATACCTAGCAATACAGCAATACCTAGCAATACAAAACAATACAGCAATACCTAGCAATACAAAACAATACAGCAATACAAAACAATACAGCAATACCTAGCAATACAAAACAATACAGCAATACAAAACAGCAATACAAAACAATACAGCAATACCTAGCAATAAAAAAACAATACAGCAATACAATACAGCAATACAAAACAATACAGTAATACCTAGCAATAAAAAACAATACAGCAATACAAAACAATACAGCAATACCTAGCAATAAAAAACGGCAATACCAAACAATACAGCAATACAAAACAATACAGCAATACAAAACCATACAAAACATCAATACAAAACAATACAGCAATACCTAGCAATAAAAAAACAATACAGCAATACAATACAGCAATACAAAACAATACAGTAATACCTAGCAATAAAAAACAATACAGCAATACAAAACAATACAGCAATACCTAGCAATAAAAAACGGCAATACCAAATAATACATTAATACAAAACAATACAGCAATACAAAACAGCAATACAAAACAATACATCAATACAGCAATACCTAGCAATACAAAACAATACATCAATACAGCAATACCTAGCAATAAAAAAACAATACAGCAATACAAAACAATACAAAACAGCAATACAAAACAATACAATACAGCAATACCTAGCAATACAAAACAGCAATACCTAGCAATACAAAACAATACAGCAATACAACAATACAGCAATACAGTAATACCTAGCAATACAAAACCATAGAGCAATACAAAACAATACAGTAATACCTAGCAATACAGCAATACCTAGCAATACAACACAATACAGCAATACAAAACAATACAGCAATACAAAACAATACAGCAATACCTAGCGATACAAAACAATACAGCAATACAAAACAGCAATACCTAGCAATATAGCAATACAAAACAATACAGCAATACCTAGCAATAAAAAAACAATACAGCAATACAAAACAATACATCAATACCTAGCAATACAGCAATACAAAACCATATAGCAATACCTAATAATACAAAACAATACAGTAATACAAAACAATACAGCAATACCTAGCGATACAAAACAATACAGCAATACAAAACAGTAATACAAAACAATACAGTAATACCTAGCAATACAACACAATACACACATAATCCAAAAAGTAAAAAGGAAGAAATTAAGAAATAACAGACTAATACAGAGAGGGGCACTGTTTTCGCTCGCTCGGATGGTTTATCTGAGATTGATGCGTCTTTCTATCGGAGCTCATCTTGGTCAAATAAATTATCAATATTTAATTTGGACAGGCAAGGAGGTATTAGAGGGCCGGCCCCCTAAGCCCACCCATAATACCGGCCCTGGTAGTGTTTCACATGGTGGAAAGCATGATGTCATCCTTCATTTCAAAGCTTCGAGGTAGTGGACTTTTAGGGAGTTATCTCCAGGCTTTGGAGAATTACTTTCCCATGAGACCTGGCTGGTGGACCCTCTCACACACTGACCTGAGGGGATCCTTTATCTTCAATTTCTTCCTCTCCTCACCCTCCTCTTCCCTTCTTTCTCCTCCAGGACCTGTTTTTGCTCTTAGACTTGATTGGAGGCCCCAGCCCACGCTTTGGCAACCAGTTCCCCAACACTGCCCGGTGGCTCACCAGAATGCAGAACATCGGTGAGCACTCCCTCTCTGTTCTCTGTTATTCTATCAGCCTCGCTCGCTCTGGCTGTCTCTCTCTCTCTCATATTAGCTAAGCCCTTTGCACTATGTTGAATGTTCCTTCTCTTTTCAGAGCGTCGTTTGCACAACACGGGCCACCTGAAGGACCATCCAAACGATGTACAGTACTTCTGGCCCGGTATGCCTGTGGGTCCGGTGCAGGATGACCACATGCCATTCCTCAACAGAGGTAAACTTACACACTGGGTCTGACATAAGCTTGGCTGTGTTCTGTAGGGTACTAATGAGCTTTGTATTCTGGTTTCTTCTCAGGTGTGCGTGTCCTCCATCTCATCCCCACCCCATTCCCCTCTGTGTGGCACACGTTTGATGACAACGAGCAGAACCTGGACCGCTCCACCATCGAGAACCTCAACAAGATCCTGCAGGTGTTCGTGCTGGAGTACCTCAACATGACACCTCAAGCCCTGAATCCCCAAAATGCCCCCTAAATGTTAGGGCTTCCCTGGTTCTATTGGGGCCCCTTAACACAGCTCTCTCTTCACACACAAACACACACACACACACACACACAGCCCTATCAATGCTCTGTCCCTAGCCTGCAGACTTCCCTAAAGGATCTTCTGTGTGTCTGCTTCCACAGTGCTCTCTCTATGTCCCTACTTCCCCTTCTCTTTCTGAGGAGCCATGCTTTGTGCTAATGTATGTGCCCCACTAGCCAGGAGGAAGAGAGAGAGATGCAGATAGATTAACAAGATAAACATTGATTACTAGCTCCATACCTTGTGGCTTATGACTTGCTATTGTGTTATTTCTGTTTTAATACTGGTACATTACGGTCTGCCTTCTATCTGATAATCCAAGCTGATAATAGGCAATACAAAGAGGCCTCTACCCCTGCATTCCAGAGGGATGGTGATCATTTCGATATGAATTGGAGGGGGGTTTGGAACAGCTGTGGCAGGAGACAGTGGCTCATGTCGGTGCATTAATGTACAGAGCCTGACGTCATTCCTAGAAGCCTTGTAATTCTATATCACACAAACAACTGATGGGGCCCTCGCTCTCTGTATCTGAACGTACATGGCATTACACTGTCCACTTTATATTAGCATAGAAAAACTTGCTGAGGTCAGGAGATATTATCTATATTTGTATTGTTAATACGTGATCCTTATACCCTACTAGTTCAGATGGAAATTTAAGTTGAAAAGCCTGCTGTGTTTTTATGACAATATTCGCCACATGTTGATGCTGATCTTGGAATAATACACACTGCCAAATTTATTCTACCTTAGAGTCAGAAATAAATGTTGATCCAAAAAATAAGAATAATGCCTCTCCACACGTCCTGTTGACCTTTGAAGATCTTGTTTTTTGCTTTGGTCGTCGCTGCCAGTAGAGAGAAACGAAAGCGGTTGACATTGTTTGTGTGACAGCAGGTCAGAGCAGTGAGCGTACAGTTGAAGTCGGAAGTTTACATACACTTAGGTTGGAGTCATTAAAACTCTTTTCAACCACTCCACAAATGTCTTCTTAACAAACTATAGTTTTGGCAAGTCAGTTAGGACATCTACTTTGTACATGACAAGTAATTTTTCCAACAATTGTTTATAGACAGATTATTTGGTCTGGTTCATCCTTGGGAGCAATTTTGAAACGCCTTCAAGTACCAAGTTCATCTGTACAAACAATAGTGTGCAAGTATAAACACCATGGGACCATGCAGCCGTCATACCTCTCAGGAAGGAGACGCGTTTTGTCTCCTAGAGATCAACGTACTTTGGTGCAAAAAGTGCAAAACAATCCCAGGACAACAGCAAAGGACCTTGTGAAGATGCTGGAGGAAGCAGGTACAAACGTATCTATATCCACAATAAAACGAGTCCTATATCAACAAAATCTGAAAGGCTACTCATCAATGAAGAAGCCACTGCTCCAAAACTGCCATAAAAAAGACAGAATACGGTTTGCAACTGCACATGGGGACAAAGATCGTACTTTTGAAGAAATGTCCTCTGGTCTGATGAAACAAAAATAGAACTGTTTGGCCATAATGACCCATCATTATGTTTGGAGGAAAAAGGGGGAGGCTTGCAAGCCGAAGAACACCATCCCAACAGTGAAGCATGGGGGTGGCAGCATCATATTGTGGGGGTGCTTTGCTGCAGGAGAGACTGGTGCACTTCACAAAATAGATGGCATCATTAGAGAGGAAAATTATGTGGATATATTGAAGCAATATCTCAAGACATCAGTCAAGAAGTTAAAGCTTGGTTGCAAATGGGTCTTCCAAATGAACAATGACCCCAAGCATACTTCCAAAGTTGTGGCAAAATGGCTTAAGGACAACAAAGTCAAGGTATTGGAGTGGCCATCACAAAGCCCTGACCTCATTCCTATAGAAAATATGTGGGAAGAACTGAAAAAGTGTGTGCAAGCAAGGAGGCCTACAAACCTAACTCAGTTACACCAGCTCTGTCAGGAGGAATTGGTCAAAATTCACCCAACTTATTGTGGGAAGCTTGTGGAAGGCTTCCCGAAACGTTTGACCCAAGTTAAACAATTTAAAGGCAATGCTGCCAAATAGTAATTGAGTGTATGTAAACTTCTGACCCACTGGGAATGTGATGAATGAAGTAAAAGCTGAAATAAATCACTCTTTACTATTATTCTGACATTTCACATTCTTAAAATAAAGTGGTTAAATGAAATGTCAGGAATTGTGAAAAACTGAGTTTAAATGTATTTGGCAAAGGTGTATGTAAACTTCCGGCTTCAACTGTAGGTGGCCTGTGCTGTACAGGACGAAGCACACACTCCTATTGAAATCCTGTTCACAAACAGGAAGAGATGACAACTCTTTTTTCTCCTCAGGTCGGTCCAACTCTCAGATTAGTTTTGTGCTCCGTGTGAATCGTGCGTTCCCTCCCCCCCCCTCACGTTCCTCATCCCCACCCTTTCTCCACCTCCTCACCCCATGTCCCCCTTCACCTCCCTCAGCCACTACAATGTAGCCGAGGGGCCTGCTCTCCCCCCAGGCCTCCTCCATACAACAATCCCATAATTCAGTAATCCCACCAGGACCTCTCCTGAATTCTACGCTTCCCAAATCCTCTGGATTTACCACATTCCCTTGGGAAGGAATGTGGAGCTGCAGTAGGCTACAGACTCCCCCTTTCAGTGCATTCAGACATATTTATGATGCCTAGCAACACTAGAGGACATATGCTGTGCCATGGGAGAGATTAAATGGTGTACTAACTGTTAAGACCCCATTTGTCAAACACTCATATCACTATCTGTGGCATGTTGTCATCATAACCTAAATATCATCAAACATAAACTCTACATTCTGAAGTGAAGTATTATCCCCTTCTCTGGATCTTAACATAGTTTTGTTATACAATAGTTTGTGATATTATTTTTTACTTAGCAACATAATACAGTACAAACACTTTCATTTGTGGATGCCTCTCTCACCCCAGACACCTTGAATGAAGAGTTCACCCTTCTTCAACATCTCCTGGCCTTCATCATATTCCTGTGATATTACAGAATTCACTCTCCTTGGCCTCCCTTGGAGATTCGTGCCTGTGTTCTCTCACACACTAATTGTTCTCATCATGTCTCAGCAAGTTATACTCCACAACACCCCCACAATGGCTTTGTTTACCATGGGTGTGGGATGTCCACAAATATAACTGGCATGCCGTGATGTGAGTGATTGCTCCCTTGATCCACCTACTCATCACAGCCCAACTTAGCCTTGTTATTGTAAATGAATTATTCCTGTTTGAGGTGGGTGGGTGGGTGGTGGGGTTATTCAAAGGGATCCGTATATCAGGATTCTTTCTCTGGTCCCTATTTTTTCATATTTTCTTTGTATTTGTCCCCTCCCCCTCACTTGTTAGTGTCCTGATCAAACAGAGAACTCCCTGCCAGGCAAGTTTACAGGTAGTTATAGTCAAACAGGTCAAATCACCAGACTAGGTCTGGGTAACCTCTCAAATTCCTCCAAAATCCTGTCTCATGCATTTTGTATCTCCTAGTCATAAACAAACCCTTTCATGGTATGTTGTGCAGGTGGTCAGAATAGTGTGTTTAAATATGTGATCCAAACCTTTATTTATTTTCTATTTTATTTAACTAGGCAAGTCAGTTAAGAACAAATTCTTATTTACAATGACGGCCTTTCCCGGCCAAATCCTAACCTGGACGAAACTGGACCAATTGTGCACTGCCCTATGGGACTCCCAATCACGGCAGGTTGTGATACAGCTTGGAATCAAACCGGGGTCTGTAGTGACGCCTCTAGCACTGAGATGCAGTGTCTTAGACCGCTGCATCACCCGGGAGCCTCCATCTTTCATTCCCTCTAACTTGAGGGAAGAGCATTGACACGCACCCTTGCTTCTCTAGTCCCTGTTGTTCAGTTTAGCAGGCATAATGAGCAGCATGTTCAAACAGGAAGGAGGAGAAAAAGCAGAATAGTACAGTAGAATAGTATTGTGGTTTTTAGTATTTTATTGCCCGGCAGCAAAGTGATATGTGCTCAGGTGTAATTTAAGCTGATGATTAAAGTGTAGCTTGTACCTTCCAGCTGTGCAGAGGAGAGGGTTGGTAGGAGACTCTCCCAAGATGTGTTTTAGAGAGAGGGAGGGGGTTAAGGAAAATATATTGGGTTTGTATGAGAAACCATCTGTTGCTTAGGCCTTATTGCTATTGGTTACTCACTATGGCTACCTGTGGGAACAAAGACCATTACAACATATACCCCCCTCATTCTGCTGTTTACTGAAAACACAGATACCACCCCATACTTTATGAATTACTGAATGGTACGACATTTTCACCCCTATGGCAAATAGAGTGACATGAAGTTCTGGCATTTCACAAAACAGGTCAAAAACGGTCAGGAAATACACAATATAATACAGTTGTACAAACTGTCACACCAAGCATAGTTTAACCTAACCTTGTCAGCTTTGGGTCTTCACTCTGAACCTGAAATATACTGAACAAAAATATAAACGCAACACGTAAAGTTTTGGTTTCATGTGCTGAAATAAAAGCACATTAAAAAAAAGAAAATACCATCAAATTTATCAAAAATACAGTGTAGACATTGCTAATGTTGTAAATGACTATTGTAGCTGGAAACGGCTGATTCCCAATGGAATATCTACATAGGCGTAGAGGCCCATTATCAGCAACCATCACTCCTGTGTTCCAATGGCACATTGTGTTATCGAATCCAAGTTTATCATTTTAAAAGGCATTAGAAAACCCTTTTGCAATTATGTTAGCACAGCTAAAAACTGTTGTTCTGATTAAAGAAGCAATGAAACTGTCCTTCTTTAGACTAGTTGTGTATCAGGAGCAATAGCATTTGTGGGTTCGATTACAGACTCAAAATGGCCAGAAACAAAGACCTTTCTTCTGAAACTCATCAGTCTAATCTATGTTCTGAGAAATGAAGGCTATTCCATGCGAGAAATTGCCAAGAAACTGAAGATCTCGTACAACGCTGTGTTCTACTCCCTTCACAGAACAGCGCAAACTGTCTCTAACCAGAATAGAAAGAGGAGTGGGAGGCCCGGGTGCACAACTGGACAAGTACATTAGACTGTATAGTTTGAGAAACAGACGCCTCACAAATCCTCAACTGGCAGCTTCATTAAATAGTACCCGCAAAACACCAGTCTCAACATCAACAGTGACGAGGCGACTCTGTGATGCTGGCCTTCTAGGCAGAGTTCCTCTATCCAGTGTCTGTGTTCTTTTGCCCATCTTAATCTTTTATTGGCCAGTCTGAGATATGGCTTTTTCTTTGCAACTCTGCCTAGAAGGCCAGCATCCCGGGGTCGCCTCTTCACTGTTGACGATGAGACTGGTGTTTTGCGGATACTATTTAATGAAGCTGCTGTAACAGTAACTTTAGACCGTCCCCTCGCCCATACCCGGGCGCGAACCAGGGACCCTCTGCACACATCAACAACAGTCACCCACGAAGCCATCGCTCCACAAAAGCCTACAAGTTATGCTTTGCTTATTATAACAATGAGGACTTCTTGTCACATTGGAAAGCTCCTTTTATAATAGCAAAGTTGTGATTGGATCTGGGATGTTTGTGATTGGATCTGTGGCAGTTTCAAAACTGCAGAGCAAGGGGAACTACTACTTCAAGGTCTCAGCGAGATTGAAACGCTATTTAGCGCGCACCGCGAACTAAGCTAGCCGTTTCACATCCGTTACACTGCCACAGATCCAATCACAAACATCCCAGATCCAATCACAACTTTGCTATTATAAAAGGAGCTTTCCAATGTGACAAGAAGTCCTCATTGTTATAATAAGCAAAGCATAACTTGTAGTAGGACAATTCAGAAGTGAGTGGCTTATAATTGCCTGCAGAGTAATAGCTCACCAACAGAGCGCAGCCGTGAGTTGTAACCAATGATAGGCCTGATAAGAATTAATCGGATCAAAGTGTAGGCACAACCGGGAGTATAATGTTTTCAGGGATACAGCTAATTCAATCTAGCTTCATTTTCCACTGAAAACCGGATGTGGGAACTCCACTCAGGCATTTTCTTTTAGCCTGCTAGTTAGGTTAAAGTGTAGGCTACGAAGGCTGTGTTTACACAGGCAACCTAACACTGATATTTTGTCCCACTAATTGGTCTTTTGACCAATCACATCAGATATTTTCACAACAGATCTTTATCAGAGTTGATCTGATTGGTCAAAAGACCAATTAGTGAAGAAAATATCAGAATTGGAACGCACCCGAAAAGTTGTGGTGTGATGAAACAGTCTATAATATTTATCTTGTTAAAAAAAGAACATAGACTACATCACTCATAATATATGAATCTGCAGAGACAGAAACACACGGTAAACAAAATTCAAGAATGTTATTATTTTCAAACTTTTGTGAATGCAACACTTTATTATAGCATAGGCCTGCTACTGTCTGTGGGCTTGGCAGCCGAAAGAGCAGGCAGCTGCCGACTACAAATCACCTTGCACCAAAAATAACTACTCATTATTATTTGTAAATCAATCAATCAGTCATCAATTTCCCACAATCCCTTATAGATTTGATATCTATGTCTCAGACATGGCCCTTGCCAACATTATTCAATAATGTACAACCGCAGCCCGCAATTCGGGGGCGTTCCTGCATGTTGGAATAACCCCCCTCTCCTCGAGCACCCCATTGGTTCCTGCATGAACATCCACCCCCCCACGAAGCATGACATATTCATGCCTGTGTGGCACCTTTGAATGTGGGTCAAAATAAATAATAGTATTTTCTGAGTTTTCTTTCACCCCTCTCCACCGGAGGCCTCTTGCTAGCTAACGGGAGCAACATCGGTAGACAGTGTCCTTCGCTCCTGCCTGCCGAACAACTGCCCTCACCATCGTTAATAGAATTGTGGGAAAACAGTGCCCGACAGGGAGGAGTGAAGGACACTGTTTACCGGGCGTGAAATAGCTAGCTAGTTAGCGGTGGTGCGCGCTAAATAGCGTTTCAATCGGTGTAGTAGTAGTTCCCCTTGCTCTGCAAGGGCCGCGGCTTTTGTGGAGCGATGGGTAACGATGCTTCGTGGGTGACTGTTGATGTGTGCAGCGGGTCCCTAGTTCGCGCCCGGGTATGGGCGAGGGGACGGTCTAAAGTTATACTGCACAGCAGACGGGAGGCTATGGCGACACACTGCTTGCTAGTGAGCGACACAGTGTTGCTCCAGCCAGCTGGCAGGGGCAAATGAGACATTGGTACATTAACGCCACCAACTATTCTGGAGCACCCACGCCTCCCACCTGTCTTAACTTAAAAATTTACCATGTAAGTGTAAAGATATGCAGGAACGCCCAGAAATATGGTCCGCAATTGTACCCGTCGCACATTATTTGTGGTGGTGTTGATTGCTCCGCCCCGTTGGGTAGTTTTAGCTGAGCAGAAACTGTGCAACTTGATCTCAAGCCTAGTGAAGAACCATGGGGGGGTTCACTCCTGCCTCTAGCCATGCGTGTGAAAGAGTTCCCAGTCACTGAGTGCGCCGAGGATACGAGCTAGAGAGAAGAGGATCACAGAGAGACAGCTGCTATACAGAGAAGATCAAGAAGAAATGGGAGTTTGATAATAAATTAATAAAGTGACAATCGTAGGCTACCGAAAGTGTTTTGTATGGTCGTTTTCTAATTATTGTTTAAGTTCGTTTGAGATGCAAGCAATGGATCCAATAACGAAGTGGACACCAAAGCAAGTTGTCGACTGGATGAAAGGTATGGATTACTTTCACAATAATTGCCCATGTTAACCCCTATATGAAACTTGAAACCAGCACCCAATACCGCATATTCGCCATTCCCTGCAAAGCGCTTTTTGTTATTTCAAGTTTCGTTAACCACTATGTGCAGCCGCAAACTGTCGTCCATGACAACTTGTTGCACATAGAACAAAGGTAAACATATGCATATTCTATTTAGATATTATTATATACACATAGTAAATGACTAATGTTTTGAAGTTTGATTCAAAATATAATATAAGTAACAGCTGTGTTATCTTTGACAGACACTCAAAATGATTGCGACAAGTGGAACAACGTTTCCAGCCAGATTGCAACATTGTTTGAGAAGGGCGCAGTATTGCCACTTGCACTGTTCTTTGAGAAGTCGACTTCAGACCGCGATACATTTTGGCATCTGACTGTTAGAGTAATAACCAAAAACAGTGCAGTCATATGTAGGTTCACAACTTAGCAAGCACAATGTGTTACAATAGTTATTTTGTACTATAGGCATAATTGAGTTGAATATGAGTCTTAATGAAGTATAATTGTCCCAGTCAGCTAGTTATGACAAAATGCTTGAAACACTGGACTCAACTCAAAACTGTGATATTTGGGTCAAACAAACACAGCTAGCAAAATGTTGTATTGGAACACCTAGCTCTCAAACTTTAATCCATATTTAGTTTTCAGCCCTTACATTCACCAACTGTGGGCTCCATGTGAACTAATGTTACAATTCAGACACAGTGTATTTACGTTTAGAAACGTCAGTAATCATCGCTTTCAAACCGGTTTTCGAAACATGCTGATATGCCTCTCATATCAGCAAGAAGTAATCTTTCAAATAAAAAAGATACACTTACTGTAGCAATTTTGCACAGATCCACAAGCTGTGTGTGCCTCCAGTTGTCAAACTACACTTCCTCCCAAGTTAGGCTTACACACAGGTGTTCGGTGCAAACTAGATAGCTAATTACCACCGGTTGCATCCTACGTCTTACCATGAACAAGGGATGTAAACATGCAGATAAGGCTACGAGGGAACACTGACCCTAATAAAGGTGTGTAGTAGTTTAACCTTTTGTTTTTTTGCTGATATGAAAGATAAGTTCCTTGTGTTTCCAAAACCATGCCTCAAGCAATGCGTTTTAACGTTCAGAGGATCACCAAGATCTTATGAAAACCCCCCTGACCAGAAGATACTATCGTCAATAGGTGCTCATGAAGTTATCATATATAAATGTGGTATGGAACACCCAGCAGGTTCTTGCTCTGAGACTTCAATCTGGAATGCTGGTTATGGAAATGTATGACATCGCCAAGGGACTATTTTCTTTGAACTACCGGAGTCCTTTCACAAGGTTGGCATGTAAAGTGACTGTCTGCTACTGGTATATGAAGTATCAACAGTCCCCTATACACAGCTACACTCCACCTTTGCTTCAAGAGATGTCATGGGAACTATATGAAACATTTTAGGTGGATAGAAGTGCCTCTTGTGCTCGCCCTTATCAAAATCTGAAGGCTCAAAAGGTGTTTCAACTTTCAATTACAATATGTCAGCATGACCCAAGGCCATCTGCCAGTGAATTATCTCAACCTGGTCTCAGAGCATTTCATATTATTCTCTACTTAAATCCGAAACACTCCATTTAGTTTCATATGTTATGTTTCGTATGGTATCTAATTAATTTGTGGATGTCCATCACCCATTTCGTATGATATGGTACGAATTTGCAAAACGTATGATATGTTACGAATTATAGCTAGGTGGCTAACGTTAGCTGGTTCGTTAACATTAGCTTGGAGTTAGGGGGAAGGGTTTGCTAACTTGAAAAGTTGCTCAAATGCAATAGTTGTCCATGATGAGATTTGAACTCGTAACCTTTGGGTTGCTTGATGTTCGGGTTATACACCCGACCAACCACCCTCCCTTTCCTTTTTGCCTTAAGTAACAATACCAAACGTAACATGTCATACTAAATGGTGTGTCTCAGAGATACGTACAGAATAAGACCAGGTTGAGTATCTGTATGTCAAGAGAAAAGTCAGATCTGAAATGGTTTGATATATCCTAGGGTCTTGATTTTTTTCAGAGTAATGTTATTTGATAGTTTCTACTTCTTTCACTGCCCTGAACTGAAAATCCACAGCCGCCCGCTCTTATGTAGTTGCTGAATGAAGCAAACCTGGTGTGTAGGCAACCTACTCTTCCTGTTCAGTGTGTAGATGTGCTAAAGGGATTGTGGGGGGTTACTCTGTGCGCCCAATGAATAGAGCCAGTTCAGTGGATGGAGGGTGGATTAGCTCCGTACACAGCCAGAGAGAAGAACGAGCAGGTCCTGTCTGACTCAGCAGTTATCCACTGGAGGGTCTTACCACTGGATTTTTAGAGGGCTCTGTTCAGTGGACAGCCAATGAACAGCCGCTGTGCCTAAAATGACAACGGGCCATTTGTGCCTAACATGCGGTTTGAACTCAACAAACACCAGTGATGCCTGTGCTAATTGCCCTAAGGTTGTTTTCTTCAGAGGGATCATGGTTGCTTCAGTGTGTTTTTGGTCAACAGACGTTTGTTGACTTGATTGTTGGAAGCTTATTAGTTGTGGTCCGTGAATGTATATTGTGACTGAAAGGCTAGTTAAATCTCTCCATTTAACATTGTGTTTGACTGGATGTCCTGTGGCACCATTCTCACCAGGTCGTCAAGTGATCATTAAAAGGATTACATTTATTTTTATCGTCAATAGCACACAAGGTCCAACTGAAACTTGACTTCCTCTTTTAACTGTCTCGTAATAAAGCAACACCTCACAACGCCTTTCCCCAATGTGACCTACTTGTTGTGTGTATGTACTGACATGTATGTTTAACTGACAGATGGAAACACACGCACACTACATGGTAATGCATGTCAACTTTTTTTCGTTGTCAGACCCCAGTAAGACTAGCTGTCGCCATTGGCGCCGGCTAATGGGGGTCTTAACTAAATCAAACCCCTCTGAATTGGAGAGGTGTGGGGGCTGCCACATTGGGTTCCCAGGGAGCTGCTGTTGTGGATGTTTAAATGCCTTGCTTATGACAGATTTTTCAACTTGTCAGCTCAGGGATTCAAACTGGCAACCTTTCGGTTATTGGCCCAATGCTCTAACCACTAGGCTACCTGCCACCACTCACCTTACTACCTTATGCACTAATATAGTGAAATTCACTTAATAAAGTTTGAATTCAAATTCAAATGTTCCTTTGCAATAGGTACTAACAAACAAAAGCACACCACACCGGGTTTAGAAGTTGATGGCAGACTCCAGTCATTTTCCAAATATTGTCTTGAAACGATTACGAATGCCCAGACTGAGGTGAGCTAATGATATTCTGAGAATGTTTAGTTCAAAATTCAGCTGAGTAGTTTCACACTTTCAACTCAATACATTTTTTTTCACCCTACCTCCTACTTACATGGGGAATTGTGTCAAGTTTGTTCAGGCATTCTGAATATGTAAATTTACACATACTGTTCAAGTTGGTGAGTAAGAAGAGGCAATCATAGTTTGTGTGGCAAAACTCACATTGCTGTCTGCTGACTGTAGTTTTAAGATAAATATCAGCAGTATATTGTTACAGTAACGATATGTTCCAAGGTCTTCATAATTTGACAACGAAATACTCCAATCGCAACTCCTCTTGCATGCAGACTGTTGTAATTGGTGTGAGAAATGTAGCGACAGGTTTATTTTTAAGCAATGGGCCACGATTAGCAAGTGGTTGATCTAGTGGCCTACATCTGTCCCAATGAGGTAACAGGATGGAAATGTCAAAAGTAAAGCGTGTGCATTGGCATGCCAAATCCGGTGATTAGCATGTGTGTACTGGATTGTGCATGCAGTATGAGTGTACAACCATAGCCGCAATAAGATGTTTAGGGGTGGGGGGTGCTGCAATACCTTTTTCGAGGCTATGTATGCAGTGCACTCATGCCCAGTGCCGTTGCTTATGGAGCATGTCCGAGGCCTTCTCATGATCCTTATCAGGCAATAATCGTGTCGCCGCGTAGTGTTGACCCTTATTAAGCCATGCGTCTCTCTACTACACATGAGAATGCACTTCTCTCTCCTCCCGTACGCTGGTACATGTTTGAACAGTCCTCACAATGAAGGCTTTATTAATCCCCTATGTTAACCTGCATCGACTGTGTACACAGCCAGCAGAGAGGCAGGTGTTCATGTCACCTGAACTGGTCTTAGCGCCACGGAACTCCCCTCCACCCTACTAGTGTCCCGTTCATAGAATGAAAGAGGCAGGTTTTTCCATGGAAATCATTCAGATACAACCATGTCCTTTGTCACTAACCAATTTCCAGTCATCCTGTCACTCTCTCTTTAGAGCAGCATTATTGATCTAGAGAGATCTGTGGGACTTCCTAGTGGGAAGGGTTTTAGACCTCTGGGAAGCTGTGTAAAGAGGATTTTCACCGGGGGACAGGGATTTGAAAGTGATGACGATGGTTGCGCCCTGCCTGTCCTGTTTCTCACAGGCCCATGTGTTTAACCTGGCCGGTAAGAGCTCACCATATGGGGACGACTTAATACATCGTTAATATTTCTCCTTTGTCCTAGTTGTGTGCAACAGTGTTGGATTGGGTGAGTTGGTGGTTAGGCCAAGGATTGAATCATTTATTAGAATGTGCACAATATTTTCTGAGGTTGAATAAAGGTTGTAAACTGTAAACCAGAATCCGTTGACATTTGCATGATCCACCAACATTCATTTTATGATGCTCTGGAAACTGGGCAGCGGCAGTTTGCGTTTCATGTGCATCGCAAATCTCCCAGATCATCTGAGTTTAGCGGTGCTGCTAGAGGTTTGGCCCCAGTCTGCCCTAAGAGTATTGGCCTCAAACACACACAGAGCTTAACACTTGGGGACTGAAAAGAACTGCAACCTGAGGTGGCACTGCACAGGGCACACACGGGTCACTGCAGCATAGTGGTTGACTGCCCGTGCAGAGAGTTGTTTGTGTGTGCGCTTGAGAGCGAAAGATGGTGTACCTCAACTTCGGAATCATCTGAGGGATATTTCTAGACTTAACATAGTGTTGTAAACAACTGAAATGGTTGGTATTTAATTTTGACCTCACAATAGAATGTCTGTTAATTGTGTTTTGTGTTATGCACAGTGACAACAAATAAGCCATCAGTGACAAATAGGCCTGTTCGATAAGGGCAGGAAGTGCAAACTACAGTGGTGTTGCTGGTAATACCAAAGCATTATGGAGTCAGCTATGCTATAACAGTCACTGGATATGACAGGAATGTGTTGGGCTGGCTTTCTGCTACTGAACCAAACTACTGCCTCAGTGAATCAGCAGTGAAAACACGCATGAATGTCCTTCTATGCACTTGCCCCACCAGTTGCTTCTAGAGGATTTACATGCCTGAGCCAGAATGACTGCTCAGCCTCTCTCGGTAAAGAACACACTGCATATACACATACAAGTCCAAGTCCTCTCACTCCCCCTCACACTGTTATTGTTCGCTCATTTATCCTAAGCGCTCTCATGCTACAACTAAATTAACATATGTTGTATACTGGGAATTGAGCAATATTTTGTGGCTCTCAAGTATGCCTAGATGGTCATATATACTGTATGATATGTGAGACCGCATGTTGAGAACATGTCTAGGCAAGTCTACATTCTACCAACCACAGGCTGTCCCAAGAGATTGCATTCCTCATGTTGGCTATCCCCACCGCTGACATTAACACATGTAATGTCTAGGGTTGCATATTTTGGGGAATATTCAGAGGTGGAAACTTTCCATGGGAATTCATGAAGATATATGCAAATTAATATTCATTCCATTTAAATGTAGATGTTTATTTTCATTGGATATATTTACCATATCATATGGAGACAGAAATATAAACATTTTACCTTTATCATCAGTAGACATAATTGCAAATGATTAAATCCTTCCAATATAATTTTTTGTTATGAATTTAACTTTAAATGAGTTGACTCATCACATGGGATGATTTCACTGAACAACAACAAAAGGGAATATTGAATGATCCCCAATGCGCTTTGAGGCGGCTGATGTTGGTGGGATTTGGATGATTGAGGCAACAGGGGAAAGCGCCTCAGATCCACAAAGTCCCTTCCACCAGGTGGCTGATGCAATAAGGCAGTGGTGACAACATCTCCATCCCAAAGCCCTTGCTTGGAAGTGTACTTCGCCAGACTGCCAAGAACCTTGCCCTCATCCAGGCCAAGGTGGCGAGACACACTAGTGATGACACCATAGGCCTAGTTGATCTCTGCACCAGACCGGATGCTCTTGCCAGCATAATTGGGGTCCAACATGTACGCTGCGGCGTGTATGTGCTTCATGCAGGAGTCTTCACGCTTTTAGATGCATTTCAGAATTGCAGTTTCCTCTGCTTGGAGCAACAGTGAAGTGGGCAGGGCAGTACGGATTTAATATCTTACATCTGCAAGCAGAGTCTGAACATCAGACAGGATGGCATTGTCTCCCTCAATCTGTGCAATATCTACTGCTATAGGTTTCAGGAGTTTCAGGCTGCTTACCACTCTCGCCCAAAATACATCATCCAGGAGGATCCTCTTGATGGGGCTGTCCATATTGGCAGACTGTGATATGGCCATTTCTTGGAAAGACACCTTCCCCACCAGGAGACTGTCAAACAGGATGACAACACCACCCCAACAGGTGTTGCTGGGCAGCTTCAATGTGGTGCTCTTATTCTTATCACTTTGCTTGGTGATGTAGATTGCTGCTATAACTTGATGATCATTCACATACCTAACCGTTTCCTTGGCTCTCTTGCAGAGTGTATCCATTGTTTTCAGTACCATGATGTCGTTGAGGAGCAGATTCAATGCATGAGCAGCACAGCCAATGGGTGTGATGTGAGGGTAGGACTCCTCCACTTTAGACCAAGCAGCTTTCATGTTCGCAGCATTGTCTGTCACCAGTGCAAATACCTTCTGTGGTCCAAGGTCATTGACTGCCTTCAGCTCATCTACAATGTAGAGACTGTGTGTCTGTTGTCCCTTGTGTCTGTGCTCTTGTAAAATACTGGTTGAGGGGTGGCGATGATGTAGTTCATTTTTCCTTGCCCACAACATTCGACCACCCATCAGAGATGATTGCAACACAGTCTGCTTTCTCTATGATTTGCTTGACCTTCACTTGAACTCTGTTGAACTCTGCATCCAGCAAATGAGTAGATACAGCATGTCTGGTTGGAGGGGTGTGTATGCTGGGCGAAAAACATTCAGAAATCTCTTCCAATACACATTGCCTGTGAGCATCAGACTGGAACCAGTTGCATACACAGCTAGAGCAAGACACTCATCAGCATTTCTCTGACTACGTTCCTCCATTGTCAAAATAAAAACTGATTTCAGGAGGACCGTGAGCTGTTGCTATCGATAAGGTGTCACCTCAAATAGAAGTACAGTGCCTTGCGAAAGTATTCGGCCCCCTTGAACTTTGCGACCTTTTGCCACATTTCAGGCTTCAAACATAAAGATATAAAATTGTATTTTTTTGTGAAGAATCAACAACAAGTGGGACACAATCATGAAGTGGAACGACATTTATTGGATATTTCAAACTTTTTTAACAAATCAAAAACTGAAAAATTGGGCGTGCAAAATTATTCAGCCACCTTAAGTTAATACTTTGTAGCGCCACCTTTTGCTGCGATTACAGCTGTAAGTCGCTTGGGGTATGTCTCTATCAGTTTTGCACATCGAGAGACTGACATTTTTTCCCATTCCTCCTTGCAAAACAGCTCGAGCTCAGTGATGTTGGATGGAGAGCATTTGTGAACAGCAGTTTTCAGTTCTTTCCACAGATTCTCGATTGGATTCAGGTCTGGACTTTGACTTGGCCATTCTAACACCTGGATATGTTTATTTTTGAACCATTCCATTGTAGATTTTGCTTTATGTTTTGGATCATTGTCTTGTTGGAAGACAAATCTCCGTCCCAGTCTCAGGTCTTTTGCAGACTCATCAGGTTTTCTTCCAGAATGGTCCTGTATTTGGCTCCATCCATCTTCCCATCAATTTTAACCATCTTCCCTGTCCCTGCTGAAGAAAAGCAGGCCCAAACCATGATGCTGCCTCCACCATGTTTGACAGTGGGGATGGTGTGTTCAGCTGTGTTGCTTTTACGCCAAACATAACATTTTGCATTGTTGCCAAAAAGTTCAATTTTGGTTTCATCTGACCAGAGCACCTTCTTCCACATGTTTGGTGTGTCTCCCAGGTGGCTTGTGGCAAACTTTAAACGACACTTTTTATGGATATCTTTAAGAAATGGCTTTCTTCTTGCCACTCTTCCATAAAGGCCAGATTTGTGCAATATACGACTGATTGTTGTCCTATGGACAGAGTCTCCCACCTCAGCTGTAGATCTCTGCAGTTCATCCAGAGTGATCATGGGCCTCTTGGCTGCATCTCTGATCAGTCTTCTCCTTGTATGAACTGAAAGTTTAGAGGGACGGCCAGGTCTTGGTAGATTTGCAGTGGTCTGATACTCCTTCCATTTCAATATTATCGCTTGCACAGTGCTCCTTGGGATGTTTAAAGCTTGGGAAATCTTTTTGTATCCAAATCCGGCTTTAAATTTCTTCACAACAGTATCTCGGACCTGCCTGGTGAGTTCCTTGTTCTTCATGATGCTCTCTGCGCTTTTAACAGACCTCTGAGACTATCACAGTGCAGGTGCATTTATACGGAGACTTGATTACACACAGGTGGATTGTATTTATCATCATTAGTCATTTAGGTCAACATTGGATCATTCAGAGATCCTCACTGAACTTCTGGAGAGAGTTTGCTGCACTGAAAGTAAAGGGGCTGAATAATTTTGCACGCCCAATTTTTCAGTTTTTGATTTGTTAAAAAAGTTTGAAATATCCAATAAATGTCGTTCCACTTCATGATTGTGTCCCACTTGTTGTTGATTCTTCACAAAAAAATACAGTTTTATATCTTTATGTTTGAAGCCTGAAATGTGGCAAAAGGTCGCAAAGTTCAAGGGGGCCGAATACTTTTGCAAGGCACTGTAAAGGGACTTTTATCAGAGGTTGCTTGTTGTGAGCTTTATGCACATGGCCAGATGATTCTGCATCTTTGTTGCATTCTTCACATGATTTGGCACAGTATTTTCAAATGTACACAGCTTTTCCTTCTACATTAGCTGCAGTGAAATGTATCCACACGTCAGATAGTTCCCGTGGCATTTTCCTGTAAAGATTTGGGAAAAAAATTAGCAATAAAAATACAATTCCATGAACAGATAAATAGTTAAGCAGTTCGATTAAACAACTCCTTTGTAAAAGAAATGTTTGAAAATGAAACGTGTATGGAAACAGGTGAATTAACACTCCTCAGTTAGCAGGCTCAAGCAAGCTAAAACCCACATGGTAGCAAAAGCTAACTAGCAGAAATTAACAAGTTAGAAATGATTTAAACACTCTTTGCTGTAGGCTACTATTTACAAGTTAACAGAAAATTATGTATGTCACATAAAATATATTCACCCCACCAAGTATTGTAATCAAAACTTACCAGAAAGCATGCAGTCCTTGGCTCAGACAGTGTAGTAGTGTGGGCTCAATAGCATCTCATTAGTGTGCCAGATCTTGAGAATCAGCTGTACATGTGATGGAAGAGTGCACTGCACATGTGATGGAAGAATGCACTGTGAGCTTTCTCCCGCGTTGGATAGTGGTCGCTGTCTGCAGAGGGTGGCAAAGGGAGGGTGCAGAGGGTGGCAATTCCATTGAATTGGGGATAGTTTAAACAAAAATTCCACAATACCTAGAATTGCCTTACGTGTATCCCACAAAAAAGGTTCACTGAGCTTTCTCCCGCGTTGGATAGTGGTCGCTGTCTGCAGAGGGTGGCAAAGGGAGGGTGCAGAGGGTGGCAATTCCATTGAATTGGGGATAGTTTAAACAAAAATTCCACAATACCTAGAATTGCCTTACGTGTATCCCACAAAAAAGGTTCACTGTTATAAGCTAACTTTTTTTTATGAATTTAAGCAAAATTCCAGGGCTTAACTTCCCATGAAAAATTTCCGGAAGAATTCCGACCCTTTGCAACCCTAGTAATGTCTAGGGCTGCACCCATTTAGTTGACTGGTCGAAAGGTGGTTGCTCGACCGAGATTTCTTTAGTCGAGCAGTAGCCCCCAAAAAATAATAGATAGATATCTATCTCATGGTGTACAAGACCGGTCTGATTTGTGCCTGTCTGTGTGGACTAATCTATTGTGAAGGCCGTGGGGATGGCACATGTGCTACTGAAAGTGTTTATGGTTATATTACATAGGACCAATGGTGCAACACTAATAAAAATAATATTATTTTATAACAAATGAGCTTTCTCCCGCGTTGGATAGTGGTCGCTGTCTGCGGTTCAGAAACACATCGGTGCGCTGTTGAATTGGTGCCTTTTCCTAGACCATGTTGCGATGTGCATAACGGCAAAGTTAACCATTATATTGGTGTTGAGAACAATTCCACACATCCGACTTCCCCTTTTACCTCATGAGCAACCAGTAGCCTAAACATTCCTCAGTTTTCGAGTTTATTTGTCACGTCCTCTGCATCCGTTTTTCCGTTATGGTGTTCAGAGTTTGTTATAACCCATTTATTGATGTGATTGACATGCCAGGCCATATTGGCCATGTGCATGCGATGCATACATGCGTCACGTAAAGAGAGCAAGGGTTGAGGGAATAGGGAATGTTTTTCCTAAACAAATTAGGGATTTCAGTAACAACTTTATAGTCAGAAATGGCTGTAATTATGTTGCAGCTTCAGCAACATGGACAGCCCTGTACACACTGATGTGTGGTGGTCGCTGCAGCAGGGAGGAGAGGGAGACAACACTATACACTGTTGATGTGTGGTGGTCGCTGCAGCAGGGAGGAGAGGGAGACAACACTATACACTGTTGATGTGTGGTGGTCGCTGCAGCAGGGAGGAGAGGGAGACAACACTATACACACTGTTGATGTGTGGTGGTCGCTGCAGCAGGGAGGAGAGGGAGACAACACTATACACACTGTTGATGTGTGGTGGTCGCTGCAGCAGGGAGGAGAGGGAGACAACACTATACACACTGTTGATGTGTGGTGGTCGCTGCAGCAGGGAGGAGAGGGAGACAACACTATACACACTGTTGATGTGTGGTGGTCGCTGCAGCAGGGAGGAGAGGGAGACAACACTATACACACTGTTGATGTGTGGTGGTCGCTGCAGCAGGGAGGAGAGGGAGACAACACTATACACACTGTTGATGTGTGGTGGTCGCTGCAGCAGGGAGGAGAGGGAGACAATGGGTGCTAGTCACAGTCACTCACTGTCGTTTTTAAACACAGCGCAGCAAGTCTGAGCCCGGCACAATCAAATCAATTGCTTGTCGTACTACCTCTAGTCAAGTGTGTGTCCTAATTATTTAATCAACCCGTGTGCTTAAAGCATCAGACAAGCTCATTGAAAATAGTTGATTTGATTTTAAAAAAAACATAGAATGTGTCTACATATGGAAAATGCATGTTTAAACATTTTGACCAATCGACTTGTCGAAATGACAGACGACTCTTCGTTGGCCAAGTTTTTTTCTTTTTTTTTGTCGAAGACAGCCCTAGTAATGTCTGCCTTTTTGTAGTTTAACTGATATATTAGCCCTCAGACTACTGATATCTCCTGTCTCAAGGAGAATATTATCATTTCAGTAGTTCAAAACATTCCTATAACTAGGATTGGTGTGTGCTTCTTTTCATTCAGAATGTGCTTCTTTCCATCCATTCAGGTCTGTCAATGTACTCTAAGTGTTGGAAAGCATCCATATCTAGCTAGAGATGTTTACACACTGTAATTGCCTCTTTAGATCAGCCACCTCTTGTTGACTTCCTACATTCAAATGTCCTGATGTACAAAGCAGCTGTGATGGACCCGCTTTCTTTTTCCACATTCCTCTAGCAGTTCTTTGAGTCCCTGGGCTCCCTGGTGTGGCTCTCCTTACTGTGGCCCTACGGCCATGGCAAGCAGGGTGGTGAGAGAAATGGATGGATGAGGGAGGTTTGGCGGGCTTCAACCAGGATATGAAAAACACCTGGTGGACCCTTGGGAAATCCCACTGTCTTTTTGGTTAATTACAAGTCGTGTGTGTGTGTGTGTGTGTGTGTGTGTGTGTGTTACAGTTTTATCACATCACTAACAAGGGGTAGATAAGGCAACATGGATGTGCCACGCTTCAGTTTTCATTCAAATGTGATGTGACTAGGAGTCACCTTTTTCTGTTTTGTAGTTAAAGGAGAGTTGTGAAAATTTGAATGTAAAATTTCACACAGAGAAATATTCACAATACCTCCCATTTGAAGTCATACCTCTTAAGGGGAAAAACTGACACATGCTTTAAAGGCTTTGTCTTTAGTTCCTTCCGCCAGGGTTCCCCTTTACCCTCCAGGGACTGGGCTTTCATGGAATGACCATCAACCTAGTTTTCCACCAATATCTTGGAAGAATTCACTGGCACATTTGCTTTTCCAGAGGTCTGCTCCTTCATAGAGTACTTGTTAGTGCTGTGTCATGTTCTGTGTGGGTATTTGCAGCGGTGCCGAATGGCCTGCTGTGTTCTATTATCTGATGAATTCAACTGCTAATATCATGTCAAATTCATACTAATCCTCTCCCCAAACAGAAGTACTAAGCCCTTGAATTTCAAACAACACACTTTTCCTTGTCAACCTACGCTGAATGGGCACTACAAAATAATTGAGGTGTGTTTTGAATGGTCAAACTATAATATTTAGCTACCCAGCAGCACCTGCATTTGTTTAAACAGGAAGGGTAGGGGTGCGGCCTGACTCAGACAAAGAGAAAATCTCAATTGGTTTTGCTCGACTCGTATCACCTCTCTCCTCCGTCCTCTCAACGCCTACTTTTGAAAAAGGTCAGAGGTAGAAGGAGCTAAGGGCAGGAAACGTAGAAACAAATGCTCTTGATTGAAATGACTCTCCTTTTCCACTCTCACGTCATCAGGCAAATTATCATTAATGGGGTGGAATCCCAAAATAAATGTTTCAAGTTATAAAAGCAAATTGAACTAGATGTGCAAGACATTTTATAGATGAAAGGATAAGTAGCGTATCATTTTTAAATATGTGGATGCTTTTTCCTCAGAGAAAACAGCTGATTCAAAGGGGGGTATGGAGGATTTCAAACACTTCCGTGCTAGCACCCAAAAGGATACTCTTGTGCATTCTCTGCTGAAGTAGGTAATCGAGGAGGTGAGCAGACTTCTCTGTTCAGTAAATTTATTTTGACAGAGAATTTCGGTGGATTTAATTTACAATAATCTGTTAATCATTTTTGTTCTGTCATGATAGTGTTGAGAGACATGGAACAGGTGCGTAGAAAGGTTCAAACAAGAGAAGCACACCTGGAAATGAAAAGGGTGTGTTTTTGTGGTTAAAAAAAAAGAAGATTATTGCCGTGTTACTGTTCAACTGCCGGAAGGAACTGGTCGATCATTCAGGATTTGTGGGAGTTCTTCCTATCTGTTTGTGTGTCACTCACATGCATCATAAGAGATCTAGAAACACGTTGTGTGTCAGAGAGAGAGCGTGAGACCCCGGCAGTGGTATAAAGTAGTTTTACGAAAGTACTTTACAAGTAATTTTTTTTTTTGGGGGGGGGGCATCTGTACTTTACTAAACTATTTATATTTTTGACTTGTACTTTTACTTCACTACATTCTACATATTGAATGCTTAGCAGGGCAGAAAATGGCCCAATATCCCTACTGCCTCTGATCTGGCGGTCTCGCTAAACACAAGTGCTTTGTTTTTAAATTATACTTAGGTGGCTGATCTAAGTAGTATTTTACTGAGTGACTTTCACTTTTGAATCATTTTCTATTAAGTTATCTTTACTTTTACTCAATTATGACAATTGGGTACTTTTCCCACCACTGGACCCAGGCATGTCATTAACATGGAAGAGAAGGAGCCTGTGTGCTGTGCCACTGCCTGGCAGTGATATGGATGTCTGTCTGCGTTGTGCCCTGTTTGTGTCACACTGGCTGGTCACGCTGTCACTCACAGATGGCATACCACTGAAGGTGACTCACCATCAGTCTCTCCCACACAGAGAACAGGATCGACTCATCTCCCTCTGTTCCGAAGGATCTGAGCGCTAGCTGTCGGGACTCATATTACATTCAAATGTTCGTTTCAGTTCCAATGTACAGTGTATAATCTGAGTAAGAGGGCATTTGGGTGACTGTGAAATTTCGATGAAAGCGATACAGCCCGTCATTGTGGTGTTGATTTCCAGCATATTGCTTTTTACTCGTGTTTAATGACATGGTGTTTTCTGTCCTGTGTGTGCTGATGACTTTATGGTCCCCCCCCCCCCCTTCTCCTCTATCCCTGACCTGGATGTGTGTAGGCTGTAAATCTTTCCAAACAAGATGTCTGTTCTCTCCCCTCTTCCCCCTCCCCCGTTTCATCAATGGCAGCTGATATCTTCACAAGTGTCTTTTGTTTGAGACTGAACCATATACGGTTCCCATAGAAATGTGGTTTGTCAATAACCACCTAAATGAGCTGTGCACGTTTCTCCCTCCCCAGCCTGCATGTTTTTGTTGTGGTTTCTGTTGGCTTCCATGACAGACCTATTCCACTAGCCTGTAATCAGCATACCAGGCCACCATGATCATACACCAGACACGGAGAGGAGAGGCCACTGTTCTCAGTTCACTGTACAGGCAGACTCTTTAGCTGTCTGAGTAGGGTCAAGAGTTCTTCCTTGGTCAGGTTTCATCGTCAGGAAAACCTCCTTGCCATATCCTACAGTATGAGCCTATGGTTGGGCCTAGTGTAGGTGTCCTCTGCCTCGTTGGGATGAGGCCTGGCGGTTTTCTCTCTCTGTGAAGACTGAAGGGACAACCTCAGAAAGACTGCAATTATGGTTTAGCTTGGAGGGATGTAGTAATGGTTTAGAAGCTGACATAGTAGAGACAGAGTAGTTGTTGACATAGTGGCTGAGAGTAGTTGTTGACATAGTGGCTGAGAGTAGTTGTTGACATAGTGGCTGAGAGTAGTTGTTGACATAGTGGCTGAGAGTAGTTGTTGACATGGAGGCTGAGAGTAGTTGTTGACATGGAGGCTGAGAGTAGTTGTTGACATGGAGGCTGAGAGTAGTTGTTGACATGGAGGCTGAGAGTAGTTGTTGACATGGAGGCTGAGAGTAGTTGTTGACATGGAGGCTGAGAGTAGTTGTTGACATGGAGGCTGAGAGTAGTTGTTGACATGGAGGCTGAGAGTAGTTGTTGACATGGTGGCTGAGAGTAGTTGTTGACATGGTGGAGGCTGAGAGCAGTTGTTGGCATGGTGGAGGCTGAGAGCAGTTGTTGACATGGTCAAAACAGTTTTTCAAGCGACTGGCAATTTCTGGGAGGTGTGTTAGTCGCACAAAGACTTTGGCTGCGCTAAGACTATTGTCAAAAACAGACCTGCAACAATATGAGCATGGAGGGCCAGGAAAAAGACAAGTTGTGGGGTTGTGGCGCAACAGTTTTCTGACATTTTGGTGGCTCTTTTGTTACTGTCTTTAGCGGTTGTTTGTGCAAGGTTTATGAGCAGCGTGGCTGGCTGCAGAGGGATGCATGTTAATGTGAGGGTGAGAGGTAGTTCTAAAACCACCAGCATTACGCACAGCTCCAGACCTCACTGAATAAGAATGTCCACAGAACTGCCCATTGCCGTGTATGTCCTCTAATTGTTGTTCACCAGCCCATGCAGGGGAAGCCAGAGCTGTGAAAAAGGACTTAATAGGAGTACAGGAACAAACTCGGCGACCCAGAACTGGTCTTTCCATTTTGCGTACTGTTGAAACTTGGAGGTGACTGACATGCTCGGAGACTAGCCAGCAGTAACTGTCAGGGAGGTTTCCTGTGCCTGTGGCACTCTTTTCTCCCCTTGGTCTCTTTCTCTGTCTATCGTTCTGTTGATGTTTATTATTTTTTCACATGCCGAGCACAGCGAGTACATTCACAGGTCTAACCCCCCCCCCCCCCAGCCATAGAATCTCACCTAACACAAGCCAGGAGTGTGATGTCTGCTCCCTTATCAGTCATTGATGGCAAATTACACTTTAAAGTCAAGGACCAAACACAAATAGCGTACAGAAACACACCAACAGATCAGCTGATGATAATCTCACCAAAAGCCTATTCAGGACAAGTTTAGGCAGTAAACAGGATGGTTCATGATGTCAGAATGTACACTTGGACAGTCCTATCCACACGTTTTCCTTATAGCACTAGGGGAAAAATTGATATAGTTTAAAGAAGCTCAACATACACAGTTGGGGTTAGCTGCTCAGTGGGGATGGTACTGTTGTTGTACAACTGCCGCTTTCACAGTGGCCACTGTGTTTTGTATGGGCTTTGTTTTGCTCCTGTGATGGGAAGTCATGCATCAGAGGAAAGCCTGTCTCTTCTTCTAATTACAGCCCAGGCTTCCCCCAGCCTTTGTGCTGGAATTCCCACAAAGGAACTCCTGAGAACAGTGGCTGAATTCCTCCGATTCCCCACAGGTTTGCCGAGCTAAATAAGAAGATGCAGAGTTACAGTGGCCCTGCTATTGTATGCCTAGCAGCTTTCCCACTGTCCAGCCCTGGCAGGGTAGGACCAGAGATAGGATGGGAGGGGGCAGATGGCCAGAGCCCCCACTGGGAAAACAGAGAGGGGAGGCAGGGGGGAGATGAGGAGGGCAGGCCTTTTCTTTCGGTGGGAGGTGAAAGAGTGCTCTCACCCATGTAATCAAACCCCTGAGAACCCAAGCTAGGCCTGCTTGAGTCTATGGTGTGTGCCTGGTGGCGGATGTGAGACTGGTGTTGAGAGGAGATAAGGGGGAGGGGTGTGTGAACATGCATGTACCAGTGTGTTCGTATACTGTTGGAAGGAACTGATGTGCAGGTCATCCTAAAGCTGCAGCACATAATCAATTATGTAGGATTTACCGGTGATCTGATCAAAGTCTGCAGGTCTGCTTCAGAGAACAGATACTTAAAGGTCCAATGCAGCCGCTTTTATTGAAATATAAAAACTATTCTGGGTAACACTTAAGTGCCTTTCTGTGATTTTGTTTTCAATTAAAATGTTAAAATAAACTAAAATAGCTTCTTAGCAAAGAGCAATTTCTCAAGCAAGAATTTTGCTAGGACTGCCTGGGAGTGGTCTGAGTGGGAAGTAGAAAATGGAAAGCTAGGTGTTATTGGCAGAGAGGTTTGGAACTCTTATTGGACTATTTTACCTCCTGGTGATATCACCAAGCAGGCCAAAGATCCATCCTGCCAAAACAGGCTGAAATTTCAGGTGGTCCTTTCAAAGAGCTTTAATACGAAAAGTGCATTATCATAATTTTCACAATTTCACAGTATTATCCCAGCCTCGTGGAAATATATAAAACACAGGGAATTCATCTTTTTGACTGCACTGGGCCTTTAAGGACAAGACCTGGATTATCTAATTGCATGATTGCGTGTTCTTCTGTAAAAGGACACACTAAGGTATTCAGAATGCTCTCATTGTAGCCTATAGTAAATTACCTTACACATGACATCTGCTTCTAAATGTCTTGCAGTATAATACCAGCTTGACTCAATGTTGTGAGGCACTTTTTTTTGTCTCGACTTCATTTCCAATGTCATTCCTTGATTTTCCCTGGGCTGTCATGTTCTGGCAACTGAGAGGAAACCTGTGGTTTTTAGTGCTTCTGTACAGATGTGAACCAGGAAATGTTAGGATTATCACAGAACTAGCCAGTCCGTTATAGGCCGAGAGGAAACTCACTGTTTACATTGCCAAAAACCTGTGCTTATAGCCTTAAGTAGGCTGAAATTCCATGGCCTTCAGTGTGAGCCAGATCCGTTTCTACAGTCCAAACGGAGCCTCTGGCTCTGGGATCTTTGCTTTCCCAGCTGTCCAGAATCCTGTATGTCTGTATGTCAAATCTGGACTAAACCTGTTCTACGTACATACATACATACATACATACATACATGCATACATACATACAGTTGGGAAAACAAGTATTTGATACACTGCCAATTTTTCAGGTTTTCCTACTTACAAAGCATGTAGAGGTCTAATCTTTATCATAGGTACACTTCAACTGTGAGAGACGGAATCTAAAACAAAAATCCAGAAAATCACATTGTATGATTAAGTAATTTTATTAGCATTTTATTGCATGACATAAGTATTTCATCACCTACCAACCAGTAAGAATTCCGGCTCTCACAGATCTGTTCGTTTTTCTTTAAGAAGCCCTCCTGTTCTCCACTCATTACCTGTATTAACTGCACCTGTTTGAACTCGTTACCTGTATAAAAGACATCTGTCCACACACTCAATTAAACAGACTCTAACCTCTCCACAATGGCCAAGACCAGAGCTGTGTAACATTAGGGATACAATTGTAGCCCTGCACAAGGCTGGGATGGGTTACAGGACAATAGGCAAGCAGCTTGGTGAGAAGGCAACAACTGTTGGCACAATTATTAGAAAATGGAAGAAGTTCAAGATGACGGTCAATCACCCTCGGTCTGGGGCTCCATGCAAGATCTCACCTCGTGGGATATCAATGATCATGAGGAAGGTGAGGGATCAGCCCAGAACTACACGGCAGGACCTGGTCAATGACCTGAAGAGAGCTGGGACCACAGTCTCAAGGAAAACCATTAGTAACACACTACGCCGTCATGGATTAAAATCCTGCAGCGCACGCAAGGTCCCCCTGCTCAAGCCAGCGCATGTCCAGGCCCGTCTGAAGTTTGCCAATGACCATCTGGATGATCCAGAGGAGGAATGGGAGAAGGTCATGTGGTCTGATGAGACAAAAATAAGGCTTTTTGGTCTAAACTCCACTCGCTGTGTTTGGAGGAAGAAGGATGAGTACAACCCCAAGAACACCATCCCAATCGTGAAGCACAGGGGTGGCAGCATCATGTTGTGGAGGTGCTTTGCTGCAGGAGGGACAGGTGCACTTCACAAAATAGATGGCATCATGAGAGAGGAAAATTACATGGATATATTGAATGGATATATTGAAGCTAGAAAATTTGTGAGCAGAACTGAAAAAGCATGTCTTAGCAAGGAGGCCTACAAACCTGACTTAGTTACACCAGCTGTGTCAGGAGGAATGGGCCAAAATTCACCCAACTTATTGTGGAAGGCTACCCAAAACGTTTACCCTCGTTAAACAATTTAAAGGCAATGCTACCAAGTACTAATTGAGTGTATGTAAACTTCTGACCCACTGGGAATGTGATGAAAGAAATAAAAGCTGAAATAAATCATTATCTCTACTATTATTCTGACATTTCACATTCTTAAAATAAATGTCAGGAATTGTGAAACTGAGTTTAAATGTATGTAAACTTCCGACTTCAACTGTACATACACAAAAGTATTTGGACACCTTCAAATTAGTGTATTAGGCAATTTCAGCCACACCCGCTGCTGATATCGAACACACAGCCATGCAATCTCCATAAACAAACATTGGCAGTAGAATGAAGAGCTCAGTGACTTTCAATGTGGCACTGTCATATGATGCCATCTTTCCAACAAGTCATTTCATCAAATTTCTGCCCTGCTAGAACTGCCCAGGTCAACTAAGTGCTGTTATTATGAATTGGAAATCTCTACGAGGACCAACGACTTAGCCGCAAAGTGGTAGGCCACACAAGGTCACAGAACGGGACCACCCGGTACTGTTAAAATTGTCTGTCCTCGGTTGCAACACTCACAAATGAGTTCCAAACTGCCTCTGGAAGCAACGTCAGCACAATAACAATTCGTCGGGAGCTTCATGAAATGGGTTTCCATGGCTGAGCAGCTGCACACAAGCCTAAGATCATGCCCAATGCCAAGAGTCGACTGGAGTGGTGTAAAGCTCGCCGCCATTGGACTCTGGAGTAGTGCAAGCGTGTTCTCTGTAGTGATGAACCACGCTTCACCATAGGGCAGTCTGACGGACGAATCTCGGTTTGGCGGATGCCAGTAGAATGCTACCTGCCCCAATGCATAGTACCAACTGTAAAGTTTGGTGGAGGAGGAATAATGGTCTGGGGTTGTTTTTTGTGATTCGGGCTAGGCTCCTTTAGTTCCAGTGAAGGGAAATCTTAATGCTACAGCATACAATGACATCCCAGACGATTCTGTTCTTCCAACTTCGTGGCAACAGCTTGGGGAAGGCCCTTTCCTGTTTCAGCATGACAATGCCCCCGTGCACAAAGCGAGGTCCATATAGAAATGGTTTGTCGATTGGTGTGGAAGAACTTGACTGGCCTGCATAGAGCCCTGACCTCAACCCCATTGAACAACTTTGGAATGAATTGGAATGCTGACTGCGAGACAGGCCTAATTGCCCAACATCAGTGCCCGACCTCACTAATGCTCTTGTGGCTGAATGGAAACAAGTTGGAACATTGCTGTGGGGACATCTAGTGGTAAGCCTTCCCAGAAGAGTGAAGGCTGTTATAGCAGCAAAGGGGGAACCAACTCCATATTCATGATTTTGGAATGAGATGTTCGACGACCAGGTGTCCACATACTCAATCGTTGATGAATGGTGGAACATGAATGATTTGAAATAATCTATATTTGAGTAACCTGTATTATCATAAGGAGATCCATCTTCATGGGCGACTTCAATATAAACTGCGAAAACAAAACTTGCAGGACCCCCTGTGTATATAACCTCGTTATTGCTATTTTGTTTTTATTTTTTATTTTAGTGTATTTGGTAAATATTTTCTTCACCAACAGTACAGTAGTTTAAGAAAGAGTTGAGGGCTTGTAAGTAAGCATTTCACGGTAAGGTCTACACTTGTCGTATTCGGCGCATGTGATTTGATTTGAACTGTTTCAGAGAAGGACATTATGTGTATGTGAGCATTACCTCTGTCACTAACATGGCTTTTCAAGAGAGAATAACCATATTAATGTGCAACAGTACGATAAAAAAAATCCCGAAAGGTGAGCAGAGTAACTGCGATGCAGCTATAAGTCAAATTGACTGGTCTGATCTGTTAAGCAATGAAGACCCAGAGTCTGCATACAGAACATTTCTATCAGCTATTGACAAGGAAATTTCAACGTAAGCCAAGACGGGAAACTTCTCTACCATGGCTCAACGGGGACCTCTGGAGGCAGATGAGAGAACGTGATCTTTCCTTGAAAAAAGCACTGAAGTATGGTCAGAATGATGACAGACGTATATTTGCAGCACTGAGAAATAAGGTGGTAAAAGGGATATTGAAAAAAGCCAGTTCTTTCTTAGTGATCAATGAAGCAATTGGAAATGGCAAAGTGATGTGGGAAACCTCAACAAACTAACAGGAAAAGGAGCTGAAAAGTACCAAAAACAACTTGAGTTAAGGGATACTAATTCAAGATTTTTATATCCACCATCTTTAAAAAAAAATATTTTGTTGACTTTGTCAGGGAACTGGCGCAAAGATTTTCAACCAAGACCACAGTTCTCACTCCCATAGATAACAATAAACCAATATTTAGAACTCCTGAAATCTCAGCGTCAGTAGGGGACAGTATTATTAGCTTCTTCAGAAGCTATAGAACAATATGTATTTGATCTAGACACTATTCCTGAAGAGGGACACATTCTCTGATTGCCCCTATTGTATATTTATATATATATTTGTGTATGTGTGTGTGTATATATATATATATATTTCACATTTTATTTAACCAGGTAGACTAGTTGAGAACAAGTTCTCATTTACAACTGCGACCTGGCCAAGATCAAGCATAGCAGTGTGAACAGACAGCAACACAGAGTTACACATGGAGTAAACAATAAACAAGTCAGTAACACAGTAGAAAAAAAGGAGTCTGTATACATTGTGTGCAAAAGGCATGAGGAGGTAGGCGAATAATTACAATTTTAGCAGATTAACACTGGAGTGATAAATGATCAGATGGTCATGTACAGGTAGAGATATTGGTGTGCAAAATAGCAGAAAAAGTAAATAAATAAAAACAGTATGGGGATGAGGTAGGTAAATTGGGTGGGCTATTTACCGATGGACTATGTACAGCTGCAGAGGATGGTTAGCTGCTCAGATAGCAGATGTTTAAAGTTGGTGAGGGAGATAAAAGTCTCCAACTTCAACGATTTTTGCAATTCGTTCCAGTCACAGGCAGCAGAGAACTGGAAGGAAAGGCGGCCAAATGAGGTGTTGGCTTTAGGGATGATCAGTGAGATACATCTGCTGGAGCGCGTGCTACGGGTGGGTGTTGCCATCGTGACCAGTGAACTGCGATAAGGCGGAGCTTTACCTAGAATGGACTTGTAGATGACCTGGAGCCAGTGGGTCTGGCGACGAATATGTAGCGAGGGCCAGCCGACTAGAGCATACAGGTCGCAGTGGTGGGTGATATAAGGTGCTTTAGTAACAAAGTGGATGGCACTGTGATAAACTGCATCCAGTTTTCTGAGTAGAGTATTGGAAGCCATTTTGTAGATGACATCGCTGAAGTCGAGGATCGGTAGGATAGTCAGTTTTACTAGGGTAAGTTTGGCTGCGTGAGTGAAGGAGGCTTTGTTGCGAAATAGAAAGCCGATTCTAGATTTGATTTTGGATATGTTTGATATGTGTCTGTAAGGAGAGTTTACAGTCTAGCCAGACACCTAGGTACTTATAGATGTCCACATATTCTAGGTCGGAACCATCCAGGGTGGTGATGCTAGTCGGGCGTGTGGATGCAGGCAGCGAATGGTTGAAAAGCATGCATTTGGTTTTACTAGCGTTTAAGAGCAGTTGGAGGCCACAGAAGGAGTGTTGTATGGCGTTGAAGCCCGTTTGGAGGTTAGATAACAGTGTCCAAGAAGGGCCAAAAGTATACAGAATGGTGTCGTCTGCGTAGAGGTGGATCAGGGAATCACCCGCAGCAAGAGCAACATCATTGCTATATACAGAGAAGAGTCGGCCCGAGAATTGAACCCTGTGGCACCCCCATAGACTGCCAGAGGACTGGACAACATGCCCTCCGATTTGACACACTGAACTCTGTCTGGAAAGTAGTTGGTGAACCAGGCAAGACAGTCATTAGAAAAACCGAGGCTACTGTACATATAGTTAGTCTGTCCATCAAATATGGGTGCTTGGAAATCTGCTGCAGTGATGCCTGTTTTTAAAATCTGGTAACCCAACACTGGTGGAAAACATATAAGCATTCTTCCAGTGCTATCGAAAGTAGCGGAAATATGGGTGGTTGAACATCTGGCTGATCACCTCATTCAGGGCAACGCCATCCATCAAATACAATTTGGATTCAGATCAAACCATTCTACCGAAACAGCCAATTGCTATTTTCTGGAGTGCATTCAATCTCAACTGGGAGGATAGTTTGGATAGTGGTGAAGTCAGCGCAGTCTTTTTGGATCTTAAAAAAGCCTTTTATACTGTGAATCATGAGGTCCTCCTATCCAAACTATCCTCCCTTTTTAATGAAGTCATTAGTTGGATGTATTCCTATCTGAGAAACTGAAGTCAAAGGGTTCGTTTGGGGAGACACAGTCGGACTCTCTTTGCTATAACATTGGGGTCCCACAAGGGACAATATTAGGCCCCCAATGTAACATGTAGATGTATGCAGACGATACAGTTCTGTATTTACACTCAGAAAATAGACAACTAGTTGTTAACTGAAGCTATGATACATGTTTCTAAATGGATGACCAATTCTTGCATGCATTTAAATATCGACAAGACTGTTTATGTTCTTCTTCTCTAAGAAATCATTTGATTCTTCCCAATGAGCTGTTCTTCTTAATGGGGAGAATCTGAAAGTTGTGTCTAACTTCAGGTATCTTGGTGCCATTTTGGACTCCAACTTGACATTTAAGAAACATGTGAAGGTGGTGAACATGGTCAAGTTTGGATTATCCAACTTTAGGTTTATAAGACCTTTCCTTCTTCTGGAGGCCGCCAAACTATATATGCATGCTGTGATCTTCTCACATCTGAGATGTTTCCTCACATACTGGTCACAAGCAGGAGCTACTATTCTGAAACCAATTGAATCACTCTACAAACAAACGCTTAAGATTTTTGATAACAAACCAAACAGTGACCACCATTGTCATATCATTTAGAAACATAATTGATTTAGTCTGGATAGCTTTTAACAGTATGTAAGCCTTGTCTTTAAGATCCTACATGGTCTTGCCCCTCCACCCCTATGCCGGCATATCATGCTCAAAGAAAGCACCTCCCTTTTCAACACAGTAAAATCGGTCAATCGGACTTTTCTGTTCGAGCTACAATATACTGGAATACAGTGCCCATGGACTTGAGAAGCTGCACTGATTATTGTACTTTTACATTTAAATTGAAAACATGGCTTAAATCTATCCAAACCTGTACAAACCTGAGTAATCTGTGGTTCCTCATACGTAAGACGACAGTTGATAATAGTGTAGTTGTTAGAATAATATATTATTGGATGTAATATGTTGTATTGTTTTAGTGTGTATTTCTTTGTGGCTGTGTAATTGTCCTTAGCTGCCCTGGGACTACGGGTGCAAATGATCTTTCGGCTAACCCCGGCACATTTACATGTTGGGATGTTGCATTATTGTAATATGAATGTTAATTCATGTGCGTTGTTCCCAATGAAATGAATGAATGAAGGAATAAATGTAGTGTAGTTCCAGGCCCCAATTAATAGGTGTAGCTTGTGGCAGCAGGACCCCACAGTAACAGCAGGCGCCCGTCTATCCAGCCCCCTGCTCCAGAGTGGGTGAGGTAATGACAGATGGGGGGTGGGGGGGTGTCGAGGTTTACTAATCATCCCCTATATTGTGAAAATCGATCACTCAAAGTGCTTTGAAACGGAACTTCCTCCTAATATGTTACATTGAAAACACATGTTTATGCTGGACCATTTACTCAATTGGATTATTCAGTCTCCGCTGGACTCACTAATGTCACTATTACTCACACACACACACAGACCATAAGCTCCATTTTCTACTGATGTTCAAATGAGGAGAAGCCTGGGTTAATGCATAACATTTTTGTGAGACAGAATTTGTCTTTTGTGTTTCTGCATGTTTCTTCACACTTCATCTCAGCTTTGGCATTTAAGTGCGTGTTAAATTCTGTTTTCAGGATGGCGTTAAAATGTTTTAAGCCTGGTTTGGCCTTTTTGAAGAGCTTTCACAAATTATCCCACTTCCACCCCCTTCATCAATTCACTATAGTGTGACACCCACCTCCCTCACTTGTTTTTATGTCCTTAATGGACGTTAATAGTTTCTCACACACCCTGTAGCCATTGGTCTACGCTCTATATACTTTTATCAGGTCTATGTGAGAAGGTGCGTCTTTTCTTCTGGATGTGGCAAGAGTACGGGCCAGAGAGATCATGGTATTGTCCCTTAAGACTCTGGGAGCAAATGTAGCCTGTGGTTCCTATGGGATAAATGCACTTCGACTTGTATACCTATTGGGATAATGCAGTCTTACTCGGGATACCCATGTTTCCCACTCTCTCCCCAGCGGGATCCTCTCAATTAGTCCCATCGAGGGGACCCACACACACAGGCTGTTTTGAAGTGGCAGCTTTTGTTCAAACTCTCCGAATTAGATCGCCAGGCTAGTCAGGTTGGACCCTACCCTACAGGTTGGACCCAGAATTCCAAAGTCAGGGCATTGCTCTTGGAGACGGATTTGGGGAGGTGTAAAAAAAACACTTAAACGAATGAAGCAATTTATATAGGTATTGAGGGTGGAAGGGAAGTTCTGTTTTGGGAAGATGTTTTGTTAGTCTACCCAAAGCTTTGTAATAAGCCTGTAGGCTGTTCAGGAGAAGTTAATCTCAGAGTTGATTAATTATGAGAAGGAAAACTGCCACAGTCAGAGCAGGCCTAGTAGCCCAAACTTAGTTTTCCTTCCCCTCTCCCCTTAACTCATCCGTAGAGAGATTCCGCAGAAGGATGGCATCATTCCACAGGAAATGCCTTCTTAACACGCCGAGGGTAATGCAGGAAGGAGAAACCTTAGCCCTGTGTTTCCATTCTTTTGTTTCTCTTTAATCCCATTACCAGCAGCTGGCCCAGTCAGAGGCTGAGGCTGTGTTTGTGTTGGGCTGCGTTCAGTCCCCCTCCGCCACACAGCGCTCACTGGGTCTCTCTCATACTCTCCTCCACTGGGCCTTTTGAAGTGAGCTCCCTCTGTGCTGCCAAAACTCAGTCCATCTTAGGGATTAAGCCCAAATTGCATAAAGTCTGCCCTGGGAATTCTCAAGCCAGGAATGTGAAAAATGTTTAGACAGTAAGTGAACTTGACTGGTTGCGTTATGGGTTATAGTTGAGCAGTTTGATGTCTTTTGTCGATTTCACTGCAGAAGCCTTGCAGACTTTCTAGCGTTTTGAGGTTTTATAAGAGGTCGTTAAAAAATAACTTCAACGTAAAAAGCACAGTTAATGGACTGTTAGAGATTCTTCTGCAGATGTGTAGTATTTTGTGAAAGACTTGGCTGTTCCATGTTGGTGGGTTTGAATGTAGGTGTGTGTGTGTGTGTGTGTGAAGGGGACAGTCACAGCAACGTATGCTACTCTTGTTGCAACCCAGTAGACATATGATTGGCACAACAGTCTCTGTGGTGTGTCCTGGGAGCCCCTGGCTCTCTGCTCTGCAGGCCAGACGAATTAACAGTCTGCTCTGGTATCTGCAGCTAGATATCCTGCAGCACTAAGCCATTCACCACGCTGACAGACACACACACACACACACACACACACACACACACACACACGTTGCCGCAGCAGCAGCACACCACACACACACATTGAATGCCACACAGGTGTGAAAATGAGGTACCATTTCTAAAGAAGGCTCCTTACCACAGAACATACCCCCATCTGCATACACATAATGCTCATAGTGTATTCATATATGGAGTGTTGTTAATATGGCTGCAGTTTAGACTGGAAAGAATGTATGAAACCAAAGCTCTTTCCTTGAATACTTGTCAACGGAGAAATGGATGGGTTTTGGATGGCCATACTCACAGCACGTCTGTGTGTATATGTACATCTGTCAGGATCAGGGGGGTTGTGCAGCTGACGGGCCATTCAGAGGGCCAGGGCTCAGGGCCATAGCTCTGCAGCTGCCCCCTCTCTGTGCCCTCATTGATGGACTAGATGGTGTTTACTCCCCACCCCCCAAATGGTTTATTGTGAACAAGAAGCATTTGTGTTTGTCTCACTTGGGAGACATTTTTTTGCAGTTGTCTTGTCGAAAGCACTGCGTGTTACCCACAGACTTCTGCTAATGGGGCTATAAAATATAAAAATTGCATTGGACCAATTCATCCAGCTGAGCCCTTAGTAGGTGTGAGTGTAATGTAGAACAAATTGCCTTTCCTTGAGTGGGCAGAGTGGCTGCTATTGTGATAAACTCATCCAACAGTGTGGGGGTTTAAAAAACAGCTAAGAGACATCCCCCAACTGTAATTGGACAAAGAGCCGCCCATTGTTCAACTGTCCCAAAAGAGTTAGGAGCAGTTTAACCGCTCGTCTGTTTATGGCGTGTTTATCTTGGGGCTAGATCTGATGCACCTGTTTGTCTCTCTCTCTCTGCTATTGGTCTGTGTACTACACAGCCGCCCCTATGTCGTCAGGTGTCAGGTCCGTTATTAGAACTGGGCTTGTGTCAAGACAGGTGGAGACCGACTTCCACGAATCCTGTTGCATCTTTAAGGAGATTCATGTGCTGCGTCTCTACTCTGGGTAGGCCTCTGTATCACTCAATGTTAGAGGCCTGCATTAAAAAAAACACAGCTTTTACTGTTATTTCATGTTATCACAAAGGTATTTCTTATCGGTGCTCTTTGTCTCAAGGTACTGACACTCGTTCTCTCCTTCCCCCACTCTGTGTCCAGGCTTGGATGACAGCTTGCAGCAGTATGTGCCTAACTTTGAGCGGGAGAAGATCAGCGGGGAGCAGCTCCTGAAGATCTCCCATCAGGACCTGGAGGAGCTGGGTGTGGCCCGCATCGGACACCAGGAGCTGGTGCTGGAGTCCGTCGACCTGCTCTGTGCTCTGGTACGTACATGGTGCTCACATCTCAATCTCTCGCTCACCCCCCGCCCCCCCTGCAGGTCAATAATAGCATGACAAATCATGAAAGCCCTTGTGTGAAAAAGGGATGATGGGACCAGGAGCTCGCTGGTTGTTCAGTGAGAATCTCTGGAGATGGAGCTAAGGTCATCAGCCCTGCTGTCCCCTCTTTCGCTCCCTTGGTGCCAGTGTGTGCGTGTTTGAAATAGGCCCAGATTGTAGTTGGCAACCAGTGGTGCAGAATCTCTCATTTCCCACACAACAGTGTAGAACACTGCTCCAGGACATTAGAGTAGGAAAGCTGTATTTCAGTCCAGATGGAAGGAAACCAGGCTTTGTAATCAGGCTCTATGGGCTCCAGGTCTGGTGGTTAGATTTGAGCTGGTGATTAGTAGTGGTCAGATGGGGAATCACATCACTTAGACATCACAGGACATGAAGGGGATGAAGAGAAGAAAGGGGTTATTGTGCTCTTTCTTTAGCTATATCTCTTCTGTTTCTCTCACACACACACACACACACACACACACACACACACACACACACACACACAGAGAGAAAGGGGGTGAAATGTCAGGTCAGCTGTTGCATTCCCAGTGCACTCCTGGCCTCAGCCTTGTGTCTCACCCCAGTGGCTCATGGGAACGCTGATACGGCCTTCTAGCCTGGCGTCCGGACATCCATCAAAAGAGCTGCCAGGAGAAGAGTTATGGTCAATACCACTGTCTTAAAGCTCAAAGAGAGGGAGCGAGCGGGACAGAAGCAGAGGGAGAGGTGCTCTTAAAACATTCACCAAGCTCAGACTGAAACAGAACCAGGTTTTCAAACAGATGGGATTGATTTGGGTTTTTATCGTTTCCTGTGTCAGCCCAGATTGCGGTCTTAAGTTTTGATCAGTGTCAGCATTTATTTTGAAATCCTTATGCTCCTTTAAAATGGCTCGCACTACTGATTTTTCCTCTATCAAGTTCCTTAAAGGAGCATTTCCATTCAGATTTTATCCTGCAATTCTCCCTGATCTTGTATTTATTCTGTAGAAAAGGAAACTTTAAGCAAACTTTAAGCAGTAGACCAACAGGTCACTTTACCCAAACATATCTAATTTAGCTGGCACTGCTAAATACCCACCACCTAAATGCCAGAGGAGCCTGGTGTTGTCTGGTTAGACATGAGTGGTGTTTGTGCCCATGTCATCTGATCCTGGTTAGTTTGCTTCTGATTAAGGTTGAGATTCAGATGGGGAGAGCAACACATAGATTAATCCCAGCATGGTAGTTGCCAGTCTAAGGACCCTATGTCCAGCTGTGGAATCCTGATCCTGGAATTGTCTGACAAAAGTTTGGAGACGGACCTCTGAAGCCTGTTGTTCCTTGATTCATCATCTCTAGGTAATATTAATTGGAAAGTATTGTTGGATAGTGTCTGAGCTAGAGGTCAACCGATTAATCGGAATGGCCGATTTAATTAGGGCCGGTTTCAAGTTTTCATAACAATTGGAAATCTGTATTTTTGGGCGCTGATTTCCGAGTATTTATTTTAAATTAAAAACAAACAACAACAAAAATGTATACCTTTATTTAACTAGGCAAGTCAGTTAAGAACACATTCTTATTTTCAGTGACGGCCTAGGAACTGTGGGTTAACTGCCTTGTTCAGGGGCAGAACGACAGATTTTCACCTTGTCAGCTCAGGGGTTCCAATCTTGCAACCGCACAGTTAACTAGTCCAACGCTCTAACCATTGCACTCCACGAGTAGCCTGCCTGTTACGTGAATGCAGTAGAAGCCAAGGTAAATTGCTAGCTAGCATTTAAACTTAACTTATAAAAACCAATCAATCATAATCACTAGTTATAACTACTAATCCAGTTTAGCAGGCAATATTAACCAGGTGAAATTGTGTCACTTCTCTTGCGTTCATTGCACGCAGAGTCAGGGTATATGCAACAGTTTGGGCTGCCTGGCTCATTGCGAACTAATTTGCCAGAATTTTACGTAATTATGACATACATTGAAGGTTGTGCAATGTAACAGGAATATTTAGACTTAGGGATGCCACCCGTTAGATAAAATACAGAACGGTTCCGTATTTCACTGAAATAATAAACGTTTTGTTTTCGAAATGATAGCTTCTGGATTCGATCATATTAATGAGCAAAGGCTCGTATTTCTGTGTGTTATTATGTTATAATTAAGTCTGATTTGATAGAGCAGTCTGACTGAGCAGCAGCAGGCCCGTAATTATTCATTCAAACAGCACTTTCGTGCGTTTTGCCAGCAGCTCTTCGCAAGCACAGCGCTGTTTATGACTTCAAGCCTATCAGCCTAATGGCTGGTGTAACCAATGTGAAATGGCTAGCTAGTTAGCTGGGTGTGCGCTAATACTGTTTCAAACGTCACTCGCTTTTAGATTTGGAGTAGTTATTCCCCTTGCGCTGCAAGGGCCGCGGCTTTTGTGGAGCGATGGGTAATGATGCTTCGAGTGTGGCTGTTGTCGATGTGTTCCTGGTTTGAGCCCAGGTAGGGGTGAGGAGAGGGACGGAAGCTATACTGTTACACTGGCAATACAATAGTGCCTATAAGAACATCCAATAGTCAAAGGTATATGAAATACAAATAGTATAGAGCGAAATAGTCCTATAAATACTATATTAACTACAACCTAAAACCTCTTACCTTGGAATATTGAAGTCTCATGTTAAAAGGAACCACCAACTTTCATATGTTCTCATGTTCTGAGCAAGGAACTGAAACGTTAGCTTTTTTACATGGCACATATTTTACATGGCACACATTTTTACATGGCACATATTACTTTCTTCTCCAACACTTTGTTTTTGCATTATTTAAACCAAATTGAACATGTTTCATTATTATGAGGCTAAATTGATTTTATTGATTTTTTTTATATTAAGTTAAAATAAGTGTTAATTCAGTATTGTTGTAATTGTCATTACAAATAAATAAATAAATAAAATCGTCTGATTAATCGGTATCGCCTTTTTTGGTCCTCCAATAATCGGAATCGGCGTTGAAAAATCGGTCGACCTCTAGTCTGAGCATCCCTCTCTGGAGCAGAGATGGTGATAACCGCTTGAAGAGAAGACCCTAGTTACTGTGATCATTGGGAACGGACACATGGAAATGCTTTTTACAGGGGTAGAAGGTAATGCTTATGCTATGATGAATCTGTGTCATACCTTATATGCACCATACCGTACATCCTTCAGTCCAGCCAGTGTTGGGGAAGCTACTCTGAAAATGTAGTTTTCCAAGTTACCAATTACTTCATCCTGGAAGAATTTAGGCTATACTAAAGCTACCATTAAGAAAAATATAGCTTACTTAACTGAAGTAACTTAGAAAAAGTACTTAGTTACATTTTTATCTAAATCTGAAATGTCAAATACAAATTGCAAGAACAGATCACTCTGGAGTCATAATATAACAGAATGTGTAATTTAGCCTATTAAACATAACAGGTAAGAATTGGGCACATAGTGTTTCACGTGAGAATTGGGCAGGTCTGATGCTGAAAAATAAAGGACATTCTTGCCTACTTCACACATTTTATTTTTGCTAAAAAAAAGTTGTTGTTCCAATAGTTAGCTACACCACTACATGACAACACTACCAATATTTGAATGTAGTTCAACTACCACCATGCTACTGCAAAATGTAATTACATTTGAACTAAATGTAGTTCACTACTCCCCAACACTGAGTCCAGCATCCCTTACTCTATGCTCAGGGTAATTGTGCCCAGATTTCTGCTCACCCCCAGAGCCAGCGATTTAGTGAAGCCTCTTTGTTTTCTCTTGATGAGCTTCATAAATTTAACCCGTATTCCCTCGTGTTTCCCCAGCATGTGTTTGTTATGGTTAACAAATCTTCCCCCAGTCCAGAGCCTTTGTTATTTCTCAAAATAACTTGAGTCTGTTAGGAGAGGATGATTATGTTATGTCATTCAGACAGAGGATCAGAGAGGATGTTTAGTCGTACTCGTTTCCCCCGCTAGTGACCCTGGGTTTGGAATGCCGGGCCAGCAGTGGCATGGAAACGCTCCTCGCACCCCCGATTGAGGAACCCTGGGTAAACAAGCTGGTCGTGCTGGTCTGCTGTGGCTCCTCTTATTAACAGACGCCTCTGTCTCACTGACCCCGCGGGAGGAAGACACACCCTCGTTTCAATTAACTTTAACTGGGGAGAGGTCACGGCTTATGAGTGGAACAACCAGCTGACAAACATCAGACCCCTCTTGCTGTGGGGGTCAAACAGTCCATCTCTTCTCTTTGTGGTCACACAACAGTCCTTTCACAGTAGACAGGATATCCCCTGTACTGGTCATGGAGCCACATGGTCGATGGTCATGAGATGGTCTGAACCTTCTCTGCTGTTGAATGCTTTTAGAAGCATGTTCTTACATCAGAGTTGTGTATCTGTTCTCGTCTCGTAAATGAGTAGAACCTTCTATCACACGTGTCTTAACTTGGCTCTCGTTGCCATAGTCCCTTTCCCTCAGTAGGATGTTAGACTGGCTGACTTAATGTAGCCCTTCGGTACCACTCAGATTACAGCTCACACAGGCAGAAGTCATCTGAGCAAGCTGGTCTGCGGAGACAGAGGAAGAACATGTTAATTATTCAAACTGGGACTCTCAGAAACATAATGACTTCTGCAGAGATCCATCTTGAAACCCAACACCTCTGTTTTTCCTTTGGAACCCCAGCAGTCTGCTCATAGGAGAAGATCCCCCCCCCCCCCCCCCCCTATTGTCTCCCAGAGCCATGGAATAGATATTAAAGGCGCAGTGGCTAAGTAGAGCGGTGGAAACTGCTGCGTGGTGTTTTACTGTCCACTGTGGACCTGTCCCTTCGAGGAGCGTACCAGACTCTCTCTTCAGGAGCAGAAAACAGATGTGGCCCCCACCTGGCTGATTGACGGGGGTGGGGGAATGCCCATTTTGGGCCATGTTCCTGCCGTGTTCCTCTGGTGGTGTCAGGTGATGCGTACCGTTGGCCCCTGCGGTGAGGGGCAGGAAGAACCTGTTGTGATGGGCCTCCTCAGGTCTCCTGTGAACACTTCTCCATGTCTGTCAGGATACAGGGCCTATCTGGAGGCCCGAGCAGATCCTATTCAGAACAGTCACTTCTCTGCTTTTTCGACGCTAGCTCAGCATAATAAGACGGACTAAAATGGAGTGGATTTGATTTGATACGCACATTATTCACCTGGTGACTGTTCCTCTTAGTTGCTACTGCTGAAGTGGAGGTAATGAACTTCTGCATAGCAGTCCGAGCTGGCGTTTCTGTGTGTGATTGGCCCGCTAATGACAAAGCCAGAGGTGCTGTTTGATCTTAACTCACTCTCTACAGCTTAGTGTCAGTCTCACTATTTCTGTTTTGGTTCAACACAGTTGCTGTGTGTCTTTTCCTGATCCGTGTGGGCTTTGAGATATTTAGACATTTTTTTTCTCCATTTCTTCTCCTGGTATAAATCTGCCTAACGTTCATGAAGTTTCCATAATGACCTAAGGCTCTGCGTGTCTCAGTGGCCTTCTGAAAGAGCAATTTGGATACTGAGATGTGGTAAATTTGACGTGTTATGAGTTTGCACATATGGCTGTTTTTCCTAGCCACCGTGCTGCTACATCTGCATTGCTTGCTGTTTGGGGTTTTTGGCTGGGTTTCTGTATAGCACTTTGACATCTGCTGATGTATAAAAAAATTGGATTGATTGCTACCTCAGCCCCATGCAGCTCGATAGGGACGACTCTAGGATGAGGTAAGTAATATGTAATCTGTTCCTGAGTAAACTCTCCTGATATAAAACGGCAGCTGAGTGGAGTTAGCTGCTGATCACTTGCAGGTTTCCTCAGTGTGGAGTTGGTCTGAGCGAGCGCAGGCTATTTTCTGCTCTTTAGCGTATTTAGCCATTACCTTGCCAGTCAGGCTGAGGCCAGCGAGGCTGGTGTGGATGCAACACCCTGTGAGCCATCTTACTTTTCTTTTCTTGGGGGGGGGAACTTGGCCAGACTAAAATCTAAAATGTCGAAGTGTTTTTAATGCAGCGCTACACTAACCAGAACAAGCAGCTTACTGACGTCATGATGAATGTAGCCGCTGTGATGTTTGATAAGAGCATTGCAGTCTGAACAGGGCTGTATTACCAAACTGCACACAGGGCACATGACCCCCAAGGGGCACCCTTCCCCTCGGATATACGGCTCCCTCGGGAACAGACCCTGACCCCAGTGATATGCGTGAAGAGGAGGTGGAGAAAGAGAGGCAGGAAGGCTTCCTTCTGAAGAGTAGGCGGCAATCGAATAAACCCCCACTCCCCTAAATTCTGCTCGCAAACATGCTATCTTTGGACAGTAAAATGGCAGAGTTATTGGGAAGATTAAACTACCAACGTGACATTAAAAACTAACATCGTATGCTTCATGGAGTCGTGGCTGAACGACGACAATATCAACATACAGCTGGCTGGTTATATGGTGTACCGGCAGGATAGAACAGCAGTGTCTGGTAAGACCAGGGGCGGCGGTCTATGTATTTTTGTAAACAACAGCTCTAAGGAAGTTTCGAGCCATTGCTCTCCTGCGGTAGTTTCTCATGGTAAACTGCAGACCACATTACTTACCGAGAGAGTTCTCATCTATATTCTTTGTAGCTGTTTACATACCACCACAGTCAGAGGCTGGCACCAATATAGCATTGAATGAGCTGTATTCCGCCATAAACAAACAAGAAAACGCTCACCCAGAGGTGGCGCTCCTAGTAGCCGGGGACTTTAATGCAGGGAAACTTAAATCTGTTTTTACCTAATTTCTATCAGCATGTTAAATGTGCAACCAGAGGAAAAATAACCCTGGACCACCTATACTCCACACACAGAGATGCATACAAAGATCTCCCTCGCCCTCCATTTGTCAAATCTGACCATAATTCTATCCTCCTGATTCCTGCTTACAAGCAAAAATTAAAGCAGGAAGCACCAGTGACTAGATCAATAAAAAGTGGTCAGATGAAGCAGATCCTAAGCTACAGGACTGTTTTGCTAGCACAGACTGGAATATGTTCCGGGATTCCTCCGATGGCATCGTTGGCTTCAATGACAATAAGTGCATCGATGACGTCGTCCCCACCGTGACCGTACGAACATACCAGAAACCATAGATTACAGGCAGCATCCGCACTGAGATAAAGGCTAGAGCTGCCGCTTTCATGGAGCGGGACTCTAACCCGGAGGCTTGTAAGAAATCCCTCTATGCCCTTCAACGAACTATCGAACAGGCAAAGCATCAATACAGGACTAAGATCGAGTCTTACTACACCGTGTCTGGCGCTTGGCGGATGTGGCAGGGCCTGCAAACCCTTAGACTACAAAGGGAAGCACAACCGAGAGCTGCCAAGTGACACGAGCCTACCGGATGAGCTAAACTGCTTCTATACTCTCTTCAAGGCAAATAACACTGAAACATGCATGAGAGCACCAGCTGTACCGGAAGACAAATCACGCTCTCCGCAGCCGATGTCAGTAAGACCTTTAAGACGGGTCCACATACATCAGCATGTGCTGACCAACTAGCAAGTGTCTTTACTAACATTTTCAACCTCTCCCTGTCTGAGTCTGTAATACCAACATGTTTTAAGCAGACCGCCATAGTGCCTGTGCCCAAGAACACGAAGGTAACCTACCTAAATGACTTCCGACTCGTAGCACTCATGTCTGTAGCCACGAAGTGCTTTGAAAGGCTGACTCACATCAACACCATCATCCCAGAAACCCTAGACCCACTCCAATTTGCATTACCGCCCCAACAGATCCACAGATGCAGTCTCTATTGCACTCCACACTGCCCTTTCCCACCTGGACAGAAGGAACACTTATGTGAGAATGCTATTCATTGACTACAGCTCAGCGTTCAACACCATAGTGCACTCAAAGCTCATCAATAAGCTAAAGACCCTGGGACTGAACACCTCCCTCTGAAACTAAATGCATGCTTTTCAACCGTTCGCTGCCCACACCCGCCTGCCCGACTAGCATCACTACTCTGGACGGTTCTGACTTAGAATATGTGGACAACTACAAATACCTAGGTGTTTGGCTAGACTGTAAACCCTCCTTCCAGACTCATATTAAACACCTCCATTCCAAAATTAAATCTAGAATCGGCTTTCAATTCCGCAACTTAGCTTCTTCACTCACGTCGCCAAACATACCCTAGTAAAACTGACTATCCTACCGATCCTTGACTTCGGCGATGTCTTTTACAAAATAGCCTCCAACACTCTACTCAGACTGCATCCAGTTTGCTATCACAGTGCCATCTGTTTTGTCACCAAAGCCCCATATACCACCCACCACTGCGACCTGTATGCTCTAATCGGCTGGCCCTCGCTACATATTTGTCGCCAAACCCACTGGCTCCAGGTCATTTATAAGTCTTTGCTAGGTAAAGCTTCGCCTTATCTCAGCTCACTGGTCAGGATAACAACACCCACCCGTAGCGCACACTCCAGCAGGTATATCTCACTGGTCATCCACAAAGCCAACAACTCATTTGGCCGCCTTTCCTTCCAGTTCTCTGCTGCCAATGACTGGAACGAATTGCAAAAATTGCTGAGGCTGATGACTTATTTCCCTCACTAACTTTAAACATTAGCTATCTGAGCAGCTAACTGATCGCTGCAGCTGTACATAGCCCATCTGTAAATAGCCCATCCAATCTACCCATCTCATCCCCATATTATTTTTATTTACTTTTCTGCTCTTTTACACACCAGTATTTCTACTTGCACATTTATCACTCCAGTGTTAAGTTGCTAAATTGTAATTACTTCGCTACTATGGCCTATTTATTGCCTACCACCTCACTCCATTTGCACACACTGTATATAGACTTTCTTTCTATTGTGTTATTGACTGTACGCTTGTTTATTCCATGTGTAACTCTGTTTGTGTCGCACTGCTTTGCTTTATCTTGGCTAGGTCGCAGTTGTAAATGAGAACTTGTTCTCAACTAGCCTACCTGGTTAAATAAAGGTGAAATAAAAATAAAAAATTAATCCTGGACTTCCTGCGGGCTGCCCCCAAGTGGTAAGGGTAGGTAACAATACATCCGCCACGCCGATCCTCAACACAGGGGCCCCTCAAGGGTGCGTGCTCAGCCCCCTCCTGTACTCCCTGTTCACTCATGACTGCACGGCCAGGCACGACTCCAACACCATTACATTTGCCAATGACACAACAGTGGTAGGCCTGATCACCGACAACAACGAGACAGCCTATAGGGAGGAGGTCAGAGACTGGGCCGTGTGGTGCCAGGACAGCAACCTCTCTCTCAACGTGATCAAGACAAAGGAGATGATTGTGGACTACAGGAAAAAGAGGACAGAGCACGGCTCCATTCTCATTAACGGGGCTGCAGTGGAGCAGGTTGAGAGCTTAAAGTTCCTTGGTGTCCACATCACCAACAAGCTAACATGGTCCAAGCACACCATGTCAGTCGTGAAGCGGACACAACAAAACCTATTCCCCCTCAGGAGACTGAAAAGATTATGTGTGGGTCCTCAGATCCTCAAAAGGTTCTACAGCTGCACCATCGAGAGCATCCTGACTGGTTGCATCACTGCCTGGTGTGGCAACTGCTCGGCCTCTGACCCCAAGGCACTATAGAGGCTAGTGCGAACGGCCCAGTACATCACTGGGGCCAAGCTTCCTACCATCCAGGACCTCTATACCAAGCGGTGTCAGAGGAAGGCCCTGAAAATTGTCGGACTCCAGCCACCCTAGCCATGGACTGTTCTCTCGGCTACCGCACGGCAAGCAGTACCGGAGTGCCAAGTCTAGGTCCAAGAGGCTTCTTAACAGCTTCTACCCCCAAGCCATAAGACTCTTGAACATCTAGTCAAATGGCTACCCAGATGATTCACATTGCCCCTACTCTCCACACCGCTGCCACTCTCTGTTGTCATCTATGGATAGTCACTTTAATTAACTCTACCTACATGTAACCGGTGCTCCCGCACATTGACTCTGTACTAAACTGCACTGTCAGTTAGGGGCTCATAAGTAAGCATTTCACTGTTGTAATCAAATTTGATTTGATAACAAATAGTTAGTATATAATTACAAACTTTGTAGAATTGCAGGAAATTAGCTTTAAATCGGCACAATTCTCTCGGCTTAATGACAAAATGTGAACAAACGCATCAAATGAGCTGTAAAACCTCAACAAATCTGCCTCATGGCAAAAAGTGTAGAATGTAAAACTGCAACATTTTCTCTTAGCCTCATGACAAAATGTGTAGAATAGCATAAAACTTCAAATTTGGGGGCCCAAATGCGGTATTCTGGCCCTGGTTAAGGTTACTACAAGCTTCACTCCTTTGATCTACCTGCATGCTGGTGGAGTGGGATTTTTGATTACACAGTTGAGAACATGATATCCTCGCCAGGCCCACTCCCATCCACAAGGGGGTGATAGCAAAGTTGTAAAAAAAGAAATGTTATTTTCATTTTGTGAAAGCAAAGAAGGCTCACCTTGCTACTGAAGTTGCTCACTGAAGTGGCTCGCTGGCAGTCTGGCTCGCTGGCAGTCTGGCTAGCCTTTTTTTAAATTTTTTTTTGAATTTTACCCCTTTTTCTCCCCAATTTCGTGGTATCCAATTGTTGTAGTAGCTACAATCTTGTCTCATCGCTACAACTCCCGTACGGGCTCGGGAGAGACGAAGGTTGAAAGTCATGCGTCCTCCGATACACAAGCCGCACTGCTTCTTAACACAGCACGCATCCAACCCGGAAGCCAGCCGCACCAATGCGCCGGAGGAAACACTGTGCACCTGGCCACCTTGGTTAGCGCACACTGCGCCCAGCCCGCCACAGGAGTCGCTGGTGCGCGATGAGACAAGGACACCCCTACCGACCAAGCCCTCCCTAACCCGGGCGACGCTAGGCCAATTGTGCGTCGCCCCATGGACCTCCCGGTCGCGGCCGGTTACGACAGAGCCTGGGCGCGAACCCAGGGACTCTGATGGCACAGCTGGCGCTGCAGTACAGCGCCCTTAACCACTGCGCCAGTCTGGCTAGCCTTTTTAGCTTCCCACATCTCCATGTGAAGTAATCAGATTTCTAATTAAAATAAGATGCCCTTGCAAATATTCTTATGCTTGCCAGTGTAACCGAAAACATTATCCCAGTTTGATATACTGCTTGTGTATTCATTCCCATATCAGCTAAACACAGAAAGTCATGTTTTGGTCACAGAGAAAAAAAGCACATGGCCAGCTAGTTATCTACAAAGTATTTAGTTCCATTTCTAGTTATTACTTCTAAACAGTATACCTGATGTTGGCACAAGATGGAGGGAAAGTTGGAGCATAACTAACAAATTTGTTAATGAAAATGCATGCTTAATCCAGTATAAACTAATGTATGAAATGTATTTTACAACATACAAAATTCACAAATTCTACAGCACAACTGCAGAGTTATGGCTTAAGTGTAAAACAAATTAATAACTCAATGATCCATGCTTTCTGGGAATGCTATAAAGTCCGGAAATTGTGGGCATAGCTAGAAAGTTGTCTGTCAGAAGTATTACAATGTAAATGTACTTTTAATCCATCTCTCTGCATATTTTAAGACATGGCATATGGGGGTGTAGTTAGTTTCCCAATGGGCTTGACAATTCTCTTATCACTCATCTTGGAAGTCAGTCAATCCACCATCATTGACATAATGGAAAAATAGTTAATGTTTTAATATTGAAACAGCATGAGTGAAGAAAAACATTGGTACAATTTAATGCAGGCACTAGGGATGGGGGTGTGAGCATGCGAGATGGCAGATGAGATGTAGTCCTTGTTTGTCTCTAAGTTGTTTGTTTGTATACGTTGGTATCTGGAGAGTTAAAAAATGTAAATAAAATAAAAATATTAAAAATATATATTTTTTGTTGGATTCTTGTTTGGTTTGTTGTTTGAACTCTCGCTAAGACTGTCGTTAGGGCCACATGAGGGCAGGTACAGGGCATAAAATTGCCTAAAATAAGGTATTTCTTTGGCCAATAGGACCCATTATATCAGCTTGGTATTTTCAGGGTCGATAACTCTGAAAGCGAAAATCTCTTTCTACACAGTTGAAGTGAAAACTAGGTTGGGTGTGTCTGTCAATCATTTGCCTAATCACTTTTCCTGGAGCAAGTCAGGGTTGTAAGGGCAATATGAATGAACAGTATATAGATCTGGGGCCGGACTTACGCTTCTGCCCTCACGCTTTTTGCCTTCACTTGCACTTCTGCCCTCCGATGCACCGCACCTTTCTGTTAAGAGTCTGATCACAGCAGCAGGAGGCCTAGACTACAATACAGTAAACTACACGTTGTCTGTCTGCTGCTCGTGACCTCTGAAGCCTCTTCCTTTTGACCGTGTGAAGGGTCTGTAAATTAGTGGATTGCGCAAGGAGGAAATAGCCTGGCACAGGAATGCAAACTTTGCCTGCTATATGGGAATCAGGTGTGGGAATCTGGGGTGATGCCTCCCTCACTCCCGAGGGTTGAGCCAGAGATGGACATGAAGAATGCAGGGGAATTTCACCTCAGAGGTGCCGAGTGAGACATGGCTTCTTTTAAATCATGTGTGTCATATAGCATTACAATTAATAACCCACATTTACTCTGCAGGAAACAACATGTTTGTCTGTGAAATGAAATCGAGCCATAAAAATCTGGAAACTCTGTTCCGATCAAGAATGTGGCTGCTATGACGATTGATTGATTGATTAACATTCACTGTGATCACTGTAACATACTGTACACTTTCTTCTATGACTAAAACGATAACCTCTCAAACTCAACTCTTCTCTCCTCTCTTCCCCTCTCAGAACTACGGCGTGGAGACCGACAACCTAAAGGATCTGGTGGTGAGGATGAGAGCGGCCACCAACGGCCTGCACATGTCCACGTCAGACCACAGGAAGAGCCCGACGTACGACGGCAGCACTTCCCGGAAACCTCCCAATAACTTCCTAACCTCTGTAGTGGAGCTCATCGGAGCAGCCAAGAGCCTCCTGGCCTGGTTGGACAGGTAAGACCTAACCTCCATGGTAACGATAGTCCTAGCTACATAAAATCTGCTCTATATATTCTAGCCCACGGACTGCCATTGGGGTTAGCTGTAACGTTAGTGTTCCCTACGCATAGGCGTCATTGAGCTCACTGAATCCCCTATTGACTACAATATGCTGCTACGCTACACATTACAGGCATTGGTTTTCCTCGGCCTCTACAGACTACACCAGAAACGCAGCTCTTCTCTCTCAGGAGAGTTTCCAGAAAGGGTTTGAGGACATATGAGGGAAATTGAATACAAGTCTGGTGGTTTCCTCTAACGCTGTCTAGTCATTGTCCAGAGAATATCCAGATGAGATTTCAGAATCAATCTAGCCATACAGATGCATATTCTTTTCATAGCATTTGTTTTCAAGATCACTGTCAGTTAACTTAACCAAAGGCAGTATTTTCTGAAAGTAGTAGTAGTCATGTTAACATGTTGACCTTATTCTTTTTTTTTTCTTCTGATGTGATTAAAGGTTCACCAGTACTGTTCTTTTCCTATGAACTGCATCCTCGAGGTGGCTCTATGTCACTCTGTTGTTCCACTGTAAGATTTACCCCCTTATCAAGCTCTCCTGACAACTACTGTGTCTCAGTGCTGTCAGGGACATGACCTGAGGATGTCATGCCAAAATGGCCTTTCAATCTTCTCTCTTGTTGCAGTACGCCCCTGACTGGGATCAGTGACTTCACCACCACCAAGAATAAGATCATTCAGCTGTGTCTGGACCTCACCACCACAGTTCAACAGGTCTGCACGCTCGCTCACTCACTCACTCACTCACTCACTCACTCACTCACTCACTCACTCACACACACACACACACACACACACAACAGTGCACGTGTAGCTCTACCCTGAAAAACCACCTCTTACCTCTTTCCACTCAAGGCAGACTAGCCTGTAGGCATACACATGTAGAATTAAGTAAAGGGGCAGGGGGTTATGGGAACTGGGGAGAGTGGGGGCTGTGATATGACATCAGCCTGAAGCCAGTAGCCTGTCTGAACACAGTACAGGTTAGCTAATGAGGAGACCCCCAACCGTGGTGGTGTTTAACGGCAATCGCAGCCTCTGCGTTTACAGTTTCATAAAAACCTCTGGTGCTCTTTAAAAAGCATCTGCCAACATTCCTTAGGCTGCATTATTCCCCTGGCCATGTGGTTTCAGTTCCCCCCCAGCGGGAGAGCATACTATCTGTGTGTACATCCTGTGGAGGATTAATGCACGGTGGGTTGAGGTAGTGCGGTGCGCTCCTTCACTGCCACATATTAGATGTTTACCTCCTTTTAAAAAGTAGCAAATCAGCAAACAGCCTTCTAGGTTAAATGTGTTTGATTTGGCCACAGGCTGTCAGATTGCTAAGGGTCTATTTATATCAGATTTATAGAATGAATATTTCCAGGTTGTTTTCCAAACTGGTTATGTATGTATATGTATGTATGTATGTATGCGTGTATGTATGTATGTATGCGTGTATGTATGTATATGTATGTATGTATATGTATGTATATGTATGTATGTATGTATATGTATGTATGTATGCGTGTATGTATGTATGTATGTATGCGTGTATGCGTGTATGCATGTATGCATGCACTGAAAGAAAACGAAAGGGGTTATTTAAAGACCCAACAGAGTAGCACATTGCCAAGCTTCTTTTTGACAGTTTCTTTCCCCAGGGTATCCCAACAATTGATAAACAGGCGTTTACATTTTATACACGTAGTGAAAATGGCTGTTGAGACTGCAGGTGCCGCTTTTGAAGGGTTATTGCATCGAGTAATTTCCATTCCCAGAGTGCCGATTGCCTCACCGATGTCTGGGATTTCAGCGGCCCGGTGATTTACTGTTTTGGGTCTCACCCTGGGTGTGGAGGAGGAGAGGGGGAACTGAGGGGAGAAATTTCCCACGGAGGCGTTTGAAGTGAAGGGTTTTTGTTGCAGCTTTGCTGTGCTGTACTGTAGGAGACTCCTTGGCCTCCATGGCACTCAGCTGTGCGAGAGGCCCAGGTGGATATCTCTACATTTCACCCAGGGGCTACATTATCCTGTCACAAACACATGCAGGAAGTTACACTGGTCCATGCATTGGAGGTATCTCACATAGGCTTTACACTCTTGAACTCTCCCAAACGCACTGTGGGGGAGTATCACTGTGATTTTTATGGTGTGGGCGGGCTTCATGAGGTGACATGGCCTTTTCATGAACCTCTACCAAGAACGGGGCTTTCAGGATGGACAATTTATGTCCTGCTGGCTGAATGAACCCTATGTATACACGCACAATAGAGCACCCCAATAAAACAGCGAACATGCAGCCATCTCATCTGACCCGTGAGGTGAGAGATTGCTCTGTCTTCCTGCATGACGGCAGTCGGGTCAAACACTAAGTGATGAGGTGGAGAGATATTGTGGGAGGAAAGGGAAGTCTGGAGGGCAGGTCTGAGTCCTCATGGTGTTTTGATATCATGTTCTGTAAGATCCTGTACAACAGTCCAGTCTGGTCAGCTGTATGAATGGCTCCATGTTGGAATGTTGTACCAGCAGTCTTCTCTTTTTGCCACTTCATCTCTCGGCTGGACAAATCTCTGGTTACAGATGAAAGGCTGCAGGGCTGTCTGGGGAGTCATCTGATCCTAGTCTGCTGTGGGAGGACAACCAGGGCGTGAGGAGGCTGAGGACTCGCTGCTATACCCAGAGAACGTTTCCTCAGTCTTTCCCTCTGGTCTTGGTTTCAATCTGGCATATGTATGAAGACTGCTTTAGTTCTGTGTTTGATGCAGATACGAGACGATTTTGTGTTCCACAGATCTTCCAAGCGATTATGTAAAAAAACACAGATCTGAAAGATTATGTCCAAGAATATTACATTCATATTATGCAATAATTTTCTGCTTTTGATATAAAACAGTCTGCATGTGATTCACTTTGGCACAGTTTATACAAATCAAATCCGTGGCATATTATGATACTGTTTAGTCAATGTTTTTGACCTCAAACCCAATACATTTGTCTTTTTAGCATATCCATCTTGACGTGTAGAATGCATCCAAATATAGACCTATTCATGGCAAAAATATGTACTGGTTTGTGATGGAAGTCATGCCAAATTCTTTCCAAAACCATCACATGTCCTTGGCCACGTTTGAAAGTAATTGAGGGGGAAGCATTGTGTTTTGGTACCAAAACTGAAACCTATGTTGGTATTTTATGCTTATTAGTATTCCCTCCATGTTTGTTCTGGCAGTTAGCCCTATTTGGTAAAAGTGACAATCTTCTGTATACCCCCTTAACTTGTCACAACACAACTGATTGGGAAAAAAATCCACAAGTTAACTTTTAACAAGACACACCTGTTAATTGAAATGCATTCCAGGTGACTACCTCATGAAGTTGTTTGAGAGAATGCCAAGAGTGTGCAAGGCTGTTACCAAGGCAAAGGGTGGCTAACAATTGTTTTGGTTACGACATGATTCCATGGGTTATATTTCACAGCAGTGTCTAAGCAACAGTGGCCCCCTCTGACCAGCCATAACCGGGGGTCCTTTCACCACCGGACCACAGGCCCCAAGTCCTCCAGCTGTCTTAGGAGGCTGTTCATTCAGCTGTGAGCCCAGGCAGGCCCAGCTGCAGTCTGGGGAAGGGGGACCCTGGGAGAGGGCCAGGGCCGAGGGGCTTCTGTCTGTGGATGACACAGCAGTTACTATGGGATGTTCCCAACTTCTCCACCCCCCTGGTAGTCACACAGCAGCTACTGTTTCTTTCTTGTAATTGCAGGAGGCTCGCCTATCTATCAAATACATGGGAACCCAGTGCTAAACAGTATTTTATTTACTGAAGTCTCCAAAGAAATATTCCCCATAAAAAAGTGTGGGGTGAGTGTGGGTTGTTGGTCACCTTGAAGTTAGAGGATATGGTTCTTACAATGTACCAAGTTGTGCTTTCTAGATGTAAGGTTCCTTTATTTACACTGAAACCCCACTACAAGTTCTGCAATTATAATTATATTGTCCCAACGTTTCTATAGAGATGTAATTTGACTCAGAAAGCTGTTTTATTTTAGGCCTTGTCCATCTCCCACAGTCCGATACACTACATGACCAAAGGTATGCTCATCGAACATCTCATTCCAAAAAACGTTGGCATTAATATGGAGTTGGTCCCCCCCCCTTTGCTACTGGAACAGCTTCCATCCACTCTTCTGCGAAGACTTTCCACTAGATGTTGGAATATTGCTGCTGGGATTTGCTTCCATTCAGCCACGAGTATTAGTGAGGTCGGGCACTGATGTTGGGCAATTAGGCCTAGATCGCAATTGACGTTCCAATTCATCCCAAAGGTGTTCGATGGGGTTGAGGTCTGGGCTCTGTGCAGGCCAGTCAAGTTCTTTCACACCGATCTCGACAAACCATTTCTGTATGGACCTCGCTTTGTGCACTGGGGCAATGTCATGCTTAAACAGGAAAGGGCCTTCCCCAAGCTGTTGCCACGAAGTTGGAAGAACAGAATTGTCTAGAAATGCCATTGTATGCTGTAGCGTTAAGATTTCCCTTCACTGGAACTAAGGGGCCTAGCCCAAACCATGAAAAACAGCCCCAGACCGTTACTCCTCCTCCCCCAAACTTTACAGTTGGCACTGCATTAGGGCAGGTAGCGTTCTCCTGGCATCCGCCAAACACAGATTCGTCCGTCGGACTGCCAGATGGTGAAGAGTGATTCATCACTCCAGAGAAAGTGTTTCAACTGCTCCAGAGTCGAATGGCGGCGAGCTTGTGTGCTGCTGCTCGGTCATGGAAGCCCATTTCATGAAGCTCCCGACGAACAGTTATTGTGCTGATGTTGCTTCCAGAGGCAGTTTGGAACTCTGTAGTGAGTGTTGCAACCGAGGACAAACGGTGGTCCCGCTCTGTGAGCTTGTGTGGCATACCACTTCGCGGCTGAGCCGTTGTTGCTCCTGTAATGGATGTGAAATAGCTAGCTAGTTAGCGGTAGTGTGCGCTAAATAGAGTTTCAGTCGGTGACGTCACTTGCTCTGAGACCTTGAAGTAGTGTTTCCCCTTGCTCTGCAAGGGCCGCGGCTTTTGTGGAGCGATGGGTAACGATGCTTCGAGGGTGACTGTTGTTGATGTGTGCAGAGGGTCCCTGGTTCGCGCCCGGGTATGGGCGAGGGGACGGTCTAAAGTTATACTGTTACACTCCTAGATGTTTCCACTTCATAATAACAGCACTTACAGTTGACCGGAGCAGAAATTTGATGCACTGACTTGTTGGAAAGTTGGTGTCCTATGACGGTGCCCTATGGCGGTGCCATGTTGAAAGTCACTGAGCTCTTCAATATGGCCATTCTACTGCCAATGTTTGTCTATGGAGATTGCATGGCTGTGTGCTAGAATTTATACACCTGCCAGCAATGGGTGTGGCTGACAATGCTGAATCCACAATTTTGAAGGGGTGTCCACATACTTTTGTGTATACAGTTGAAGTTTACAGTTTACAGTAGCCTAGTGGTTAGAGCGTTGGACTAGTAACCGAAAGGTTGCAAGATTGAACCCTCTAGCTGACAAGGTTCAAATCTGTCGTTCTGCCCCTGAACAGGCAGTTAACCCACTATTCCGAGGCCATCATTGAAAATAAGAATTTGTTCTTAACTGACTTGCCTAGTTAAATAAAGGTAAAATACATAAAAATAAACATACACTTAGGATGGAGTCGTTAACTCGTTTTTCAACCACTCCACAAATTTCTTGTTAACAAACTATAGTTTTGGCAAGTTGGTTAGGACATCTACTTGGCGCATCACACAAGTACTTTTTCCAACAATTGTTAACAGACAGATTATTGCACTTATAATTTACTGTATCACAATTCCAGTGGGAATTGACTGTGCCTTTAAAGAGCTTGGAATATCCCAGAAAATTATGTCATGGCTTTGGAAGCTTCTGATAGGCTAATTGACATAATTTGAGTCAATTGGAGGTGTACCTGTGGATGTATTTCAAGGCCTGCCTTCAAACTCTGTGCCTCCTTTGCTTGACATTATGGGAAAATCAAAAGAAATCAGCCAAGGCCCCAGAACAAAATTGGGGACCTCCCAAGTCTGGTTCATCCTTGAGAGCAATTTCCAAATGCCTGAAGGTACCACGTTCATCTGTACAAACAATAGTACGCAAGTATGAACACCATGGGACCACGTAGCCGTCATACCGCTCAGGAAGGAGACGCGTTCTTTCTCCTAGAGATGAACGTACTTTGGTGCGAAAAATGCAAATCAATCCCAGAACAACAGCAAAGGACCTTATGAAGATGCTGGAGGAAACTGGTACAAAAATATCTATATCCACAGTAAAATGAGTCCTATATCGACATAACCTGAAAGACTGCTCAGCAAGGAAGAAGCCACTGCTCTAAAACCGCCATAACAAAGCTAGACTACGGTTTGCAGCTGTACATGGGGGCAAAGATCATACTTTTTGGAGAAATGTCCCCTGGCCTGATGAAACAAAAATAGAACTGTTTGGCAATAATTACCATTATTATGTTTGGAGGGAAAAAAAGGGGGGTGGGGGCTTGCAAGCCTGAAGAACACCATCCCAGCCGTGATGCATGAGGGTGGCAGCATCATATTGTGGGGGTGCTTTGCTGCAGGAGAGACTGGTGCACTTCACAAAATAGATGGCATCATGAGGGAGGAAAATGATGTGGAGATATTGAAGCAACATCTCAAGACATCAGTCAGGAAGTTGAAGCTTGGTCGCAAATGGGTCTTCCAAATGGACAATGACCCCAAGCATACTTTCAAAGTTGTGGCAAAATGGCTTAAGGACAACCAAGTCAAGGTATTGGAGTGGCCATCACAATTATCCTCTAGATAATTTGTGGGCAGAACTGAAAAAGCGTGAGTGAGCAAGGAGGCCTACAAACCTGACTTAGTTACACCAGTTCTGTCAGGAGGAATGAAATTAATGAAAATTATTATGGGAAGCTTGAGGAAGGCTACCCAAAATGTTTAACTAAATACTAATTGAGTTCTGTGATGAAAGAAATAAAAGCTGAAATAAATCATTTTCTCTCTAATATTATTCTGACATTTCACATTCTAAATGTAAAGTGGTGATCCTAACTGACCTTAAGACAGGGAATTTGTCCTAGAATTAAATGTCAGGAATTGTGAAAAACTGTATTTGGCAAAGGTGTATGTAAACTCCCGACTTAAACTGTATATCTGGATATTTGATCACATATTTGCCTATCCCCTATACATGGTTTTTATTTACTTTCTTTGCTGTCAAATAACCTCTTCCTGTGTTTTGACATGGAGCATTGAAATGCAGCCCAGCTAACATGTCTCTCCTCCTCCACAGGACTGCACTGTTTACGAGATGGAGGAAAAGATCCTGGATGTTGTAAGTATATCTCCCCTCTTTGTTGTTTCCACATTCCCGCTTTCTATGGTAGCACTCCGGGAAAGTCTGTTTGAACCTTTGGGGAGACGGAGCTCTATAATCCGTTACATGGGGATTAGGTGACATGCTTACAGGGGCTATTGCTAGCGTTAATAGTATAGGCAGGGGCTATTGCACTTTGGTAAAAGAGTAAAATGCACCCTGGCCATCAATCAGTTTCCTGTCCCTGACACTCTCCAGACTCTGAGCTGACACTGGACTTCTTCCCTCTGGCAACCTTATTGTAATCATTTTTGTTTGGTACTTTTACCCCGTTTTCTCCACAATTTCATGATATCCAATTGGTAGTTAGTCTTGTCCCATCGCTACAACTCCCCTACAGACTCGGGGAAAGGCGGCAATCGAGAGTCATGCACCCTCCGAAGCACGACCCTGCCAAGCCACACTGCTTCTTGACACACTGTTTGCTTAACCCGGAAGCCAGCCGCACCAATGTGTTGGAGGAAACACTGTCCAGCTGGCGAGGGAAGTCTGCTTGCAGGTGCCCAGCCCACCACAAGGAGTCGCTAGAGCGCGGTGGGATAAGGAAATCCCATCCGGTCAAACCCTCTCCTATCCCTGACGACGCTGGGCCAATTGTGCGTCGCCTCATGGGTCTCCCGACCACAGCCAGCTGTGACACAGCCTGGAATCGAACCCAGGTCTGTAGTGATGCCTCAAGCGATGCAGTGCCTTAGACCACTGCACCACTCGGGAGGCCCCCCTCTGACACCCTTGATGAACTCTGCTGCAGACACACAAAATAGCTAGACTTCTTTCTACACTGTTTAGAGTCTTCTCCATGCCGAACATGTTGTTCAATGAACTGTCCCGGAAAAACTGTTCTAGTTACAGCCTGGTCCCAATCAACGGTGAATAGTAGCATTTCAGTGATTTCTTGTTTCTTTACAAATCCCTGTCAAGTGATCTGGTTATAGACTTGTGTGGTCAACCGAAAATTTGATTAGAGCTAAAATAAGTTTGATTTAACGTTTGACTGTCCACATCTGTATGTAGGCACAACTGTGTTGTTGTGAGTGTTCAGACATGATGCTTGTTACTCGCCTGAGAAGAAAAAGCTCTTTATTCTCTGAGCGTCACTAAAATGCCCCCACTAATGATGACAAAGTGGTGAGATTGTCCATAATGACCTAGAAGGGGTGGGGGGGTGACATTAATGGCCCTCACCCCTCTTCTCTGGGGAGGGTGATAATTTCCCCAGAGACTTGCTGCTGAAGGACAGGGCCTCTCGTCACCAGACCGCCACCTCTCTAACACTGACCTGAATGCAGACGACCAAAGAAATAACACCTCTGGTGACAGGCGGTGGCTGCATAAACACAATCACGTGACAGGACATTAAATTACTGGGCTGGTCATGTAATCACAGCAGTCATAAAAGCACACAGTCACTGTTTGACAATAAAACTTAAATTAAATCAAATTAATTTGATGAGATGTATTCATGAAATTCCATGATATTTTGTTTTCATTCTTTGGGTTGTTTGTTTGGTTTTCCTGTCTTGCTTAAAGGGGTTTCCTCCCCCCTCTCTCATTGCAGTCCAAGGTTCTGAACAGCATCTGTGACCAGACCATGAGAACAACCTCTGACCCTCTGATGAGCCAATCCGCATGCTTGGATGAAGTTCAGCTCAACAACATCAAGCCTGGGGAGGGACTGGTGAGGAATGCTGCATGGGAGTTTCCAGTTTAACCCCAAACCCACTGAATTACAAGCTACATTTATGTAGTGCACCTCAACTTTCTCACAAGTTCAAACTGTCTCAGAAATTCATGTTCCTTATGTTCATATTCCTACAGGGTATGTACATCAAATCCACCTATGATGGACTTCATGTCATCACGGGGACCACAGAGCATGTAAGTATGGTGGCCACAGAGGAACAAATTAGTAGATTTTGGTGAAAACCATCCTAGTGAACGCACCTTGCTCCTTTTGTTCAGTTAGTCTAAATGTGCACCTTTTTGTCGGTCTTATCCACTTCTCACGGTTCAATATACATCCTGTTGGTATAGCAACTCCCTTAATGTTATGCATAAACAATAGTTGCCAAGTTCTGATGGGGAGACAGTTAAGGTTGGGCTTCAAACAGTACATCTTCTTTCCAACCCAACCTGCCCCCCCCCCCCCCCCTCCCCCTCCTCCCATTCTGAGGGGGCTCAAGGGCATTGCTGTTTACCACTGAGCTAGGATAGCAGTGTAAATGTGTTCCTTACCAAGCAGTGGAGAGAGGGAGGTGTTTAGAGGTTAAATAATATAGCTGTTCCTGTCTTCATCATCCATTTAAGAATCACAAACTTTTAACAGTAAAGCATCCTCCTTCAGAGGAACGTTGGCAGCAGTGCTATTACAGCCTAATTATCATGCCCCCAGTCGTTAAGGATGAATCAAACCTTAACTCATCATATGACTCATTCATTCCTTTGACATTCACATGCATAATGTGACGACGTATTCATAAAGAGGGCGTTTGTGTTGTTTAGTCAGAGTTATGTAAAACGTATATTTCCTCAGGGGCTTATTAAGTGGTCTGTTTCATAACAAGCCCATACATGGCACTTCTGATGACAAAGCGAACAGATGAAGGTGGAGTTATCCAGGGGCTAATACTACATGAAGGCGTTGTCTCTGAGCTAGGGGGGTTTGTATACTAATCCTGTCCTCTCCTCTCTGTGTTGTCAGTCCCCGGCAGACATGACCAGGAAGATCCATGGGGGTGATGAGGTGATCCAGGTCAACCAGCAGACAGTGGTGAGCGCCCGGCACCTGTTATCTCTGAAACCTGTCACAGAGAAAGGTTCCAGCAGTTGGAATGTGTTCCTTGCAGTCGACCTGACTACAGTGTGACATAATGATTTCACAGGGGGAAGTCTCTTCCTAGTTTCTTGCTGTGCCTCTTTCTGTTGTCCTCCGCTATGATGTACTGACACTGATCGATCTGTGCTGCTGTGCCTGGTCTCAGGTGGGCTGGCAGCTGAAGAACCTGGTGGGGAAGCTGAGAGAGGACCCTAAAGGTGTAGTCCTGCTGCTGAAGAAGAGACCTACAGGCACCTGCGGGTTCACACCTGCCCCTCTCAAGAACATGCGCTGGAAACCGCCCATGGCGCAGGTGCCAACCCCAAACCCCTTAATCTTTTACTCAGGTGTTCTTACCAAGGCAGTGTTTAGGTTATTGTTCATATTACCTTTTGTTGGATGTGACTCATGAGGGAGTATGGAGAAATGTTTGAGTGTAACAAGCCTAGACAAGTGTAGGAACCAGCCTGAGAGTTGGAGGAAAATATCCCGGAAGCTGCAGGGCTGAGGACAATGCAGAGCTGTTCTCCATTCAGTGACGGCATCCAAATAAAACAACAGCTACTGTACTCACACACTAGTGATGATGTCACTCAGACTGGGTCATCAGTAGTGGCAGCCAGCAGTCTGAGAGTCAGTCTGCAGAGACAGGAGATAGCATCTCCTTCAGTGGATAATATAGCTGCTTTGGAGGTGGTTTGTGTAGGTGTGTGTAGAATCAGATCAACATCCAGCAGTAGGGTGGGAATCCTCAGTATGGCCTGTATTGATGGGGCTAGTCAGCCAGTTTCCATGGATGACAAGTATTTCAATAGGTCGCTCAGTGATTCATCTCACAAAGGGCTTGGGTACACCCTCTTTTGAGAACGTTCAATCCCCAAAGGTTTGCGTTAGCGGAGAATCAAGTCTCTGAGGGTCCAAACAAATCCTGTGTTAATAAAGTTATGTAATGGTAATCCAATTCACCACTTTTCTCATATGGGGACAATTAGGATCTGGCTAAGCTCTTAGCCACAGCAATGCACCTGAGCCATGAGTGCAGTAACTGGGGCTCCAAAGGGAACAATAGGTTGTTGTAACCGAACCTGTGCTCTGGTCCTGGCACTGCCTCGTTATGCCTCTGGAGGCTGCTTCTGCCTTGGGAAAATCAGATCACATAATATCAGACCATAGATGGTTTCACTTAACAAAGAACCTTTCATCACCAAGATACCAGATCACTCTGGACTTGTCCACCACCGTGTTTGAACAGGGTGTCAGGAATCAAAGCACGACATCTTGGGTTTAATGATAAGAGATAGGCGTCGGTGTGTTAAACAATGGTGGATCACACACAGTGATTCAGGAGTGACACTGAGTTCTACAGGTATCCTGGTAATAGGGGAGGAGGTGAGCGTAGACGTACCAGTATTTTCTTTGTTTGATGCAGAGTGAAACTGAACATGGTCAATTTACCAAGTAGTGTGGTTTTAAAATAGCACCATAAGCTGTGGTAGAATAGTATGGTTTCTTAAAACTATGTTGCTGCAGCTATTTTGGATTATCCTCAAAATCCTTCCATTCATTAGATACTACTGCACTGTTGGAGCTAGGAACACGAGCATTTTGCTACACCCACAATAACATCTTCTAAATATGTGTATGTGACCAATAAAACGTGATTTGATTCTCTAAATAGGGTTGTATAGATTTAAAGAGCCATAGGCAAAATATAATAAGGGGAAGGGGGATACCTAGTCAGTGACCTGTCATATGTAGGATAATCCAGCTCCTTCCTAGCAAGTAGTGTTTAGAATGACTTGGTTAGGGTATTTAAATACAGCAGAAGAGACTTTAGGTAATCAACCATCCGTTATTGTAATGAATGTTGGAAGTTTAAAAAGACAAAAGTCATCGGCTAGAGTAGACTATAGGATGTAACAAATGGGGAAACACTCTTCCTTGCCAACAAGTTATGTTTAGATTTTTTATAGTAGACACCTTTTAAGACATTTATCCATTTGATGTAGCTAGGCTGTCGGCTGTTTGCCCACCGTCAATTATAATAGGTCCTATGAGGGGAGCATTTTTCTGACATTTTTGTATTTTTTTTGTTCTTTTTTATTTCTCAGAGCACCCCTTCCCTGAACAAAACCCAGTCTCCCGGCTGTTCCACAGACAGCTCCACCAAGGAGAAACCAGCCATCCTAGACCTGTACATTCCCCCTCCCCCCTCTGTACCCTACACCCCACGATGTGTACCCCTGTAAGTACACTATGCTCAGGAGGGTTACCAGGAAAAACCTTAGGCTCAAGTTATAGGTTTAGAATTTGCTGTGTTCTGGCCCTATGCTACAGGGTGAGTCAGGGGTCTGTGTGGGCCCGTGCGCCCACAGACAGCCTACACTCATTCTCCAGCTCTATGCTCCTGGCTTTGAAGTCTGGTTAATGAGTGGTTCAGCCCCCTGATCATTCGCCACTCTCCTCTTGCCTATAAACCCCCACAGCAGAGCACATTAATTTGTGCCGTCTCCATCCAGCTCCGCTCACGCCACAGACAGACCTTATGCAACAGCCTCTCTGTTTCATCTGCCTCCTCAGACACCCTCCCTCCCTCACTCCCTCTCTCGCTGTATCTCTCCCTCCCTCTCTGTCCATGTATGCCAGTGACCAGGCTGTTGCTGCATTCACCATGTTTACCAGATAGTGAATCATATTTTTTTTTGCCATTTAGTGGACTCTCATATCCACAGCAACTTTAGTTAGGGACTGAGCAAAAGCATAAAGCAAATTTGACTGATTTTTTTTTTTCTTCATCTCCCTCCTTGTGCTCTCACCTATATGAAATGGGACATTGATGCTAATCAGTATTTTCTGTCCACAGAGAGGGTAAGATCAGCTCGTACTCGAGCATCGGTAAGATCAGCTCGTACTCGAGCATCAGTAAGATCAGACCAAAGGGTTCAGAGTCGCCCAACTCCTTCCTGGACCTGGAGAGTCGAAAACGCTTCACCATCGCAGACTACGAGAAGATGGGCGTGGCCTACCCCATCGAGGCCAATGTAATTCAGCCCAGGATGAGGGAACGCATCAACTCGTCTCGTGGTTAGTAGTATCCTACCCCACAGTAACCACACACACGCACAAGGCCCACATGTTATAGAATTCAAGGCAATATTCAAACCAGTGAACCAAAATATTCAAACGTTTTGTATTTCTGCATAGGTAAGCCCCGCCCCCTCTCCATGCCAGTGGACACCTGTCTTGGAGTGGCAGACACCTATGCTAAGCCCTGGACACAAGGCCGGAAAGGTAACAAACACACACCATAGACCCATCTTCTGAGTTACTGCAGAACAACAACTTAACCACCAGAAATCAAATTAACCACAACCTAAATCAGATTATCCAGTTCACACCTTCAACAGCTAAATACATGAGAACAAATGATATAATTCACCCCTCCAATGACCTTGGAGGCATGGTAGCTCTGCTTAATTTACCAATGAATGAACCATGTGATTAGTGTCAACTGAGAGCCATACTCTAGCTCTTGCCTGGATTGGATTAAATAGAGTTTACACCAACAAGATCAGTTCCTCATCCTCTGGTTTCCTTGGAGAGAACAGACACATGGCTATGAATGCACAGACAGAGCTTTCAAACAGTCTCTCTGCTGGAGACCCAATTATACTACAATGGTAGAGGAGTGGGTGAATGTTTTAATTGGCTGAGATGCCTGTGCAATTCTCCTCCACAGCCAACACATGCTGTAGAGATCCAGAGTCGTCCTCTTTTAATGGGACAGTGCTTCTCTATAATACATGTAAGGCCTGTAAGATGTAAGATATGCCCTAAAATCAACAAGTTATTCTCAATAACGTGCATTTGTACAAAGTATTACTTTTTTTTGTAAGATAATTGTATTAAAGATGTGCATTTCCCCTCCAGGCGAGGATCTCCTGTACAGATACCTGAGCAACGAGCGGATCCCCACCATTGCTGAGGAGGTCCCATCAGTGGCGCCGCCGTACAGGCCAGTGGGGGAAAAGCAGCTGGTCCGAGGGGTGGACCACATCCGGGGCAGCCGCTACTATGCCAACCAGGACCTCCACAACAGCGCCACCATCCCCTACCAGGACCATGACCTGGGCAGCAAAAAGACCCCCGTAGCCCCCGCCTCCAAACGCCCCCCTGCAGAGCCCTCGCTACTGGTCAGTTGGATCACGCGGCTTAAGCTATTGACTCACTGATGATGCTCTTCCTGTCTGGGGTTTCCTGTTCCTGTCTGTCTCCTCCTCAGTGCCTTTTGTCCTCCGGCTGTTTGCAATGGGCTCTCCCCTCTCACACTTTCTCCCTGCCTCCCTGCCTCCCCAGCGTTACTACTACTGTACTACTATACCACCATGGGTTAGTAGTTAACTCACTGTCTTCTGTTGCATCACTTCTAACCAATCCCAGTCCCCTACCAACCAATCCCATCTCAGCTGCACAGTCAGATAAACATAGGAATACTCAGTGAGCTGGCTGCCACACCAGCACATGCATGCAAACTTGTATTTGGAGGTAGAGGAAATGTATGTCTATCTGTCTACAAATGGACAAGTTATTCAGGTTTTTAGCACATTTTGGCCTTGTACCTTCACAGGAACAATTAAAATAAAAAAAAACATTTTTTAAGTTATATCACCTTGTTATCACTGAGATAGGCAACTCCCTGCAAAATTGTTACATTTTAACTTGCCAATGGTGTGTTTTTGTTTGAGAAAGAAAAAATGCTTTTTTTCAGGTTTTGCTGTACTTGTATTAGCTTTTAGCTGTTTATTTCATGTCATGTCCTTGTTAGCATTGTTAAACTATACACTGCCAGTGGTTGCCTCTTTTAAAAGTTATGCATATAGGAACTCTTTACTGTCCTTTGACAGATTGATGTTGCATTGGCGAGTGACAAAATACTGTTTCGACGTACCAGTGATTTTATTTTCCCTGTGTTCAAAGCCATGCACTCTTCTCTGTACTGTCCCATGGCCTGCCTTGTTCTGGAGGCTGTATACACACTGCTCTGTGATCACCCTGCTCAAAGGATGCTCACAGCTGTTTGCCGACAATTAGCCGTGTGAACAAAGATGTGTAGGTTAAATATGTTTCTGGAGTCACTGGCTAGAAAGTCTTCTGTAATCAGCACAGATAGCCTAGCGAGATACTATGGATAGCTTATAACAAGAGTTAAAACACGAGTTTAACTGACAGTGTTATTAAATACCACGATGTCACAATGTTTTTTGTTTTTTTTTAAATACAATTGTACCTTTTTATCTGCCTTTTGTAACATTTCGATAGTATGTTATTAAAGGTGCAGTTGATTCCAGTTTTAATTTGTTTTGTCTTTATTTTAGTGTTTTTTTTTTACTGACGAACTAGATAAAATGTATTGTTATATTGGTACTTGTCCAAAACCTCTGAGTGTTAGTTAGAATTGTCACTTTCAGTGTCTGTATTCACCATAGAGGAGCACTTCAGGGGCATGAACCTATTCCGGACTCTGGCCTAATTTGCTTGACCTTTGAGAATGAACTCTACTTCTGTTTTCGAAGCATGTGGTGAAACTGGATAGCCAAGCTAAAGTTACATTCTCCCTCTGTCTCTGTGGCCATGCTTATTATGCAACTGCATTTAAAACAAACTTAAATGAACATATGTTCTACTTAGGGAGAATTATGTATATGTCTTATTGGACTGTCAAGATATCTTGCTTGACATATGCAGCCTTTTAACCTCTGTATGCCTTCACCGACATCTGAATTGCACGCGAGTCCTTCGCGTTATTTTATTTGTTACATTTCATCCAAAAAAACTGGCAGACCAATTGTATTTAAATCATAACACTAGAAAAGAACAACACTGACTTTGGCACATTTCTAATTCAAAATAAAAGGAATTATTCATTCATCTCCCTGCCCCTCTGCCTCTTTCTGTTTCCCTGCATGATTTTACTGGTTGTCTGGGGGCCACCTGTTAATGATCTAACGTCTCTTCTTCCAAACCTTCTCTGAGCCATGCCCTGCCCTAGCCTGCCCAGCTATGATAACCTGCCGTCCTTACTAATCTGCATGTGCTGAGTGTCTGTGGTGGAACATTATACCACCTGATCTTTGCTGCTTCTCCCTGCTATATTTACCTGCGTCTAACAAAAGCCACAGCCTTGCATGATGTTGATGTGAAAAGGGAAAGATGTATGTTGACAGATTTGCCCTCTTCTATTCACCATTTTCTTTGCAGGAGAATTGTTGGTGGGTTCAGTGACATGCTCCCTACTTTCTTTATATATGCAATAAGCTTTGGGGAAAATCAGCGATTGTTTCATGCACTTAACACATTAGTAAATCAACACTGATAGGAATTAGCTGCTTAGGTGTTATGTCATTAAAACATCAAGGATTTACTTGAATATCCAATTCTGGGGCTACTGTAGAGCAGCTCTTGCCTCCATTGCCTTTCAATGATCTGAGCAAGACAATCTAATGTGGTAACCAACCCACAAGCCTGAAGATCCAGGGAAAGTGGCCAATTTGGTCAGTGCTGGGTAATGAATGAGTTAATTCTCTGTGTCCGTCACTCACACAGGTGTCCGACTGGTGCTCCAGCAGTGGCTTCCTCAACAGGTGGGTCACTCATCTGACTCCTAGTCAACCATAACTCGCAACACAACCCATTCTCATTTACAACCCATTCTCACTTAGTTGCGCTGTACTGTAAGCATGTGATGTATGAAGTCTATATGTCAAATGGGATATGCTGGAGGGGTATAGTTTAAATACGCCTCATAGTTGGTGTCATCTCATTTATGGAGCCACCAGTCAGTCAGGGAGTAGTGGCATGTTTTAACCAGGGGGTTGGGTGGGTGGTCTGAACTGGATTTTAACAACTAGTGAAAGTATGTGGTAGAAAACGAACCTCCGTCTCAGAGGACCAGACAAGATGCACTACTGGGAGACATGCTAGACCACAGACAGACAGGGCCTCAAATAGCATTACAACCTCAAGCATGACATTCTTCAAATGAGTAAGACCTAGAAGGAATGGGTCAGATCCTTCTGTTTGGAAATAGAGGGCTCTGAATGAGGCCAGTTCCTATTTGGGGATTTTAAATCATTCAAGACATCTGATTCCCCTTATTGAAATCAAATTAACCTCACTTGGATGACGTCCTACAAGAGGCATCCAAAATGACGGGGTATGACAAATTAGGATTTTCCATCTGCTCCAACCTACTGACTGTGACAATGGAGGGAACAGTCACCCCCTTCTGTTTGGTAGAGGTTCCATGGCCTTTCATTGAAACACATTAAAATACTTGATTATGGATATTCGATATGTTTAGGACACTCAAAAGTAGCTAGCTAATCCACTTGCACACACAAAGTGAATTCTTTTCCACAGCCAAAAAGCAGATGAAGGCACATCCACAGAAGTATTAACTCACCAGTATGTCTCAGACATCTTAAACCAACCATATGAGACAGCAAATCCAGACCTTTTACCTCTAACTCTGCAGGGAAAGATGTAAGCAATTGACAGACAGGAAAAACAAGTGAAGACGACTTCATTCCCTGAAATTGCAGGGCGAGGCCTGTAACCTGCTGACGTAAATCTATGTATTTTGAGAATTGACCGATAGCTATCTGCGTACCATACTGAAGTGGCTGCCTGATATATCACCACTGTCCCGACACAGACAGAAAATAACTGCCCTATTACATGCCACAAGATCCATTTTATTGCAGCAAATTATATATGAAGGTTAACTGAAATGGAACCAAGATAATGAGTGCCTATGTATGAGCCAAGGATGCACTAAGTATGTGTTCTAGATGTTTTACTTACTGTATTTGTCATCCCCAAACCTAAATGGTACAGTAAGTGACTCTGTGGTATGTTGAGGTTGGTGCAGAGGGTAGAATGAGTGGTTTTATCTAGTCAATGTAACCCTTTTGCCCACAGACTAAATTTGTCATTGGTCTAGACTAGATTAAACACTAGATGCTTTGTTTCCTAATCTTGCCTCATTCTTTCCTCTCTCCTCCTCAGATACAGCCAACCTCATAATCGAACCTGGTCCTTCTCTCAAGCGGTAAGGACATAATCTGTCTTGTGTCCATAAACTCAGTCTCCACTCCACTGGTTCAGAGTGGCTCCTCTTGGCTCCGTGTCTCCATCCTCACTTCCCAATCCCCCATGATCCTGTTCATCTACACACACACAGTGGTGATGAGAAGCCCTAAGTACTCTTGGATGAATGAAACACACAGACTTAGCATTGTTTACACAATTCAATAAACAATGATAAGATATGGCAAAATTATAAATCTCTATCAATTAAAGGGTCGTTTTTGAGGTCCAGTGGTTCGGAGAACAGACTACTGAGGTGTTTGCACCATGTGTCCCTCCCTTTAACCGCAGTTGAGAGAGAGAGATAATCTATCTCCTCCTGCTATGTGAGGAATGTCTCTGGCCTCTGAGACAATCCCATTATATCACACAGATAAGACATTGAACTAGAGGCGTGGTACATATACTCAACCACTGACACAAAACTATCCTCTATATTCTTTATGGTCTTCTTCATTACAATCTTGAGCCATTTCATTGCCAGTCAATATCAGTTAATAGCTAACCATGAACGTGGCCATTCTGAAGGCTATTATCAGCAGCTGGACATAACCCATAGCCTCAAAAAGGAGCCATAGTGGAAATTGATCTGTCCCTTACTGGCCATGACCGATGTGGGCATTGGATTACCTGGCTGGGGGATACCTGAACATTCAGCGGCCAAGCCTCTGGGAATCACTTTCCTGCCTCCTCTCCTCCTGTCATATCCCAGAGAACCATGTTAATGCCAGTCCCTGTGTCATACTTGTCATACTTAGCAGGCATACACATCCATGGGGTCAGATATGTGGCCACAGAGCAGCTAGTGACAAAGGAACAAATCACTACTCCACAGGTTCATGATCTCCGAGACTTATTGTGCACAAACAAGAAAACCTTGAAATAAAAGTCAAGCCTTTGTCAAGGCACAGGGAGAGCGAGAAAGTGGTGCTATAGACATACATTACTTTTTTTTTTTAATTCCTCTGAATAATTTCAGAAGGAGTGTGGAATCATGTACAGTGACGTGAAAAATATTTGCTCCCTTTTTAATGTTCTCTAAATTGCTGAACATTTTCATACTGAATGTTATCAGATGTTCAACCAAAACCTAATATTAGATAAATGGAACCTGAGTGAACAAATACCACAACAATTACATACTTATTTCATAAATAACGTTATACAACACCCAATGCCCGTGTGAAAAAGTAATTGCCCCCTTATATTCAATAATTGGTTGTGCCACCTTTAGCTGCAATGACTCCAACCAAACGCTTCCTGTAGTTGATCAGTCTCTCACGTCACTGTGGAGGAATTTTAGCCCACTCTTGCATGCAGAACTGCTTTAACTCAGCAACATTTGTGGGTTTTCAAGCATGAACTGCTTGTTCCTGCCACAACATCTCAACTGGAATTGGGTCTGGACTTGACTAGACCAATCCAAAACTTTCTAATTTGTTTATTTTTAACCATTTTCATGTAGACTTGATTGTGTGTTTTGGATCATTGTCTTGCTGCATGACAGAGGAAATATAGAAAATCAGAAAGGGAGCAAATGCTTTTTCACGGGACTGTACGGTATGTAGGTGAGAGTGAGAATATTTATTGCTCAGTGAATTATGGACCACTGCAGTACTCAGAGTTAAAGGTCCAATGCAGCTGTTTTTATCTCGATATCAAATCATTTCTGGGTAACAGAAATTATTGTTTTCAATTAAAATTGTCAAAAAAAAATTAAAAATTGCTTCTTAGCAAATAGCAAATTCTCAAGCAAGAATGTTGCTAGGACTGTCTGGGAGGGGTCTGAGTGGGGAGGGGAAACTGAAAACTAGCTGTTATTGCTGGTGACATCACCAGGCAGACCAAAACTCCATCTCACCAAAGCAGGCTGAAATTTCATGTGGTCTTTCCATCCCAACAAAACAGGCTGGACCTCACGTTTTAGACTGCACTGGATCTTTAAATCAATTTGTCAACTGTGCTTACCGCGGGGGTTGAGCCACAGTGTGAGGCAACAGTGCAATTGCCATAAACAGGGTCTTACAGCGCATTGGGGCCTTTGCCAATCTCCTGTAGTCGCAGCACACTGAGCAGTGTAAAGAACCTGATACCAGCTCTGCGGCCCGAGGCCCTGGCCCAGCGTGAGAGACCCCGAGTAAAGAATGGCCACTCTTGTGTCTGCCAGTGAAACCCCCTCGCTCCTCTTGCTCTGGAGCAGGGCTTGGGGGATATTAGTTAAGTGCTGTGACAATTCTCAGCATGGAACATGATGGGAGATTTAGTCCACAATGGTGTGACGAATCCACATTCCCAGGAAGTCTATTGGGCTCTGACATGAGTGGTGGAGAGCTTACCTTATTTCCCCCACTGTGCCTTTTCATGTACCAAAACAATACTCTGTGCTAAATCATTCTAATGTGACATGCTTAGACTTTTGTTCTAGAATGAATGAGAACAATAGGAACAGAATTGAGTGTAAATCTTTAAATACCATCTTTCTATCCATTTCAAAAGCCATGGCCCAGATGATTGTAACTTGGTGATGACAATGGTGTTACTTGATATGGATGAGAGGGGGGATGTGAGAAATATAGAGAGAATGATAGAGAGACAGGAGGAGAGAGGGTAGAGGGAGAGCGAGAGAAAGGAGAATGTCCCTGTAGTTTACCTGTCACTGTATGGGCACAGTGGGGCATGTCAGGACTCAGGAGCCCCATGAGGGTTGAGGTCCGGGGGGAGACAGAGAGAGCTGTCCTCTCCAGGTCCAGGAATGTGTCTAGTTTACCACTAGTGTTCTATCACAGGGAGAACCCACCACATCCGATCCTCTTAGCAGATAGCAGCTACCACCCACAAACATTATAGCCACTGTCAGAGCTCTAGACAAATGTTATGGCTACAGGTTCTGCTCCCAACAGGGAGAAAAGAGTGTTGATAGCCATGCTGCAGGCTTCTTTAGTTTCCTCTCATATTGCCTCCCAGAAAACCATAAGTGGACCGTGATGTGACACATTTTTCTTTCCTTTTTCCTAAGGCACCTCCGTAATGGTATATTTTGTGAAATTCACTTAATGATGATGGTTTTACCAGTCTGTAATACCAGCATGATTTAATTGTTTAAACAGACTGTGGATATATACACTATATATACAAAAGTATCTGGACACCCCATCAAATTAGTGGATTCGGCTATTTCAGCCACACCTATTACACACAGGTGTATAACATTGAGCACACCGCCATGCAATCTCCATAGACAAACATTGGCAGTACAATGGCCTTACTGAAGAGCTCAGTGACTTTTGACATGGCAACGTCACAGGATGTCACCTTTCCAACAAGTCAGTTCTTTAAATTTCTGCCCTGCTAGAGCTGCCCCAGTCAACTGTAAGTGCTGTTATTGTCAGTGGTGGAAAAGATACCTTAATAGAAAATGACTCAAGTAAAAGTGAAAGTCATCCAGAAAAATACTACTTGAGTAAAAGTCTAAAAGTATTTGTTTTTAAATATACTGAAGTGCCAAAAGTAAATGGAATTGTTAAAATGTACTTAAGTATCAAAAGTAAAAGTATAAGCCATTTAACATTCCTTAAATTAAGCAAACCAGATGGCACCATTGTCTTTTTTTATTTGTATTGACAGATAGCCAGGGGCACACTCCAACACTCAGACATAATTTACAAACAAAGTATTTGTGTTTAGTGAGTCCACCAGATCAGAGGCAGTAGGGATGATCAGGAATGTTCTCTTGATACGTGTGTGAATTGGATAATTTTCCTGTCAAAATGTGAAGAGTACTTTTGGGGTTCAGGGAAAATGTATGGAGTAAAAAGTACATTATTTTATTTAGGAATGTAGTGAAGTAAAAGTAAAAGTTGGGAAAAATATAAACAAAGTACAGATACCCCAAAAAACGACTTAAGTAGTACTTTAAAGTATTTTTACTGAAGTACTTTACACTACTGATTATTGTGAAGTGGAAACATCTAGGAGAAACAACGACTCAGCCGCAAAGTGGTAGACCAGACAAGCTCACAGAATGGTACCGCTGAAGCGTGTAGCGAGTTCAAATGAACTGTCCTCTTCATGGTTTGGGCTAAGCCCCTTACTTCCAGTGAAGGGAAATCTTAACACTACAGCATACAATTACATTCTAGACGATTCTGTGCGTCCAACTTTGTAGCAACAAAGGGGAAGGCCCTTTTCTGTTTCAGCATGACAATGTCCGTGTGCACAAAGCAAGGTCCATACAGAAATGTTTTGTTGTGATTGGTGTGTAAGAACTTGACTGGCCTGCACAGAGCCCTGACCTCAACGCCATGGAACACCTTTGGGATGAATTGGAATGCCGACTGCAAGCCAGGCCTAATTGCCCAACATCAGTGCCCAACCTCACAAATGCTCTTGTGGCTGAATGGGAACAAGTCCCAGCAACATCTTGTGGAATGTCTTCCAAGAAGAGTGGAGGCTGTTATAGCAACAAAGGGGATGCCAACTCCATATTAACGCCATGATTTTGGAATGAGATGTTCAACTAGCAGGTGTCCAAATACATGTAGTGTATATAGTCAACAGCAAGAGTCTGTGACAATTCAACGAATGTCATGTCAAGAGGTTTGATGAACAGGTGTGACCTACAATCTCATTTCCATATTTGATGCGCTAGAGTGACATCTAGTGGTTATTGGGTTACGGTGCATACTTTAACTCGACGGACAACTTCAGACTCACTGCTACTATTATTGCAACCTAATGTTCACCAAAGTTATAGCGGGGATTCGCCGTTGTAAGCGCAAGTTGTCCTTCAACAGAGACGTTATCCGCACTAAAATACGTATTTTCATATCTAAATTGCAGGTATGTTTCAGGGTGATTTTCGAGGGCTAGACTATCACCTTAATGTTTGAAGACAAACTGTGTTTTTCGTTTACCTACACGTTTTTTTTAAACTAACACAAACACAGAGCTTGAGTCAATCAATTTAACCTGTCAATCCATCAAAGAAAGACACATTTTGAGTAAACGGTTATAGGCCTACATGACTTCCCTGAACCCCGTTCAGTCCAGCTAGTCTTTTAAAATCATTTTGTTTTTGTGATATCTGATTCTTGTTTAGTTCCAATCATGGCAGATATTTGGTGCGGACGCATTTGAATCCTGAACTCTTGATCTGTCTGATGTGGCATTCTGCTTCAGTCAGTACTCACAGTTCTTGATGCGCTGTTAAACTGGTTATATTATTTATGTCATCTGATAACAGGTGCAGTTAGTTCATACTGCTGCGGTTGTGGTTATAGTGTGATGAAGGATCACAGTCATCAGCTGGCTAACAAAACATGTTGCTGACTGAGATGCAAGTGTGTTGAGCAAGACGGACAGAGAAGTGTAGCCTAGATATGTTTCTCGTCTTTAGTATGTGTCATTTGGTGAAGACCAGCCTTATGAAGCTGACACTCTTAATATATGACTAACCTCTTTTGAAAGCAACAGATACTGATTTATCAGGGATTCATCTAGACTTAATGAATATGTATATTGTTCTTTCATTGCAGCGTTTTGGAACTGTGTGGTAGGAATGTGTATTTTGAGCTACCAGTTCTTTCAAAAATCTAGTGTCAAATTGGAGGCATTTTCTTTGTCCATCCATGGACTATGGCTACATCATGACCATGGACCTGGAAAGAGTTAGTTTGCATGTTTTTATCAGCTGATGTGACCTACATTTTGGTTTGTGTGGCTCCAGGGTCTGAGGGTCCCTCCATCAGACTCGTCAATGTTCTCCGTGAGGAACGCAGTCCCCCTGAGGAGGTTTTCTAGGAGGAAGTTTGTCAATAATGCCAATGTGAAGGAAACTGTTTCTCAATGTCAGTGACAATGTCAGTTTGGTTTGAAGACATTATGGGTCGTAGTCTGTTATAAAAAGGGCTGACTACAATCTTGTGCAAGTTCACTTATGAAGACTAAATGCAATGTACAAGGGTCATGCTATAAATGGACACCAACTCATCCATGATGCAAAGCAGTTCCCCCTTTTCTCTAAATCAGAAGAGATGTCAAAGTGGACCCTTTGAGACTTGAAGTATTGTACTCAGTCTATTCATTTAACATGGGGGTAAATAATGTTTTGAATTGAAAGGTCTGTCGATAAACTGAAAAGTTATCTCTCTCTCTCTCCCTACCTGCAGGCTGCCTTCCCTATATCTCTGGCTCCCTCCATGGCAGGTGATGACTACAACCCTGTAAGTACTGGAGATTATCTATAGGTCTCTTATATGTTATTACGGATGTTTTTTTTTTATAATGGCCATTTTTTTTCCTGAAACAGGCAGTAGTCACAAATTGCGTCTGCAATTCCTTTCTCATATGGTGTCATCATTACAGCTTCCTCAGAGATCTCACAAGATATAGTAGTGGAGATTCAGCAACTCTTGGAGGACAATGGAATTAAATAAAAAGCTTATTTATTGTTTTAAAAAAGTACTGTGATTATATATATATATATATATACACACACACACACACATATACATTTTTAAGTTGGCAAACCACTGTTATACTTGATTGCTTGTGACTACTGCAGAGAGAGAGAGAGAGAGAGAGAGAGAGACACACACACACACACACACACACGAGTGACACTGGTGGTGTGAAACAGGATGTTTCAAAGACTATAGCTGAGGTAGGGTGAGGGACTGTCTGATCGAGCTGCACTGTCTGGGGAAGCTCTACCTTCAATCACCCATCTCGTGAACTAGGGACTATCTGACCTCTCACTACCTTCTGTTCTATCAGGTTTCCCTGAGACAGAAACCCAAGAGGAAGACTCGAGGAGGTAAGTTGGTGTCCAGGCCTGATTCTGCTGCCTGCCTGCTTGCTGTCTGTGCCCTCAACTGTAATTTATCCCCACTGATTTGGGCGTGTGTGAAGTGTCAGGACGATTAGAGTGTCTGTGTGGAGGGTTGTGTTGATAATGCCGTAGACCTTTATACTTGTATACACGCTGAAAATTGCAGATCTGGGCACTGATAAACGTCTAAATTGGAATGCAGTGGTTGTACAGTAACATGCTATAAATGACGTCAGAGCTTAGGCTCTGTGATTGGGTTTTGACTGACAGCTGTTCTGAACTTAGTCCCCCTCCCTCCTGTTAATTGGGCAACTTTTCCAAATGTTTTGTTGTCTAAGGGAAATGCTGTAAATTTAAGAGGACTCCATCTATTTTAAAAGATCAGACGTTGAGGATTGTATTGAATACTGCTTTGAGTCCAAATGTACAATTCACATTTCCATATCATAAAACCCATGTCGTATACAGTGTCACCGTTTATGATCCCCATGATTGGTGTAGAGTTGGCGTCATACCCTGGGTTGTTCTGAACAGAATGAGCCTGTTTGTCTATTGTGAAGAGAATTTGCTGCGGAAAAAGCACCTGAATGCACTCATGACTCGTTTCTATGCGCACCAAAATGATCTGTTTCTATGAATTGCCTTGTGAAAGTCTAACACTGTAAGGTCATATTTTATAACTTAGCTAGTCATGTTGGCAATAGAACAAGCTTTTAAATGATGCCCACCTGACCCAGATTGCAATTGATAATGGGATGTTTTTGGATTGCTTAAACAACAACAGTAATTGTGTGATTGCAGGGCTGTGTTCAAAACAACTACAAGTGTGCTTGCTCTAGTTCCTCAACGGCACAGCTAGGAGAACAAAAAAAAAAGACTTGTTTGTAGACTCTTCTTTGAGTCATAAAAGAGCATTGAAATTATTTAGGAACTGTGCACACTTTGGAGAGGTGTGTGACCACTTGGAGACACCAGTTAGTCCTCTCAACCCCATGTCATGTTTGGGGTTTATGTTACACCTACCCCACATTTTCCAGGAATGTTACTGAATGTATCCAGAGTATTTTATGATTTAGTTATCAACAAATGCGCAGGTGCTGTTGAACTGTTGTGTCCTGAACTGTCGTCTAATGATATTCCCATTATCTCCAAACTATTTCCTTTCAATTGCTACCATGCTTTTCATATGTCTTCTGGAAGAAACATTTCAATTTAGCCCTATCTCTAAAGGCCAATTTCCACTAGTGTAAAAGGTTAAGAACAGGCTCAGCAAGATATTCCAATATTATTAGCCTTTATGGGCAGTTACTGTATGCTGAGCAGTCTGTGCTTCATTGTGTGTGATAAACAGGTAACTGCCAAAGTAATGGATACACTGAGGGATAAAAAGTATATTGAAAACAGGTGCTTCCACACTTGCAGTTATTGACTTAAGGAAAGGAATTATCATCCAATCATGCTTAGGGCCATGTATAAAAATGCTGGGCAGGTGATTATTTTGCCCTGCAAAAAAAGTAAATTTTTATTGTCACATACACCAGATAGGTGCAGGGAAATGCATTGTTTTACAGGGTCAGTCATACTAGTACGGCACCCCTGGAGCAAATTATGGTTAAGTGCCTTGCTCAAGGGCACATCGAACCGATTTTTCAACTTGTCGGCTCGGGTATTCGACCCAATGCTCTAACCTGCCATAGCTACCATGGCCATACCCCCATAGGATGACACAAGGCACGAGTGGTCACTGAATGGTTTGATGAGCATAAAAAAAATGTTCAACCATATGCCATGGCCGTCTCAGTCATCAGATCTCAACCCAATTGAACACTTATGAGAGATTCTGGAACGGCGCCTGAGACCGCATTTTCCACCACCATCAACAAAACACCAAATGATGGAATTTCTTGTGGAAGAATGGTGTTGCATCCCTCCAATAGAGTTCCAAACACTTGTAGAATCTATGCCAAGGTGCATTGGAGTTGTTCTGGCTCGTGGTGGCCCAACACTCTACTAAGACACTTTGTTAGTGTTTCCTTCATTTTGGCATTTACCTGTATGCCCTTTGGAATACTTATTTGAAAATGATTTGTCTGACCACCATCTGACACAGGTAGGCTGAAAGAGATTCTGAATCTGCTGTACTTGGAAACTGTAGCTTACAATCAATCAGCAGGTGAACCATAAATCTGTTGAACAAATCTGTTGCGTAGAATGTTCAATTTGGAGTCATTGGACTATTTGAATTATATTGTATCCCTCTGTAAATCGTGGCATTGTAATATTGTTTGTACCTTGCTGAACTTGCTAAAGAGGATTTATTTAACCAATCATAGTGTCATATCAAAATGTCTGCATAGCAATAAAGGTATATTAGAGGGTATATTGTTGCTTTGCAACCACGGTGCATGAATTCAGGAACGATCTCCTCTGTGTTCAGGCAATGTGGCAATGAGCAGACGGAGGGTCTCGGTTAAAGAGCTGGGGGAGTCGGACTACCAGGGCTGGCTCTACAGGAAGAAAGAAGGAAAGGCCTTCCTGGGTTTCAAATGGAAAAAGTACTGGTTTGTGCTGAAGAAGACTTCCCTGTACTGGTACACTACTCAACTGGTGAGTAATACTCATAATTTAACCCTCTATGCTGAGTCATCATATCATTTCCACAGCTGCTTGCTGCCTCTGCTACGTCACTGCTGGGAATTAGTCTGTCTGAGTCTGACATGGTGTTTCCTGGAGCTGAAAGTGTCTGTCAGTTTCTTCTACAGAGGCATGATTACTGGCAAGATGGAGGAATTAATTAAGCCTTTGTTTACCATGAGTCAAAACTAATTTGAGGGAACTAGAAATGGATAAAAGGTTGAATAATGCCTCTTTTCATTGCTTTGAAATACCAATACCTTTTAATGCTAAGAATCTGTCAATCCCATATTATTTTCAGGCAGAGAAAGCAGAGGGATACATTAACCTGACTGACTTCATCATCGACAGAGCCTTGGAGTGCAAGAAAAAATTGTAAGAAACTTGTTTCTTATTTCACTAAATCATGTTGCTGTTTGTGTAAAACTGGTCAATGCATCTATTCCAGGTAATTACTGACCATTTACTGCCACACTTTCAGTTTGACAAGAACGCCCAACTCTCATAATGACAGGAAGTTATAGGTTGCGTGAATGTGTAACTTCCTGAACGCAGTGTAAATGATCGAACGCAAAGTGAGAAACTGAATCATCTGAGTTATGTTCTCCCCTGTCTCTTGCAGTGCCATCAAAGCATGTCACCCGCAAGTCATGATGTTTTACTTTGCAGCTGATACCTACGAGGAGATGAACGTGTAAGTCGCATGAAAAGATTCTAATGTGAGTCATGTTAAGAGTGTCATCATAGAGACAGTGAGGAATGTGACAGTCTCTCTCTGTTTATCTGTTGTAGTTGGTTGAATAAGCTTGGGCTTGCTTCAATACAATACGTACCAACAGAGAGCAACACTGCTGGTAAGCTTTTATGTTGATCAGTCGGCATGATTTATCAGCTGTGGTCCATTCCACCAATCGACTCATTCTGTTCTTTACTACTATTGCCTCAGTATCACTGCTGATATGTGTTTGTCAAGTATGTAGCCTAATGACATTTTGACTGTCCAGAGTGCTACAGTGAGGAAAGTGATCACGAGGAGGCTGAGACGACAGAGGCTCCCCCTCCCCCATACTCTGAGCAGATGAACCAGGGCTCTGTGGATGGTCCACCTGGCAGTGGACATCAGGTCAGTAGGCCGTATGCACCGGGCAGCCGAGTAGGCTCTGGTAATTAAGGCCAGAAGTTTTTCCTAACCGTGTGACGTGACCAAGAAAACCTCTGGGCCCTAGTTACACTGACTTACATACATTTTTTTCTAAGTGTTGAGTATTAACCTTGCTGAACAACCCCTTTATGTTCTTCTCTCTCAGGGTACCCTCCCTCCCCCCTACTCCTCTCCCCTTCCCAGTGAGACCAATGGCTCCTTCTCCTCACCTGTCAGCACAATGACATCACAGAGTTCCGTGTCCTCACTGGCCAAGCATCGTCAGTCCTGGCTGGACCTGGTCTCACAGGCCTCTCCTGTTGTCGGGGAAACGGTGGTGTGCTCTGTGCAGGTCCACACACATCGGCCCCCACATAATCAAGAGAACGAGGGGCCCCTACAGCACCACCAAGAGGCTTCATCCTACCAGGACCCTCCAGGCAGCACAGCCAGGGAGGAGGACTTTAACCCCAGGGAGCAGATAAAGGAGATGGCTGTGCTAGAAATAGGAACAGAAGATGGTGAGAATGCTTTTTTCTTAACGGCTGTTGACTTAAATAAGGGGAACATATTAATCACAATACAAATTGTGAAGGAAAAATATTTGTGTGCTCCCTGGAGGCCTTTAGTTCTTACTTGATCAGGCCTGTGGATAGGAGAAGTGCAAGTAGACCACACTTCCTGTTGTGCAATGTCACAGCTTCTGTCTTTGACAGCACATTGGTAGCTGTGCTTATTGTAAGATGTGAGTTAGTTTGAATGTCTGCCTACACATCCTGCCCTGGCCTTGGAATTTTTGTTAAACAGATTTGAATACCAAAACATCCTAGTCTTCATCCTGTTTTCACAGTTTTGTCAAACATTACATTGTCTCATAACTGTCAATCAACTAGTTGGAAAAAAATATGAAACGAAGTGGAGTTATAGTCTATTTAAATCCCGTCAATGAGCTCAATGTTATTTTTAACCTGTTTTGAGTAAGGGTACTGACCTCAAACCTTGTCATACTTTCTTTAAAAGTGGTAAACTTATAAATATGTATCTGCAGAAATATACATTTCTTGAAGTCAATTGTATTGTTCTTGCAGTGAACCATGAAGCCACATCTGATGAGATGGAGAGACTGTACATCCACATCAAGCAGGCCAACCTCTCTCCCATAGGAGAACGCAAACCATCCACCAAGAGGGACTTCAGAGCCTCCTTTATAAAGAGATGCAAAAACCAGGACGTTAACGAGAAACTGCACCTCATCAGGACCCTCAACAGCACGCTAAAGGTACATCTGCCAACTTGACTAGAATTACTATATGCTTTTGTTTTTATCAGTTTATCACCACATAGGTGGCAGGATCACATGTATGTCCTTGTTTTCTATGTACAAATTGTATGTGCTGTTTAGTATTGAGACCCTTGAGCATAGTTACACACTCTTCCGTTCTTCCCCTTTGATTTAGGCAAAGGAGGCAGACCTGTTGACCATTGAGCAGGTGCTGTCAGAACCCACCCCCTCCAGATTCAGGGAATGGAAAAAAGTCAACACACCTCTGCTCCAGGAGATCTGTCTCAAGCATGGACACCAGGTGGCAGCAGAGGGAGAGCCCTCCGCAGCAGCAGCCAATGCCATTGCTGTCCCCTTTGTAGAGACCAGTTTATAATGGAGTAGGATGAAGTTGCCACTAAACACTGATCTAAGGTCAGTGTTGAGTTTACCCCACTAATGCTTATGGTTAAGATTTGGGATGGATGAGCAGATTGCGTTCATGTGCCTATGGGTAATTTTTACTCAGAATGTTTATGAGACTCACTGCCGTTATTGTCTACCCATAACCCAGTAGCACTAAGGGTTGTTCACAGGCAGCCTGGTCTCATAGTAAACATAAGTCCAGGATGCTGAAATTAGCATGATATGTTACATAAAATAGAAGATTACTTAAGACAATAAAACAAAGAGGGTGGTTTGTCGGGTTGGATCATGGATGAGTGGGTGTATAACGCGAAAGTCTAACAACCCAAAGGTTGCGTCTTCAAATCACACCAAAGGCAACTTTTGCGTTTTAGCTAATTAGTAACTTAACTACTTGCTACTTTGCAACTACTAAACATGTTAGCTACCCCTAACCCTTTAACTTAACTCCTAACCTTAACCCTTAGCCTAGCTAGCATTAGCCACCTAGCGAATTGCAATTCGTAACATATCATATGAATTGTAATTCATGGCATATCATCCGAAATTGATTGGCAGCCACAAATTAATACGTATCATACTAAATGAAGGAAGACAGATTTACATTTACTATTACTCCTACCACCAAGTCCAGGTTGACACAGGCCGCATGTTTATCTAACTACATATGATTGGAAGCAGCTCATGTGTTGACTCCACTAAGTGGAATCGTAAGAGGAAAGTGTCTTTTTTAAAGTTGGAGTTGATGCAAACATTGTTTGGTTGATTGGATGACATTATATGGTTTTATATTGTTTATGTTGTCATTTATCTTTTTAGGTTTAGAGAGGTAACAATTTACGTTTTCGTCTGTTGTGATATGTACAGTGTTTGCTTGCATTTGTGTTATCTCAAGTAGTGAGTGATGGAACATTGGGTAGATATGTCCATCTCTGAAAGCTAATTTCCACAAGTGTTTGTTATTTTGCAACATGTTCGGTTGCCCATAGGACAAGGTTTTATTTTTTAATAGTTTTACAAACAGTTCAACAGACTTGCACTGCCTTGAAATGTACAGTATGTAAGCTTTTGATACAAACTTTTGTGACTGTTATCTTGGTTATATTTTGATCATGATATCTTTGTGGTTTTCCTAGAGACATTTGATCATTCAACATTGCTGTATGTGATAGCTGTTACATTCAGGTCCTGATACTTTCATGGAGACGTTGTTATGTAAGCATTCCATTTTGTGCCAGCAACAATGAATCCTGAATTGTAATTTATATGATTTAGCTGTGGAAAATATTTTGTTGTTTTAGCATTGTAAATAAAGTCATTGTACATAGGTATAAAGTGTGTACAGTTCTATTGTATTTTAATTTGTACATTTTAATTAAGTGACTGTATCGAACGAGTAATAAAGAGTTAAAATGCTCTGCATTATAAATATCAGCATTTTTTTTTTCTTCAGACATGCTTTTTAAAATAATCCAGCGGGGTGTTAGAGCGTTTTTTGACCACGAGTCGTCGCCAGTTAACTACTTTCATTGGACCTGCAATGCAAGTGTGTGACACTTGGGTTCGCTGGTCTCTGTGCTGCTGTTCGGATTTCATTGAGGTTGTGCGCCATATTGGCAATCTTCTCCATCTCACCAAGCTAACGTAGAGCATGCATCAAACCGGTTGTCGAGAAGAACAATATAAACATTTTACAGCTTACAACGAGACTCAAATACAACACCATGGAGGCTGTCAAAGCATTCAACGGCGAGGTTTGTATGATTTCTCCCCCACTTTTCAATGCAAGTGACTAATGTTAGTGAAATGTATGATTAACGTTAGCTAGCGTAAAGCAGAAAGGGGGAGAAGGGCAGCTAGACACAAGGCCGCATCCTTTCAGTAGACACGGTTTGCTTCCACCATGAATATTGATCACCCAGTTAGTCCTTTTCAATGTAAGCGCTACTATACCGTCATTTGGTCAGCAATACTGAGCTAAACTCGGTGAACTGTAGCTAGCTAGATTGCCATCTGGTAGAGCGCGCTAATAATGTTTAACTAGCTAGCTAATTTAGATTACAGTAGGCTAACTCAATTGAACTTCGAAATCAAAACAACCCCTGTCGCTATCTACGTCACCCTAATTTACTTAGCTATTTTCTTAACTCAGTCAACTGTAAAGGTTAGCTGGCTAGCTAGCTAACAATGTTCGCCAGACAATAGCTAGGGAGCAAGGCCTGGTAAAACGTGAGACAGTTAGCTGTTTTCGCGTGGCGGCCGGTGCAATGATTCCAGTTAGTTAGCAAATGATGCAGTAAAACAATCACTGATGCTGTATCACTTTGTAGGTAACCAAAATAGCATGCTAGCAAGCTATTGTATTTTGTTCTAAATACATTTTGGGGGCCCAGTAGTTTTCAGCCAAGTCACACTGGTCGAGTCATTCGTCTCACTTCAGTTAGCAAGGGCAGGACGGGTTTACTGATCCGTTGGTTAGTTTAGCTAGCTGATTTCTATCTTCCAAAATAACGGAGGTTGGTAGAAATGTGCCAGACTTTGCAACTGGGTCTGTTCTTCAGTTCGTTTGCTAAATGTCAAGCATTCTGTGTGGCCCGGTTGTTGCTGAAGCCAAACGATGACGGTAAATATTCGCAAAATCGAGTCTCCATAGTCATTAGTAGGTGATATGCATTCATTCACACATCTAGTTATGATCTCTGTAGTAATAATGCATGACTAAACTAGTAAGAAAAAGGGGAATGTGGCCACAACACGGTGTGCCTGTATAGAATTACATAACATGAACCATAAAATCAGATATCGTCGACAACATACAGCGAATTAAAACACCAGCATCATGCCCAATACACGCTCTACTTTTTCAGCTACTAATATTTCACTGGAGGCTATTGCTTGAATATTATTTTTGTGCATAATAAAGACAGCCCCAAGTGTCTTTAAACACTTTTTTGACGACACCCTTTCCCTGGCCTATGTAGCCTACTGTACAAACTAAATGTTTGCCATTCCTCTTGAGTCTTAGCTTCAGTCCTGAGTAATGTGTTTCTTGTCTTATTTAACACTTTTATATTAAAATGTGTTTGAACGGTTTGTTTCCTTCGCTTTTTGTCTTTCAGCTCTTCTCGTTGAATGAGTACAAGCCTCCAATCTCCAAGGCGAAAATGACCAATATTACCAAGTCTGCAATAAAAGCTATAAAAGTAAGTATGTAGAAATTAAACTAAAGAGTTGGAGTGATCGTGGACAGAGAGTCCGTCTCCCAGCCGTACAATGAATGGGGTTCAAATAACCCTTGTTACTTGAACTAACTAACCTCCTAGTCAGTCTGACATGTTCTTGCAATGCACTATTTGGTTCAATTGCATAGATTGATTCAATTCTAGCTCTGGAAGGTATACAAATGTCAGCCAGCATCCTTCTATTCACTCTAACCAAAACAAATGAAGATACTACTTTAAAGGCCCCACCAGTGGGCAATGCCCCCTGCCCCTATTTCAATGTAATTCCTGAGCTTGGGAAATACTTGTTTGGGTTCTGCCTCTGAAGAATTACACAGGCTGCTAATACATATTAACGAATTGGGTATCTTTGACTTTGCAATCTATTGTTTTCTCCAAAGTTTTGTAATCTTCCATAAATTGCGACAGCGAATCCACCATAGAAATAGAGAGATTAAGATTATGCTCCGGTAATATGAATAGCCTAACTACTGAACGGTTTGTTAATATGAATTTTATTTTATTTATTTTTTATTTCCCCTTTATTTAACTAAGTAGGCTAGTTGAGAACAAGTTATCATTTGCAACTGCGACCTGGCCAAGATATAGCAAAGCGGTGTGACACAGAGTTAAACATGGAGTAAACAATAAACGAGCCAATAACACAAACAAGTCAATGACACAGTAGAAAAAATAAAGTCTATATACAGTGTGTGCAAAAGGCATGAGGAGATAGGCAATAAATAGGCCATAGGAGCGAATAATTACAATTTAGCAGATCAACACTGGAGTGATAAATGAGCAGATGATGATGTGCAAGTAGTGATACTGGTGTGCAAAAGAGCAGAAAAGTAAATAAAATAAAAACAGTATTGGGATGAGGTAGGTAGATTGGGTGGGCTATTTACAGGTGGACTATGTACAGCTGTAGCAATCGGTTAGCTGCTCAGATAGTTTATGTTTAAAATTATTGAGGGAAATATAAGTCTCCAACTTCAGCGACTTTTGCAATTCGTTCCAGTCACTGGCAGCAGAGAACTGGAAGGAAAGGTGGCCAAATGAGGTGTTGGCTTTGGGGATGATCAGTGAGATATACCTGCTGGAACGTGTGCTACAGATGGATGTTGTTATCGTGACCAGTGAACTGCGATAAGGCGGAGCTTTACCTAGCATAGAACTATAGATGACCTGGAGCCAGTGGGTCTGGCGACGAATATGTAGCGAGGGCCAGCCAACTAGAGCATACAGGTCGCAGTGGTGGGTGGTATAAGGTGATTTGGTTACAAAACGGATGGCACTGTGATAGGGTAAGTTTGGCGGCGTGAGTGAAGGAGGCTTTGTTGTGAAATAGAACGCCAATTCTAAATTTGATTTTGGATTGGAGATGTATAATGTGAGTCTGAACGGAGAGTTTACAGTCTAGCCAGACACCTAGGTATTTATAGTTGTCCACATATTCTAGGTCGGAACCGTCCAGGGTAAAGGTCGACTGATTATGATTTTTCAACGCCGATACAGATTATTGGAGGACCAAAAAAGCCTATTTATTTATTTGTAATAATGACAATTACAACCATACTGAATGAACCCTTATTTTAACTTAATATAATACATCAATAAAATAAATTTGGCTTAATAAATAAATAAGACATGTTAATAATAAGACATGTTCAATTTGGTTTAAATAATGCAAAAACAAAGTGTTGGAGAAGAAAGTAAAAGTGCAATATGTGCCATGTAAGAAAGCTAACGTTTAAGTTCCTTGCTCAGAACATGAGAACTAATGAAAGCTGGTGGTTCCTTTTAACATGAGTCTTCAATATTCCCAGGTAAGAAGTTTTAGGTTGTAGTTATTATAGGACTATTTCCCTCTATACCATTGTATTTCATATACCTTTGACTATTGGATGTTCTTATAGGCACTTTAGTATTGCCAGTGTAACAGTATAGCTTCCGTCCCTCTCCTCGCCCCTACCTGGGCTCGAAGCAGCGTTACCCATGCAAAGCAACACGATTAGCGCGCACCCCGCTAACTAGCTAGCCATTTCACATCGGTTACACCAGCCTAATCTCGGGAGTTGATGGGCTTGAAGTCATAAACAGGGCTGTGCTTGAAGCACAGAGAAGGGCTGCTGAAAAAACACACAAAAGTGCTGTTTGAATGAATGCTTAAACCTGTTAAGTCTTCCCCTCCTTTTTCGAACATTCTGTTAAAAATCGCGCAACTTTTAAGCGTCCTGCTACTCATGCCAGGAATATAGTATATGCATATGATTAGTATGTGTAGATAGAAAACACTCTGAAGTTTCTAAAACTGGTTAAATCATGGCTGTGACTATAACAGATCGTGTGTTTCATTGAAAAGCGCAAGAAAAACTGCTCTCTGAAAGCTAAAAATTATTTCCATGCGTCACTTTCATGGGTTGTTAAAAGGGCACAAAATTTATTATCGACCTGCATGCAATTCCTACAGATTCCACACGATGTCGCCATTGTCGTCATTTTCAAAGGAGTTTTTTCTTGGTAAATCCAACTAACTGGATTCCGTTTCTTCCGGTCTCCACCAGGATGTTTTGAATGTGCACATTGGCAGCCATTGATTTGAAAACGAGGAGCTATTGAATATACATCGCCCTGTAATCATTTTGATATATTATAAACGTTTACTAATACCTAAAGTTGGATTACAAAAGTATTTCGAAGTGTTTTGTGAAAGTTTATCGTCGACTTTTTTAATTTAAAAAAATGACGCAGCGTTTAAAAACAAATGTTTTTTTCTGAATGACACAGCTTCCATAGAAAGCTATTTTGGGTATATATGGACCGATTTAAACGAAAAAAAGACCCAATAGTGATGTTTATGGGGCATATAGGAGTGCCAAGAAAGAAGCTTGTCAAAGGTAATGAATGTTTTATATTTTATTTCTGCGTTTTGTGTAGCGCCGGCTAAGCTATATCTTTGTTTACATCGCATTCAGGCATTTTGGGGTGTTGCATGCTATCAGATAATAGCTTCTCATGCTTTCGCCGAAAAGCATTTTAAAAATCCGACTTGTTGGCTAGGTTCACAACGAGTGTAGCTTTAATTCAATACCCTGCATGTGAATTTTGATAAAGGTTTGAGTTTTAACGAGTACATTTAGCATTTAGCGTAGCGCATTTGCATTTCCAGGTGTCTACTTGAGACATCTGCGTCTCAAGTAGGAGCAAGAAGTTAAGAGCCTGCTGGTGCCTACCATCGCTCAGTCAGACTGCTCTATCAAATCATAGACTTAATTATAACATAATAACGCACAGAAATACGAGCCTTAGGTCAGTAATATGGTCGAATCATCATCTCGAAAACAAGACGCTTATTCTTTCAGTGAAATACGGAACCGTTCCGTATTTGATCTAACGGGTGGCATCCATAAGTCTGAATATTCCGGTTACATTGCACAACCTTCAATGTTGTGTAATAATTATGTAGAATTCTGGCAAATTAGGTGGCCCAAACTGTTGCATATACCCTGACCCTGCGTGCAATGAACACAAGAGAAGTGACACAATTTCACCTGGTTAATATTGCCTGCTAACCTGGATTTCTTTTAGCTAAATATGCATGTTTAAAAATATATACTTCTCTGTATTGATTTTAAGAAAGGCATTGATGTTTATGGTTAGATAAACATTGGAGCAAGGACAGTCCTTTTTCGCAAATACGCACCGCATCGATTATATGCAACGCAGGACACGCTAGATAAACTAGTAATATCATCAACCATGTGTAGTTAACTAGTGATTATGATTGATTGATTGATTGTTTTTTATAAGATAAGTTTAATGCTACCTAGCAACTTACCATTGCTTACTGCATTCGCGTAACAGGCAGGCTCCTCTTGGAGTGCAGTGAGAGGCAGGTGGTTAGAGCGTTGGATTAGTTAACTGTAAGGTTGCAAGATTGAATCCCCGAGCTGACAAGGTAAAAATCTGTTGTTCTGCCCCTGAACAAGGCAGTTAACCCACCGTTCCTAGGCCGTCATTGAAAATAAGAATGTGTTCTTAACTGACTTGCCTAGTTACATAAAGATTAAATAAAGGTGTAAAAATAACGGCTAAATCGGTGTCCAAAAATACCGGTTTCCGATTGTTATGAAAACTTGAAATCAGCCCTAATTAATCGGCCATTCCGATTAATCGGTCGACCTCTAGTCCAAGGTGGTGATGCTAGTCGGGCAGGTGCGGGCAGCGAACGGTTGAAAAACATACATTTGGTTTTACTAGCGTTTAAGAGCAGTTGGAGGCCACGGAAGGAGTGTTGTATGGCACTGAAGCTCGTTTGGGGGTTAGTTAGCACAGTGTCCAAGGAAGGGCCAGGAGTATAAAGAATGGTGTCGTCTGCGTAGAGGTGGATCAGGGAATCGCCCGCAGCAAGAGCGACATCATTGATATATACAGAGAAAAGAGTTGGCCCGAGAATTGAACCCTGTGGTACCCCCATAGACTGCCAGAGGTCCGGATGACATGCCCTCCGATTTGACACACTGAACTCTGTCTGCAAAGTAGTTGGTGAACCAGGCGAGGCAGTCATTAGAAAAACCAAGGCTATTGAGTGAACGGTTTGGTAATATGAATAGCCTAACTACTGAACGGTTTGGTAATATGAGTAGCCTGGCTACTGAACGGTTTGGTAATGAGTAGCACTAGTAGCACTGGACTAGATTTTTTCAACATTATAATGGACACAGTGCAACCTTTGGTAGGATGTTGGCAGGCTATTCAGCTGCGCTACAGCAATACCAAGTCAGCCCGTGCTCATGCCATGGTTCTCACAGCTAGTGGAAGTGAAATGATGGGCTACAATGACTTTGCTCATGATGCACGCCGTAAATGATGTGTAACAACACCCTGAGCGTATCAGACACGAAACAAGACAATACCAATACAAATGTAACAACAGCACAACAAAATAGATAAACATGATAGTGGAATTTTCTTTCACGGGTGCCTTTTTGTTATAGGATAGACACTTGTGGTTTCTAGCTACACCAATCAAAGCAGTGGAGTATGGTCAAACCATTCATCTTGGTGGTTGCGTGGTTCAAAAATGCAATCATATCATACACAATTTTACCATTTATGAAATTGTCTTTTTTCTCTATGGCTCAGGTGTAGGCATGTTTGGCTCAGCTCAATCCCGATTCGTGAAGGGGTAGAACTTTGCAGGTGTTTCTTATTAATAAACAATACCATGCTGGAGGGTGGTAATATTCAAATAAAACCCAGCTCTGAAAATAAACGTAGATGGAAAAGTATTAGCATGTCATCTCATAGGGGAAACACGCCATTGACATGGAAAATATCTGAATTTCCAACTTCAAGCCCAAATATATCATACTTTGACTAAAACGCTGACTTATTGACTTAAATTGTTGTGCAGCAACATGGGTAAGCTATGGGCATAGTCTTTCAGACAAAAAAAGCACATTTTGTATTTTTCCTAACTGAAGCACCTTTTTGTCAGACTGATAAATTCTGTCATTTGTATGTGATAACGCTAATTTCAAAATGGGTCATAAACTACTGTCCTAAACACTGGCAAAACATGCTGATAACTAGGACTGATAAAATGCCTAAATTGAAAGTGCCACTAAAGAATGTGCCGCAATGTTGATCATGTCATTTGAAGTATCTAGTACCAGTAGCTACGTAGATAAGCAACTATTTTTGGTTGGTAATGGAGAAGTTATTACAGTTGTCCTGTGGCCCAATGCCATTTTTCACTGCAACTGAGAAAACTATCTGTACACATAATTATAATAGGGTTCTACTGTCGGGTGTTGTTGGCAACTTAAACTCCAACTTATGTTCGCCACAAATAGAAGAGTTCTTATTTTTGCCGCTATGCTAAATAGTAACTTATGCTGTTTGAGTACTTCTTCAACTACACATTTGTAGGCCTAGACAAAGTAAGAAGCACAAATCAAACGCTAGGACTGGTGCCCGCTTCAATAGGCCTAAATCACAGCCTTATTTCTCAAGGATCACATGCGTCCACCTTTTATGGTATAAGTCCTTGTGTTTCCTTTCCACACCGGTGCCTTATGCTGACGAGTAGCAATGGGTTGAAACTCTAGTGGACGCCTATTTTAAGATGATGCAGATAAGCTGCTTCTATTTGATTTGAAAATGTCATAACCACCAAAAGTTATGAAGAGGGTGTGTATGTTTGGTATCACATTATTCTCCTCATGTAGATTTTCTCTGAAACTTTAATCTTTCAGCTGCTGTTTTATACTGTTACAGGCCTTGCCAGTCCACCCCTGTGCATTGTGGCCCAATGATTGTACTGAGTCTACTCGGCTCAGCATGCAGTCTAATTAGCTATAACACAGTTAATTCAACAAGAGGAAAACATTTACAGACTAGGTTTATGAATAATAAGCTATTTATTTTCGTCAGATCACATAGGCAGCCTGTATAGAGGAGTATTTTTAGTTGTCAAAAGATTGTTGCCAGCTCACTCACAAACATAATTTGATAGCTCATCTGTGTAGTTAGTGCCTGTGATGATGTGAGCCCATCAACTACTGCAGAGCTCTCCCCCAAATTCCACCAAACACAAACAGTGTGTGGCTATGAAAATGCAGGAGAAATGCATTATTAACAACATCAGCTTTGGAAATATAGCACAACAAAAAATATGCGTTATTTTTAGCATTGGTTCCAATTTCAGGGATGTGTACTTTATCAGCTCCGATACTTTCACAGTGCAAGTAAATCACTGCTGGCTTAAACTTTGAACTGAAATACTTCATAGTATATTCATCCTAATCAATCATTTCCTGGTTAGCTACGCTTAAACAGTCATAATACTTTTGTGGGGCATAGACCAGTATTACAAAGACATTCTATCACTAAAATAATCTTAGCGCTTATCGTCTTCATCTTTCTGTCTTTCTGCTATAGGCCCGCCTCTCGCAAATCTTTCTCGGTCTCTATGAACGGCTCCTCCCACTTTGTTGCAGATAACAAAATAAAGTGCACCACAATAAAGTGCAAAACTAACCCATTTATGGATGGTCATTCAATATGTTTGTGTTTCTAAATCTGTACGAATTAGTGTAATCTTGCTATTGCTTTGCCTGTGTTGCCTGTGAATAACTCCTGTTTCCCCTTCCCTCAGCAGCTCTCCCAAAGCACTGAAAGTGAAGCAGGAGGATGGGGTGCAGAGAGTAACAGAGAGATAAGGGAACCCCTAACCAGCTTAGGTAGGAGATGGGCTGTTTCAAACAAGGAACATGGAAGAAGCCAAATCAATGAGACTCAAATTGCTCCTTCACAGAGGGAGATGGGGCTGGCTGCAGAGCTTTTGGCTCTCTGGGTCTTGTTCAGTACCCAAGCAACGCTTTCTCTTTTCTCTGGCTTCATACGTGGTCAGTTCTGACTGAATTAGGACTGAGTTGAATAAACCTAGCTGTTGTTTGAACTTGGAAAGTTGGTAATCCGTGTTCAGTCCATAGTGTAGGCTAATTAATGTTCTGTGGCTTCCTGAGTTAAGCTGACCAGTCACTGTTCCCACCATTCTTATGAGAGTATTCGGCCAAGGTGGACTTAGAAGAGTATCTCCTTTTTAAATGTTTTATACTAATGCGAAGTAGCTGTTGGACACCATGCACTGGAGAATCACAGTTGACATTAGGACAACACTGCAGAAGAAGGTGAAGATTTATCACTGACAGGTGAAACATGTTCTTAGTATGGTTTGTAGTTTTGAAGTTGTCAGAGGCTGGCATGGCTTGATGTTCAGGGATAGTAGTCTTTTGTCAGGACTCACGCGACCACCGGCTCAAATTCCATGAGATTCCTGCATACTACTCTAGCAAATGATCACTTTTTGCTAACATTTCGACCTCTGAGGCTCTGAAGACAGTCGAGAGGCCGAAACCAAAGCATCATAAAAAAATAATACTTTGCGTGCTCAGTGTGCAGGAGTTTTAAAGCTTTAATATGTAACTTTTTGGGCGACCCGACCAAATGCACATGGAAATGTGTGTTATTGATCTGTCATTCTCATTGAAAGCTATTCTAAGAAGCGGTAGATATGTTCTATGTGAGCTATTTCTATGCTTCCCGTTTTGTTTTTCTGTCTTTTACTTTTGGTTTTGTACACCAGCTTCAAACAGCTGTAAATACAATATTTTTGGTTATGGAAAATATATTTCAACGCGGTTCAGATGTTACAATGATTCTCTACACTGTACTTGCTTGTTTTGTGTGTCAAACTGAGCTTAGGCGAACTATTAGAGATTTCTCCGTAGTGCATCTTTAGCTATTGTTTCATATCTACAATGCACCCACAAATAACCTATTCTGAATGTGTGAGTGCCTTTCACTTCAAATCCCTGTGAATGGGCATTCTGCTACTCTACTCTTGTCGGGAGTGTGGGGGCTATTGGTTTAAATTATTCCGGAGAATCTGATGTTCTCGTTTTTTCGGCCTCCTTTGACACTAGCATATCACGAGCCAATCACCACAGAGTGAGGTGGTGTTCGAAAGTTGGTGGCCCGTGGGGATTGGGGTGGAGACCGACTGCGCATCTCGGTATGGAGAACAGTTCGGTATGGACTTCACAATGCATGTATCATCTCATCAGCTGGTAAAAAAAATTATTGTGCTGCCTATGCTACCGTAATAATAGGCCTGATATACAGTATCTCCATGATGGATTAATATGAATGAACATCACTATCTCGCCATCAATTCCGTTAAAAATGCAACCAAAATAGATAATACTGTTCAAGATTGATATATATATATATATATATATATATATACACACACACATACATACATGCATACATGCATACATACATACATATACACACACACACTGAGTGTACACAACAATAGGAACACCTTCCTAATATTGAGTTGGACCCCCTTTTGCCCCCAGAACAGCCTCAATTCATCAGGTCATGGACTCTACAAGGTGTCAAAAGCGTTCCACAGGGATGTTGGCCCATGTTGACTCCAATGCTTCCCACAGTTGTCAAGTTGGTTGGATGTCTTTTGGGTGGTGGACCATTCTTGATACACACGGGAAACTGTTGAGCGTGAAAAACCCAGCAGCGTTGCAGTTCTTGACACACTCGAACCGGTGCGCCTGGCACCTACTACCATACCCTGTTCAAAGGCACTTAAATTGTCTTGCCCATTCACCCCCTGGTTGGCACACATGCAATCCATGTCTCAATTATCTCTCCTCTTAGAAATCCTTCTTTAACCTCTCTCCTCTTCATCTACACTGATTTGAAGTGGATTTAAGAAGTGAAATCAGTAAGGGATCATGGCTTTCACCTGGTCAGTCTGTCATGGAAAGAGCAGGTGTACCTAATATGTGTACACTCAGTGTACAAACATGTCATAGACTACCTCTGGCCACCCATCCATTTTCCTGGAATCTTTCCCTCGTCAAATCAACGTCTTGCTTATTATTTTGCTGAAATCCTGTCACATTTATGACCAACAACAAGTAGCCTTGAATGCATGGCCTAAAGCAGTTATTTATTCAGTCATGATGAGAAGCAAATGCTGTCTGCACCTTATTCTAGTCCCAAATAGGCCATATACAGTATTATTCAAGAATGTCATTACAATATTAAGAAAAGGCGCCAATGCTAGCAAGTGATGGCCCGTGATGGAAACGCATGCACTGTATGAGGAATTCATCTGAAAGGTAATGTTTCAGCCTTTGTCTTGCATAGTGCAGGTAATCAATTCAATGCAGTATTATCCTTATTTGTAGCTTCTAATTTATAGCCTCTGTCTTCTAGGGCTGGGAATTTCCAGGAACCTCACGTAATAAGTGCAGAAAACATGTTGGCCCAGTATTTAAAATAGATGAACACGTTATAGGAGGGAAAATACCAGAGTTTTGTCGCAGGTACAGCCGACTAGCGCTGCCTACAGTAGTTTTTTTTTTTTGTTGACAAAGTTACTTTGAGTCAAATATCGCTATAGTATTGTCTAAAAATAATATTTTGACATGTACCTTTTACCCCCCGTCACTACTGTCTTCACTGTTCTCAATTATGCACCCGCCCCCGACTGGCCTCTCCTTCGCTCCTGTGGAGTCCCAAGAAAAAGACTAGAATAGTTTGTCTGACATTTTTTATTTTGAGATGATAAAAAAAAAAAATATATATTCAAAGGTGGATTCAAGCTTGCTCTTGTTTGCTGAATGTAAAATTCAGCAGCCAAAAGAACTCATGGGCAGTTTGAGAGTGTGTGCGATGGTCTGAATGCATATAGCAGTTATTTAGTCAGATCCAAATTCCATCCTCGAGAAGCAGTCTACATCTTATTCTAGTCTATTTTTCAACCATGTAATTACAATAATGGAAAAAAGGAACACACCACTTCATTTAACTGTTGAGAGCAAGGAAGAAACAAAGCAACAATAGAGACAGGAAGTGAAATGTATGCCTTGTGGATAAATATTCTGAAAAGTAATAGAAAATTATAGTAGTGGCGTCTTTTTGTAAGCACAAACTCCGCCATGGTTCATTGGACAAAGCCAATGCTCTCTAGGCCCCTTGCTTTTTTCAATCTTTACTAGTGACATGCCACTAGCTTTGATTAAAGCCAATGTGTCTTTATGTATGCGGATGACTCGTCACTATACAAGTCAGCGAGTGCAGTCACTGCAACACTTAACAGAGAGCTGCAGTTCGTTTCAGAATGGGTGGCAAGAAATAAGTTAGTCCTAAATATTTCATAAACTAAAAGCATTGTATTTGGGACAAACCCTAAACCTCAACTAAATCTTGTAATGTAAACATAATGTGGAAATTGAGTAAGTTGAGGTGAATAAACTGCTTGGAGTAACAATGGATTGTAAACTGTCATGGTCAAAACATGTTGATACAACAGTAGTTAAGATGGGGAGAATTCTGTCCATAATAAAGCACTGCTCTGCCTTAACAACACTATCAACAAGGCAGGTCCTACAGGCCCCCGTTTTGTCGCACATGTACTACTGTTCAGTAGTGTGGTCAGGTGCCACAAAGAGGGACCTTGGATAATTACAATTAACAGCACAATTATTTGTTTCTTTTTGGTCTTGGGCTCATACAATGTCTTTAACGTAGGGCTCAGGTAGCTTGAATTTTCATGCTGATCAAAGCTAAACGCACTGCCCCTTTTTTTTGCGCTTCATTGCGGCCACATCGGACTGTTGGTGGTTGATGTTCAAGTTGATGTTACTCTTCAGTAACACAGACCCCAAAGCGAATCAGGGGGAGAAAAATCGGTTTATTCAAAGTGGACAAATCATAGATGTTATGCTGAGAGGTAGATGTTCATTCTCCCATGTCCTCAGTGATTCTCTCCACAGAAGAAAAGGAGAGGATGTAGTTTTATAACCCAGCACTAGCCTGTGGTTGTCCAATTAGAAATCCTTGCAATAAAACTGGGCCAATGGCCAAATATCAAGTATCCTATTTCCGGCTCAATGTTTCAACAATTTGAACCAATGAGAATTTGCCATGTAGCTATGAGTCCCGGACTGAAATTCCTCCCATGTCTCTGACCAATTGATCATTAATCCCCTATTACAGAAAAAACACTATTTCCATTGATCATTATTACTCTATTGACTTTTACTCCTCTTGACCTTTAGTGCTCTATTGACCTCTCGTCCTCTGCTTTGTGTATTTATCCCTGAAATATTTTTACAGAACTGAATAGCTAGTTGGGTCATAGGGCGGGGGCATTCCAATGAGTTGGTCCGGGTGTGTCAATCAAATCGGGTTGATTTTTAAACGGACCTTTACACTTTGCTGCTTTGCCTTTTCACAAGGCTCAACTTCAGCTTCCTCACAGTAAACATCCAGAAGTAGAATTGTATACATCTCGGAAATGTAAGCACTTAGGGGGGAATTGTTTATTTATTTTTTTCCAAAGCCTGGTGTGTTGGCAGGAAGTTACATGTTTGTTCTCAATATCTTTGGGTAAGATATTTGCTGCATTTATTAGTCATGTATTTTTTTTTTGCCCATTGTCGTGATACCCAATTGGAAGTTATGACCTTGTGTCATCGCTGCAACTCCCCAATGGGCTCGGGAGAGGTGCCGTTCGAGACATGGGTCCTCCTCTTAACACTGTTCGCTTAACCCTGAATGTGTCGGAGGAAACACCTTGCAACTGACGAGCCTAGATGGTGCAAGGCCAAATGTGCACCGCCCTTCAGGTCTCCCTGTCTCGGCTGGCTGTGACATATAGGCTGTTCTAACATGTTGTTTTGATGTAGGCTAGATTACATTCATGAGCTGCTGTCAGATCCTGTACTTACTAAGCCGTTATTGAGCCATGTTGGTTAACGGTGGCCTAAAAATCTTTCAACCCTTGAAAAGTATGACTTTATAACTCGAGAGCACAGCAGCAATGTTTTACCTAGGCTACAGTAGTTCGGCCTCTACGTTGCATAGGAGTGTGGGTCAGTTTGTTTAGAGTCTCACCAGGTTGGAAGAACTTGACTCTACTCAGGCCAAAAGAGAAGCAGGGGAATTTTATTACAGCAATTAGAGAAGAACCTTAGGTTCTGGGGTCTCTTCATTATGGGTCTCTTCTCAATTGGTGTGCTGCTGCACAATTTTAGTTCAGCAATTGTTTGGCTCAAGTCTCAAGTTAGTCTGCTTCATAATAGACTTATTAAATGCATAATTAACCGTTCATGGCTATGGTATATGCTGCTCCCAAGTACTTTTGTTTAACCTGCACCACAGTACAGAATATGTTGCAGCTGCAACACTTGGAAGCAGCACATGCTGTCTGCGAGCTTTATTTATTTTTTTCATAGTGTTTAATATTGGCCCAACATCTGTTTGATAGTTTAGGATGTGCACATTACTCACACCCTTCTTTCCTGATTTAAAGTAGAATGCAGCCTTTATGGTATTGAGAAAGCCCTCAAGCACAACGAACTTTGATGGTACAAAATGCACCTTTTTTATAGCGTTATCGTGGCTGTTTCAGATGATCGTACTACACTTCATGTTTGTGCACACCATAATGCAACGTTAGCGCTCTCCAAACAAATCCACCTGAGGTTTTCATCAGATTGGCGTGTATATGCCGCCTGTGCCAGTGTAATGTCTGAGGAACACTTATCAGTCTACTTTGGTATTGCTGCAAGCAGGCTGTCTATAGGCTACATCCAATGAGGGTGGCAGTACCCTCCATTGGTTTCTTGATGGGTGATTAATGGACAATATATTATCCCTAATATCCCAGCATATTATCCCCAGTACCCCTGCTTCACACTACTAGGTGTATTCCATCCAGACAATAAGATGGTTACTGTATCGCACATAAATATCTCAGCCAAGTATCACTGTGGTGTGCATGGTAGTGGTAGCTAGTAGGTCTAGTTGTTGGTTTTGGCTTTGTGTAGTCATAGGGATCAAGTAGTAACACTGCTGGTTTGACAGTCTGCTGTCTGTCCCGCCTCTCGGTACCTGGGGGTGTGGTGTGCGCTGTGGTTGCAGTCGAATTCCTACACGGAGGGAGAGAGCGTGAATTTGCACGTCCCATATAATGTGGTAACGATGAGTTGAAATCTGGCACATTGGTTTATTTTGTTTGGCGTGTAGGGTCCGACATTGATTATGGCCTACCCGGGCCAGTAAAAACATTTCGGGCCAGTGGATCTCTTCAGTCACATAGGGACAGTAACTTTTCAGTACATTTTTGCATTCCAGTCCAACTTTTACCAGCTCTGTCGCAGTCTACCATTGAAAACCATTGACGACTACACTCGTAATTGTCACTCTATTTGTATTTGAGCATATGATTGATTGGCTGTTCTTTCACGCACCTCCACGCTCCCGCGAGACAACTTCTCGAGCAGTACCAGTTGATGCCTTCACACAGCACACAGGAGCTATCTAGAGCAAAAAGTATATATCTACTCTCTGAGCTTATCTATTTTAGGGAAAGTTCTTTACCAAAGTAAACCTTCAATAGTGAACATACTAGCAATATGCTGGTTACGGTTGATAGTCTGCTGAAAGGAAAGCTACAAAAATAACGCCTAGCAATGGTATTGGGCTAAACCATGTCATCTCTTTTGAAAAGTTTGTCTTAAAATGAGTGCGTCCTATTTTTTTTTATCTTCTTAATGACATACTTTAGAAACAAAAATGTATGCAATTAATTCAATGCAACTCCAAAGAATAGAGTAATGACTTGCGTTGCTAAATTATATTACACAGCTTTTTAATACGTATGATAATAACCAAACTGTAGCCTGTTAATAGCTGAATATAAAGAGAAAGCATGACAACGTATAGGCCCTGCATGACTCCAATGCATTTAACAACTTCACCATGTCCAGGCCAGTAGAAGTTATGTTCGGCCAGTAGATTTTTTGGGGCCAGTTAACGTTGGACCCTGGTGTGTTTCATATGCAGCCACGGAATGGTGCACATCGGCTATTTACTGTGCTTTGCATGAGGAACAGTCAGCTTGACTAGTTTATAAAATGTGTTGACCTAAATGGCTAAAGTCAATCTCATATTTATTTTGCCAGTCATAAATCATACAACTTAGTTATATATCCATGATATCACATCGAGACACGTCAACTAAAGATCTGTTTGTGGGCCTCCCAAGTGGCGCAGTGGTCTAAAGCACTGCATCACAGTGTTCGCTGTGCCACTAAAGATCCTGGTTCGAGTCCAGGCTCTGTCGCAGCCGGCCGCGACCGGGAGACCCCATGGGGTGGCGCACAATTGGCCCAGCGTCATCCGGGTTTGGGGAAGGTTTGGCTGGCAGGGATGTTCTTGTCCCATCCTGTGGCGGGCGGTCGCTGACACGGTCGCCAGGTGCACGGTGTTTCCTCCGACACATTGGTGCGGCTGGCTTCCAGGTTAAGCGGGCATTGTGTCAAGAAGCAGTGCGGCTAGGCTGGGTTGTGTTTCGGAGGACGCAAGGCAACACATTCGCATGTATGGACTCGGGAGAGGCACAAGACTGTAATTTGGATACCACGAAATTGGGGAGAAAATTAAATGTTTTTTTTGTATTTTCGATATGAAGTCAATTCAATTGCCTACCTAATGAAATCGATAAGAGATCTGTTCTTTTGGAACTGGTAGGGTTTTTTGGAACTGGTAGGTTTTTTTGTGATTTATCTGCAGATAATTTTGAAAACATTGTATGAAGATGGTGAGTCCTCACTGCAGGAAGAGAGCCTCATTCAGGTCCAAAATTTGAGAAAAGAAATAGCAATTACTGTAGGTCTGCTGATTTTAATTAATGTTGACAATTGAGTAGTCAACTGCTATTTTCTGTGTAACAAAGCCTGTGATAACACCTGCGTAATTCTTCAATCATAGCTGTATTTCTGATAGCTGAGAAAATGCCTCTTGAGAAGAAGCTTGACGCCTGTGGAAGTCAGACTCTTACAGGATTCTTTAAAGGCCCTGTGGATTCAGAATAAATGTTTTCCTGTGTTTTTATATCTCATTGTACAACATCTGATGAAACTAACACTGTAAAAGTGTTATTTCCTGGTAGTTGCAGATTGAAAATACAATCTAGCATTAGAATGTACCAGAGGCCACGAAAGTAGAGCTTGTTCGGCAAAAGAAACAGGGGGAGCTTGGCTGGCTACTCCATGTGCTTCTGGAAAACACCAGCTAATGCCACTGTGACTGTAGAATCACTATGGAATGCTGCTGATAGTGTGCTATATTGGCAAGTGTAGCCAGGGAATGCTGCTGATACTGTGCTATACTGGCAGGTGTAGCCAGGGAATGCTGCTGATACTGTGCTATACTGGCAGGTGTAGCCAGGGAATGCTGCTGATACTGTTCTATACTGGCAGGTGCAGCCAGGGAATGCTGCTGATACTGTGCTATACTGGAAGGTGCAGCCAGGGAATGCTGCTGATACTGTGCTATACTGCAGGTGCAGCCAGGGAATGTTGCTGATACTGTTCTATACTGGCAGGTGCAGCCAGGGAATGCTGCTGATACTGTTCTATACTGGCAGGTGCAGCCAGGGAATGCTGCTGGTACTGTGCTATACTGCAGGTGCAGCCAGGGAATGCTGCTGATACTGTGCTATACTGGCAGGTGTAGCCAGGGAATGCTGCTGATACTGTGCTATACTGGCATGTGCAGCTTGGGAATGCTGCTGATACTGTTCTATACTGGAAGGTTCAGCCAGGGAATGCTGCTGATACTGTGCTCTACTGGCAGGTGCAGCCAGGGAATGCTGCTGATACTGTGCTATACTGGCAGGTGCAGCCAGGGAATGCTGCTGATACTGTTCTATACTGGCAGGTGCAGCCAGGAAATGCTGCTGATACTGTGCTATACTGGCAGGTGTAGCCAGGAAATGCTGCTGATACTGTTCTATATTGGCAGGTGCAGCCAGGGAATGCTGCTGATACTGTTCTATACTGGCAGGTGCAGCCAGGGAATGCTGCTGATACTGTTCTATATTGGCAGGTGCAGCCAGGGAATGCTGCTGATACTGTTCTATACTGGCAGGTGCAGCCAGGAAATGATTTGTTGGCATTGAATAGATGAAATTGATTTTACCACAGTCAGTTAAAGTTGAATTGCAATTCAAGTTATATTTTCTTTCATGGAGAAAGAAAATGGAGAAGATTGTACATGTTTGACATTTGATTGGAATGATATAGAGACCATTGAAACTGGATGATTTGACTGAAAGTGAAATGTAACCTATTGTTACAGTTTGAGCTTTAGTCGCTCCTTGATCAGCCACTTCTCAGGTCACAATGAAAGTTATCGTTCATGATTTAGCCAGTGTTCATTCACTCTTATCAAATGAATGATACATTTGCTCTCTAGCACATACACACACACACCCTTGAAGCGAGCAGCATTTTGAGTATGAAATTCACTGCTTACCAATTGCAGCTAAATAGAGTGTAGAGTGAGGTGATTATTAAGCGTCCTATTATATCTGGTATAGCTACTGTAATGCATCTCAATTCTTGAACATGAAACCTCAAGAGATCTGAGTGGAGCTTTAATAACATACAATATGCTGTAGTAGTCTATACTCCATCCCACTGCTCCTTCTTAACCAGTTGTAAATATACAGGAACCAAACAGTGATTACTGCTAGCATAAGGCATGTACTCACTAAAAGCAGACTGACCTTTCACCACACAGAGTAGTACATCATGTATAGGGGGGTTGGGGGGGGCTCTCGTCACACACTGGCACTGCAGTCAAAACACTATTACAGGCCTGTTGCTTGGAGACAGCCCTACTTAGCGAGGGCTACGGCGCGCGTGTTTGTCTTTTTAATCTTTGTCTGTGCTTGTGAGCGGGTGGTACGTGCCTCTCTGTCAAGGGAAGGGTGGGGGGTTCAGGGGAGCCCAGCTGGACTATCCCCACAGACCTCATTAAGCACCCTTATCCTCTCTACCCCCTCCTCTGCTCTACCCCCTCCTCTAGTCTACGAGGTATGCAGTTTGTTGAAAACTATATCAGCCAAATTATGTTGAATCTTAACATTACTACTTAATGAGAAAACATTCATGGTATTTAGTTTAAGAGAACGAATGAGATTGAACAAGATAACCTGGGCTAATTTGAATGGGAGCAAATGGCACACAAAGAAAATCCCATCCATACCCCAGTAGACCTCACATGACTGCCGCAAAACCTCATGCTGTGTGCCAATACCTCTGGCTTGACTAATATGCCTTGTCTGAATGTAAACGTTTCCATAAAGTGTCGGCTCAGTTATGTTTTTAAAGTTAGTTCCAGTGCATCAAAATGTGCTTACGTGTGCGTTTGACACTATGCGTCTGCTCTGCGTAAAGGTCTTTCTATAAACGAGGGTACCAGTGAGGAATTCCTACACTGGACAACTTGTTCCAGCTGTTGATAGGTCATTGATTATAATCTGCAATTGATTTCCATGTCATTACATTAAGATATTATGGAGAATCATAGCTATTTTCAATAAAATTCGCGGGTTGATTTAACACCTGTTTAACTCTTTTATCATGTTTGGTGTCTCGACAGATTTGTCCAAAATCGCGACTTAAAACATTGCTTCTCTGTCCTTGCGTTTATGACAGTGTAAGTTGTCGGTTAATCGGTTAAGTTAGACATTGAACTTCAACCCTGTAAGAATCCTGGATCTAGCGGTTGGGACAGTTTTTTTATTTTTAATTTTTTTGTATAGAGATCTCAGAAATGCAGTGTAACTATGTAACATTTAGTGTCTCCTTATGTTACTGGGTGAAAACAGTTTTCATGGGCACCGAAATCCAAAATAATAAATGTGAATGCAAAATCAAATGTGTCTAACCGAAAGTGTCACCTTACCTTGATTACTTTCATGTGGTTCTTCAATAATTTTGCATAATATTTGGTGGATGCGCATTTAGTGTCCAGCTGAATAGTTACGCTGTGATATTTTCACACATCATCATCTGATCCAGGAAGGAATCTTTCGATTGATAGTCCAATGATGAAGGTTTATGAGCATTATGAGGATGACAACATCTGTTGGCTTCAACTTGGCTTTCCATATAAAACCTTCAATTTAAAAAAAACGTAGTTTTTTGTCACTTACTCATTTTAAAAACAGCGATGGTGAGATTCAGATAGTGAGATTAATGCAACAGAAAATTCACTGTGTATGTGTCCAATTTATTTAGTCAGGTGATGCTCACATTATTCTCACATATTTTAGTATGTAATAATAATTTGAATATCAATGCATTGGCAAGGCCTAAAACATGCATTATTCTTAGTGGTAATGGCCTACTTTTTTCTCTTCACTTTTGTGGGGCAGGGAGTTCTATATTAGGTCCTGTACAGTGCCTTCAGAAAGTATTCAGACCCCTTGACCTTTTTCCACATTTAGTTTACATTAGCCTTATTTTAAAAATCCTCAGTATTCTACAAACAATATCACATAATGACAAAGTGAAAACAGGTTTTTAGAAATGTTTGCAAATGTATTAAAAATAAAAAATCTGATACCTTATTTACGTAAGTATTCAAACCCAGACTCCAAATTGAGCACCAGGGCATCCTGTTTTGATTGATCATCCTTGATGTTTCTACAACTTGATTGGAGTCCACCTGTGGTAAATTCAATTGATTGGACATGATTTGGAAAGGCACACACCTGTCTATCAAAGGTCCCACAGTTGACTGCATGTCAGAGCAGAAACCAAGCCTTTAAGTCGAATGTATTGTCCGTAGAGCTCACAGATCTAGGGAGGTGTACCAAAAAATGTTTGCAGCATTGAAGATCCCCAAGAACACAGTGGTCTCCATCATTCTTAAATGGAAGAAGTTTGAAACCACCAAGACTTTTCCGAGAGCTAGCCACCCAGCCCAACTGCGCAATCAGGGGAGAAGGGCATTGGTCAGAGAGGTGACCAAGAACCAGATGGTCACTCTGACAGAGCTCTGGAGTTTGCCAAAAGGCACCTAAAGACTTTCAGACCATGAGAAAAGAGATTATCTGGTCCATTTAGAAGACCCATTTGCGACCAGGCTTTAACTTCCTCACTGATGTGTATGTAAACTTCCGACTTCAACTGTAAGTGAATGTGATATTTCAGTTCATTTTTAATACATTTGTAAAGTTTCTAAAAACCTGTTTTTGCTCATGAGGTATTGTGTGTAGATTGAGGGGGGAAAATATTTGTATACATTTTAGAATACGTCTGTAACGTAACAAAATGTGGAAGTAGTCAAGGGGTCTGAATACTTTCCGACTGCACTGTATGTACAATTATATAAATGATACAATTGTGTAAGGTTGAGGTCCTTGAAAATTACAATTAATCGCTTGAAATAGTTCCTGAAAGTCCTTGAATTTGACTTGCCAGTATCTGTTTGAGCCCTACTTAAAGGATGTATAGTCCTATGTTGTTGTATAGCTGAATTTAAGGGTACATTTGCATATATTAACTTTTATTCCTCTATGTATTCATTTGGAATTGCATAAATTCTTATTTTAATTTGGAAACATTTTGAAATGTTCATCCCCGTGTCACACGTTGGTCCCATTTCTTTATAGAAAGACCCATAAGAAAACGCAGTGTTTACTCTCTGTTAGTGGGTCTCATTTGATTAATGGCCTTCATTTATAGGTTGATATCAGTCAACTCTGTGTTGCTCATGTCTTTGAAAATGAGTGTGTACCAAGATTGCAGTCTGAATGTCATCTTGACATTTGACACATGATCTCTCCCTAGCCCAGTCTTATTCTAGCCCGGGGGGGGGAATGATATACCGGCCTACAGAGAGTGGCAAACTGTGTCTTGAGTGCTATGATGTTGCACCAAATAGCCTATTCCATGACCATAACGTTTTAATCAGTGTTTTTACTAGACTGTAGGCCTAGTTGCCACAGAGGTTTTTTTGCACCCAACATGGCACTGAACAAATACATGAGCAACAATAACCCATTCAGAGTTGACTGATATCGATATGGCCTACCAATGCATCAATCAAACGAGCCCCTGTTCAGTTTTATTGGTATTGTGTTTTATTTACAACTTTGCTAGCATTGAATTACATGCTAGGCATGTCTACACATTCACTGTCAGTCATTGTAGACATATCCTGTCTAACACATTTGTTGAAAGCAAGAAAGAGTATGTTCTCTGTCACTCCCAGCACCATTTTCCTTTTCCCCCGCTGTTTGTGACTGTAGCCTAATTGGCCCATTTCAGCACAGATATTGTGGTGGCATTTTAAAGGGGTAACAAGTTTTAAATGTAACCCAGTTTGCTCAGGTTTTCGGTCCAGATTTCCAACGTACTGTAAAGATAAGGCCTAGCTTTTCCAATTGCAAATAGACTCATCTCATTATTCACTCAAAATGTGTGTGTTTGAGTGAGTACGTTTTCTGGTTATTGCTTCTCTACTTGCCACTTGTATCGACGTTTCCATAATGCCTTTTTTTCTGTGTGTTCTTATGGGATAATAGGGTATGTTCATTTAAAATCCCCAAAAATTGAGCCTAATTTGTGCACTGAGAAGTCGGGCCTAAACCATGCATTGATGTCCGTTTGAGATGTTTTGCAAACATTTGAGTTGCTTGAATTTGAAGTTGATTCAGCCATTTGAGAATGTGATTTATTCCCAGAACATGATGATGATAGGGTAAGTAAACCTAGCCTAAATTATATGGCAGTTCTGTTGCCCCACATAGTGTGCAGTTTGTGCTACAATACTTGACTGAAAAACAACTTGGGTAGGGAAAAACAACTTGGGTAGGGATACACAACTTGGGTAGGGATAAACAACTTGGGTAGGGATACACTACTTGGGTAGGGATACACTACTTGGGTAGGGATACACAACTTGGGTAGGGATACACAACTTGGGTAGGGATACACTACTTGGGTAGGGATACACTACTTGGGTAGGGATACACAACTTGGGTAGGGATACACTACTTGGGTAGGGGGACACACTACTTGGGTAGGGGGACACACTACTTGGGTAGGGATACACTACTTGGGTAGGGATACACAACACTTGGGTAGGGATACACAACTTGGGTAGGGATACACAACTTGGGTAGGGTTAAACAACTTGGGTAGGGATACACAACTTGTGTAGGGTTAAACAACTTGGGTAGGGTTAAATAACTTGGGTAGGGTTAAACAACTTGGGTAGGGTTAAACAACTTGGGTAGGGTTAAACAACTTGGGTAGGGATAAACAACTTGGGTAGGGATAAACAACTTGGGTAGGGTTAAACAACTTGGGTAGGGTTAAACAACTTGGGTAGGGATAAACAACTTGGGTAGGGATAAACAACTTGGGTAGGGTTAAACAACTTGGGTAGGGTTAAACAACTTGGGTAGGGATAAACAACAATGGCTATGCTGCCTTGCATTACAAGTTTAGAAACCCAGGTACAAATAACATTGGCAGGATTGACTATAAGAAATGTAGGCCTACTATTTTCACACACTGTAGAAATCATTAGGACCTAAATTGGACAAACCCCATTCTGTGCAAATTTGGCCATGTTTTGAAGAATGTATGTACAACTCATCATAGCTTTCTGACCGTGTTGTGTTGCTGGGATGATTGGAGCTCTGTCTTTTTGGCTCACTGACACTGAACTAGTTTCAGACAGGGCTATGAGCTCATTTAGCCTACATGTTATCGGCTTCATTGGTTTAGTCATTTGAACATAACATTTTTTTGAATGGCCAATAGAGGTTGTAGTTGAACAACTCAGGCAACTAATAGGTTGAATCATTCCTTAATCCTATTGTTATAAAGCATCTGTGAGCAGTGTCTGTCTCAAGTTTTCAAAACCCTCCCTCAATGTAGCCTGGCTATTCTATATGGCTACCATGTTGGGAGTTTCACTCACTAGTATTATGTGTTTAATGTATTTGCTTCGGTGAGACAAAGATCATTTTCTTGTGTGTGCCTCCATTTCTGTTTGCAAGTGAAAACCAAAAAACAAATATTAGTAATATTAACTGGTCTTATATGACGTCTAGCAGCTCTGACTTGACCCTGAGAATGGATGTGAACTTGCTTGCAGAATGTGTGCAGATGACTGAAATGTATATTTGCTGTCACGGCCTTGGAGTTGTCACCGTGCAAAATATAGACCCACTACTAGCTCTTAAGAAAAATATGCAGGACAAGGTATCGAAGTAATATTTCCTTGGCACTTTTTATAGCTCCTCCGTGTGTCCAAAGTGCCCTGCACTGTAATGCATGTTTGTCAAAGTATAGGCAACCTGTAGAAATACTTGGTTCTGTAATCTGGAGGAATAAATTGCATTTAGAGCCATCTGCTAGCAGTTCTGCTAGTGTTGCATGGCACCACTTATCCCATTTGGCCCTGTGGTCCACTTTTGCCTGATGTGCTTGTCTTGTATGTATGAATCACTTGTTTTACCTTTCACACAATCTATTGAGAGCTTTCAATTATCAAGTAAATGTTGCACTGTAGATTTGTGTGTAATAAGAGGGGTGAACATGTTACTGTGTGTGTAAAGAGAGTAGAAGGGATGCATGGGCTGGGAATCATGATTAGATAAGAAAGGTGTATCCTATTTTTATTTATTTACATCCCCAATATGGGAATGTGCCTTTGGCTTCACCTCACGGGGTGTTCACTGATGAACACTATTACACCTGTTGGTCAGAAGCGCAGTAGGTGAGCGCTGAAGCCAGTTATTGTTTTTTTTGCTTTCCTAAATATTTTTATCCCAGCCGCACTGTAGTAAACCTACATCACTAGCTGTAATGGGACAGGTGTAGTGCATCACGAGTCGGCAAGTATCTATTAACTCTGGATGAGGCAAAGAAATTGAACGATTCACTCATTCAAACACACACAAACACATGACACATTATAAGCCTTGTGAAATGATTCTGCACAATCCTCCAGACTACACTGTTCTGTGGAGTCTTCAATAACCCAGGCTGCACTATGTCTAAGACAGCATAGCCTACCTCTGCATATACTTTAGTCACCCCAAAGGTCTTTGCAGTCCCCCCCATTCCTCCCCTCCATACCAGCGTGTTGCCTAAACACTACAGCACCAATTAATCAAAGGAATCAATGACTCTTTAATATGGTGGCAGGCAGCTGAGAACATGGCTTGAATGCAAAGGAATGACCTTACTTTCAACAGTGCATATTGCATTGGGTCAATGCCAATGTATAACTTCTGTTTTTCATTGGTCAACTTGATTTTCTCCTATTGTGAATCAGTTATTTGGTCTTCTCGTGTTTTCCCCTTCAAGGCGCGAGAAATAGGCCTAGCTAGACTGAGACATCAAGACATAATCCTATTTAGCCTATACCGTAGTTTTGAAAGGAAAACATTAAATCAATTTAATTCCCAATTAATTGTTTTTGTGATGTATCCCAAGAATTTCACAGTATTTTCCAAAATACACTATATAATCAAAAGTATGTGGACACCCCTTCAAATTAGTACATTAGACTATTTCAGCCACACCCGTTGCTGACAGGTGCATACAATTGAGCACACCGCCATGCAATCGCCATAGATGAAGATTGGCAGTAGAATGGCCTTACTGAAGAGCTCAGTGACTTACAACGTGGCACCGTCATAGGATGCCACCTTTCCAACAACAAATCAGCCGCGAAGTGGTAGGCCACACAAGCTCACAGAACGGGACCAACAAGTGCTGAAGCGTGTAGCTCGTAAAAGTCGTCTGTCCTTGGTTGCAACACTCAGTACTGAGTTCCAAACTGCCTCTAGAAGCAACGTCAGCGCAATAAATGTTCGTCGGGAGCTTCGTGAAATGGGTTTCCATGGCTGAGCAGCCGCACACAAGATCACCATGCACGATGCCAAGCGTTGGCTAGGGTGGTGTAAAGCTCGCCGCCATTGGACTACGGAGCAGTGGAAACACGTTCTCTGGAGTGATGAATCACGCTTCCCTGTCTGGTGGATGAATCTGGGTTTGGCGGGTGCCAGGAGAACGCTACCTGCCAAACACATAGCTCCAACTGTAACGTTTTGTGGAGGAGGAATAATGGTCTGGGGCTGTTCTTCATGGTTCAGGCTAGGCCCTTTTGATCCATTGAAGCGAAATCTTAACGCTACATCGTACAATGACGTTCTAGACGATTCTGTGCTTCCAACTTTGTGGCAACAGTTTGGAGAAGGCCCTTTCCTGTTTCAGCATGACAATGCCCCCGTGCACAAAGCGATGTCCATATAGAAATGGTTTGTCGAGATCGGTGTGGAAGAACTTGACTGGCCTGCACAGAGCCCTGACCTCAACTCCATCAAACACCCTTGGGATGAATTGGAATGCCGATTGCAAGCCAGGCCTAATCACCCAACATCAGTGCCCGGACTAACTAATGCTCTTGTGGCTGAATGGAAGCAAGTCCCTTCAGCAATGTTCCAACATCTAGTGGAAAGCCTTCCCAGAAGAGCGGAGGCTGTTACAGCAGCAAAGGGGGGAACAACTCCATATTAATGCCCTTGATTTTGGATGGCGACGAGCAGGTGTTTGACGAGCAGGTGTCCACATACTTTTGGTCATGTACTGTAATTCATTACGCAAATATTAATCAACTAATGCAGCCCTAATGTGGATACTTGCTTGTTATTTAGGGATGGGGGCTGCTATTCATTTTTGAAGAAAGAAAAATCATAGGTGTATTTTAACAATGAAAAGGCTTTGTCTAAATTAAGTGATCTATGTGACATTGCTACACAATCTCACGTCAGATGATGTCACTCCTCCGCGACGCTCGTCCCTCAACCGATCAGTGCAGGTGGAATTGACACGTTAACGTACGTAAGACAATGGGATATACCATGGCATTTGAAATTCTTAATTCAGTAAAACAGCTAACTTTTGATTGTGGATTTAATGATGTGAGCCCCGTAAAAATACATAGCCTACATGGGTTTCACACATTTGTTGTTGTCAGCCAATAAAAGTGGCACTGTCTACTCAATGTCTCCAACGTTGGAAATCTCTTGTCAATTACAATTTACGGAATTAGTTAGATGAGTTGGCAACAACTACAAGGTTGGGAAGCCGAGGACAGGAAGATCAGCAAAATAGCCTCCATTACCTTTTAGCTTAGGTAGCCAGCTAGCTGGCTGACATAGCTAGCTTCTTTACATCAATTTGATGGATGCACTACCAGATAGGATTTTTTATTTTACCTTTATTTAACTAGGCAGGTCAGTTAAGAAGAAATTCTTATTTTCAATGACGGCCCAGGAGCAGTGGGTTAACTGCCTTCTTCAGGCATATTTTTTTCCTTGTCAGCTCATGGATTCGATCTTGCAACCTTTCGGTTACTAGTCCTACGCTCTAACTACTAGGCTACCTGCCGCCCAGGTAGCCTACATAACAAATGGAATCTACAATTTTGTCTAAATCCCGTGAGTCTGTATGGCTACTCTCTTTCGCTCTCCCTCCCGTGTAAAACTCCCTGCCAATCGCACTGCTGCAATATTTTGCGAATAGTGAAATTATTTCAAGTACCCATCCCTAGTTTGTGTCACTTGGCATAATGTAATTGCTCTTGGTTTCACAGATACTGCTGTTGGTAATGCTGTAACCGCTGTCTTTTACCAGTTTCAGGTCTTTGTCTCCAGGGATGCTTGTAGTTGATGTTTTGGTGGGGTATCACAAGGCGTCTTTTCTTATTTTTTTCCCCCTTCTCTTTCAGTACTACAAACATGTTGTCCAGGGCGTGGAAAAATTTGTTCAGAAAGTGAGTTTCTCTTCTTTTAGTTTTACCAGTCCCAAACAGAGTAAAATAGAACACAATCTGTGCTACCCATATGAATGGGATACTTCATAGGTCGTTCACCCCACAGACGCTAAACAGCCTTGTTGTGTTGACAGTGCAAGCCAGAGTATAAGGTCCCAGGCCTGTATGTCATGGACTCCATCGTGCGGCAGTCACGGCACCAGTTTGGCCAGGACAAGGATGTGTTTGCCCCGCGCTTCAGCAAAAACATCATCGGAACCTTCCAACATCTCTACCGCTGCCCCTCAGATGACAAGGTGGGTCACACTGGGAACAAAGACAGCTCTCTGGTTTCTCTATTCAGAAACACTGTTCTAGCTTTCACCTCCTCTTCTAGCTCTGACTACACATATCCTCTGTATTGTTAGTGATAGATCTGGTCTGTAGCATTGTTTGAAAAACCATATTATCAATGAATATGTTCTTTTCATACTCTAAATTTGTATACAGCATTAACTTTTAGACAGACTCATTCGCTGCAGGGGTCTAGTTTTAATTGGTTGTGTCAGTCAGATCTTGTCTAGGAGCTTATTCTTCCGTCCGTTGTGTTCCAGAGTAAGATTGTCAGGGTCCTCAACCTCTGGCAGAAGAACGCCGTCTTCAAGAGTGACATCATCCAGCCTTTGCTCGACATGGCTGCAGGACTGCCCCCTCCCAGTGTTACCCCAGTCATGACCAGCCGTGATGCTGCAGTCAACACGCCTGGTCAGTCACACAACATATCCATAAGACATATAGCTCTATACTGACACCTAGTGGCGAAATAGTCCTCTCTCCTGAACTGACACAAAATACTCAGAGGCTGCCTTGTGATTTAGGTATTGGCTCTTTAATCAGCTTCAAATGTAGATGTTTGTTTTGTTGTTATTGATTTCTCATGATTGATGTTCTGTGTTTGTGTCTAGGTACACCAGCGACTCCAGCCACCCCAGCCAACATCGTATCCAGTCTGCCTGACTGGGCGTCACAGTTCTCCAACACAGACACTGTAGCTGCTGTGGCCCAGATCCTGCAGAGTCCACACGGCCAACAGGTCGGTCTGCACAGCATTTCCCTGATCCTCAGCCTGTCAATTCAATATCTAATTTGAAGCTCAGCTCAGATTGTTGTCATGTTTTAAAGGGATACTGCAAGATTCTGGCAATTAAGTTTTTCTTACCCAGAGTCAGATTAACTCTTGAGTGCGTTATGACCGAAGTTGGAGATAATATTGGCTCACAAAACTAACTAGCATTAGCGCAGTAACATGAAGTCTCGAGGTACAGTAACTACTCAATTGCCAGAATCTCCCAGTACCCCTTTTTTTTGTTTCGACTTGAGTCTGTATAATGGAGACCAATGATAGTGAACACAAACACTTTTGATCTTGAACTTCTGACCTTTCTGATGCTCCTTTGTTTACAAAACGTTCCTTTGAAAAATGACCAGATGGAGCCCTGCAAAGTCTCCTACTCTAACCCTGCCTATCTGTTTGTGTATCTGTGTAACAGCTCCAGCAGCTGGTGCAGAGCCTGCAAATGCAGCAGCAGAAGCCCCAGCCATCTCTGCTTCAGGCGTTGGATGCAGGACTGGTGGTCCAGTTGCAGGCTCTGACGGCCCAGCTCACTGCAGCCGCCACGGCCAACCCCATGCAACTCAACCCCCTGGAGCAGAGGATCTCCTCCTTCAACAAGGTGAGAGATCAAGGCCACAGACACATACATGGAATGGAAGTATGTTTGGTTGTTAACTTTTGAATGTTTTGTGTGATAACTACGTACTACGTGACTCTCAGATCTGTATTTTAATAATTGTCTTTCTCCATTTGTTGCAGAAAATGTTGGGCCATTTTGACTTTGGGAACGATACAGAACGCTCTGAAGACCCCAAAAAGGACGCCCAATCATCCCAGATGTAAGCGTGAACATCAACCTAAAACATCTAAGATCCTGTGGAACAGGGCTTTCTAACCCTGTTCCTGGAGAGTGACCCTCCTGTAGGTTTTCAATCCAACCTCAGTTGTAACTAACCTGATTCAGTTTATCAACCAACTAATTATTAGAACCAGGTGCTGTAGATTAGGGTTGGCGCGAAAACCTACACAACGGTAGCTCTTCAGGAACAGGGTTGGAGAGCCCAGGTTGGACAACCCAGGAACAGGGTTGGAGAGCCCTGTTGTGGAATATGTCACCGGTTGTGTGTATGCACTTTGACTGCCCTCTACCTGTGTGACGGAACGGTAGTTAACTGAACTATTGACCCGTCTCCCCTGTCTGTCTTCCCCGTCTCCCTCCAGGCCCATGGTGTCTGACTCCATCTTCCACCAGCTGGCTGAGCAGCTGCAGCAGCAGAACCTGGAGCACTTCCAGAAGCAGCTCATGGAGCACCAGCAGAAGGTACCTACATATCACCTCCAGAGACTTATGGGGTCAATTATTGTTTGCTTGTCATATCCATGTATTGAAACCCTCTTGACAGTATAACCTTTTGATTTTCTTCCAGTCCATGAACATGGAAGGGCAGGATGGAATATTTGGGTCTGAGAACACGGCCATGCCCCAACAGAGCAGCAGCCAATCACAGCACCCGGCGCCGCAAAACAAGACAGACGACTCAATTGACAACCAGCAGCAGGTAAGCCCTTGTTTCCCTCACTGACTTTGGCTGAACCAATATTTACAGTACCAGTCAAAAGTTTGGACAGACCTACTCATTCCAGGGTTTTACTTTATTTTTACTATTTTTATACATTGTAGAATAATAGTGAAAACATCAAAACTATGAAATAACACATATGGAATCATGTAGTTACCAATAAAGTGTTCAACAAATCAAAATATATTTTATATTTGAGATTCACCAAAGTAGCCACCCTTTCCCTTGATGACAGCTTTGCACACTCTTGGCATTCCCCAAAGTTTGTTGAACACTTTTTGGTTACTACATGATTCCATGTGTTATTTCATAGTTTTGATGTCGTCACTATTATTATACAATGTAGAAAATAGTAAAAAATAAAAACTATTGAATGAGTAGGTATGTCCAAACTTTTGACTGTGTGTGTGTATATATAATAAATAAATAATCTCTGCGATTGTTCGAGCACTGTTGTCTTTGTAAGTAGAGCTCCATGGTAAATGATGCCTGTGTTATAGGACATGGACCTGGATGACGGGCCAGAGATTGAGGAAGAGCGTTTCGAACCAGAGGACAAGAAGTCCAAGACGGTCGCCACGCGGTCAAGAACACGTTCTAGGTCACGATCAAGGTGAGTCGAGGGACCCAATCTGAGAGAAACGGTTCATAAGGCTACCTGAGACACTTTGCAGAGTCGCAGATTATAGCACCACCATCCATGTTGATCATACCACAACTACTGGCATCACAATTACCTTCAGAATAACCCTCTACTCTAGATCTCCCAGGAAGAGACGGTCCAGATCACGGTCAGGCTCTCGGAAACGGAAACACCGTAAGCGGTCGCGGTCACGCTCCAGAGAGCGGAAGAGGAAGTCGTCGCGGTCCTACTCCAGCGAGAGACAAGAAGCCCGCGAGCGAGAGAAAGAGCGCCAGAAGAAAGGACTGCCTCCCATCCGATCCAGGTTTCTCAGTGGTAAAACAAGCTTTCAATACGGCACCTTTTTCCTCTTCGCTGACCCCTTCACCTTGACTAATAACTCCTACCCTGTTTCTGTGTACCCCTAATCATAGAAATGTCCACAGTCACTTCTTTCTTTAGATTTTTTAAATCAAATGTTATTTGTTACATGCTTCGTAAGCAACCGGTGTAGACTAACAATGAATACACAATGAGTAAGAATAACTTGGTTAGATACACGGGGTAGATATGTACATATAGGTACGGCAATAGGATGGATAATAAACAGTAGCAGCAGGTATGTGATCAAAAAGAGGGGGGGGGGGGTCAATGCAGATAGTCTATAGTGTTATGGCTTGGGGGTAGAATATGTTCAGGGTCCTGTTGGTTCCAGACTTGGTGCACACTTACCACCTTTTTAATGATTTAAGCCACCATCTCCTCTCTACCTTGTCCTCAGTGTGCAGCACCACTCTGTGGGTGGGACAGGTGGACAAGAAGGCTAGTCCGCAGGACCTCACCAACCTGTTTGAAGAGTTTGGTCAGATTGAGTCGATCAATGTGAGTAGAGCGTCCTCTCTCCGTCTCCGAGTGAGCCTGAGTTGACTCCATTAACCTCTGCTCGTTATGTGGTTTAGCAGGCGTTTGCCACCTCTGACCTGAGGGAAATGTGAATCATCACAACTGTGTCCAGTTTAAAGGACTCACTTGGCTCTGTAAGCCAGAGCAGGAACCTTTTATTAGCAAATTCTGACATTACTGTGGGTTATTAACTGCCTAACCATCTTACTTTCATCCACTCTTTGTCTACATCCCTCTATCTCTTTCCTTCTATAGATGATCCCTCCTCGTGGCTGTGCCTACATCTGTATGGTCCACAGACAGGATGCCTACTGCGCCAGACAGAAACTCAGCACTGGTTCATTCAAGGTCGTCTCCAAGATTATCAAGGTGAAGTCTGTTATTTTTCCTTACAGTTCCTGCTCATTTTTATACTATGCCGCCGAGGTTCCCCCCGCTCCATGTTGTACTGTGATGTGATTTCCATTTGGCTGCAGTCAGAACATGTCCTCCTGTGTGTGTAATGTTTTTAAATTATTGGGCTTCTCGCTTACCATACCACTCACCTCATAGCAACCCAGCTGGTACATATTTTATTCTCTCCTGTTGGGACTCAAATAGCCTCAATATTTCTGCTCTTTTATGCATCCCCTGACAATTGTATGTTCTGTATGTATGTGTGTGTTCTCTTGCTGTGTTCAGATTGCGTGGGCGCTGAATAAGGGAGTGAAGCAGGAGTATAAGCAGTTCTGGGACATGGACCTGGGGGTCACCTACATCCCCTGGGAGAAGGTCAAGTTGGACGACCTGGACGGCTTTGCTGAGGGAGGCATGATCGACCAGGAGACTGTCAACGCCGGTGAGCAGACACAGCAGGCTACATGCTGATGCCCTGTCATATACAAACACAGGACACGCAGGATCAACACTAGAGATGACTTATAAACAAACAAAAGACACACCCATATATATACACGGACATACACCCTGGACACACACACACTGGATATACACGCCCACACACACACTATACAAACACACTGGATATACACACCCACACACACTAGACACACACACACACTGGATATACACACCCACACACACTAGACACACACACTGGATATACACACCAACACACACTAGACACACACACTGGATATACACACCCACACACACTAGACACACACACACACTGGATATACACACCCACACACACTAGACACACACACTGGATATACTCACCCACACACACTGGACACACAAAAAAAAAAACAGGAGACACATTCTCTCACCCACACACATTAACTCTCTTGACACTAAACATATTTCCTGGCATTTGCTTATTTTTGTTAAGATTTAAGTTTATCAGAGAAGGACTTCCCACAGAGAAACATGACACTGGATAAATAGACCCCAGCAGGGCAGGGTAGATGTGACTATCAAATCAAATGTTATTAGTCACATGCGCCGAATACAACAGGTGTAGGTAGACCTTACAGTGAAATGCTGAATACAACAGGTAGACCTTACAGTGAAATGCTGAATACAACAGGTAGACCTTACAGTGAAATGCTGAATACAACAGGTAGACCTTACAGTGAAATGCTTACTTACTGAGCCCCTAACCAACAATGCAGTTTAAAAAAAATATGGATAAGAAATAAAAGTAACAAAAAACTAACATTCAAGTGTCGTACATTCAATCTTATTCTCTAATCCTCTGTTTTATTTTAACTGTAGAGTGGGAAGCAGCCAAGAATGCGCCAGAGCCAATGAAGGAAGCTGTGAGCCAGGCTGTGAGTGTTGAACCCATGACAGCCACCAACACCCAACAGACCCAACAGGAGGCTTTCAGCCAACAGGAGGCCTTCAGCCAACAGGTCTCCATGATGCCTGTACAGGTACCCAAACCTCAGATATCTACCAATAACTAACATTCAACGTTTAGGCATAAATACGTTGTTTTGTGCATTGCTTTCATCATCCTTTAAATGTGTGTGTGAGTGAGTGAGTGAGAGGGTGGAATTTACCGGGCCCCTCACATTTCCATTTCCTCTGTACTAAGTGTCTACCATGAGGCCAGTCAGTGGTGTGAAACTGAACACCATAGTCTTCCTGTGATTAGTGCTAGCTGCCTGCCCTGTCTGTGGGGGTGCTTAGCCTCAAGTGTTTAGAGTGGCCTCAGGTTTCTCTTCCTGACTCCTTTGTGATGGGGTTGTTGAGGGAATGCAGGATACCCAGCCCGTTTCTTTGTTCTTGGGTGGGCCTCGTGAGAAGGTTTGGCTCAGTAGATGGGGGAAGTGTTTAGGTAATTAGTATTCAACTCACCTCAGAGTTAATCTGTGTCTGCTAAGTAGGGGTATGCCTGGTTATTCGAATATCTGAATGGACGTTGGTATTCGATTTACTAAATACCCCATATATATAGGCCTATTTTAACAATGAAGAGACATTGTCTGAATTTTTTTTTTTTTTTTAAATATGTAACATTGCTATATAGCCTAGAAGGACAGACAATGACATTTGTATAAAATGATAGTTTTAATGAGTGCACCCCTCACCGGCAGCCCACACGCACGTTTCAGACTTTTATCTTGTTGTTATTGTCGGTCAATCAGTGGCGCTAGAGTCAGAGGCTCCATGTGTAGCAAGTCAAGTGGGAGATATCTAGCCGACGCAAAGTGGAATAAAAATGATGGATTTTAGTTGGCTAAATGAGAAGGGGTAAGCTACAATGATCAACCAACGGGTAGGCCGTTGTTTCCTGTGTAATTGTTGTACTTTAGCTAGCTAGCTGGCTACTGTAGTTAGCTAGCTATTTTACAGTGATTTGATGCAGTCAAGACAGGAGCATTATCAGATGGTATGATAGATAACCAGTATGGCGCCTCACTCACTCTCCCACACACCCCTGCTTCTTTCTCGCCCCTCCTCCATCCTTCTGCTGAAACCGACCGAAAAAATATATATTATATTGTTTGAATAGTGACATGACTTCAAATGCTCATCCCTACTACTAAGCTCCGACATGCATACCTACCCACACACAGGTTTATTAAGGCCTTATTCAACATCTCAACAGCCAGAGCATTTTAATGTTGCTGTTGTGTTTTTTCACAGTGTTGGTCTTAACCTGATTATCAGTGGGAAACTATTGTTCCTCTACATTCTGTGATTTGATTGTTAAACGATGTTACAGGAATCACAGCGCATCATTGCATGTTCATCTCATCCCTCATTTCAATAGTTTAAACTCCCCTGCCTGTTCCCTCTCAGCTCCCTGTGGCTCAGGCTGTCCCTGCCGTGGGTCTTGTGCCTCCATCCTTCCCTGTTTCCATGGCGATGCCCCCGCCAGGCTATGGCCCCCTGCCCCCCTTCCTCAGAGCGGGTTTCAACGCCTCCCAGCCTCCTCCAGGTAAAACACAGCAGTCTGATGCAGCTGCCAGTGAAGAGTATTGAATTAAAGAATATATATATTGTTTAGAAATGCAGATAATGGTGTGGTGTTTCTCCCTCCTGTAGGTTTCATGCAGACAGCAGGTGTTCCTCAGCAAGCAGGCATGGGCTCAGCTCCTATATGTAAGTTCTGCATGACCTGACTGAGTCTATAGAAGTCATTACATGCATTACATTTGGAGTAAATATTGCCTAAATTGTTGTAAGAAGCCAGCGACTTGCTTTATTTAAACATCATTGATTTTTTTGAAAGATACTGCCCTATATGTTCTGTCCCGCTCCTGCAGCTCTGGTGCCGGCCTCCATGTCGCAGGCTCAGGACAGCATGAAGGACTCCCCATACGGAGCTACTATGCCGGGGAGCTTCATGCCCTCTGCCCTCCCTGGACAAGGGGTCTTCAACCAGCTTCAACCTGGAGTCCAGACGCAGCAAGCAGCCAATGACAAGATGGGCCAATCTGCTGACGGCATGGATGCAGCTGCAGAGTTAGTACTGCAAGGTAAAAGGATACCAAACAATAACCTAGGAAAGTTTTGACTTTCTTTTGTTAGTTCTTAATGACTTTTGAAAAGCTTCTCACATTCTCAAGACTTCGCTGATAAGACCTGCTTTTTACTGTTAAATAATCTCTAGTGTTCCTCTTTCTCTAGGTATGCAGAATGCAATGAGTCGTGGTATGGGTCTTCTGGGGATGCACCCTTCAGCTTCCCTTACCCACCCCCTGCACCAGCAGGGCCTGCCTGGCCAGAGGATGCCTGGGCTGATGCCGCTGGACCTCCGGCCTACTATGCTCCAGGGTGCCGGTGCCCGGTTCCCCCTCCTGATGCAGCAGGGCCTGTCCCAACAGAGCCTCCTGGAAGCGTCCCTCCATGCCCAGGCACGCGCCAGAGCGGCCTCCCAGATGGAACGCTTCAACAGGGCCGAGGAGGCCTTCAACCGGGGGCCCAACCCCCCAAACGAAAGCATGTCCAAGGCTGAGGAGGAGCCTTCCTCTGGAGCTGACGATAGCCAGCAGGGAGGGGACCAAGACTACCGCTTCCCTCCGCCCCAGGAGAAGCAGAGCACAGGCCTACTGAGGACCCCTCCCCTGGAGCATAGAGAGTCCATGGGTGGAGGAGCTGGTGGTGGGGGTTTGGGCGGAGGCAGACCTGCCCTGCTCCAGACCCCAGTGAGAGAGCCAGCTAGAGACAGCGTGGCAGGGCGGCTTCAGGCCCTCGCCGGCTTCACCCCCCAGACCTCGAGTCGCTGGGGGCCACTCAGAGGGGACTTTGATGAGCGTGACATGCGGAGCTCTCCGGCCGCGGTCTCCAAGGGCTTCCAGGAAGCGCGCCCTGGCTCTAACCAAGGGCAGAACTTTCCCAACCGCTTTGAGAACCAGAACCGCGCTGGATCAGTAGGAGCGGTAGGAGGAGGAGTATGTACTGGTGGTGTTGGAGGGGGCCCGGCGTGGAGTCGTGGTGGAGTTGATGCTGCAGCACAGTTCACTGATGCTGACATGCCCCAGGACTTGGATGAGTGCCGGCGCCCTTGGGACAGGCAGCAACGGGACAGGGACTTTGACTTCAGGAAGGAGATGAATGGCAACCGGCGTGAGAGAGACAGCCGTGAGAAGGAGAGGGAGCGCGAGAGAGAAAGGGACCGTGGCCGTGAGCGTGGAAACCGTGAACGAGAGCAGGAGCGTGACCGGGAGAGAGAGCGTGAAAAGGAGAGGGAGAAGGATCGGGAGAGGGAACGTGAGAGGGAACGTAACAAGCGTGGAGCCTGGACACCCCTTCTTCCTCTACCACAACCCCTGCTCCCTACTCCTACCCTGACCCCAACCCTCTCCCTCACCCAAGGCAAACCCCAGGCCCTGCTGCAACTACAGTCCAAGCTTCAACCTAAACCTGGACTCCTAACTAAACCGGGTCTGCTTCAAACTCCAACTCTCCTAACTCGGTCAACATCTCATGTCCCAACCAAGTCTCTTCTTCAAGCCCCATCCCAGTCTCTTCTTCAAGCCCCATCCCAGTCTCTTCTTCAAGCCCCATCCCAGTCTCTTCTTCAAGCCCCATCCCAGTCTCTTCTTCAAGCCCCATCCCAGTCTCTTATTCAAGCTCCATCCCAGTCTCCACCTCTAACCTCATCCCAGTCTCTACCTAAAGCTCCACCCCAGTCCACCCAGTTTCCAACTCAAGCCAAGAATGAAGCTCGCCCCGGTCCTAAGCCCCAGGCAGAGTTCCATTCCTCTCCCCAGACACATGTGTCCCCCAAGTCTGAGTCCTCTCCTCAGAACCAGTCACCACCCCAAAACCAGGCTTCCCTTCAGGCCCAGTTGCTGCACCCTGCCCATTCCTCTTTCCAGACAAAGTCCCCTCCCCAGGGCCAGTCATCATCACGTGCACAGTCACCACCCCAGGCCTTGTCCCTACAGACCCCCCGCACCCCAGAGGAGATCACTGACACCCATGGGGAGCCAGAGAAGCCAGGGAAACCTCAGGAAGAACCTATGAAAGAACCTGAACCCATGGTAGAACCTCCATCTCGGTGGGTCAATGGAACAGGGTCGAGGATGGACACTGACGCAGTGGCTGAGCCCACCACTACCCCGTCCCCCAATCCTGCCCTCTCAATGTCACTGGTCCTCACACACAGCCCTGTGGAGCCCCAATGCCTGCCGGAGCCCCTGGACCAGCAGCATCCCTCGCAGCATGTCGCCTCTTGCTCCTCCACAAAGGATGTAGACAATGGACTGAGTGAGCCGATGGAGGAAGCTGAGAAACAGCCAGTGGTAGAGAAAACAGACACTGAGGGGACAATCATCACTCAGTAGGTAAAGATAATTTTGTAAAGTTGTCTCTTCTCTGTACTCATGTCAGCAACCCAATGGACCCTGGGTAGTAATTTCACATAATATTGTCTGATAACCTAACAATTGATTTTATCTCTCACATAACGTGTACTTCAATAGATGGCTCGCTAGCTGATTAAATGGTAGGTGATTTTTTTTTGTTTGTTTTCATTTTTTTCTTTTTTATGCCTCCCACACGATTTTAAGCAAGGTGAACTTTTAATGAAAATTGCTTGCCAAAATGTTTGAATTGTAAATGAGAAAAAGAGCGTTGACCTTCCTATGGAAGAGTGTACGGATCCTGGCTGTTTCCAATGGATTGAATCCAGATGAGGGAATACTTGAAAACAGCTGTCGCTGGCCTGTTTTGTCTCTTCTTTTAAATTATACTGCAGCAACGTTTTAAATGAATGCCTTTGTGGTGTCCTATATGCTTCTTGTCTATAAGCAGAATATAGCCTACGTACAGTGAGACCAGTACAATTGCTTCTAAAAAGGAACATCCTAAAAGATTAAAAACATGACCTGTTATCCCTAAAATAAATGTCTGTGATTTGTGCATCATAATGCAGTGAATTCAAAGGACAAAGTAAAAAACGTAACAAAATAAGAGGGTGGATGTTGGGTGCATTCTGTTTTAGTTTGAAATAAACATGCTTTGTTTGTTAACATGCTTTAGGAGTGTATTTTCTGACCCAGGACCAGTGGAGTCATGTGCTATATGCTATATGCATTTTGCGGTGGTGTGACATACAAACAGCTGTGTCACTGCAGTAGTTAAGCCATTAACTTGATGTTGTCGTACCCCATTAAGTCAGGCAGGATGTCAGGCACGTGCCAGTGCTTTGACATCAATCTATTCTATCTACACCGCTCTTTAGTTTGTTGTTTGCGACCATGGATTCATTTGTTTATGACTTAGTTTCTGCTCACTCTGTACTTTCCTATGCTTTTGTTGGGTGGGTGACTATTCGGGATCGGATTGTGCCTTTTTGAATTGATTATTGTTCAGCATGATGCCTCCAAATACACCACACGTGCTCAAAGTGCTGCTTTGATTTTCCTGAGACTGTACAGCCCCTCATGGAGATGGCAGTCTGTCCATCCAGCTGGTAACACAGACAATTATCTCCCTTGTCTGTGTGTGTGATCAAAGCTGGCCAGTCTATACAGCGCTTAGCCTGTGTGTAGGGGGAACCAACCAGTCTGTTTACTCCATAGCTGTGTGCATGCAGGCCTGTAGCCATTTATTCTCCTTTGTGTTGTTCTCCATACTATTCAGTGCATTTCTGTTGAGACACTATACTACCAGGAACGTTTCAGTAGTCTGAATTTCTCAGACAAGCCAATGTTATAACAGAGTTGTGAAGTTGAATAAAGTGTAAGGTACATATCAGCATATATATTTTTTCTTCTTATTGTCGTAAATCCTAATCGGGACCAAGTTAGAGACCGGGGACCCCGTTTCCACACACCATCATTTTTGTGTTTAACAAGATCAGCTTTAACTCACAGCGCTCTGATTATTTTCTCTTTCATGAGATAGACATTTGCTTTGCATCATCTGTGGTTTTCTTACTTTTTTGTGTAAAAAAATATCTTTCATATTCAGTAGGCTTTAGATTCTTAGTTTTTGTTTATTTAGCTAGTTTTTGGGATTAAGAAGTGATTAACATCAATATAATACAGTACATTTACATTTCATAATAATAATAATAAAAGATAATTGATTTTAAAGGGATACTTCAAAATTTTAGCAACGAGGCCCTTTATCTACTTCCCCGCAGTCAGATAAACTTGTATCTGTATAAGATACCCATAGACTTCAATTCATTGTGCTAACGCTAGTTACTATTTGCGCAACTTCCTTCAAACCACACGTGGATACCATTTTTGTCTCTGCAAGTTTATCTGACTCTGGGGAAGTAGATAAAGGGAAGTATCAATTTAAGGAATATAAAAATATATATATTCCATTGTTCACCCCTTCCAAATTTCATTTAAATGGGTCTTCTCCCTTTTAGTTCCATTTGAACTTGCCTCCCAGTCAATGTCTCCGACTCCTTCTGGGTCCCCGTTGGAGGACCATTCACCTATGTTAACCTTGCTCTCAGGAAGAAAAGAGTTGCTGGTGTACTCACTATAGGAAGCGATGTCGAAATAGTCTCTCCCTGTGCTCTCACGCTCCTTCTCGTTCGATGACTGACTGGTCTCTCTCAGATTGCTTGTCTTCGGGCTTCTGCTGCTTGCGTTCCTGCCCTGCTGGCTCTTCGCTGGAAGCTGTCTTCTCTCTGTCGGGTGGGCTATAGGTGGTTCTACTTGGTCTCCCTCTTCCCTTCTCCCTATGTGCATAGGACTGTGCAATCGAAGGAGGAGTGGCCGTTTTTATCACAGTGTCCATTTGCTGGTGTTACATTCTCTGGCCTTGTGGTCAAGGGATCCACAGCTCCAGGACTTGATGGTTGTGCATTATTTGTCTTGATGGTCAGCAATGTTACTGATGAAGCAACATAGTCCACCGTAGAGCCGATTGTGTTCGGCACCTCTTACAGCTCTCCCGTCCTTGCCCTCTTCAACTTCACCCTGTGTTTCTCACGCCCTACCAGAATACATGTTTATCTACGGGCTTCACGCCTGGCTTTAGAATGGTGCAGAATCTCTCGAAGTGGTCAACGTCTTTGTCGGTCACTCTTCCCCTCCAGAACTTATTCTAATCCATGTTTATTGAAGATTCCACCTGCCAGTGCTTCCACTTCTCATCATGTGACTTGGTTGTTTAGACTTCCGGGAAGTGTCTCTGCATTGACAACTAGCCCACGTTCCTTCCTATTAGGTAAGGCTGTGAAATTATAGATGTCACTGGCATTAATCCAATGACACTGAAATAAAAGCATATTCTCTACTGGGAGCCTCACGTTCTCCCACATATCACCCGGGCCCAGAGCTGGGAGCCATGATGGTAAGGCTTAGGTTGGCTGATCACTCTGGGAGATGGGGAGGGTGGACCACAGCTTACTGTCTGCATCCTGAGATTGCGTGTTCACTCGTTGAGTTCAAGTGAACACACCTTTACACCCCCTGGCATTCAACCTCTCTGGCCTACAAAGCAGGCTGGAGGGGCGAAGGACAGTTGGTACACGATGGGAACACAGAAGACAGCCCACCACTATATCTGAACCCTTAACTCTCCTTAGGGAACCTACTCATACTTTCCTAATCATACCTTTCTAAGGATAATTGCCGCCTTAGTACGTTGTAATAAAGGTACGTTACCGCCTGTGAGTCATCAGCCATTCGTTTTCTTTATATATTCCATCGAGTTGAGAACATGTTTTCATGGCTGACATTTTGAAATTCAATAGGCCCAATCAAGGACCTTGTCAAGCACTAAAGCACTATATAAAGGTCAATTCCACACTACATCATGTCTCGGTACTTACGGTTAAACGTTTCAGCAGTGAGGCAATATGCTGACCTAGCACTCTCATCGCTGCACATTACATACGTAGTGCAAAAAGTCTTATAGACATGGCAGAGGATTGTTCCTCAGAAGATACGCATAAACCAGCCATCTGGTTCTTGCTGTTGCCATACGGCCGCATAGCAGAACAAAAAGAGAGGAGGGATAGGCTAGAGGGGAGGGGGGGGGGGGGGTTGCTGTGTTGCTCGCCGCATCTCCTCCAGCCCACAGCCCACTGCGATGCCAGAAAGGCGCTCTGTGCCTGGCTGAGGGAAGTGCTTAGTCAGCAGAGCTCTCTCTGTCTGAGCACATCTCCCCCTGTTTAACGGCAGGAAACAACATCCTTTATTGACTATAGTTAGCTTGTAGTGCTAACCAGATACATGGTAATCATATTCTGTCTCATAGATTTCTAGGCCTAGTTATTGTAGGTTATAACTGATATATTTATATATATATAATATAGATATTTATATATATATATATATATTCTAGTATACATTCCCTACCAACTGAGAGACGGTCCTGTGTGGCTGTTGGTTGTGAGTTCGATTCCCACGGGGGACCAGTACGAACTAATATGAAAATGTATTCACTCATTTCTGTAAGTTGCTCTGGATAAGAGCGTCTGCCAAATGACTCAAATGTAAACATGTATAGCAGCCAAGTTAAAAGAGCAGCCCTTTGCTACACAGTGTATCTCGATGCAGCATCCAACCTACTACAGTAGTTGTTCTACCTCCGACTCAGTCAGTCAATGCAGATGAATTATGGAATCATGACCAGGGCTTGTCCTCTCATTCAAGAGGCTTGTACCTGAGTTGCGAAGATGAAATCTGTACAGAGTCATAGAGGTTACTAAATCCTTCCTCCCACTACTGTATCAATCCAGGCAGTCAGTTCAGTTCAGTACTTACTTCCCAGCAGGAGACATGTAAGCTGAGACCCAGTAAACCAACATCTGGCTTCAGGGGTGGAGGAGAGGAGGCTGCAGTGCACACAGAGAAAGCACACAGGGCTGGCTATAAGTTAACATGTTTAATTGGTAGCACTGACTTAAAGTTAGGCGCACATCATTAAATTTAGGAGCACCAGAAACAATAGTTTTAATTGATTGAGACACAGCCTATATTAGTGCTATGAATTCTAGCTACTTCTGAAATACATGTTGTGCCTATTTTGAGCCAGATCCTGCTGGAACAAGATCCGGTACCTCTGTTTTGGACTGCTGCGTTCCGGAACCTATTTGCTAGGATCCGGTACCTTTGTTTTGGACTGCTGCGTTCCGGAACCTATTTGCCAGGATCCGATACCTCTGTTTTTTAGACTGCTGCGTTCCGGAACCTATTTGCCAGGATTCGGTACCTCTGTTTTGGACTGCTGCGTTCCGGAACCTATTTGCCAGGATTCGGTACCTCTGTTTTGGACTGCTGCGTTCCGGAACCTATTTGCCAGGATTCGGTACCTCTGTTTTGGACTGCTGCGTTCCGGACCCTATTTGCCAGGATTCGGTACCTCTGTTTTGGACTGCTGCGTTCCGGAACCTATTTGCCAGGATTCGGTACCTCTGTTTTGGACTGCTGCGTTCCGGACCCTATTTGCCAGGATTCGGTACCTTTTTGTGGCGTGAACAATATAAAAAATATATATAATCGGAAAAAAGGATCAGAGTTAAATCCGATTTGACTCTCTTTAATTATTCTGCAATGGAAACGCACAGTGGTGAGATTCTGTAAGGTAATGTTTCAGCCTATTAATGATGATAAAAGTTAAATAGACCCTATTACTATATAAAATAAAAAATCACTATTGTAGGCCAACTAATCTGTAAGTACAATCAATGAACCAACAGCATTGTGCTACGGTGTTCTCTCCCAGCCTCATGGATAGAATGTTTTAATGTAGAATAAGCTATCCCAGTCCATACAGTATACATAATAATACATTCCACACTGAAAGGTGATTTACTAGTTGGTAAAAATGTTCATTCGACCAATTATGTACCAAATAAATCAAATGTTATTTGTCACATGCGCCCAATACAACTGGTGTAGACTTAGCCGTGAAATGCTTACTTACAAGCCCTTAACCAACAATGCAGTTTTAAGAAAGTATTAAATATATGGTATTTTTAGTTTTTCTGCCGCGCAAAATATTCGGAAGGCTATGTACAGTGCATTCGGAAAGTATTCAGACCAGGTGACTTTTTCCACATTTTGCTATGTTACAGCCTTATTCTAAATGGATTAAATAGTTTCTCCCCCCTCATCAATACCCCAGAATGACAAAACAAAAACAGGTTTTTAGAAATGTTTGCTAATTTATAAAAAATAAAAACAGACAAGTATTTAAACCCTTTGCTATGAGACTCAAAATTGAGCTCAGGTGCATCCTGTTTCCATTGATCATCCTTGAGATAATTCTATAACTTGATTGGAGTCCATGTGTGGTAAATTCAATTGATTGGACATGATTTGGAAAGACACACCCTGTCTATATAAGGTCCCACAGTTGACAGTGCATATCAGTGCAAAAAACAAGCCTTTAAGTCAAAGGAATTGTCCGTAGAGCTCCAAGACAGGATTGTGTCGAGGCACAGATCTGGGGAAGGGTACCAAAAAATGTCTGCAGCATTGAAGGTCCCCAAGAACACAGTGGTCTCCATCATTCTTAAATGGAAGAAGCTTGGAACCCCCAAGACTCTGCCCAGAGCTGGTCGCTCAGCTAAACTGAGCAATCGGGGGAGAAGGGCCTTGGTCACCTCCCTGACTAAGAACCAGATGGTCACTCTGACCGAGCTCCAGAGTTCCTCTGTGGAGATGGGAGAAACTTCCAGAAGGACAACCATCTCTGTAGCACTCCACAAATCAGGCCTTTATGGTAGAGTGGCCAGATGGAAGCCACTCCTCAGTAAAAGGCACATGACAGCCTGCTTGGAGTTTGCCAAAAGGCCCCTAAAGGACTCTTGGACCATGAGAAACAAGATTCTCTGGTCTGATGAAACCAACCATCACGTCTGGAGGTAACCTGGCACCATCCCTACGGCGAAGCATGGTGGTGGCAGCATCATGCTGTGGGTATGGTTTTTAGCGGTAGGGACTGGGAGACTAGTCAGGATCGAGGGAAAGATGAACAGAGCTAAGGACAGATAAATATTTGATAACCTGCTCAGGACCTCAGACTGGGGAAAAGTTTCACCTTCCAACAGGACAACGACCCTAAGCACACAGCCAAGACAACACAGGAGTGGCTTAGGGACAAGTCTCCGAATGTCATTGAGTGGCCCAGCCAGAGCCCGGACTTGAACCCGATTGAACATATCTGTAGAGACCTGAAAATAGCTGTGCAGCCACGCTCCCCATCCAACCTGACAGAGCTTGACAGGATCTGCAGAGAGGAATGGAAGAAACTCCCCAAATACAGGTGTGCCAAGCTTGTAACGACAAGCCCAAAAAGACTAGAGGCTGTTATCTCTGCAGAAGGTGCTTCAACAAAGTACTGAGTAAAGGGTCTGAATACTTATGTAAAAGTGTTATTTCAGTTTTTTATAAATTTGCAAAAATGTCTAAACCTGTTGTTGCTTTGTCCTTATGGGCTATTGTGTGTAGATTGATGAGGGGGGGGACGATTTAATCAATTTTAGAATAAGGCTGTTACGTAACAAAATGTGGAAAAAGTCTAGGTCTGAATACTTACCGAATGCAATGTAAGCTATTGTATAATGGCACAATAATGTTTTAATTCAGGCTTTCTTTGGGGGCTTGGGCACTAATATGCATATGCGTCAAATGCTTTGAATTAATCAGCACCTTTAGAAAGCTCTGTCCATTTCAGCACCATAGTAGCCAAACCGGTCCCTCTGAGCCCCCCCCCCCCCCCCCCCCAGGTCCTATCTTTTGAACTGATTGGGCTGGGAAAAAGTACTTTTTGCTTTAGTAGTGGTGCAACCATGACTCTAACTGATCTGCGCTCACTTTTTTCTCTCTCTTGCACTCGGAAACTACTGTACAGGGAAGCCTAATCATTAGATCAATTATTGGGGGGGGGCACTGGTTCGCCCAAATAAAAAATATCAGGTCTTACATTAAAATATTTAGGAGCATATGTAACCAAAATGGTTGGACTTTAGAGCCCTGCACACAAACACACACACAGTAATACACACATGCATGCACACAAACACAGGCCTATACACACTAAACACACAGAGCTAGCCAGCCCTCCCATCACACTGCAATACAAGTTTTTAACATCTATGGGAACTAACACACTAACAGCTATTCTGGTAGTGTGGTGGAAAACGGAAGCCCTGATCATGGGATTCAGTTTGTGTCCCTCAGGAATCACTGGCATTCACAGATGGCCTAACTAATAAAACACAGCGATTTGAAGGTCATCTCAAACGTGGGGAACTAAGATGTTTTGTTGTCTGAAGTATAACCAACGCAGCCGAAGGTGTTAATGAAATAGGCCTACTGGTTCCCAAGCCCTCCTTTACCATGTGATTAAGGGCTCTATCTTCACACTAGATGAGAGGAGGAGGGAGTAAATAAGAACGTAGCGTGGGAAGGTATGAATGTGGCTATACTGGCTATACTGTTCCATGCTATGTCAAGCCTCAGACAGTCCTTGATTACCATCCCTACAGTATATTAGAGCCTGTTTCTGCTCAGAGCCATAGACCGCTCATTTTACTGGAATCCTATGAAGCTCCAGTGCCAACCAGCCAGGGTGTCTGGTCTGTGCCAAGTGGGTACATGCCACACACAACCCCCACACAGGCCCACAGGGGCATAGCAGAGGCCGACCTCTGCCAGGCTGGAGTACTCAGCGGGGGAGACTGGCACCAGAATGAAAAGGAGTGGAGCAGGAACAGAACTCATTCCTTCCCTAGCTGGCAGTGATACCCAGGTGGAGGTGATTATCTGTTGGGTTAGATTAAGGCAGAGAAGTTCCCTGTTGTGAGGAACTTCATTAGTCTTTGGCACACACAGACTGCAGTAGGTTGTTTTGCAAATAGTTTTTTTTACTTTTGCATGAGGAGGAATTACCTTATCTCCTCTTCACAATCTCTTCATAATTCCATCTCTGTTCCAGAGATCTACAAATACTCTTTCTTCCTTATTTCGCTGTACTAATGAGCATATGATGTCTACGGTACAGGAGTATGAGGACCTTGGATTGAGAAGTTTGTGATTTGTAGTGTAGAAGACAGTGTAGGTGCACTAGTTGTCCATCAGGGGTCAGTGTGGGGCTACTGCAGTCACATCTACCGGTATGTGGCCTTTTTGTTCTTCAGTCGTGACTTGTGTGCGACAGACAGACAGTGTTGGAAATCTGCAATGCTCACCTCTTATACAGATTGTACCGGTTTAATAGGGAGAATCTCGATTCCTTGCCGCCCAGAATATCTTTACTGAAATCAGCCTGCATATCTGTAGCTGCCTCAATGCATATGAGAGTCCACTGAGAGAGAGTCCACTGAGGGCCGTCGGTGGAATCTCCATCTGAGCTCAGAGGCTGGCAGAGTAATTATTCCCTCTATGGGACTCAGTATAACTGCTGTCTCCAGGAGGACTTGGATAGGGTCTCTTATCACACACAGCAGGCTGGCTAGGGCCCCACCTCACGGCCCTCAGAGCCGTCCGCACCTCACCTTACTCAGAGTTAAAGCCCAGTCAAAGATTCACCTACCGCAATATATATCTGGGATGGCCAATTAACAAAGGAGGAAGGTCTTTGAGTCCAGATTCATGTTCTTTACCGTCTCATCTAATTAATATGGGTATAGTATCTAGTTACCAAGGAGAACACTCATTTAAATGAAGAGGGCTCGAATCGTACATTCAGAAGTACACAGTGAATAAGTTGAGCAGCAGTTTGATATTGCTCTGAGTGTCAGCTACTCTTGGAAAAGGAAAGTTCAATAAAAAAAGAAAAACCACTAGCTCTGAGCAGAAGCATGCAGACAGCTCACAATCTCAGGGAAGCGCTCTGCTTGCAGATCAGTCTCGCAGGATGTTAGCAGACGTGACCATGTAAACTCCTGCTATCACAGCCTGAATACAATATTTCAGTCACTACAATTTGAACCCCTACTACTACTACTACTACTACTACTACTACTACTACAGACACGTGTGCACATTCACTGTTAGGGACAGCCTTCTATTCGTTTCTGTGCATGGATTGCGGAAATATCAGTGAACACATATCTCAGCTATTTGCATACGACCTTGTCCTCTGTATGCCAGACAGATACAGAGAGGTGACATTGTCAGGGATGGTTGGCTTCTCCAATACCAGTTAGGCTGTCCGTCTTATTAAACCACCTCTCTGCGATCCTGTCCTTTGTCTGAAACAGACAGGCAGGTCTTAGGGAGAGACTGGGGTTAGAGTTCATTGTTCATCACCCCTCCTGAGAGTTCAGCAGGTTCAGGGTGGAAGAGCAGAGGACTCTGAGAAAGGAGCAGGGAGGTGACCGCAGTCAAGGAGACGACATTTAACAAGCTAAGCACTCCCAATCTTTGAGTCCTCCCCCTCTCTCTCTATCATATCTCTCTGCAGGCACAGGGGTAGGGAGTTTATTAAACGTGCTCCGAGAGCGAGAGATGGAGAGAGCAAGCAAGTGCTCAACAGCATAGTACAGGAGCCATGAAAATTGGGAATTTCTAAACCTCAAATGTTGCAGGGCAAGATTGACAGAGGGATTGGCGAGCCACAGGACATTTGTGTCAGTCCTGCACCTACACAGTCTAACACACACACACACGTATCCAACAAAGGACCTCAGAACACCAAGAGTCTGTCAAGGAACTGTCTGTAAAAACTGATTGTTATACTCTCTGACTAACAGTGCCTCAGGACATGCCACCTGGTTCAGCAGCCTCTGAGAATAACGCTTCATTGTTTCCATTAGGGAATGGCTGTGAGATCCCCGTCAGAGGTTGTCCCTTTTCCTCACTGCGTTCACATAAAACACACAACTGGTGATTAGCCCTGGAGGAGTGCCTTTTTGCTGTTTTGTTTATAAGTGGGCGGAGCAGATTGCCTCGTGGGAATGGGACTTCACTCAGCATAAACACACACTCTTAAAAACGTCAACATCAACGACCTCGGAGTCGTTTTGATTCATAAACATATTGAGGTTACTGATGCAAAATCAAATTATTTATACTCAATTCCAGGTTATAAGTTAAAAGTCATTATCTTTGCATGTTGTGCAATTGGTTCAAACAGGAAAATACTTTTTTTGCTCCAAAAAGGATGGAGCCCACAGCTAACTCAGTCTGATTTGGGAACCCTGAATGTCAGTGTGTAGACGTCTTCAGGAGAAAAGCCTGCCTTGTGATCCAATCAATTAAAGCCATATCTCAATCTCGGCGCTCGTGCTCGCATGAAGCAGGAAATCAAATGTCGTGCTCACGAGTTAACCCCATGTGGAGTGCTTCAAACCACCTCCCCTCCTGTGGCGTGCTCCAATCTGCTGTGTGTGGCTTGTCAATATTGCCCATGAGGGTTCCTCTACCCCACTGATGGGGATGAAACATTAATGATTATGTTTCATAATGGCCAGCGGGCATCTGGGGTCCCCTGGGAACCCTTTCCCCTCCATATTTAATCTGATTGGGCTTCCTTCTCCCTCCTTCACACTGATTTAGTATCCATTTCCAATGAGCTCTGAGACTGGGAGTGCTAGAAATGGCCGTCGTCCGTTAACGAGGCCTCAGAAATGTATCCACTCATCCACTAAATAGAGGAGCTTCCCTGGTTCCATCCTCTCTGAGGACTGGGGCTGACATCTCTGAAGGGCTGAGGAATCAACAGCCTCTGTGACGGTCAGGGCCCGTGGCTGGTATTGTGACAGGAAGGAACAGGGCCTGATCTGGAGCAGATGCCATTAACGTAAGCCAGAGACCGTCAAGCCAGAGAAGAAAGTCTATGTCCTAGAGAGTATGGAGGATTGAAAAACATGTATTTTCACACTGCCGCATTCTCCCCTCCTCTCAGCCTTACTCCATCCCCAGGGGCATTTTCTCCCATCATGCACTATGTATGTGGAAAACTATGCATGTTCCACCCCGGCAAATGAGATGACAGATGAGTAATGGGATGGCATATTAGAGTAGTGCTGATGCTGCATAGTGTCTCCTCTCCCCTCCTCAACAGGTCGATTTATGACCAGACGCTCCTTGTCCCAGTCAGGTGGCCTGACAACAGGGACTTACTCTGCGTGGGCTGCCTAGTGTATCGATCAGGACGAGGAGGGAGGCGGTAGTGGAGAGGGGCGGGGGTTAGCTTATGCATGAATAAACAGGTTTCTGCCCGGGCGTCTGTCTGCCTGCTGCACCCCTCCTTTACACCCCCACCCCATTCCCTGGCTGGTGAAAATTAGAAACATGAACCTGGCACACGCCGTCCGAGAGCTCGCCTCCAATAAGAGTAACTGTGAGGGGGGCAGAGAGGAGAGGCCTGGCTGGGAGGGAAGAGTAGACATTTGTCAAGCTGCTAGGGCCAATGCTACTGGAAGGGAAAGCTCTGTGCCAAATGAGGGAAAGGGATGCAATAGGTTACTGCAGTGGCCATAAAATACACAGGTTGTCCTGCTATCTCTTCTACATGCATACACACATGTCCAAACTCAACACGCACCCCCAGATAACCACACACACACACACACACCGGGTTGGAGTGAGTATCCCACGCAGTGGTAGCCGTAGACCCTCGCTGCTATTATTGGCTATCGGTCAGAGGATAGGAGAGTGGTCGCGTCCTTTGCCCTTCTCAAGGAGACTTTAGCGCCAGACACACACACTCTTATCATCTGACTGAGTCAGACAGCCCAACGTAGCCCAGCGCAGCAGCTCCACCACTGGGAAGATTAGCAGATTTCACATGAATGAAAACATTTCAGAGCCTCGTGTAGCACATCCATTATCTATTAATAGCATAATAAATAGGTAAGAATTGGTATGAAGACATAGTTGTATTAGGTTTAAACACCTTTTACAATAAGCCTGTAATTATCTAAATTGTTGTTTTCTGTACCGGATGCAGCTGAACCTGTTGGTGTTTTAAGTTTTTTTGGACCGTAAACACAGTTGCCATGGACACCTCCGCAATGCATATTAACATGCAGGCTAGAGACAGGCTAGCCCGGGTCAGACCGTTTTAGCGACATGCTGGTGCCATATTAACAACTAGCTCCTCCTGGTCAGTCAGTCATTTCCTATGTCTGTGAGGTGAGCGGTCTCTGTGACAGACAGGCATGTGGAGGTTGTCATTACTGACTGTTTTCCATCACCTCTGATTCTGAATTGAGGATTTGGTTCATTCTTCATTAGTGAAAGGGAAATTAACGGCCACAGCGCATGACTTTAATAACGTAAATTAGCAGGCCTCTGCTCTACTCATTTTGTATAGGTGTGAAAGTAATGCTTAGCAGGAACTCTGGGTAATGGGGGTGTGGAGTGTTACCTTGCAACAACAAAACATACCGTCATAAAACGGAAGTCAGAATTCTATCAATACAGCACTTTACACTTTATAGGGCCATTTCTTTTGTTTAGTCACTCATAACTATCCAGTTGAAGAGCTCTATTTACGTCATACATATTTTCATTTTGTGCAAATCACTATCTCGGCTGTTTTTCATTTTCAAACCTAATAACCTTTTCAAGGTAGTTAAGTTTAGGTTGTTGCTGGTCTTACAGCGTTAGAGTAGGGCATAATTGTGCCAATGCCTGATATGTTAAATCATATTAAGCTCCTAAGTGGTTCATGGAATTTAGCTCATTGGAATCAGGCTTGTCCAATTCTGACATAACGTAACCTCAGTTCCCAATCACTGTTTATTTGCGCTATATTTCTTGTTGACTATAAGCTATGAACATTCTACTAACCCAATATTGGCTATTTGTCTATAGAGACACTGTGTAAGTGTACCAGACCTGTTGCACTAGCCCCTTATGGACTCCTGTGAACTAATAAATTATTGGGTTTATACAATGAGTCATGGAACTAGAAGTAGGTTAACATGATAAGCTAGTCATTTCAACTCTCAAGCTATCACTGACACATCTAAGACACCAGCTATTTAAAAGGCTTCAAATGATTTAGCTTTCATTGAAGTAACATTCTCTGGGCTCTGCAGTCTCTTTCTGAATCACAAATGGCCCTTATTTCAAGACGGAAGACTTTCTCATGCGAAATGTTATATTTGGATGTCTACATGCCTCTGTGAAGCTACAGTGTTAATGTTGACTTATATATTAGCTGAGGTGGAATCAGAAAGGCCACTACTGTACATGGTCTTCAGGACATTTTTAGATTACCGAGTGATGTCATGGCCACACATCATGCTGACCACCAAACGTTATATTTTATTTTCCCATTTTTGGACATGTCTGACCTGCTACTGTGTGCCACTGCCAGACTGTGATGGTCTAACGGCAAGACCAACAGCATTTTTCCGACAGGCAAATTTCCAATCGCGTCAGTGGCAAAGTCATGTACTATAGGTTTCCCGCAATATTACACTGAAACAGCAGGGGACCTCTACTGCAAATGTTCCCTCTACGAACAATATCATGTGTTTTTATAATGTAGTGGGTCTTTGAGATCTCGACACAAGCCGCAAGGGTTACATTACAACTTGAGCTTCTCATAAATAACTCAAACCTCCCACATACCTTCCATTGACACAAATGCATGACTTGCGGTGTGAGGGTATCGCTAGTCAGATCACATGCTCCAATCCTGTAGTGTGCCTCAGGTCAATAGGTTACCTCATTCCCATCAAACCTAAAAAAAAATATCACTACTGTATCTGCATCAGTAACGTGACTTGTGGTTTTGTGTCACTAGGGGAGCAGTCACAATCATTCACTCTCTCTCTCTCGCTCTGTCTCTCCTGTGTTTTAGTTTTTGTTCCCACAACATGAGCACAGGGTATCCGTATCAGGAACACGTCCTCTCCCTCCGTCTCTCTCAGTAGTGACACGGCGATGACTACAGTACAGTTATATCACCCGTGAGGCCCATCAGGTCTCGGGGTTTCCTGTTCACACTCATCCTGCTTATTGCGTATTTCTGAAGTTTTAAATGTGTATGTTGTATCTCGATGTGTATTGTGTACACAGGGCTTACCTGGAAAAGAGGCCCTCGGTCTCAGTGTTGACTCCCAGTTAAAATAAAGGTTAAGTCCATACAGTTTGATATGTCAGCCCTTGACAGCATCCAAACACAATGAGGGATGTCACAAGGACATCTACCACAGATACTGTCCTGCACTTGGATGTCACTGTCGACGAGCTGCTCGGATGCACTTCTCTATTTGTCACCATTGATTCCTTGTTAGTTGGCACATTAGGAGACTGTATGCTCTATTACTGGGACTGCATTTAAGACCTGTCTTGGTCAATTACATGTAAAGGGCATTTCAAAGGGGTGGGTTTTTACACCGCACCCCTGGGTGCGTTCACAGACTTTGTACTGTTGTAGTCTATGCAGAGATTCCTAGCTATGTCATTTGTAGTATACCGCAGATGCACAGAGGTTGTATATAGAAGGGGCTTTTTATACAGAATGCTCCGTTTTAGAAACGGGACACAGGCAGCCAGTTGTTTTTGGGTGTGGTGAGTGACTTATGTGTCTGATTACAGTCTTACTGTAGACTCACTCACACCAGACCTGGGTTCAAATACTATTTCTGGTATTTCAATTCATTTAATGCATTTCAAAACAAGTATTCAGATAAACTAGTTGTTGAATGTAAATACTTGGAAAGTATTGGAAAGAAAATACTCAAATACACTCCCTTGCATTTAACCCAGGTATTTGAAATACGTATTTGGAAAATACTTCCAAATACAATTTGGTTGACAAATTGTTTTTTACAACAAAAAAAACATGAAAAAGACTCATAAGTACTTGTTTTGGGCTGTGTATTAAAAAATACTCAAATACACAGAAAAGGGCATTTAAATAACAAATACTCAAATACACATTTTATCCCACAAAGACTGCACCAGACAAAGCTCACTCATTTTTCCCAGCTACCCTATTATATACACCACATGATAAATTACCATGGCAATTACAGACAGTGAACAGCCAAACTACGGTCTAGTAGTGGGTAATAATGACTGGATCACACTGTACAATAGCCACTGGCGAGAAGGAAAGGGTGAGAAAATCACTTAGCAGGGGGTTGCTCCCCCCTGACGACCCTATTACAGCAGCCAGAATTGGAGATGAAACTAGTGCCGGAAGTGAATGGTGGGACTGGATGTCCTGTACCGGAGTCGTTCTCAAGTCTCAGCCTCAATTCAAACAGGGAAGGTTGATAGCTGGGCTGGGTAGACAGAGGTGTGTGCCTGTGCGTGTAGGGTGAGTGCTAACTGTCTAGCTGGCCTGGACTGGGACATGCCCAGGCTAAACCTTGTCCAGACCAGGACAGTGTTACTGTCTGGGGACAGAGAAAGGACCTGATAGGAGACAGGATGTCCGTCAGTGCCTATTAGAGGTAATGAGATGCAGGGTGACTGTGAGCAGCCAGGAGCTCTCCTGAAAGCTGCCAGACGACAGCAGACAAAGGCTCTGCATGTCACTGTCCAGAATGGAACGGATTACCGGACACTACACATATGGGGATCTGTGTCACATCAATTGCTGCATATATGTTTAACTTATTATAACATCCATTATCTGTCATATATACATCAATATTTCTATGACTGTATTAAAGAAAATTGGTCCTATTTGAGCCAAATTATATAGTGAGTGTATTACTCCGAATAACAGAACTACATTTTTTTTATTGTATGTATTCAGATATAACCTTTTAGCAATTTATCACGTTAACACATATCTTTGACGGGCATAATCATATCATATGAATAACATTATCTAGTTAGTTTATTAGCCAGAGGGCATTTTGTATAGTCATGTAAATCCCCCCCCCCCCCCCCCCCCGCAGCTGTGTGCTGAAGGATGATGGTCCTACATTAAAGAGCAGAGCTAGACATACAGTATCTGCCAGAACAATAGACCAGCCACAGATAAACATCTCCATTCAGCCCTCAATAGCTGCTGTAAATATGATGTGCAGATTACAGTACTTGTGGCTGCGAGGGGGGAGGCAACCATAGATGTGTGTGTGTGTGTGTGTTTGGTGGCAGTCATGTGGCTCACAGCAGAACATGAAACACAAGGCCAGATCATGTTAATGAGCATGGGAGACCAGCAATACCTGTCCCTCTGGTAGTGTTATCTGACAAGCATTTACTACCGTGCTTTGCTGCTGTATGCCCACTATGCAGTTTACCTGAGTCACAGCCACATAACATGTCTTATCTATCTTCTTTGTCGTGAACAAAACCTGTTTCCTTTTGGTGTGCTTATCTGTTGATCACACAAATGTTTCGTGACAGACAAGACACAGCTGTAAAAAGGACATGGAAAATATGTTCAGGCTGCAGTCTGCTGGATTCTGATTAGGGTCTATAGACCGCTCTAAAGTAGCCTTTATTACTACGACAAGTACTTTCAGTTTTAAAAAAACTAAAACATTCAAACGAGACCATGAATAAAAGTAGAGATGCATGCGTTTCCATGTAATTGTGCATTTGCTCCATGACTTCGCTTGGTAGTCGAGTCGAGTCTGGTGTCCGTCAGCTAGAGGCGTGGTGAAGTCCCTCCACATCTGGGAGGAGTCCACTATCTCGGCGTTGGCAGTGACTCGTAACCTAGAGAACACTGCGTTGGAAAGCATGGGACCACGGTGGGTGAGACCCGGAGACAGCGCTGGTGTTATCAGACAAATTACATAGACCACTAAGTGTAGCCACTGTTTATGAGTTTACGCAAAATACGGAACGCTATTCAACGGGAGTTAAGAACAGTCTTCTCTGACAATATTGTAAACCGGTAAGTTGATCAACGAACTTATTTTGCTATTGTAAAAGAAGCGACTTCTTTCATTTAGGCAAGCGTGCGCGTCTCCACATCGTCCACAGTAAACACACTACAGGCTAGTATTTCGTTGAATTGCGTTTCTTTGAGTTGCATTATTAATAAATGAATTTTAGAAAATATTTCTGTGAACTTTTATGGAAACCAAAGTACTGTCATTGTAATTGTGCCCATTATAGCTGTTGCAGCAGTACCCAAACAATAAAGCGTTATACTTACTTGTGCATTAGCTACCAGCTGTAGACTAGCTGCTCACCAAGTGAACCTGAAAGGGACTATTTTAAACGTAATGTGGTGGTGATCTCTCTCACAAGATTGCGTAGATGTGTGTGCAAGTGTCCTCCCTCAGTGTACTTTCCTCTTGACCCCTTTGGTCGCTCTCATTGAACTAAACGTTGAATCACTGGTGATGTGTCTGGGTCTCTATATTTGCTTTCTTCCCATTCATCATTTGGCTTGTGTGGTTTAGAATGCATAATTTGAGTCACTTAAGGGTCTATACCAAATTATTCCTAGATGGATATATATATATATATATTTTCCTATGACAAACTTCAATGTGTTTTTAAAATATATATTTTTTATAGCAGTGGTGGCAAAGTTAGCCGGGGACATAGTTAATCAAATGTTATTGGTAACATACAGATATTTAGCAGATGTTATTGCGGCTGTAGCGAAACACACTAACTGCATTGAAAGAATGGCAGTCTCTGACCAAACATTTTAGAGACCATCATCCTGGCCGCAGAGACATTTATTTTTTTAAAGCTAATTTCCTGCAAATTTGTTGTTGTTGCTATGGACAGAGATACCCTTTTAGCGTTTTAAAGCTAGTTTCTGCAGTTGTATACATTTTGTCATGGGGCTGATAGGAAAATTGCAGTTTTAAAGCTAATTTCCTGCAATTCTACACATTTTGACATGGGGCTGAGAGAAAATTTGCTACAGTGCCTTATTCAGACCCATTGACATTTTGTTAGGTTACAGCCTTATTCTGAAATGTATGAGTTTTTTCCCCTTCATCAATCTCCACAATACCCCATAATGACAAAGCAAAAACAGGTTTAGAAATGTATGCAAATTTATAAAAAATACAAAATAAAGTAAATATTACATTTGCATAATTATTCAGACCCTTTACTCAGTACTTTGTTGAAGCACCTTTGGCAGCGATTACAGCCTCGTCTTCTTGGGTATGACGCTACAAGCTTGGCACACCTGTATTTGGGGAGTTTCTCCCATTCTTCTCTGTAGATCCTCTCAGGCTCTGTCAAGTTGGATGGGGAGTGTTGCTGCACAGCAATTTTCAGGTCTCTCCAGAGATATTCGATCCAGAGAAGTTCAATTCAGGACTCTGACTGGGCAACTCAAGTACATTTGAGACTTGTCCTGAAGTTACTACTACGGTGTCTTGGCTGTGTGCTTAGGGTCATTGTCCTGGAGCAGGTTTTCATCCAGGATCTCTCTCTACTTTTCTCCGTTCATCTTTCCCTCGATCCTGACTAGTCTCCCAGTCCCTGCCGCTGAAAAATATCCCCACAGCATGATGCTGCCACCACCATGCTTCACTGTAAGGATGGTGCCAGGTTTCCTCCAGACGTGACACTTCGCATTCAGGCCAAAGAGCTCAATCTTGGTTTCAATAGAGCATAGAATCTTTAGGTGCCATTTGGGTAACAGCAAGTGGGCTGTCATGTGCCTTTTACCGAGGAGTAGCTTCCGCCTGGCCACTCAACCATAAAAGCCTGATTGGTGGAGTGGTGCAGGGATGGTTGTCCCTCTGGAAGGTTCTCCCATCTCCACAGAAGAACTCTAGAGCTCTGTCAGTGACCATTGGGTTCTTGGTCACCTCCCTGACGGCCCGGCCCGTCTCCCCCGATTACTCAGTTTGGCCAGGTGGGCCAGCTCTAGGAAGAGTCTTGGTGGTTCCAAACGTCTTCTATCTAAGAATGGAGGCCACTGTGTTCTTGGGGACCTTCAATGCTGCAAAAATGATTTGCTACCCTTCCCAAGATCTGTGCCTCTACACAATCCTGTCTCGGAGCTCTACGGATAATTCCTTCGACCTCATGGCTTGGTTTTTACTCTGACATGCACTGTCAACTGTGGGACCTTAATGTAGACAGGTGGGCTTCTTTCCAAATCATGTCCAATCAATTTAATTTACTACAGGTGGACTCCAATGAAGTTGTAGAAACAGGAAGACCAATGGAAACAGGATGCTCCGGAGCTCAATTTTCGAGTCTCATAGCAAAGGGTCTGAATACCTAATGTAAATAAGATATTTAATTCTAATAACCTGTTTTCGCTTTGTCATTATGGGGTATTGTGTGTAGATAGCTGAGGAAATGTTCTTATTTAATGCATTTTAGAATAAGGCTGTAACGTAACAAAATGTGGAAAAGGTCACAGGGTCTGAATACTTTCTGAAGATATTGTAATTTCCTGCAATTCTACACATTTTGCCATGGCTTTATGCTGTGTTCTTATGCTGTGTGTGTTCTTATGTGACTCTAACATTATAACACAATCCTGCTGCTGCTAAGTGGATGCTTTGCTGTAGGCATAATGATCAAATGCCACCTGAGGAGCCCATAGTCAGTTCTATCTACATTTTTTTTTAAAACACACTCACTGCATTGAAATAATTAGGCTCCGTGCAATGGCGTTCTCAGTGCTTGCCTTGGGCATGAGCTCACAAAAGTTTGGACACACCTACTCATTCCAGGTTTTTTCTTTATTTTTTGCTATTTTCTTCGTTGTAGAATAATTGTGAAGACATAAAAACTATGAAATAACACATGGAATCATGTAGTAACCAAAAAGTGTTTAACAAATTAAATTATATTTGAGTTTCTTCAAAGTAGACGCCCGTTGCCTTTGACAGCTTTGCACTCTCTTGGCATTCTTTCAACCAGCTTCATGAGTTACTCAGCAGTCAGCTGGAATGCATTTCAAATAACAGGTGTTGCTTGTTAAATGTTAATTTGTGGAATTTCTTTCCTTAATGCGTTTTGAGCTAATCGGTTGTGTTGTGACAAGGTAGGGGTGGTATACAGAAGATAGCCCTATTTTGTAAAAGACCAAGTCCATATTATGACAAGAACAGCTAAAATAACTACTGTTAGTGCTGATACCTCGATTTTTCTAAGGCTTGAGTTCCTGCACCTCCTAAAGGATATTAGCTCAGAAGTTATGTGGTGTTCCTGCACCTCACTAAAAACGGTACCGCCACCCACGATGAGTACCGGCACCGATTTCAATCCAAGTCAAGCACTGGGCATTCTGCTATGCATAACAAAGCCCCAATAGAACAGTGAAAAGACATCAACCTGTGACTATGAAAGGCCTGGGGATGTTCAACATGTAGCTGACATTAGTCTGAGAGGGTGTTTATTGTTTCCGTTTTTGTTTCGCTGATTTATGTGGCCATAAATGAGCCCAGCGTGACCGTAAACTTCAGTGGGCCTGCCTGCTCCCTTCCTCGGTGAGTTGTTTGAGTTGATTTTAAGGCGTCGGCATGCTTCAGTTCGGCTGGTGACTAGCCGGACTCGGCTAGGAGAATCGAACAAGTGTGCTCGTATACACTCTTTTAAAAGACTTACGCTTGGAAAAACAAGAAAAAAGCAGTAATAGTAATTTTGCAGAGGAGGTCTTAGTCGTGCAAGTTTACATATATCTAAGATGTCTGGTGCAGTATTTCTCAATGAATGAAACTTTCATTATTAATCCCGATGTTTGACCAATCACAGACGAAGGTGCGAAGACTTCAGCTACCGACGTCAGCTTGGCTTTTCGTTTGTGCCCGGACAGCCGAAGAAACCCTTACCGAAGTCCAAAACGACACAAAATGTCCTCATAATATTTGCACAAACTCTCCCAAACCGCTTCGGCTGGGAAGCCTGCGGACGCCTTTACCCTCTTTTAATGTTGGGGAACTGGGATGGTGGCTGTCGCCATGTCGAGGTGCTCCGGGACCACAGAGAGGCAACAAAAGGGTCCCTGGAACCCTGTAGTGCAGGGCTGTCGAGAGCAAACACACCCAGGGAGCAGAAAGCAGGGACTGGAGGATGGGCCAGGCATGCCTTTTGGCGCAGTGGGCTCTCTGTCATGGCAACCCAGCAACCTGGTGTCCGTTTGACTGTCACACACCCTCAGTGCTACATGCTGCTGCCTAGAGAAGGGGTTTCATTAAACCACAGCCTAATGTTTTACTGGGAGACTCTGCTTATTACTGGTGTTTGTCTGTCTGAAGTCTCCTGTGGAGTTATGAGTCCTTGTGGCGCATTCCATACAGGATTTTACCTCTTTTTTACAGACTTTTCTGTTTCCCTCTACGTGGGCTGGCACCCGTGTCTCAGTGAGCCATAGCTCCTGCAGATCTGCTTTCTCTTGGGGCCCAAGCCAAGCCACTGGTACGTTGTGATTATGCAGATGTTGTTTCTGCTCTTCACAAGTCCACATTGTCAGCCCTATCAATGGAAACACAATTGCAAGAAAAAAAATTGTGCCCTAACAGCTGCAAAAACCCCTTGCCGAAGTCCAAAACGAACAAAAACGTCACAAAATGTTGTCATAATATAGGCACAAGCTGTTTTTCCAAATAGTTTCGTCTGGGAAGCACGCGGATGCCGTAACACTGGTGTTAGTTGAGAAGCCGCATTGGTACTGTATACCACGGTAGAGAACTCACCTGGCTGGCACTGAACATTTGCTCATTGAGTTTGCACCCTCACTCACACAAATATGCATTTAAGTTCAACTACAGAAGGGACCTCAATGCTTATTTAGAAGTTGTGAAGCTTGCGTTAATGTCTGTCCAAGGAACATTGTCCAGAAATGGAGTGCAGTTCACTGTTATCCAAGAATGTTTCTTGATTGTATACTTGAAGGGCTTTATATTTCAGCAGACAACTCTACTCTACTCCCCTTCATGACGTTCTTTACACAGCACATGCTCATTCACATAATTGTTGTTATTGTCATGAGGGGCCAACTCTTTCAGAGGGCTTTAACACCACTGTAGGGTTAGAGACAAAACCACAAAGACCCAGGCATGCGGATCATCTTTTTTTACAGCAGAGAAATGTGTGACCACAAGGAACATTGCATTCGATTTGTACTGCCCAGATAGGGTCTGCAGTCAGAATTGATATGGACAGAGTTTCTTGATTTTCTTTATGGAACATACCAAACCATATGATTGTGTTATTTTCGCGCTCTTGATGTGACCTTTCAAGAATGGGATGTGTTCCCCTCGCATCTGCCCCTACCATTTTTGTTACAAAGTAAAGGTGGATTTACATTAGTAAAATATGTCTAGTGAGATCTATCTCTCTTCAACATCAGTTACACTTTTCTGTTTATTTTATTATTATTATTCTTACTATTTTTTTTACCCGCCTTTCTCCCCAATTTCGTGGTATCCAATTGTTTTAGTAGCTACTAACTTGTCTCATCGCTACAACTCCCGTACGGGCTCGGGAGAGACGAAGGTCGAAAGCCATGCGTCCTCCGAAACACAACCCAACCAAGCCGCACCGCTTCTTAACACAGCGCGCATCCAACCCGGAAGCCAGCCGCACCAATGTGTCGGAGGATATATTGTGCACCTGCCCACCTTGGTTAGCGTGCACTGCGCCGGGCCCGCCACAGGAGTCGCTGGTGCGCGATGAGACAAGGATATCCCTACCGGCCAAACCCTCCCTAACCCGGACGACGCTAGGCCAATTGTGCGTCGCCCCACAGACATCCCGGTCGTGGCCGGCTGCAACAGAGCCTGGGCACGAACCCAGAGTCTCTGATGGCACACACTGCGATGCAGTGCCCTAGACCACTGCCCCACCCGGGAGGCCCTACTTTTCTGTTTATACTAGCCTTGACTGTGGTGTGAGCAAATCCACATTCCTGCTTCATGTGTGTGCAGTTATTAGCATATCGTAAATACACTATATTCAAAGGTATGTGGACACCTCTTCAAATTACTATTTCAGCCACACCTGCTGCTGACCACTGTATAAAATCGAGCACACAGCCATGCAATCTGCAGAATGACAGATTTGGTCCTTGTCAGCTCGGGGATTTGAACTTGCAACTCTAACCACTAGGCTACCCTGCCGCACCAAGACAAACATTGGCGGTAGAATGGCTTTACTGAAGAGCTCCGTGACTGTCAATGTGGCACCGTCATAGGATGCCACCTTTCCAACAAGTTAGTTAGTCAAATTTTGGCCCTGCTAGACCAGCCTCAGTCAAATGTAAGTGCTGTTATTGTGAAGTGAAAACACCTAAGAGCAACAACGGCTCAGCCGCGAAGTGGTAAGCCACACAAACTCACAGAACAGGAGTGCTGAAGTGTGTAGCATGTAAAAATCGTCTGTCCTCGGTTGGAACACTCACTATTGACTTCCAAAGGCCTCTGGAAGCAACGTCAGCACAAGAACTGTTCGTCGGGAGCTTCATGAAATGGGTTTCCATGGCCGAGCAGCCGCACACAAGCCTAAGATGTGCAATGCCAAGCGATGGCTGGAGGGGTGTAAAGCTCGCCGCCATTGGACTCTGGAGTAGTGGAAACACGGTCTCTTGAGTGATTCATCACTTTTCACCATCTGGCAGTCTGACGAATGAATCTGTGTTTGGCGGATGCCAGGAGAACGCTGCCTGCCCCTATGCATAGTGCCAACTGTAAAGTGTAAACTCCATATTAATGCCCATGATTTTGGAATGAGATGTTTGACGAGGAGGTGTCCACATTCTTTTGGCCATGTGGTGTTTCTTAGTATATAGACAAACACAAGAATAGCAATTCAAATAATACAGTAGCTTCTCATCTAAACCATACTGCACATCATGTTGCACACGTGATTAATGCAACGATTCACGAATGTGTGGATATTTTCCGGAGTAGTGTGCGAGACATCTCTTAAAGAGAGATTTGAGTCTAGCTATGTATTTTTACACTACACAAGTATCTCTCCTGGACCTAGTCGTGTAGTTCAAAGAGGCTCTAAAGTGTTGTTGTAATGTTACCCTCTCGCTGGGTGGCACATATGGTCTCGAGGCATCTGCAACTCATCGCTCAAGTTAATTCACTTAATCAGTGTTGACACATTATGGAACAATAAGATAATTAAAACAAGCATTTTACTCAAGTTATTTCCTAATACATAGTGTGCTCATGTTTGTGTAATCTGTTAGACTGAACCTATTTAGCCAAAGGGAAAGGAGCTATGGACTTCCAACAGTTTGTATTTTAGGTCCATGTCAAGCTAGACATCTTGATGCATGGTTGTTCTCCTCCCCATAAGCCATTTGGAAGGCTGTGTGCTGCAACGGCCCATCGTTAATTCTGAAGTGCTAGCAACTCTCAGAGAAGCACAAATGTTTCATGTCTTCCCTCTGCACATTTCTCTCCATATAAGGGTGTTTGGCCGGGACTTATCAGGCGTTGGTAATATCTGTGCTTATTGTCACGTTCCACACGGCCTTTTACTGTCTGTAGGTAGAGGCACTGTTAGGGGAACCACAGAAGCTCCCTCTCTCTCTGCTGTACATCCTGACTCTGACACTGCTCCGCTATTATTGATGGTCTATTCAAGGCCATTTCAACTGTTACACGATTGGACCACTGTACTGACTTACTTGAGCTGCTTGGCTACCATGGAAAAGCATAATGGCATGTGTATTGCAGTTTTTTGCCCCTGTGGCTGGAATTGTATTTGGCCTTTGAGGCAATGGGAGAAGAGTGATGTGCATGTAGTTTGGGCAGCTGTGTGTGGAGTAGAGCTATTAAAAGCAGGTGAGTTCAGGCCGGTGTCAACAGTGTCCTGGCAGGGACTTCACCACCGGCCTGGCTACCATACTGACAGGCAAATGACTGGCACGACCACCACTTCCTGTCCCGTTGGCTCCTTCCCATCGCGAAAAGGACACAGGACACCAAACCATAGTTTGCCATTGGCTCACTCATAGGGGCGGATGTCCGGACCCAGATTTAAGCCAACTTCTGGCCTGAAAAGCCCTTTCAAATCAAGTCTCTCTTGTAAGATTTCGATCTTCAATTTAAGATTTAAAAGTGCTTTTCACTCGAGGGTTAGGCTTAATATCCGTCTGTGAAACGGCCCTGTTGTTTCCTAAAATCACTTCTGTGAAAGGCCTTGCGCGCCAGATGCCCTGGGACTAGGGTTCTATTCATTTCATTTTGTTCATTGGTCAGGCCGTTGAGACATGACTACAATGAAAGATTTCCCCAAGTATGTCTAGCAATCTGTCCCAGTATTTGATCCTCTACTACACAAGCGTATTGTTGGTTAGCGGTATTGGTGTCCAGCTGAATAGTCCATGGCTTATTCATGTCCAGGTTGACACCCCTAAATGGCTACAGATTGAAGCCTTTGAGAAGATTTGAATGTGTTTGTTCAAATTGAAGTGGGCTTCTTGCGTGGGGAAACGAAGATCGAATGAAGTAGAGGGTTTTAAGCGACGTGCCAAGTGAGCTCGCAAGGTTAAGCCTCATGGTGCAGAAGATGGACGGTTCCCGAGTCTTGTCACGGAGTGGAGATTTTCCGTGTCGGGTCCTAAGCTCATCGAAGCTCAGGATTATTTCAATACCGGCCTGTCCTCTATCCTGCAGCAGGACTCTTTACATTTACAGAGGATCACACATGCTAATCTATTTGCCCTCACATCCATTACCTGTCATAATGTGGTAGATCACCTGAAACCTCAATCCCAAGCCAAGGCTATAGACTTCAGCTATGAAGTGGCAGCTAACATAACAGCAGTGTGTGAGATAAGGTGTAATTTTTGGTAAAAGCCCTACCTCCGCAACGGGACTTCAGGTTGCTGCCCAAGCTGCAGTTCTGGCTGAGCCCCTGTGTTGTCAGCTCCACATGGTATCAGTGATGTAGGGTTATTGTACTGAGGGCCACAGGTAACAGCCAGGGGTGTAATACAGATAATGAGCAGCACAGACACTAACACAGGTGTGATACCCGCTGCATGCATATACTTGTCATTGCCAGGTCCATGTTTGTGTGTATTTTGTGTGTTTAGGTTTGAATGTGTGTGTGTGTGTGTGTGTGTGTGTGTGTCAGGGAATATCTAAACATATGAACACTAGTCCAGACGGGAGGAAGAAAGGCAGTTGGTAGTTGCCATAGTGCACCCCCATCCCTGTTTCCTAACCTACTTTACCAGTCAAGCACAACAATGGTAATTGTGATTGAGCTAGCCGAACCCTCCAGTAGCCACCAGGCCCCAGTGACCATCTACCTCTATTGGAAGAGTAAACACAGCACAGATGGGACGCTATTGGCTGAAGGGCTCCGTTAGGCGCTATGTATTGTCCAGTATTGTTCTATGTAATGGATGCGGATGATGCAGTCTCTTCCTACCTGCTCATCAGTGAGGCTCTGATGACCGATCTCCACCGACTCACCCTGTCTTGTCTCCACCATCAGGGCTAAGAGCAGCCGACACCTCTAGTAACAAAACAGACCACAGTAAACTGTCACGTGTAAAGGCTACTGATGTGGGTTGATGATAAACACTTTGGTCAGTCACCTACCATGCAGAACAGCCTGCGCGAGTCTCCGGCTCAAGGGTTCTGGCTTTTTTTTTGAGAAATGAAGAGCTGTGGAGACTGGCTGAGAGCTTGGCTGCAGCAGCACTTGTGTGGAATGTGAGATGCATTTTCAGCCTCATCAACGCCGCTCTCACTCTCTCACATTAGCAGCTTAGTTTGATGCAGGAGTGAGAGCTCCTTCCACCCCCAGTCTCAGACTTTGTCATTCAGTCATTTGGCATCAGACCAATGTAAACAGCGGAGGCCTTGATTGCTCTCGGTCATCAGCAACCCTGAAATCCAAACACTGAATTAGCTCAATTAGAATTGAATGAAGAAGCAAAATGTATCAGTCATGTTTCCTGGAGAGATACTGTCTTTATGCCTGGTTTGGCCTGAAGCTCAGCCGCTGCAGGGGAGCCTGTTTGGCATCGGAGGAGCTTCAGGTACAATGATTGCGTAGATGGCTGGTTTAGATTTGCTTTGGCTTACAAACGCAACGTCCTGTTAGAAATGTCGAGAGGCATTCATGGGAAACGGGAGCTGTTAATGTGTGTTTGTGTGGGTGTGTCTGTCTGTGCCCTCCAGATGTCACGAGACTCGCCCCATCCTCTGTTTCTCAACGCAGTCCACCCAGGCCAGAACACCCCAGCATGCACTGTCTGTGCCAAGGCCCAAGGCTGGCCTTTTCTAGAATCGTTACATAAGACGGTTTGACTCTATATCACTGTTCCCTGGCTAGCAGGACAAAGCGGGTTGGCTCATGGTCTCTATACATCCATACCAGCCTGATCGACCCACCCTGCTCGACCCTCGGCTGGGTTTATTTTCTCAGCAGTTACAGGTGCGAAGGGGGAACATTTAGTTAGTTCCTCTCCAGGAATGAATGAGTCCCTACCAGCTGAGCTGAGACAGAACAAGGTGGTCTGGAGGAGTGGAGACAGATGTTTTGTTTCTCCTCTTGATTACGTTCGTAGTGCTACTGTGTGACACAGAATATGTTTCAGTCTGCACTCTGCAATGCACACAGTTCACCTGCTCATAGTGTTCCACTTCATTTCAGCCACCGCAGGAATTGTTCTCATGTAATTGATGGCTCTTGTATCTCAAGTGAGTTGTGTTCCAGATCAACAGAGATGGGAAGGGTGCTACCTTTAAACAGAATCGACGGGGTGAATCTCGTCATCGTCGGTCTCGTCACCCCCTTCTGTTGGTGTCCAGCAGTGGAGGGTCATGCTGACCCTGGGTGTTAGGCCTACCTTGATTGTGACTGACCCAGCCGTTGGTGCAATATTAATGAATCTCTCAAATGATGTTATCGCGGACAGCCAAGCGCTTCCATTTTCTAAAATGCCATATTTTAACATTTTAGTTGTCTAGCCAGAGAGGGTTCACTGCCGGGTCACTATTTAAGAAGGCTCTGCTTTGTACCCTTTTCATTTAAATATGAGGCCTGTGATGATCACTGAACCGTCCTTCCCATAACAGTACAGTATGTAACAGTACATAACAGGTGTGTGTGTGGTGTATAGTAGCACATATGACGGGCTATTCCTGTCTGTTGACATTCAGCTGTCATTTGAGACGGTGGCTCCTAATCTGTAGCCACTCAATCCGAAAGTTGTTAAAGGTATGAGAGCAAATAAAGAGACCGCCTCCTTTATGGACTGTCCTCCACTCCTCGGTCCAGCCACTGTCCCTTTAAGAGCAGAATGCTCGCCTCTCTCTGAGAAGCTCCTTTATGGACTGTCCTCCACTCCTCAGTCCAACCACTGTCCCTTTAAGAGCAGAATGCTCACCTCTCTCTGAGAAGCTTGCAGTTAGTTGGAAGTGTCCATGCATTTGTGATGTAATACCCCTCTCTCTGCCCAGGCCTGACACTCTGCTACCCTTTAGGATTAGTGGCTGCGGGTCATCTCTCACAGTCCCTCGTGGTTTGGTCCACACTCAACAGGCCCTTTGTTGGCAGCTCCAGATGGGCCGGCCTGGACGGGGGGGAATGTGCGAGGGCACAGTGCCTTCAGTTTAGCCCGGCTCTCTTGGGGAAAGGAAGGATTGAGTCACAGGCGAATGATTTTTTCTTTTTCTTTTTGCATATCCTGTGTGCAGTTAAGCAACTGCTGGCCATTGGAGAAGTGTGTGACCATGTGTGTTTTTTCTTCTGGTGAGAGAAACCCTCTCTTCAGAAGTGGTAGAGATGAGTGTGTGGGGCGGCAGCAGTAGCACATGTTGTGTTATGTGGCACTGCCTCTAACTGCAGTCCACCCAACTGAATAATAGGAACTGTGTGTAAAACCCTATGGCCTACCATGGACATCCCCTATGTCGACGGAACGGCTGTCATCTAGCCGTATTGCTGTGGTCTCCGCAACTATGCTTAAAAACGTCCTTCATTCTATGTGTTTCTGAGTTCTTCCATTTTGTGATCTTGTGTGTGTTTCGTTACCTCAGAACATGTCTTTTACCAATAAAGATTACTCAATTGCAGTGCCGTCCCAGATGTGTTTGTGAATGAACAGCAGACGGTTTGCTAGAGATGCGGGACGAAATTGATACAGTTACGTATCGGGACATTATTTTTGATGACATAATTTTGACAATATCAGAGTATTATTTTAACTCTAGTTGGCTGTACCTGCCTTCATAGCTTGTTCTCATCTTTTTAAATAGGGAGCCAATTTGTTTTCAGTGATTTTATTTCCATGACTGGTCTAAGCTCTTTCTTGTCCCTCTGCAGCAGACGTATGGTGAGCAATATATTTTGCAACATCTAATCGCAATAAAATCACAGTATCGAATCACAGTACATATAGAATCGTGAATTGCGATGCATATATTACCGGCACCAAAGTATAGTGATAGTATCGTATCGTGAGGTCCCTGGCAATTCCCAGCCCTAATGTTTACTAGTTAAGTGCTCATCTCATCCTCACATTGTAATGCGTGTGACTCAACCGCTGGCTGTGTAAAATCATTTATTCACAGTTGGATGAGATCAGTGATTAATGGAACACACCCTATCAGGCGACTCATAAGCCTGATGTCAGCTGGAACTGGGAGAGGAGACATGGATGTCTGACAGTACTAGGTGTGGCAAGTCTTCATTTAAGTGAATATAGCCTAATATGTTTTGGCATTGGCTTGTTTCTGTCAATCTTAGCTTGGGCTTCAGTAGTCTCTGTAATGCAGAGTTAGCAGACAGATCTTTATTTGTACAGATTTGCCCGTTTTATCTGATATCCTATGTTTATTACTGGCAAGCACGGAATCTTATTATGATGGAATGATTCCACGAGGTATTATTTTTGTCCCTCTAAGTCATTCTGTAGCTGATAGTCTGACTCCCGAGGGCTAATTTAGGCTGGCTGTGTGTTTTCAGTAGAAGCAGGCGGGCTGGGCAGGACACTGGAGGAAAAGCAGCAGGCTCTGTGGTTAGCTGCTCGCGTGGAGAGGTCAGCCTCGCTGGAAACTTGTGGTTCTTTTTCATACTAACAATGATATTTTACAGTAAATAGTTTCATATCCATGTCCATTTACTGATAATAACAGTGTCGTGAAAAGCCAGGAACTAGGGTTTCTTTAGCTGTAGCCTCGGTCCAAAGCAAACATTATAGATTCCTGGAATGTTATGACTTTCTCTCTGGTTTGTCTGTTCTACTGCCTTCATTCTCCCGCTCTCTCCATCGCCTTCATTATTACCTTCCTTATTACCTTCATCTAATGGAGGTTTGGTGTGAGAGTATGCTGTTAATGGAGAACCTCCTCGTCTAAGATAGTCGGAGAAGCCATTTTAATGCACTCAGAGTATGTATTATACACCAGGCGGCTATTTTTATAAATGTTTTATTTTATTTAACTTTTATTTAACTAGACAAGTCAGTTAAGAACAAATTCTTATTTACAATGATGGCCTACCTCGGCCAAACCCGGACGGCGCCGGGCCAATTGTGCGCCGCTCTATGGGACCCCCGATCACGGCCGTTTGTGATACAGCCCGGGATCGAACCAGGGTCTGTAGTGACGCCTCTAGCACTGCGATGCAGTGCCACTTGGGAGCTATATCTGACATGGCGATGAGAAAGTCCATGAGAGTTATTCTTCATCCGTTGGGGGATGGTTTAATGCCAGGCCTGCCTGTTTCTGCTAATTATGCTATCCTGTAGTCCCACAGGCTTCTCACGGCTAACCCCCCTCCCTGCCAAGTGTCTGGGCTTTTAGATCTGCTACAACTGTGCTTACATATTTATAACACAGTCACACACCACTTTTCTATGCTACACTTCCACAGTAGGAGCTCGCTCACTCAACATGCCTTGCATCAGACAACCACACACATTCATCAACATAGAGAAACTTATAAATGCAGGCAGTCTGTACTTTAGATATTGTAGGCATACCACAGTGTGTGTCTGACTGTCTATTAGAGCTTGCAGAGTTGGACTGTACTGCTGTCCTGGCTGATGTTTGGCCGTGTGTATGCTTTCCAGTGATGTCAAATTCCCTTATTTCCTGCATTTTCCTGTCATTAATCAACTCCCTCTTAGGAGTCGATGTGTCCGAGGCTGGATGACAGAACACGCTATAGGCTAGTCTAGGGGCAGATAACCTGGAGCTAGAGAGAGAGAGGGTCTGTCTCTTTCTTTCTCTCTGGTTAGTGACGGACCAGTTGCTCTCTCGATCTGCCCACCTGTGAGGAGCCAAACAGAAAGTGTTCTGTATCCCACCCACGCCAGATTAAGGAATGAAGGCGCAGAATAAAGACCCCCCTTGTCCTCTTATGAAGGATCAGCTTGACCCTTCTGACCTCCAGGGCTGAAGCATCTGCCTGACCATTACCAGCGTGCTCTACATGCCACAGACAGGCCAGACTGCCAGAGCATCTGCCAGAGCACAGTAATACGACACCCGATTTGTTCATTTCTATAAATTAGTATATTTGACTTGCCTTATGATTTTAGCTGTCCTCTAAATGTTCCCTAAGCACCGCTGTGTCATAGTATTCAACCTCGTGGTGATATTAGCGTGTGTTTCCTCGTCAGAGTCCTTGCATGACTGCCTAACGAGCGTGGGTCTCATTGACATTCTTTGGGCTTTCATGGCTGGGTTAATAATGGGCTTGGCATCGGCTTTAATTCAATCACGTCAGTAAAAGGCTGCACATGTGGCACAGCTGCTAGTGCTTACCCCCTAGCCGAAGTGCCAGTCTGGTCCTACGTCAGCTGTATTGTTGCCCTTTTATTGAAGTGATAGGTTCTGTTGAGAGTATGAAAGACTTGTGTTTGACTGTGGTTTAAATCTAATCAGCCGACACTTGCCTTGTCCCAGACTCAGAGAAACTGGTGTAAGTGTTTTTTAGTGTCAGTGTTTGTTTGCCTGTGTTTGTCCTTTTCAGCCCCTAAGTCGATCCCATTGCTGGTTTGCCGTATAGTAGTTGTTTTGGGTTATAGATTGAGGGGGTCTATATATTTTAATAAATACACATAAGTCGACATTGGAAGTGATAATTATTCAACAGTGAATCATTTTAGCCCTGCTCTTTGGATCGGTTTTATGACATTTCTGCCAAATGAAACACAGAGGAGACTAAATGTGTTTCAAATTGAATAGAAGAGGCCTGAGGAAAACTGCACACGCGGACACACACACAGCGAAAGTAAATAACATTGCATGAGTACCAGTGTGTATAGCTTGTAGGCTGGCCCTGACACAGTTCTTGTAAGTAATCTGTTTTGCTGGTTGGACGTGGAGCATCTGCTGTATAGCTCTGCAGGTGGTCAAGCTGTTCTGCTCGTGGGGCTGAGCTGAGCACTCCTCTGTGGGATGGTCCAGCGTGGCCTCCTTTTCTCAGACTGTTACCAACCAGCCTTCTGTATATCAATACAACCAGGGGCTCCCCAGAGCAGAGCTCCCACAACCTGGATGGAATAGCCACTCACAGCTGTGCGTTTATGACCAGGTGGAATGAGGTATGAATGAATGAAGTCCAATCCAACTGATTACAGATAATGAGATGGCAATGAGGGAATCGTAGTCCTGGTCCTCCCATCTGGTATCAAGTCATCAGCTTGTCAATGGATTGTGAACGTGAAGGCATTCGTTGAACTATTCTGGAAAATTCTCCATAACACAGAATTGCTGTGAGTCAGTGTCCCTCCGTTGGCGTGTGGAGAGAGTTTTTTTTGCAGGCAGGGTAACCTCTCTTCAGAGAGACGTTCCGGTGTGGTCAGCAGAATTCCTCAGTCAGCTCAGCTCTCTGAAGCGTGTGGACAGATGGACTGAGGCTGGCTCCTGGCCATCACGCATTCCACGCCTTAAACATGATCAGGCAGAGTGGATCACATTCCTAACCTATGCCTAAAGTCCAGCCTGTATCTATTCATCTACCAGGTACACTGGACTTTGAACCGCCATATAGCATAAGCTTGGTATGTGGAGACACCTTTTTAATGACACAGGGCTACTTTGCTTCATTGATGGTTAACTGTCCTTATTTAAGACGTATTGTTGTATACCTCAGAACGGAAGCATACAGCAGGTTTGTCAGTTGCGCTTCTCGGAACCAAAGTCCTTATTTGTGACATAAGCTCAGCTACAGTGGAGATTTCCGTGACCTTTGTCTCTCTCCTGGGTGGTATAGAGTTCTGTTTACATCGTATCACTTTAACCATGGCGTCTACTCATTTAGCATGTGTGTGTGTAGGCTACTCATGTGTGTCTACTTATCAGTGTTTGTTTGTGTACTCCAGAAGTGGTGTAGACCAGGCGCAGCATGTCGGGGTCTCTAAACAGCTTAAATTAGTCCTGATGGATGGTTTATGTTGCAAAGGGTTGTCTCTGGCCTTTTGTTTACACGGCTCTGATGTAGACCCTGTCAGAACACCGCTAGCCATCTAGTTACATCCCTGCCCTCTCCTCTGAGAGAACCTAAAGTGTGTTCCATTACATGCATGTGGAACAGCCACAGCAGACCGGGCGACTCCCAAGCAGGCCACGGTCAGATCACGGTCAGGCCACGGTCAGATCACGGTCAGGCCACGGTCAGAGTGCCATCGAGACCGCGTAGTGCGGACATGGAAGGGTCTATGACATTGACCCTTTCGTTGCCTTTGCACTACTTTTCATTGTCATTCATATATTTATCAATTCCCATTTTTATTCATTCAATTAAATTATTCACAATCTGCTCGTGTGTCCCAGTCGTATAACCTGGTGCCCCTGGGGAGCTTGTGATCTAGCCCGTGGTGAATTGGATCAAAGAGTGACTTTAGTGATTCAATGTCTGTGTGGCTTGACTCTGGCTCTATTTAGAGCCAAAATGGTGACTCCTTTTCCTCAAAGGGAACAGAAACCTCCTACTGGAAACCTACAGGCAAAATATGGACCCACTTGGCACAGTGGAGCTGGAACAGTTAACGTCAACCTGTCCTTTGGGCTTACTGCATACACCGGACACCCAGTCAACCTGATTCAATTGAAAGACCAGAGAACAGTTTAGACACCCCGCCAGCACAACTCACGTGCCCAATGTGTTATATTGTAGGGGTGGGGATGGCGGTGTGGGCTGGAGATACGGCTGTTTGGGTTTGAAGAGTTGACCTTGAGGATTTGAAGAAAAGCTGATCTCACGGATGTGAGCATCTGCTACAGCCTCTGTAGCTCCCATCTTCCATGTAGAGGAGGAAACTGGCGTGTTTGACAGCCGTGTTGTGTCTTCCTGGGCTAGCCCCACAGTGCTGGGTGGAGAACTGTTTCCCTGGGCCCCTCTAGCCTCTTATCTGGCTCTCTGGCAATCAGAGCCCTCAGACCTAGACCATGGAGCCTGTGGCTTCACTGCTATCTCATGGGAGGGATGTCGTGTCGGCTCCCACCTCGACCTCAGCCCCCCCCCCCCCCAATTGCCAGTGGTCAGACTAATACAAGAGACCAGGGAACTGTTCACTGGTTTACCAGACATTTAATATAGTCCAATACTCCTGCTGCAGACATTGAATGATTGATACATAATAGGTTCTCCCACAGAGATAATGAGATTGAGGTGTGTCTTTTTCAGCTCGAACTATGAGAGTTAAACATGTCACAGCTTCTCTTCTGAGTGTCTGAGGGTGTCATCTTCCCCACAGCAGGAGAACGGCAGGTGCACATCAGCATTCCATCAGCTTCAGTCCTCATTAAGCTGCCTAATGGACAGAGTAAGGTTGTCTTGGGGGTTAAACTTTTCACACACGCGTTACACACACACACACACACACTTGTTTTTGATCAATCAAATTGATTGATTGCAACTTTGAAGGTGTGTATTTTCTATGCAAGCAACATTCCCTTTCTCTGCTAAACACACACACACACCCACACCCACACACACCACACACACACCACACACACACCACACACACACACACACACACACACACACACACTGCTGACAGAAGCCATGCTAAATGGATAGTGACACTCCTGGGCGGATCATAGGGCTCTCTCTCCACTGAACATGGCAGTAGATGTGCTGTTTACTCCCAGCTCCGACTTCGGGTCTAGTACCGTCTCTGTCAGTGGGGAGGAAAACACACAGGCTGCCTTGAAGTAGTTCTGGGGCGAGAGCATCTCTGACACGCAGCTCTTTGTAGACTCCTTCCACTGGGGCCTGATCTGACAGGGGACTTGACAAAGGAGGTTGATCAGGCTGTCGATCTGGGCTTACTGCTTCCACTTTGGTATAACTGAGGAGAGCTAACAGACAGTAGGGGAAGTCAGGGAGGTAATATAGAGTTCTCACAACATGGCACTGAGAAAGGGACATGTGATGACTCTTAGTGGTTGTGCTTTGTTCATCCCAAATGTATTCATAGTGTAGAATTGCCTGGGTTTTAAGTTGCTTTGTCCACATTAGAGAGCTTTAGTGTCAGGATGTGCTGAGATCCATCGGTCTCCACTTGTCCTCCTGGTGCTAGCAGACAGACGGACGGACACTAAGCTTAGCCCACAGACGACATCCTCCTCTCAGGAGGAGAGCCAGACCAACATGGCCAGAGACAGGAGGGAGGTAGTTCAGTTTAGACAAGGACAAGAGACCTGACCTCTAAACTCTGACCCTGGATCATTGACATCATGGGGTCTGAATTCCACCTTCACTTTCTCTCTTGTTCTCTCGCTCTCTCTCGTACTCTCTCTCTCCCTCCCTCTCCCATATCTTCCCATCCTACCTCCCTCCAAAGCTGTAATTTCCATCAACAGTCTTTGTTGTGAATATTTCAATCCCGCTGAGTGTTGCTACTCAAATCCCCCCACGAGCTGTATAATCAATGTCATCAGATTACAAATGGCGCCCAGCTACCAGAATGCATCTGTCACAGTGTTGGGGAGAGACACTGGGTTATTAGCATGCTGAGTTAATGCCTCTCTCTCTGTTTTCTCTCTCTCTCCCATGGGGTTCAGTGTCAGCCGATAGTTTATTGTAGGGAGGTTTAGACATTATCAATGGGGCTGAGATGAGGTGTGAAATTAATTTGATGGCTTTTCCATGAACTGCCATTACACAATCCCCTAAATGAAAATGTCTACCGTTTACTAGGTCCTGTCTCCTGGAGCACACTGACCTGGGAAGTCTGAATTAAGATGGCAAAAGCATCACCAGAAGACACTTGCATCGGCATCCATACTGCTCTCTCTTGGTTCTTTATGACAGTTTGGATAGAGAGAAACCGTGATTCACTCCCTGATTTCCTTAACCCTCACTCACTGTCTCAGTGTAGGACGAGAGGGCAAGCCGGGTTGGTCCTACTATGGTGATTATACAGAGGGAGGGGAGGAGAGGGGGAAGGCCGTCCATGGTGGGTGGTAATGCTGAAGTTTTGTCCCGGTAGTGTGTCTCCTCTCACTGAGCGGGGGGATTGAACGGTGGAGGTCACGGGTTGAGGGGTATCACTGGACGCGTTATCAGGGTGGTGTGTGAAAGGACTAACCCTACAGCTCACCAAACCTCGGCCCTCACACTCTCCCAGCCCTGCACGCCCAAACCCATTGCTATGTAAAGCACCTTTAGACCTAGCTAGTGAAGAGCGCCATATAAATGCAGTCCATTACTATCATTATGTACTACAATGTGCCTCTGCACTTTTCAAGGACTTTATCTGTCAGGGTGCTGAGTAGGAGTCAGCCCAAATGGCATGTTGATGTACATTGCATGAGGCTCCTGTCTGAGAGGAGAGGGGAGAGAGATTATCCCCCGATGAGATCCTGCCCCCTCAGAGCTCATTCAGCCTGTTAATTGAGCCTAATTATGGTCAGTCCTTTCATTGAGCTCAACGGAATTACCCACACCTGCTCTGTGTGAATATGTATTATGCTGCTCTCTCTTCCTTCCTCACACTCTTTGCATTATGGTTCTATGCTTCTGAATGTGTGTTTTGACTGTCACTGGTATGATCTTTCTTTCTCTTTCTTTCTTTCTTTCTTTCTTTCTTTCTTTCTTTCTTTGTCTCTCTTTCTGCTTCTCTGCCTCTGAAAGTGTGTTAGCTAACCCCCTCCACTCTAAAGCCTCTACAAAAGCCTTTGAGATTTCCCAGACGAGTCCACGAGGGCCATTATGCTGCTGACATTGTTTGGACCCTCTGAATGCTGCTCTTACTGTTGCCAACATTGTGAACCTGACTCCTCTTGCACATGCAGCCGGCCAAGAACAGCTTATTATTTTACAGCTATTCGTGGACAATGGGCCAACTACAAGCATCATTAGTGGATCATGTTTTGAAATATTAGGTTACAATGTTGGCATTTGTAAGAGTTTCACAAATCAGCTAATTTTGATTGGTCTCAAGTACAGTAGCGGTGGCGTGGGTAAATTACCAGGGAAGCCAAGCCAGGGGGGAAAAAGTCATATTACAACCTCTGTGTTGTGATAATTGCGTTGTTTGCTCTATAACCTGTTAGATCGTATGCCTTGACACTGTGATCTATAGGCCTAAAGGCCAAGACAATAAGAAGACACCGTGGCAGAATAAATTAAACCACACCTTTGTTTCATCACAAAACCGGAGAGTAACCTCTGTCTGGTGAAGTCCTCAAAGCATATTGCATGTAACAAACAGTTACATGACCTCCAAAATGTTTCCGACATTTTCCAACTACTAAACTATTGATTTAGAACCAAGGAGAGTTGTCAATAAGAAAACAGGTGCTGCCTCCACTATTCCAGCACCATTTCAACTTCAACATCATCTAATCACCTCTGCTTAGTCTAATACCGTGACAACTAAAAAAAAGACCATAAGCAATTTAGTCCAATCACTGTAAGCTAAATATGATGTGGCTGTCCATGGTACTGATTTCTAAGTGTGCGCATGCAAGTAGAAAACACATGTTGACTCACCCTACTTGTAGAGAAATGCCAATGCCATCCTCTTTCATGTTTCTTAAACTGTCTATGACTCTGTCATTCAGTTCACACTTTTAGTTTTTGTTGTCTTGCTAGCCTAACTTCATGGGCAACGATGCGCCAGGCCAGCTAGTTAACATTAGCATTAGCTACAGTACATGTTGAACTTCCATCTTCAGGACATGTTGAACTTCCATCTTCAGGACATGTTGAACTTCCATCTTCTGTACATGTGGAACTTCCATCTTCTCCATCTGGTTATTATTATTATTATTTTTATATCAAGGGAGGCCAAATGCTCGCTGGCTTCCCTTGCTTTCAATGCTACGGGCGGCAACAATGTCATACCCTTTTTGACCAGACAGCATCAGATAGATGGGCTACACATACTGAGACAGAGGGGCGCTGTTTCCTTTGCTCGGACGCTTTCTCCAGTGAGATACATTGACTCATGCGAATTGAAGGAAATTTACGGAACACAGAGAGACGAAATATACATTATTTTGTAAAAAAATTGCTTCGTAAATGTTTTGTAATACACTCCACTGCTCAAGTAATTGGTTGGATTGTGTGGAGGTTGGCTCTGGTCAGAGAGTAGGGAGGATCATGAGAAGAGCACCCACTATTGGATCTGAGTAGATCCTCCACCATATCAAATAACCACATAGTATACGCCTCTGTAATTCGGAATGCCTATCTTGAAGGGAATGGTCTTTATATAGTCCCTTGTATAAGCAGCAGTATTGTTTGACATTTATTTTGTGAGTCCCTTATCTTCCCCCCAACGTGAAGATGTTGCAGTCTTTTAGGATGGCGTTTCGAAGCCCGGAATTATGATAAACATTTCTAGCTTCTAATTACCTGCTGAACATCAATTTGACTTGACTGTGCGGTTTAAATCTAAGCAATGCATTTGTTTTGAGCACCAGAGGTCACTCTATTCCTGTTGGTACTTAGAAAATAAAGGAGCGGCTCACACAACCTGGTGGGGAAAAGAAGGAACAGCCTTTGGAAATGTCTGGCATACTTCAGACCAGCAACTGGCCCTGCTGTGCTGTGGCTTTCTCAATGGGCCAGTTTCAACGAAGGTTCTGTGTAGAGGAGCATGTGTGTTTTTAGAAAGGTGGTCACAATTTGGACCTGCCAGGAAAGCACACCATTTGGTCTGCTTTTCAGAGACGTTAATCCCGGGGAAGGAATGTGGACTTTTGTCTCTGTGCCTTTTCTCATTCACCTTAATTAGCTTTTTAAAATGGATACAGATCTGGCCCTCTGGCTCTGCATACTATTCAACCCAACCCCCTCGTCTCCCTTCACTACTCCCTTCTCGTCTCTCCTCCTCTCCTTCTCGTCTCTCCTCCTCTCCTTCTCGTCTCTCCTCCTCTCCTTCTCGTCTCTCCTCCTCTCCTTCTCTTCATCCAGGCCTTAGTTTTTCTATCTGTTTTAAGGCTTCCTCATGCTTCCCATCATAAGTAATTCGTAACAGTTTGTGCATGTACACTGAATGTAAAAAACACCTTCCTAATACTGAGTTGCACCCCCTTTTTCACTCAGAACAGCCTCAATTTGTCGTTGGGGCATGGACTTCACAAGGTTGTCGAAGGCATTCCACAGGGATGCTGGCCCATGTTGACTCCAATGATTCCAACAGTTGTGTTAAGTTGGTTGGATGTCCTTTGGGCGTTGGACCAATTCTTGATACACACGGGAAACTTTTGAGTGTGAAAGACACAGCAGCGTTGCAGTTCTTGACATACTCAAATCGGTGGCACCTACTACCATACCTCGTTCAAAGGCACTTAAATCTTTTGTCTTGCCCATTCACTCTCTGAATGGCACACATACACAGTCCCAAGTCTAAAGGTAAAAAAATCCTTTAACCTGTCTCTTCTTCATCTACACTGATTTAACAGCTGTCATCAATAAGGGATCATAGCTTTCGCCTGGTCAGTCTGTTGTGGAAAGAGCAGGTGTTCCTACTGTTTTGTACACTCTGTGTATTATGACCATTTTGTGACGTTTTTGTTATTTTTAGTCTTCAGCGAGGGTTTTCTGGCTGTTCGTGCACATTACCTTTTTTTCTCGTGGCAAGACACATTTTGGTAGCCGAAGTCTCCGCCCTTTCGACTGTCATTGGTCAACAGTAGATATCCTTTAATGAAGTGTTTGTTGTCATTCAACGATAGAAGACTCGTTGTCATGTTTTCACTCGAGAAATAGTGCACCAAACATCTTAGATGTAAAATTGCGGGACTAAGATCTCCTCTGCGATAATGTCAATTTATGACAGATTTCTTCAATTATCTTTAAAATAATTCTTACTATTTTGAGGCATCTTAAGATGGACAAATTGTACTATTACTGCTTTTTTTTCTCGTTTGTCAAGCGAATATCTTTTAAGGGAGTATGCGAGCACACTCGTTCAGTTCACCTAACCGAGTTCCGGTAGGTGCCAACCGAAGCATGCAGAGGTCTTTATCCTCCTCCTCTCTCTGTTTCTGCTCTGACGGATCTCCTCAGCCTGGATTCAGAGCGTTCTATCACCGTGTTCTCTTGGGGTCGTTGTGGTGTGTCGGGTCAGACGAGCCCCAGTCATAGCAGCGTTCCCTGGTGCCTCCCAGGCATTATACAGCTCCATACGCCAACTTGTCTCGCCCAATAATATCTAGTGCCCATGGAAAACTGCCTTGGGCTTTTTTTTTTCTTTTTTTTCCTGCATCCTCTGCTGTGGCCAACGGAAAAGCAGGAGAAAGGAGATACAACACCGAGGGTGTTCCTATACTAAATAAAACATATCTGGTCCTAACTTCCAACTGGAGAGAGAGAGTGAGTGAGGCTGGCTTGAGCACTTTTCCGCCTCCTCACCTCGCTCTGTTGCCCCGCGTTACCCTGGAGGATTACGATTCGCTGTGCCTAGAATCTGGGTGGAAGGAGAGGAAGTTTCCACATGTGCCTCAGCCAGTGTGTGTGCGTGTCACTTTAAGACCGGCAGGCTGACTTCATTGACTCCACTTTAAGATCAGAGAGCTCTAGATTCTCCTTGCTTTGCTCTTCAAAGAGCTTTTAGATGAAAGCTTTGGACGGAGGTAAGGGTTGTTTTTACCTTCCCTCTGTTTGCTCTATTACTAGGATTAAGATAAAACAGGGGGAAAAAACTTTTACTACGGTTGTCTTTTATCCAGGTGCACAGGTGTAGACAGGTCTGTGTGTCTGGTGCTTTGTTTGTGTACGAGCAGACTTCAACACGGCGTCTATTGTACTGTTTAGGGATGTTGGCATGTTTACAGCTGGAGTGTAGGCTACCTCGTTATCAACTCCGTACATTTCACTGTTGCCAGCATTATATTCATTCACAGCAGAGTCCGTCAGGCTCACTGATTATTGCTGCTGTTTGCTACGATGGATTATTTGACATTTTCTGTGGTGATTTCGCATAGCCCATGATTTAGATCCTATAGTGAAGTTGGCAACATTGACTTTTGGTATAATCAGTGCTCTGTTATTTAGGAATTGTTTTTAAGAACTGTTTTGACTCTCTTGGCATTTGTCTGATTCTGAAATGGCTCCCGCAATATCTCTGTAGGGCGTCATGTCATTCTTGGTTCAGAGGATCAGAGCACGTCGAAGAAGGCCTTTCTTAAATGTATAATGAAAAAGCCCAAAAGACACTAACAAGCAGTTGGATTGATGCTCAGTGGCTTTGGCAATACAGTACAATCTACCACAATTGTAAAATATGCCTGCACTCTGATTCACAGACTTTGTTTCCTCCTTTATAACCGAATGTCCACAGGATCCTCTGTATTCAGCATGTATGACAGAGCTCAGGCCCGAGTCAGATCTCCACCTTCCAACAACATTCTACTGACTTTTTTTGTTTACTTCCTGTTTTTGTCAGTCCGTGTGAATTTGTCTGGTGAAAGTGGGTCTCACTCTCAGACAGTGTTTTCCTGCTTCTAAAACAGACGTGGGATTGATTTATACTGTACTGCTCCTTTAAGAGTTAGCTAAGCATTAAGCTAGGCTCTGTGCCACAGGAAGGTGATAAGTGAGAAAGGAGAAGTCCCCTGGGTACTAATTTGACAGAAGGGAAGGTAACATGAAGGAGAGCTGGATAGCTAGTTATAATAATAGACGACGGTATGGGTCAGAGGGAACAATGGAGTTCATGAGACCCGAAACCTTTTCAATACATCCATTGTGTCCTTCTAAATGATTAATGAGACAGTAGTTTTACCTGTCTATTCTTCTAGTGTACTTCATGTCAGATTGAAGCCAAAACCAAGCTGTCTGTCTGCTTTGATAGATCAATCATTTCCCCTGATAGGGCTATGCAGATGCATTCTTCATGCTGGGATTTCATATTGTACCACACGTGTCTGTGTCCACTTATGCCTAGCCTTTTGAGAAATGCTAAGGGGTTGGTTCCTAATCTCTAGGGCTCTGTAGTTTAGTGGGTTAAAAAAGAAGTCCACTAGCATGGAATTGTAGTGCTGGGGCTGTGTCCTCCAAGGAAGGCCCAACCCAGCCCCATGTTTCACCCTGCTGTGTCTAGGGTTTTCTGAGGGTTTGTTTCTCAAGTTTACCTTGAAGGACAGGAGGGGTTTTTCTGATATAGATTTGGCCGTGTTGTGTGTGTGTGTGTGTGTGTGTGCGCGCGATTGCAGAGGCATGTATGGGGGCTTTATGGCTCCTGTCTCAAGGAAATGAAGTTTGCTCATGAAGGAAAAATTCAGTGATGACATAGACACCCCACTACTACACCCCCTCCCACTCTTTCCTACAGCATAACTATGCTGTGTTTATACCCTGTGGAATTGTGTCCTCACTGACTTGGCCCAAGGCTCCATCCCTGAGACACGCTGTCAGACTGAACAGGGAAAGGCGTGGGAGTCTTCCTGGGCCATTAGCAGGAGAATCCCAGGTCATAGGGTGTTGGGGGAGGAACGGCCTGAACAGATGGCCTATCGGAGGGGCTGTTGAGGAGCACAGAGCCTCGGGCAGGGGTTCAGTGCTGTGGCTAAGGAAAATGTGTGTCCCCTTACAAAACATTGTTACAATGCTCCGGTTCAGCCCACATCAGCAGGTTGACGTCTGCATGAATGTGTGTGTATTTGTGGCTTTGAGCCTTTCAAACGTTCAGCCTTCCCTTACCTGAATAAACAGTCAGACGTTAGCTCTGTGTCAGAAAAAGCATTGAAAGGAACTGGAAGTAGCTATTGTGGCAGCCTTTCTTCTGACTCCTGCAGCACCCCAGCAGAATGTGTCTATTTGCTCCCGAAGTGCTTTGTTTAGGTTCTCCTAATTCATTTTGAGGGATTTGGAGCCATTTCCCTACTTCAAACTCAAGGGGCTAATCGTTGTCAATGCTAATCAGAGAGAAAGTCGGAGGGAGGAGATGAGACTATGGAAGATGGATTGTAAATCCGTCCGTGATAGATGGCGCTTTGGTTTTCCCACAGATCCAGAATGCTGTGGAGGGCAGGTCAGGGACTATTAGCCTAGTGGAGTGGTCGACCGCTGCCGGCTCTTAACCTTGGACACGTTGCCTCTGGCCTTAACTTGACAACCCTGGTAATTCTGGCTGTTAGAGGTCTTGGACTTGGCAACCCTTCTCACTGTATCTGTCAGAGCTAAAGGCCTTAGACTTGGCAACCCCGAGAACACTTTCTGTCAGGAAAGCTGCTTTGCTTCTTTGAAACTGAGAACAGCCTCCTCCTGGCAGACACATTTCCATTGACCCAGTGGTGCCATCTCTGTAACAAGTGTCTCTTTTATCACTCTGTTATTTCTCATGAGAATAGATGCCAGAGTCTTATTTGCTCTGTTTACTCTCACTTGAAGTCAAGTTCAGTATCATTGCCACCAGTGTCTCTGTACAAGATGTGGGAACGTTTATAGCTGGTGATGGTTAGCAGCGGTTTTGTAATACATGATCATAAGTATGTGGACACTCGTCGAACATCTCATTCCAAAATCATGGCATTAATATGGAGTTGGTATAATGTAACAGCCTCCACTCTTCTGATATAACAGAAGATATAACAGCCTCCACTCTTCTGGGAAGGCTTTTCTTATAGATATTGGAACACTGCTGCGGGGACATGTTTCCATTCAGCCACAAGAGCATTAGTGAGGTCGGGCACTGATGCTGGGCGATTTAGGCCTGGCTCGCAGTCAGCATTCCAATTCATCCCAAAGGTGAGGTCAGGGCTCTGTGCAGGCCAGTCAAGTTCTTCGACACCGATCTCGACAAACCATTTCTGTACGGACCTCGCTTTGTGCACAATGGCATTGTCATGCGGAAGCAAGAAAAGGCCTTCCCCCAAACTGTTGCCACAAAGTTGGAAGCACAGAATTGTCTAGAATGTCATTGTATGATGTAGCGTTAAGATTTCACTTCAATGGAATTAAGGGACCTAGCCTGAACCATGAAGAACAGCCCCAGACCATTAGTCCTCTTCCAAGCTTTACAGTTGACACTATGTTTTCTCCTAGCGTTCTCCTGGCATCCGCCAAACCCAGATTCATCCGCCAGACAGTGAAGCGTGATTCATTACTCTAGAGAACTTATTTCCACTGCTCCAGAGTCCAATGATGGCGAGCTTTAACACCATTCTAGCCGATGCTTGGCATTGCGCATGGTGATCTTAGGCTTGTGTGTGGCCATGGAAACCCATTTCATGACGCTCCCGACGAACAGTTCTTTGTGCTGACATTGCTTCCAGAGGCAGTTTGGAACTCGGTAGTGAGTGTTGCAACTGTGGGACAGACTATTTTTGCGCTCTTCAGCACTCCGAGGTCCCGTTCTGTGAGCTTGTGTGGCCTACCACTTCGCAGCTGAGCCATTATTGCTCCTAGACATTTCCACTTCACAATAACAGCCCTTACAGTTGACAGCTCTAGCAGGGCAGACATTTGACGAACTGACTTGTTGGAAAGGTGACATCCTATGACGGTACCACATTGAACGTCACTGAGCTCTTCATTAAGGCCATTCTACTGCCAATGTTTGTCTATGGAGATTGCATGGCTGTGTGCTTTATTTTACACAGCTGTCAGCAGCAGGTGTGGCTGAAAATAGTCAAATCCACTCATTTGAAGGGATGTCCACATACTTTTGTGTGTATGTAGATGTGTGTGTGTGTGTATGTATATATGTGTATATATTATATGTATATATGTGTGTGTGTGTATATATGTGTCTGTGTGTGTGTACACATCTATGTATGTATGTATGTATCTGTATATATACATACATCTGTATATATACATACACGTGTGTGTGTGTGTATAGATCAGGACTAAAAACAAACATGGCTAAACTGTTAACCTTGTGCCAGACTGACCCGCTTCATAGAAACCTGATTATACATTATCATAACCAAGACTTCATGTCCAAGATTTAACACATTGGAAAGGTCACAGATACCCCCCAAAAAATGTTTTATGACTTTGACATCAGTCTTCTGCCACAATACCACCTTTACCCTCAAGCTGGAGCTTCTGGATTCCCATTACCCTCAGCCTATATGCTACAGTACATTACATCTAGTCATTCAGCAGACTATCCCCTGCTTGACTCTAAGGTCTCTAAAGTCAAGGTACATGCGTATAGTAGGAAGGCGAGATAAAGAGCAGTAATGCCACAGATCAGTTCATCCCCGGGGTTAGTCTGTTGGCAGCAGGGTATTTACACTATGTCCTCTCACACAGGCTGTACGTGTGCTGCTACACCAGTGGAGGATGGCTATCATGCAAGTTGTTTCCTGGACTGTGAGCTACACGCATGTAGATGTGTAATAGTGGAAGGGTTGTGCTCTGTCATCAGCTGTGACCATAACTACAGTAAGAAAGCTCTGCAGCGGTTTCTGTTTTTCTGAATCCGCCCCTGGACATATTTGGCTGTTGGGGCGCAAAAAAAATGGCTGGATTTCCAGTGTTAAAAATAAACAGCGGGGCAAACTGTAGCCAGCTCTTCAAAAACTTTCCCAACTGATCAAAGAAGACGTCATTGAGTTCTGCAGAGTTGGAAATCATGTTTAGTTTGGAGAGGGAATAAGGAGGCATTGAGTCAGAGGGGAGGAGTGAGTTTCTACAGTAGTCATAGACCCAGAATGGCACAGCAGCACAGACCTGGGCTCCTTTAGGTTCACTGTGATGGAAACCTGGTGCAGGTTTGAGCCTAACACATGGAAGCGTGTCATTTTTGTCTTTGACAGCTAAAGTTTGTAGATACTTATTCAATTTTGGTGTGTTGTATGCCATGCATGCCCTCTCTTCAGGTGAGGTACAGTGGCCTTGTAGTGTTATTCCTCTTGTCAACAGACATTGAGGATTTTGTAAAGTGAATCTGCTCCTCAGTGCCCTAATTTAGAGTAGTCCTCTGATCAAAGCTTGGGTGTCCTCTTCTTAACCACTAAAAGACCAAAGTCCTCTCCCGACGGCTGGATTAGGACTCGGCCCTAATTGCAACACCTGTCATCAAACATGGGAGTTTGTCACAGGCAGTTAACAAATCTGTGTTGGCATAGCGATAACCCAGCCACTAATCCCAAGCGCTCTCCTTTGTGTGTCCCTCAGATGATCCTGGCTGTGCAGCAGGAGGACATAGTGTTGTCTGAGTTGTCTGAGAGCGGAGGAGTTCAGGACCACCATGCCCGCTGGAAGTCCACACTCTGACGAGACACTGTAGGACACACAGGTGAGTCTACAGTTCTGTCTCCTATCAGAGATATTAACAGTGCTTCTATAAGTGGTAGTGATTATAGGTAAGTCACTTAGTACATTTTAAGCAGTGCAGGGAGTGGAAGATTATAGCTATTGTAGTGTTGCCAACTAGACTGATAATGCAGTGACTTTACAGTAAGTGAGCCGTAGCTATCTTCAGTAACACATTACAGTTGACAAGCAGTTGTCAAATCAAGCCTTTCTATGTCTCAAACCGCACCTTACAGTGCTTTGATTCACTTCCTTCAGATGTCTGGTCATGCCCCATCCTTCCCTAATCTAAAGCCCTTTGAGATTCCCTGGAAGTCATTTCACACATAACAGCCATGAAGGCTTGTTGGTCACACTGGCGCCTTGGTACCTTTCCTGGAAAATGTCTAAAATAAGAAGAACAGGCTGTCTTTGTAATTATTAGATGCTCTCCTGCACAATTATGCCTTTTTCTTTGGTCTTTTCACTCAGATGTTATCCGATTAAACTTAGTCCGTGACTGATGGCCTCCCATAGGAATCATTAGTCGGTAAGTGTAGTGTGGTAATGTCTATTTGGAATGAGTCTGCTCAACCATGACCAATCTGAGTTACAGTAGCCTCTCAGCACAGTAGTGTGACGACACCTGAAATGATGTCACCCAACAGATGTCTGCCTTGCCTTCCATAGTATCTCTGACAGAATTGGTCTCCTTTGTCTTCCAGATCGCAATGGGAAACTCTGAGAGCCAGTACAGCCTTCAGGGGCCCAAGGGCACCAGCTTAATCCTCCCCGGGAAACAAAAACCCTACTCACTAAAGTTCCGCTCAACCAAAGAGGAGGTTCTTTCCCCCCATACGTGGTGGAAAGGTGGGCCAGGGGGCTCGGGTTACAAAGCCAGGACTGTTGGCCGAGGCTGCCTCTCCCCCCCGCAGAGGAGAGGAGAGCCGTACGTCTCCAGACACTACGATTATGTCACCATGGGGGTGAAGGGCAGTCCAAACTGCCGTCGTTGGCATGACTCCCCACCAGGAGGCGGCTCACAACTCCCATCTGAGAATGGCTGCTGCCCATTTGAAGGCAGTGGACGCCTGGACAGCAGAGCATCAGGGGAGCTGAACGACCATGCTCTGAACGGACACAGGAACCCAGAGAGGATGCCAGGAGAGGGTGAGGGGCTGGAGGAGCAAAGCAGTCCCAGGGTGGTCATCAAGAAGGATGGTAGTTTGAGGGTGGAGTTCACCAACACTAACAGTGGTCTGCTCCTGGACGAGGCCTCTGGGCCGGTGCAGCTGCTCAAATTCTCCCCCACCCTAGAGTCCACCCCAAGCCTTCCTGGCAGCAGCAGGAGGCCTGAGGCCCACCACGGAGCTCCGCAGCCAGCCTCAACCTCCACCACCAGGACCAGCAAGGGCAGCTCGCTGAGCTCCGAGGGGTCCTGGTACGACTCGCCCTGGGGGCACAGTGCGGACCTCTGCGACCAGGACCAGTCCTGCTCCCCCAGTAGGACTATGGGGAACAGTGGTGCTGACCAGTTGGAGGCCTTTGGCCAACAGTCTCCCCTAGTGTCCATATCAGATCTCTACAGGGACCCTAGTATGGCTGCCACCTTCCCCACGGCTAAGGACCTGTCGGCACAGTACAGGGAATCCCCCCATCACATCCAGCACCGGGCCTCCTTTGTTTCGGCCCTGGACGTGCCTACTGAGGAGGAGTGTCCGGAGGCCAGGCAGTACTCGTCCTACACCCTGCCCTGCCGCAAGGCCCGGCCCAGCGGAGAGCGCTCCACCCTGAAGAAGGGCTCTGGCGCGGTCAGAAGTCGCATGAGACGCCTCAGCGACTGGACTGGAAGTCTTAGCAGGAAGAAGAGGAAGACACAGGTGAGTGGGGCTGTTGTATGGGCTTGTCTGTGTAGGTCAGGATCCTACAGCTCAAACCATCTACATCCAAAATTGTGAAGTTTTTTTCTGAAACATTTGTCAATGTCCCTAAGTACTAACCCCACAAAGAGCAAGCAGAAGTGGCAAGGAAACACTTCCGCTCGGGTTCTAAACTAATGATGTTCTTCACAGGGTGTATACAGATCTATGAACTATCTTCATGGCTTGGTATGTACAACCAGTACAGCTTTGTTTGCAGTTAATTCTGTAGCCATAGCATATTGCTAGTCTCTATGTAGTCCAACTGTAGTCTGTAATAGAGGTATTGCCTTAGATTTACTTGCAGCTTTTTTTTACCCCCAAATTTCGATCTTGTCTCATCGCTGCAACTCCCCAACGGGCTCGAGAGAGGCCATTCTAAAGCAGCAACCAGAAGCACAGCATGTTGTTCTGTTTTCACCTCGACTACTCTTGTGTTTTACAATATTTCCTTCTCATAGTACCCTCAGGAATGACATTCTCTTTTGATAATTGTGGTATATATTTTGATGCGTCCTCCGAAACATGACCCGCATAACTGCTGTCGTATCTTTGGCATCATTAAAAGTGAAGACTGTTATTTTAGCAAATCAATTCTCTGTCATTATTATTACGTGATTAAACTAATCATGTAAATGTAATGAACTAGAAAGTCGGGGCACCACGGAAAATCTTCAGATTACAAAGTTAGAATTTTCCGAATATAACTCTTCAAATATTTTAATATCTGATCAATTAGTCTTCTATTAATGAATTATTTTATACCTCATGTCAGTCTCATTCCAAATGTCATAAATTGTTGGTTATCTGCACGAACCCAGACTTTACTATGAATCATCCACCAATTGGTTTAATAATTTATTTACTAACTAAATAATCACAGAAATGCATAAACAAACAGTAGATATTGGTTACAAGGATAGGGATGATTCCCTTGTGGGCTAAGCCGATATGACGGCTTGGTGGACAAAGGGAAGTGGGTGTGGACTGAGAGAGTGGGAAAGACAAAAGGGATCACTACACACAGTTGATAATTATATTAATTGAAATGCTTTGCACATGAACGCTCACTCATTCGGGAATAATTGCAATCAATATATATTTACGCCCATGTGTCATTGTGATCTCTGTTGGAATCGTCAGTCCATCTGTTGGAGAGTTAATCCGAGTCGCTCGCTCTTTCGTGGTTAGAATGGATACTTCAGAGTACCATTCAGAAATGTTCTCATAGAATATATATTTCGGCGGTTGTCGGTATTCGCATTCCAGGTTTACATAATTTCTCGCTGCAGACTAGTAATTAGTACCTAAGATTTGCTCCTATTCTGTAGGGATCGAGAGTCAGTTTCATCTTTTCCAGCCGTGTAGCCAACGCTCCACGTGGTATGTTTAGGAATTCAATAACTATTGCAATCACACTCTGTGGGTTTGCTCAGTCTGAAGATGATTTTCTTAGGAGGGTGTTTTATTCGTAACCATATGATCTGGCGTCATGGAACCGCCTTTTCTGTCTGTGCTCTCGGTGGTGGGCCAATGACTTAAGTTAAACTTAATTGGGAATACAATTCTCTCACATTAAAGGTTTAACATCACATTATGTCATTTCACAAATAGTTTAATCTTTACTCATTCATTTTATACAAGAATTAGATGCAAACCTCATAACTGAGGCACCTGTATAAACAGAGTTATGGTATTGTGGCTGTATTGTCTTTCATGAGGTCACAAACATGAAACAAAATGGACCGGGTCGTAGCTGGCTTCTCCACCGACAATTTACACATCCTCCAAAATATGGATATTGTTCAGTTCTCAAATTCTGTGATGTAGTAGAATTTGGCGGGAGTTCCTTTGTTCTTCTGTGAAACTCTGCATGAAACGGGGAGAGAGTCTCCGCCAGGAATGTACGACCTCAGATAACAGAACCTGGGCGTAGGAGAGAGGGGGAAGCCACAATCTATACCCAGAAAGGGCCACGTCATGACACCGCGCTCCTTAACACCCGGACGCTTAACCCGGAAGCCAGCCACAACACTGACGGAGGAAACACCATTGAACTGGTGACCGGGTTCTTAGTTCATACTGGTCCCCATGTGGGAATCGAACCCACAACCCTGGCATTGCAAGTGCCACCCTCAACAAACTGAGCCACAGGAGGTGTGTCTAGTCTCCTTTGGAATTTCCCTGTTTGAGATATGAATGTCTGTAGCTCCACAGGAGAATATGGTTATTATGTGCTTGGCACAGACCAGTGTTCCAACCCTGTTAGTGTCCTGTTAGGGAGGAGGGAAGAGGAAGCAACTCTCTGGCATATTCTTGGCTGGGGACTGTCACTGGTTACCTGGGCCATGTGCCTCAGTGGTCGGTGTCGTCTCGCCAGGAACACAACGTCGTCCCCGGTCCCGAGGACCACAATACCAGCTGTCTGAGGACCGAAAACCACAGGGTACCGCAAAATGAAATTTGCAACGCGGATGGTGCATTGTGTAGGGACTAGAGATGCAGTCGTCTAACGGAGAGTAAGGCATGAAACCGAGAGGAAGGATGAGAAGCCAAGGGGTCTGCAGATTCCATGACTACGTCTGGGTGGGTACAAGAGATCATGTCAGTTTAGTGTTGTTGCTAACCCCATGCTAATGGAGGGAATATGCTAAATGCCATGTGTTGGATGCATAGCTTGCCATTGTAGGTGATTTGCTGTTGTGTGTTGGTGTGATTGGTTGAAACGGCATGTTATTTACCAGTTTACAGCAGGTCTGTATGACGTATAGTTCAGTGTTGCAGCATGGGTCAGACGGCTGAGAACTGGACCTGAAAAGGACACCAGACTGTTGTGTACAGGATAGGAATAACCATGACTTGTATGCCAAATCACTGGATAGTGTGTTTGTGTAAATTTGTGTTATGGATCTGCAATAGCTTATTTAGAGCATTTAGCCCCATAAATGTAACCACAATAGTCATATTTTCTGCAACAAAGGCTAAGTAGGTAATTGCTAAAACTGTGCGTTGTAAGATTTTCCCAAATTAGTTGAACTGCTCGAAAACGTGGTCCTCTGTGACTTTGTCTTTAAATCAAACATTATGCACCAATTCAATAGCTCTTTTAAACTTGAACACACTTTTCAGACAATGCCAAGATAATTGCTGTAAGACTTTAAATCTCTGTTGCAGTGAAACTATGTCCCAGCTCAAGATTTAGAAACTCCAAAACACTCATAACGATGAGGTTGTCATGGTGATTAAGATATGGTGGAGCTGCTCTGGGCTCTACTCACCACCCTGTCCTGCTCTCCAGAGAGCCAGTCCATAGTATGTTCTGTATGGATAGGTGCTCGTTCATTAGGGTCTGACAAAGGAAATCGGGGAAGGTAAAAAGGACTTCCCTGACGCACAGAGAAGGATATGTGCTCATTAATTTGGGTTTGACCCACGTTGGGGGTAAAGCTTTCACTCTAAACTACTAGACCTCACTTAAATCCTAATAATCTCCTGCCATGTGTTGGGTTTGGGAAGAGACCTAGGACTCACAGCTTCCCTGCACTATTGAACTTGTTGACCTTTTCAGTGAGAAGGAGGAGGGCTTATGGAGGACTGTGATTTGAAGTTGTTCTGGTTCCCAGCGCAGCTTCATAGGTCCATGAGAAACTCTCCAACAAACCCTGGTCAATCCGAGTAACACTCAAACCCCCATTCTCCTTTAAACTCCACCCTACCTCAAATGTGTGTCCTGTGTAGGCGTTAGGCAACCCTGGCCTTCAGGACAGATTAGTAATGAGCAGAGGGATATTTTTAGAGATAAATGGTCTCTTTCAGTGTTCTGACTCAAACTGTGAATTCTTCATGGGCAAATGTTGGAGCGTGATGTTTCCAACTGAGCTCTGGATAGTTTAATTGGAGCCATTCAGAGTTTTTATAGCTTCATGCTGACACATTCACTGGGTCTCTTTGCCCTCTGGTGACTCTGGAGTCAAGGACAGAGACCGTTCAGGGGCCCACCCTGGCCTTGTTCTGTTCCTGTCTGGGGCTCTTGTTTCACCAAGGCCACTTAATCACCCACAGCTTCCAGTTGGCTCATTGATTCATATATCACCAAATCACAGCATCACAGCCCCTTTTCAACGAGTCAACCCAAATCAGGACTAATTCCAGCTCTTGTTCCCCTCCAGCTGGGCTCCAGAGCTCAGCTGTGGTTTAGGGGCACACTGCACCCTCCAAGCCAGCCTCTTAGGTCCAGTCCAGGTCCTTATGAGAAACAGCTGGGGTAGACGTGGTAGGAAAGGGATGATTAGGGGAGACTGCTGGAAGAAAGAGGAGACTGAGGGAGAAAGGGAGACTGACGGACAGCCGGGAGGAAGAGGGTAGACTGAGCGAGAGACTGGGGAAAGGCATCAGAACACTGTGTTTGAAGTGCACTCAACCCAGTTGCCAGGGGAGACCAGATGCTACAATCTATTGGAGTGCAGGTGGGCTTTCATTACCCCTGAAAGAGAAAGAGTTCAATCCCATGAAGTAGTGTTCTACTGGGGTCAGGAAACCAGGGTGCCCTCACAGACGCAATTAAATTGTCTCAGTCTCAAGAACTTTAGTCGCCAGAGTGCCAGGTTCAGGAATTGAAGTGTTTTTGTTGTGGGACTCCTCACTCTCTCACCTCATCCCACCCTCTCTCCATACCCTCTCCTCGCTCTCTCACCTCATCCCACCCTCTCACCCTACCCTCTCCTCACTCTCTCACCTCATCCCACCCTCTCTCCCCACCCTCTCTCCCTACCCTCACCTCATCCCACCCTCTCTCCCTACCCTCACCTCATCCCACCCTCTCTCCCTACCCTCTCCTCACTCTCTCCCTACCCTCTCCTCACTCTCTCACCTCATCCCACCCTCTCTCCCTACCCTCTCCTCACTCTCTCTCACTACCCTCTGCTCACTCTCGCACCTCATCCCACCCACCCTCTCTCCCTACCCTACCCTCTCCTCACTCTCACCTCATCCTACCCTCTCTCCCTACCCTCTCCTCACTCTCTCCTCACTCTCTCACCTCATCCCACCCTCTCTCCCTACCCTCTCCTCACTCTCTCTCACTACCCTCTGCTCACTCTCTCACCTCATCCCACCCACCCTCTCTCCCTACCCTACCCTCTCCTCACTCTCACCTCATCCTACCCTCTCTCCCTACCCTCTCCTCACTCTCACCTCATCCCACCCTCTCTCCATACCCTCTCCCCACTCTCACCTCATCCCACCGTCTCTCCCTACCCTCTCCTCACTCTCACCTGATCCCACCGTCTCTCCCTACCCTCTCCTCACTCTCACCTCATCCTACCCTCTCTCCCTACCCTCTCCTCACTCTCTCACCTCATCCCACCCTCTCTCCATACCCTCTCCTCACTCTCACCTCATCCCACCCTCTCTCCATACCCTCTCCTCACTCTCTCACCTTGTCCCACCCCCTCTCCCTACCCTCTTCTTCTCTCTATGTGCTTCCAGGAGCCCCGGTATAAGGATGGAAGCGAGGTCTTTGACAGTGGAGTGGATGGCCTGACAGCTGACACCAGCTCTTCCTCCCAAGTATCCAGCCTGTGGTACCCTGGCGGTGTGGGGGCCTCCCGGGCCCAGTCGGCAGGGGCCCTCCACCACAGCAACGATGCCCTTCGTCAGAACATCTATGAGAACTTCATGCGGGAGCTGGAGACAGGGACCGGACAGGGCAGTAGTGGAGGAGGGGGAGCTGGTGAAAGGAGAGACCCGTCTACGGGGACAGAAGAGGGGGAGAGCAGCAGTGAGTCTGCAGGGGGCTCTCTGGAGCAGCTGGACTTGCTGTTTGAGAAGGAGCAGGGGGTGGTACGCAGGGCCGGCTGGCTGTCCTTCAAACCCCTCCTCACCCTGCATAAGGACAGGAAGCTGGAGATGGTCACACGCAGGAAGTGGAAACAGTACTGGGTCACCCTGAAAGGCGAGTACTGTAGGGGTGGGTGAGCAGAGGGAAACAGGGTTTGGCACATTGCCACAAGGTATTTACCTGCTAAATGGATAAACCTCAGAACAGGTGCTAAATGGGTAAACCCCAGACCAGGTGCTAAATGGGTAAACCTCAGACCAGGTGCTAAATGGGTAAACCTCAGACCAGGTGCTAAATGGGTAAACCTCAGGCCAGGTGCTAAATGGGTAAACCTCAGGCCAGGTGCTAAATGGGTAAACCTCAGGCCAGGTGCTAAATGGGTAAACCTCAGGCCAGGTGCTAAATGGGTAAACCTCAGGCCAGGTGCTAAATGGGTAAACCTCAGGCCAGGTGCTAAATGGGTAAACCTCAGGCCAGGTGCTAAATGGGTAAACCTCAGACCAGGTGCTAAATGGGTAAACCTCAGACCAGGTGCTAAATGGGTATGTGCACCCTCAGCCTTCCTTCCACTTTACTGTAAAATGACTCAAGATCAGCAGAGACAAATAAATTACAGTTTGAAGTCATTCTTCTGAGGTGTGGTCTTCCTCCTTCTAACAACCATCCTTTTCCTCTCCCTGCAGGTTGTACCTTGTTGTTCTATGGGAAGGGTTCTCCAGAGCAGGAGCTGTCTCCGCGCTACGCCCTGTTCGCAGAGGACAGTATCGTGCAGGCCGTTCCTGAGCACCCCAAGAAGGAGAACGTCTTCTGTCTCAGCAACAACTACGGCGATGTCTACCTCTTCCAGGTGATGCGTGCCGACTTACCTCACTCTCCAAACTGAACAAAGTACTGTCGATGCCAACAGTAGTTACCTCAATTGATGGAGATGCCGGAGAAGCTGTAGATGCTTGTAGATGCTAAACTGTCTGTTCTGGAAAAAAATCCACGTGTTTTGTATACATACAGTACGTCGCCATGTGCTCACAGAGGTCACACTAGGTCATACTACCACTGTTTGAACTGCATTGCTCAGTCCAGCTGGTCACTCCTCCACAGTTACTGCTAGCGTGGCGTTAGCTCGGCGTTAGCTCCCTGAGCACGTCGTGGTGTTGACGGTCGGATTTACCCCATCGCTCTGCTCGGCTCCCTGTCAAGCTAAGTGTTCCAGCTAATTCAACACACAATTAAGGAGCAGAAGCTGTCACTTAGTGGGGAATGTTTTGTGTACCCTGAAAGGAATGTGTGTCCTGTGCTGCTGTGGCAGCTAACCTGGTTTGATAGCCTCTTCCTGCTTGGGCAGTCAAGCGGAACGTGTTCTGGTGACGTGTCCACAGTGGTTTTTGTCTGCTGCTAGATTACACTGACTGTGTCATTTTGTGATTTAACATGGGTAACCGGGATTCCAGCACTGTCCTGGGAACACTTCACATTTCCCGGGAAAAAATAAAAGGACAAGACCCGGCAAATGAACATTTCCCCCAATGTCAGAATGAATGCAATTCCACAACATGCTCAGCATCAGATTAGCAAAACATGTACATTATCCAAACAGGTTGTTTCATGGAATTCTTTAGCGTATTTACTTCACACAAAGTCGCCATGAATTCACACACGCATAATAGACACCGCCAGACTGCACATGCAACCAGAATGCAGTAAATGAACCCTTCAGGAAACCTCCACTGTATAGACTATAAAAGTATGTGTGCCTCTTTGAGCTGACATTGTGGCCCTTCAGACAGTCCCACATTTGATAGGTCTTTGCACAATCCACTACATAGGCATCTCTGTCAGACCATGAAGTCTGTTAACAATTCAGAGGCATCAGGGAAAATTATCTTGTCTCCTGTCATAGAGTCTAGGCTAGAGTCCTATCCAGTCCCAATCCCACTGAAGCCCCAAATCCTGACTCCTGTCTCGAATGAAAATTCCTAACGTTATTTTTTTAATCCATAGGTTGTATTATCAAAGCATGTCTCTTGCCTATTCAAAATACCTCTGACGTTTCTCCCACTTCTTTGCACTGTCTCGTACTTCCTGCCCGTATGAGAGTGTCGGTAGAGAATGTGTGATCAACCAACCGTATGGGAGTAGAAATGGGTATTTTTAAAACAAGAGTTGTTCCTCATTAAGATACCTTGATATTTAAACTATGTCCACTCTTCATCTCCCCGTTATTCATGAGCTGATCTGCTGTATGTATAATCGTCAGCTATATTTTGCCATATTGACGGAGGTTATCTAGCAGGCTTCGCAACGTTGGCCATTTCACTTATTTTTCGACTGCCGTTACAAAGTGTGTATGCTTCGACAACGCTGTACTCGGGAGGCGCTCTGTGTCAAGAGAACCTTCTGCCGAATTGTTTTTCTTAAATAAAAGGTTCTTCTTTTATTTTTAACTCTTGCAAGTCAGTTAAGAACAAATTCTTATTTACAATGACGGCCTACCCTGGCCAAACCCGGACGGCGCTGGGCCAATTGTACTGCAGTGATGCCTCTTGCACTGAGATGCAGTGTCTTAGAAATGCGCTGAATTAATTGAGGAAACATGTCAACGCTCAGAATTTCTGAATGGTCTGTTTCATAATTCACAACAAGGTCATTGACGAACAAAGATAATTACTCTGTAATGACTAAATATCAGTTTAATTTGCTCTGAAACCTTTACATAGCGGCGCAGCCAAGTCGACAAGATGGCGCCGCGCCCCTCTTATTCCGAGAGCTCTGGCATCTTGGTTTTAAAAGCTGTACATGTGCACTTCCGATTTTTGCTGCATTTCTCGTGACTCTCGGGAGTGAATATATTTATATGAATTGCTCCCGGTATTGAAATTTGGTAGACTTTCAGGAAAGTATGAATCCCTAGTGTGAGGCGAACAAACACGCTATTCAGCATATTCAGGCTGTATAATAGTGGATGGAGATGTTTTACAAGTGTAGTTACACACATACGCACTCGCACACACTTGTTGTGTATTTTTAAGCTGTATAATCGAGTAGTTCAAGTTAATGATTCTAGCTCGTAAATGATTATATGGAGAAGATTTCAAATCCAGCTGGAAGGTTTCTGTTTGTGTTCATATTTTGAAGAGCATCTGACTCCCTGACCTTATTTTCTCTGTTTGATACAGAGATTCTTGAGGCCTTGACTTGCCCCCCAGGTAGTTTTCCCCTCTCACGTTTCTGAGCTTTTTCTGAGTGTATTGCATGAAATCCCAGTTGTGGTGTTCGGGGTAAAGCTAGTAAAATGGTGAAGTGGACTTAACATTTCTCGAGAGTCTTAAGAGGTCAGGAAACCACTGACAGTTTAAACTGGAGCACTGTAGAACCCTGTGTTCTCTCTCTCATTGTGTCCTGCACGAGTCACTCCTCCCTCAGCTTTCTAGCAGATTTCATACCATGTCCTCTGGTAATTTCTGTATAGGTTTATTATCCTTTCAAGATTGACTGTATTGACTGAAGTTACGTATTAGCCCATAGATTGGGGAAATCTGATATTGTGGTGAAATGCCGTGAGGAGTATAGGAACACAATATGCGTTATAGCTGTCAATCATCCGGATTTAGAGCCCCAACCCTTAACACGTCGTTCATGACGTCACTATCATCGCTGCGTCCTGCAGTGCTCATACCATCGCATAACCGTTGAGAACAGATTATTTTACCGTAATAATCTAGTTTGTACATTTTATGATCTAATCTCAAACCTCCCATCGTCTAATGTCCCACCTTCACCTCTGTGTGTTCAGGCCGGCAACCAGACAGACATGGAGAACTGGGTGACAGCCATCCACTCTGCCAGTGCCTCTCTGTTCGCTAAGCGCCATGGGAAGGAGGACACGCTGCGTCTGCTGAGGAGCCAGATCAGAGGCCTGCTGCAGAAGGTAGACATGGACGGCAAGATGAAGAAGATGGCTGAGCTGCAGCTGTCCATCGTCAGTGACCCTAAGAACAGGAAGGCCATCGAGAACCAGGTGAGGAGGATGATGAGGATTGGCGGTTGTTATAGCGATTGTATAGCGATTGTTGTGGTGTCACAGGGAAGTATTGGTTAGTGTCCCTGAAAGAAACATGTTTTCGTTGTTGTTTTAATGTCCTGTTCTGTTCTGTTAAGGTTGTTTTGTTGGGAGTCTAGCAGCCCTAAAAATATGTGACGTGAATCACACCATGCGACTAAAATCCCATGTCTTATTTCTGGAAGCGGTAGAAGTGGCCTATATGTAGCTAGTGGCCGTCAAAACACATACTCAGGGGAGAGAAGAGGCAGGCTGCTTCTTCCCATTGCATCATATTGGGAATCCAGATGTTGTGTACAATGGGCTCTCAACATGCGTTATCCCCTGTAGAGAGAAACCAGAACCAATCACTGATTCTCCCCACAGCTAAAACTGTCTTGTACATGTAACGGCGATGGCTAAAGATTAGCTTATCAACTCCCCACCTACTTAAGAGTATATATCAGATTCATAGGGAATCTACATCCACTGCAAGACATGAGAGCTCAACATCTGAAAACGCGAAAAAGATGAATGGCTCATGGGAAAGACATGGAGGGCAGTGTCTGTCTTCCCAACTGACTTAGTGTCTGTTCCATGTTAGCTGTCACGGCACCTCGGGACAGAGAGACAGAGCACTCTGGAGCCAATGATAGGGTCAGAGGGGAAAGGGCGGGGTTAGGACCCGAGACGGACGCCCACGGCTGATGATGAGGGGAGGTTAGAGGGCAGGGGGTGCTACAAGGGGCACTTTGATGTCTACCCTCCCCCTTCTCAAAATCAGTGCCAGCGGGGGGGAGAAAAGATGTTGGAGAGGAACATCAAAGGAGGCTGTATCTCTAAGGGAAGGCCCATTCCTGCCTTTTTTAATGGGCCTGATATGGGACTAAATAGAGACTAGGTAGGATTTCTCTAAAGCCAGATGGGTGCAGCATGCCTTCACTGTGATGATAACGTCTCTCTGCCTTAGTCCAGGTTTTGCCAGCTGCACAGAGACACACATACATACCTCTCTCTGATTCTCAATCCGATAATGGCCATGCTTCTTTGATACGATGACGGATTAACGTTGCCTGGCAGAATCAATCAGACATTTGAGTGTGGCGTGTCCATTTGTGACGATGCAGTGTCCAATATTAAACAGTATCAACTATCAAACCCTAATCCGCCTGTCTCCCCATTTGTATCCTCTCCTGTCCCCCAGAATACACCATTGTTATGGCTTTAGAGAAGCCATGGGGATACAGGGTTATCTCAGCAGATTTACCAAGCATGACGGTTAGGACAACACAGCCCTGCCCAGACTCTGACCCTGGGATGACACTATATTAATGACACATGCCCATACACTAGATGTCTGTACACCAGGATCACATGGGCTCCTGAAGGGCATGATGTTGATCATGTCATTGGGCTGGCGTGTGTTAGCGCTGTCTGAACACTCAGCATTGTGCAGCAGGCTCATTGTTGGTCTTTGCAGTCCTGTTGTTGTGATGGTGGAATGTTCTAGGCTCAGACAGCTCCCCTCCCCAAGTCATTCCCAACCATGAAGAATTCCATCAATGTGAATCAGCCTTCACGGGAGGACTCCATACGGTTCTGTATTGTAAATGAACTCTCTTCAGGCCAGCACTATTAAAGTCAATTATATAGAGAGTCGTTTAACTCCAGGGTTTTCTCGTTAAAGTGAACCTCCGAAGCTAACAAAATAAGCACCCTCTCATACTTAGTGTTAAAAGGGCATGTGTTCATTCTCTGTGCGTGTGCTTGTTGGTGAGTGTGCTGTGTGTATTTAGGGGGAGGGTTATATGGTGGTCTGGTGCTTGGAACCTCCCTTCCATGACTTTTATTGCAGAGAATAAGAGAGACTGCATTAAACACACACACACACACACCACATACACGCTCCACAACCCTCCCTCACTATCATCAACCTTAATACCCTGCCCTCACCCAGCGGCAGCTTGTGCCCCCCCCACCCTTACCACCACATCTGTAAGCAATCCCAGTTTGATGGAATGCCCCCTAAACTATCTCCCCCTATCTCCTCTCTCTGCCTGTCCCTCCCTCTTCTCACCTCTCCAACGGTTCCTCCCTCCCTGCCTCTTCTCACCTCCCCACCTCTTCAACCGTCCCTCCCTCCTCCTTCTCACCTCCCCACCTCTCCAACTGTCCTTTCCTCCTCTTCTCACCTCCCCACCTCTCCAACTGTCCTTTCCTCCTCTTCTCACTTCCCTACCTCTCCAACTGTCCCTCCCTCCCTCATCACCCCTCCCTCTTCTCATCTCCCCACCTCTTCAACTGTCCCTCCCTCCTCTTCTCACCCCCCCACCTCTTCAACTGTCCCTCCCTCCCCTTCTCACCTCCCCACCTCTTCAACTGTCCCTCCCTCCCCTTCTCATCTCCCCACCTCTTCAACTGTCCCTCCCTCCTCTTCTCACCCCCCCACCTCTTCAACTGTCCCTCCCTCCTCTTCTCACCTCCCCACCTCTTCAACTGTCCCTCCCTCCTCTTCTCACCTCCCCACCTCTTCAACTGTCCCTCCCTCCCTCATCACCCCTCCCTCTTCTCACCTCCCCACCTCTTCAACTGTCCCTCCCTCCCTGTTCTCACCTCCCCACCTCTTCAACTGTCCCTCCCTCCCTGTTCTCATCTCCCCACCTCTCCAACTGTCCCTTATCACCACTCCTCCTTCCCGCTCTCCCTACAGATCCAGCAATGGGAGCAGAACCTGGAGAAGTTTAACATGGACCTGTTCAGGATGCGCTGTTACCTGGCCAGCCTGCAGGGGGGCGAGCTGCCCAACCCCAAGAGCCTGTTAGCTGCAGCCAGCCGGCCCTCCAAGACCGCCCTGGGACGCCTGGGTATCTTCTCTGTGTCCTCCTTCCACGCACTGGTGAGGCCCTTCACATGGCAAGGTTGAGGGGTAGGGCTGTCTCTCCAAATTATATAGAAAGTACTCTAGTTTACCAGAGTTTGTCGTTTAGAAGTCTGGTCTGGCGCGAAAGGTTTTCTACAGTAGCTAAAGATGTTCAGTTAAGGTGTAAACTCTCAAATTGCTGTAGGAGACTGAAGTTGAAGCAGGTTGATTGCTGTAAGTCTAGCTGCTGCGTTCGATCCTAGTGCTGACGGTGTGTTATGTCGTCAGATCTGTTCCAGGGATGAGGCCACACTGAGGCGGCGCTCCATGTCCCTGAGCCAGAGGTCACGTAACAAGAGAGGCCTCTTCTCCTCCCTCAAAGGCCTCGACAACTTCACCAAGAAGGGCCGCGACAAGAGGCCGTCTACAGAACAGGTACAGTACCTGAACACAAACTGAACAAACACTGAACACACACACTGGCCCTGTCTATAACACTCCTGCGAGGAAATCAAATCATGACTTTCTCACAATTCTTGGAGAAAGTTGAAATGTGGCCCCGGGGGGCTTTTCCCCCCATCAATAAGATTTTGTTTATTAAACTGGATTAAGTGCATAATCCACTCTTATGTAAACAGAGAGCATTTCAACCACAGGTGCAGGGGGAGTAAATTCTCTCAGCTTAGTAATTACACTTCCACACATTATTTATTGATGTAGATTTCAGTCCACCCCCCTCTACCCTGAAGGTACTGCCCAGGAGAGTCAGTACAGTAGGTGGTCTATTTTAAGACAAGGAAAAGACCTGGTTCCCATGATCAAGCCTATTAGGAAAATCCATGTATTTTAGATAATGGTGTGGTTCCTAGACCGAAGTAGGTGAATATTTTGAGGACACCACTACGATCTTTCCCTTGATGTAATTCTTCTGTGAGGGAGGCTTCACTTTGTCGATTCATAAATGTTTCTCCTGCCGTGTCGTAGCTGTCACTGGAGCTGACTGACTGGTGTATCTGTGATTGTAGGGAACATAAAGCACCCATCTAAACTGTAGACACTGCTAACTTCCTGCCCCGGATTCTCCTTAGTTCTCTTCATAAGAGGCCATGTGTCCTTAATGCCAACAGCAGGGTCTTCCCTGCTCCTCCCAGTACGCTCCTCACCCCTCCCCCTCTGCGGGGGGCTACAGTATATATGTGTGTGTGTGTGGTGTTATATGATGTTGTTTAAGGTGTGTTTGGAAGCTCTAGCAGGTTAGCTAATGAGACCCAGTTTGGTTTCACAGCGCAGAAGGCTGAGGTGACACACGGCGAGTTGAAGCAGTGATGTAGCATGAATTATTAAAAGCCATATGTGGTAAACTGCATCCTGCTGTACCGAGCCCTGCAGCGACAAACAGATGGTTTGTGTAAGTCCACTAAATATTAAAACAGCTCCACGCTTTTTCACAGGTTTCCCTCCTAAGCGTAGCTCTCCAGTTGGGATACTTTTCTGCTCCACTATGATGTTGATTCCCGTTAAGAGTGGCTAATTGCTTCAAAGGGGTTGTAGAAGGATGACCCCAGGTACATTCGCTGTCTTGTGCGGGCAGGGCTGGGGGTAGTGTGGGCAGGACGGGGGTAGTACCCCCCAGTCCTGCCCACACTACCCTCAGTCCTGCCCACACTACCCTCAGTCCTGCCCACACTACCCGCAGTCCTGCCCACACTACCCCCAGTCCTGTCCACACTACCCCCAGTCCTGCCCACACTACCCCCAGTCCTGCCCACACTACCCCCAGCCCTGCCCACACTACCCCCAGCCCTGCCCACACTACCCCCAGCCCTGCCCACACTACCCCCAGCCCTGTCCACACTACCCCAGCCCTGTCCACACTACCCCAGCCCTGCCCACACTACCCCCAGCCCTGCCCACACTACCCCCAGCCCTGCCCACACTACCCCCAGCCCGGCCCACACTACCCCAGCCCTGTCCACACTACCCCAGCCCTGTCCACACTACCCCCAGCCCTGTCCACACTACCCCCAGCCCTGTCCACACTACCCCCAGCCCTGTCCACACTACCCCCAGCCCTGTCCACACTACCCCCAGCCCTGTCCACACTACCCCCAGCCCTGTCCACACTACCCCCAGCCCTGTCCACACTACCCCCAGCCCTGTCCACACGACCTCCTGTCCACACTACCCCCAGCCCTGTCCACACTACCCCCTGTCCACACTACCCCCAGCCCTGTCCACACTACCCCCAGCCCTGTCCACACTACCCCCAGCCCTGTCCACACTACCCCCAGCCATGTCCACACTACCCCCAGCCCTGTCCACACTACCCCCAGCCATGTCCACACTACCCCCAGCCATGTCCACACTACCCCCTGTCCACACTACCGCCAGCCATGTCCACACTACCGCCAGCCCTGTCCACACTACCACCAGCCCTGTCCACACTACCGCCAGCCATGTCCACACTACCGCCAGCCATGTCCACACTACCCCCAGTCCACACTACCCCCAGCCCACACTACCCCCAGCCCAGCCCACACTACCCCCAGCCCAGTCCACACTACTCCCATCCCTGTCCACACTACTCCCAGCCCTGTCCGCACTACCCCCAGCCCACACTACCCCCAGCCCAGTCCACACTACCCCCAGCCCACACTACCCCCAGCCCTGCCCACACTACCCCCAGGCCTGCCCACACTACCCCCAGGCCTGCCCACACTACCCCCAGCCCTGTCCACACTACCCCCAGCCCTGCCCACACTACCCCCAACCCTGCCCACACTACCCCTAGCCCTGCACAAACTACCCCCAGCCATGCCCACACTACCCCCAGCCATGCCCACACTACCCCCAGCCATGCCCACACTACCCCCAGCCATGCCCACACTAACCCCAGCCCTGCCCACACTACCCCCAGCCCTGCCCACCCTACCCCCAGCCCTGCCCACCCTACCCCCAGCCCTGCCCACACTACCCCCAGCCCTGCCCACACTACCCCCAGCCATGCCCACACTACCCCCAGCCCTGCCCACACTACCCCCAGCCCTGCCCACACTACCCCCAGCCCTGCCCACACTACCCCCAGCCCTGCCCACACTACCCCCAGCCCTGCCCACACTACCCCCAGCCCTGCCCACACTACCCCAGCCCTGTCCACACTACCCCCAGCCCTGTCCACACTACCCCCAACCCTGTCCACACTACCCCCAGCCCTGTCCACACTACCCCCAGCCCTGTCCACACTACCCCCAGCCCTGTCCACACTACCCCCAGCCCTGTCCACACGACCTCCTGCCCACACTACCCCCAGCCCTGCCCACACTACCCCCAGCCCTGCCCACACTACCCCCAGCCCTGCCCACACTACCCCCAGCCCTGCCCACACTACCCTCAGCCCTACCCACACTACCCCCAGCCCTGTCCACACTACCCCCAGCCCTGTCCACACTACCCCAGCCCTGTCCACACTACCCCCAGCCCTGTTCACACTACCCCCAGCCCTGTCCACACTACCCCCAGCCCTGTCCACACTACCCCCAGCCCTGTCCACACTACCCCCAGCCCTGTCCACACTACCCCCAGCCCTGTCCACACTACCCCCAGCCCTGTCCACACTACCCCCAGCCCTGTCCACACTACCCCCAGCCCTGTCCACACTACCCCCAGCCCTGTCCACACTACCCCCAGCCCTGTCCACACTACCCCCAGCCCTGTCCACACGACCTCCTGTCCACACTACCCCCAGCCCTGTCCACACTACCCCCTGTCCACACTACCCCCAGCCCTGTCCACACTACCCCCAGCCCTGTCCACACTACCCCCAGCCATGTCCACACTACCCCCAGCCATGTCCACACTACCCCCAGCCCTGTCCACACTACCCCCAGCCATGTCCACACTACCCCCAGCCATGTCCACACTACCCCCTGTCCACACTACCGCCAGCCATGTCCACACTACCGCCAGCCCTGTCCACACTACCACCAGCCCTGTCCACACTACCGCCAGCCATGTCCACACTACCGCCAGCCATGTCCACACTACCCCCAGTCCACACTACCCCCAGCCCACACTACCCCCAGCCCAGCCCACACTACCCCCAGCCCAGTCCACACTACTCCCATCCCTGTCCACACTACTCCCAGCCCTGTCCGCACTACCCCCAGCCCACACTACCCCCAGCCCTGTCCACACTACCCCCAGCCCACACTACCCCCAGCCCTGCCCACACTACCCCCAGGCCTGCCCACACTACCCCCAGGCCTGCCCACACTACCCCCAGTCCTGCCCACACTACCCCCAGTCCTGCCCACACTACCCCCAGCCCTGCCCACACTACCCCCAGCCCTGCCCACACTACCCCCAGCCCTGTCCACACTACCCCCAGCCCGGTCCACACTACCCCAGCCCTGTCCACACTACCCCAGCCCTGCCCACACTACCCCCAGCCCTGCCCACACTACCCCCAGCCCTGCCCACACTACCCCCAGCCCTGCCCACACTACCCCAGCCCTGTCCACACTACCCCAGCCCTGTCCACACTACCCCCAGCCCTGTCCACACTACCCCCAGCCCTGTCCACACTACCCCCAGCCCTGTCCACACTACCCCCAGCCCTGTCCACACTACCCCCAGCCCTGTCCACACTACCCCCAGCCCTGTCCACACTACCCCCAGCCCTGTCCACACGACCTCCTGTCCACACTACCCCCAGCCCTGTCCACACTACGCCCTGTCCACACTACCCCCAGCCCTGTCCACACTACCCCCAGCCCTGTCCACACTACCCCCAGCCATGTCCACACTACCCCCAGCCATGTCCACACTACCCCCAGCCCTGTCCACACTACCCCCAGCCATGTCCACACTACCCCCAGCCATGTCCACACTACCCCCTGTCCACACTACCGCCAGCCATGTCCACACTACCGCCAGCCCTGTCCACACTACCACCAGCCCTGTCCACACTACCGCCAGCCATGTCCACACTACCGCCAGCCATGTCCACACTACCCCCAGTCCACACTACCCCCAGCCCACACTACCCCCAGCCCAGCCCACACTACCCCCAGCCCAGTCCACACTACTCCCATCCCTGTCCACACTACTCCCAGCCCTGTCCGCACTACCCCCAGCCCACACTACCCCCAGCCCAGTCCACACTACCCCCAGCCCACACTACCCCCAGCCCTGCCCACACTACCCCCAGGCCTGCCCACACTACCCCCAGGCCTGCCCACACTACCCCCAGCCCTGCCCACACTACCCCCAGCCCTGCCCACACTACCCCCAACCCTGCCCACACTACCCCTAGCCCTGCACAAACTACCCCCAGCCATGCCCACACTACCCCCAGCCATGCCCACACTACCCCCAGCCATGCCCACACTACCCCCAGCCATGCCCACACTACCCCCAGCCATGCCCACACTACCCCCAGCCCTGCCCACACTACCCCCAGCCCTGCCCACCCTACCCCCAGCCCTGCCCACCCTACCCCCAGCCCTGCCCACACTACCCCCAGCCCTGCCCACACTACCCCCAGCCCTGCCCACACTACCCCCAGCCCTGCCCACACTACCCCCAGCCCTGCCCACACTACCCCCAGCCCTGCCCACACTACCCCCAGCCCTGCCCACACTACCCCAGCCCTGTCCACACTACCCCCAGCCCTGTCCACACTACCCCCAACCCTGTCCACACTACCCCCAGCCCTGTCCACACTACCCCCAGCCCTGTCCACACTACCCCCAGCCCTGTCCACACTACCCCCAGCCCTGTCCACACTACCCCCAGCCCTGTCCACACGACCTCCTGCCCACACTACCCCCAGCCCTGCCCACACTACCCCCAGCCCTGCCCACACTACCCCCAGCCCTGCCCACACTACCCCCAGCCCTGCCCACACTACCCTCAGCCCTACCCACACTACCCCCAGCCCTGTCCACACTACCCCCAGCCCTGTCCACACTACCCCAGCCCTGTCCACACTACCCCCAGCCCTGTTCACACTACCCCCAGCCCTGTCCACACTACCCCCAGCCCTGTCCACACTACCCCCAGCCCTGTCCACACTACCCCCAGCCCTGTCCACACTACCCCCAGCCCTGTCCACACTACCCCCAGCCCTGTCCACACTACCCCCAGCCCTGTCCACACTACCCCCAGCCCTGTCCACACTACGCCCAGCCCTGTCCACACTACCCCCAGCCCTGTCCACACTACCCCCTGTCCACACTACCCCCAGCCCTGTCCACACGACCTCCTGTCCACACTACCCCCAGCCCTGTCCACACTACCCCCAGCCCTGTCCACACTACCCCCAGCCATGTCCACACTACCCCCAGCCATGTCCACACTACCCCCAGCCATGTCCACACTACCCCCTGTCCACACTACCGCCAGCCATGTCCACACTACCGCCAGCCATGTCCACACTACCGCCAGTCCACGCTACCCCCAGTCCACACTACCCCCAGCCCTGTCCACACTACCCCCAGCCCTGTCCACACTACCCCCAGCCCTGTCCACACTACCCCCAGCCCAGTCCACACTACCCCCAGCCCACACTACCCCCAGCCATGTCCACACTACCACCAGTCCACACTACCCCCAGTCCACACTACTCCCAGCCCTGTCCACACTACCCCCAGCCCACACCACCCCCAGCCCAGTCCACACTACCCCCAGCCCACACTACCCCCAGCCCACACTACCCCCAGCCCACACTACCCCCAGCCCTGCCCACACTACCCCCAGCCCTGCCCACACTACCCCCAGCCCTGCCCACACTACCCCTAGCCCTGCACAAACTACCCCCAGCCATGCCCACACTACCCCCAGCCATGCCCACACTACCCCCAGCCATGCCCACACTACCCCCAGCCATGCCCACACTACCCCCAGCCATGCCCACACTACCCCCAGCCATGCCCACACTACCCCCAGCCATGCCCACACTACCCCCAGCCATGCCCACACTACCCCAGCCATGCCCACACTACCCCCAGCCATGCCCACACTACCCCCAGCCATGCCCACACTACCCCCAGCCCTGCCCACACTACCCCCAGCCCTGCCCACCCTACCCCCAGCCCTGCCCACACTACCCCCAGCCCTGCCCACACTACCCCCAGCCCTGCCCACACTACCCCCAGCCCTGCCCACACTACCCCCAGCCCTGCCCACACTACCCCCAGCCATGCCCACACTACCCCCAGCCATGCCCACACTACCGCCAGCCCTGTCCACACTACCCCCAGCCCTGTCCACACTACCCCCAGCCATGCCCACACTACCCCCAGCCATGACCACACTACCCCCAGCCATGCCCACACTACCCCCAGCCATGCCCACACTACCCCCAGCCATGCCCACACTACCCCCAGCCATGTCCACACTACCCCAGTAGCAAAGAGAACGGTCTATGACTTGGGTGGCTGGAGTCTTTGACAATTTTTTTAGGGCCTTCCTCTGACACCGCCTGGTATAGAGGACCTGGATGGCAGGGACTGGGGCCATACTCAGTACCCTCTGTGGCGCGTTGCAGTCGGATGCCAAGCAGTTGCCATACCACGCATTGATGCAGCCAGTCAAGATGCTCTCAATGGTGTAGACATATAACTTTTGAAGGATCTGAAGGCCCATGCCTTTTCAGCCTCCTGAGGGGGAAGAGGTGTAGCCCCCGTTTGAGGGTTCGCGTGGCAGATGTCTTGCCTATCCCTCACCACCTGGGGGAGGCCCGTCAGGAAGTCCAGGATCCAGTTGCAGAGGGAGGTGTTTAATCACAGGGTCCTTAGCTTAGTGATGAGCTTTGAGGGCACTATGGTGTTGAACACTGCGCTGTAGTCAATGAACAGCATTCTCACATAGGTGTTCCTTTTGTCTAGGTGGGAAAGGGCAGTGTGGAGTACAATAGAGACTGCGTTATCTGTGGATCTGTTGGGGTGGTATGTGTAAACAGAAAAGTTGCAAATCCCCTCCAGAGCTAGAGTAAAGGGTCTGGAGAGGGAGAGGTGTCCCACACCCTCCTCTCTGCCCTGGTGGGCGGTCTCTCCTTTCATCTCTTCTCCTGCCACACACAAGTCTTATTAGCCTCTGTCCTGTTTCTGTATCTCCACACTGCTTATTACTGCCTTGTGCCTCTGCCCCATCCTCCATGGGAATGATATCAAAGCACCGGGCCCTCACGGCTCACTTTTTAATTAGCTACATAATAACAGTGTGTGTGTGTCTGTGTAATACGTCTGCCGCTATGGGCCACTGCTGTTTTAATAGATGACTAAGGGGATTTTTTTACGAGTCAAGTCAATGTGTGTTTCTTTTCGTTGCAGATCTTTGAAAGTGATGAAGGCGGACAGGCCTTCTGCCTCCCACACACTAGTTCTGAGGTGAGTCTGTTACCATTTTATGAAACGGTCATGTAAAAAAAGTGGTATGACCTTTTTAAGAAATATGGATATCAAAATGTCAAAATACCATATATATTTTTTTTTGATGTCTGCTTCGGATTAGATATCAAACAAGTGTCAAACAATCTTATGGTTCATTGACTGATCGTCTACCGTCCAGATTTTCTGAGTGAGTGCATATGGCTGAAACATGGAACAGGAGAATCATGTGTCTCAGCAAGCTTCATGGTTACGAAATACGATGACAAGCCGCGTGATGACATCTCCCAGGTGTTATCACAGGTCAGGGGGTAGGGGTCATGCCTGCATGTCGTGTCTCACGTAGGGCGTGATCAGGATGAAAGCTGAGATCCCTCTATTGCCATCTGCAGTGGTCTAACTCGACTGCCATTTCTGTACATCAAAAGGAGAAAAACCTGCACCCCAGTGGTTCTAAGGGGGAACATAAACCACAAGAAGAGATACTATACAAAGACAAGATCATAGAGCGCTAAAGTGAGTTATTTAACCTACCGGAACCAATTGGTCATCATCAGCGTCTTACCCACGAGTAACCTTTAGACACCGTGTCCGATAGAAGCCCACGCTGACATTCTACCCCTCACTGTCTAAAGGCGTGCTGGAGTTGGGCTGGCGCCTAGCCGAACCGAACGAGTGTGCTCGCATACTCCCTTCACTGTCCTGTTGTGTTCGTTTCATGTTCATTCATTCTGTGTTCCCGGTCCAAAATGACCGCCGCATTATAGCTGATTAGAAATCCATAATAATACATATATTATCACCTAATGTTGTGTTAGATCTTTTATCAACTTAAGTTGATAAGTTTTGAACTTCTATTTGCTATTTATGGCCTGTAGGCCTCATTGACCTGAGCTCATACAACTAGTTTTTGAGTTTTAAAAAAAGCATAATGTATGGATTATTTAGACTGTAACATATTGCGCTATTTATCACTGACTACTGCGTGTCAAAGTTTAACAAGGACTCTCTCCTCCTCACCAGTGTCATGATCAAAGATATGATCAAGAGCCTCACATACAGTATATCGCTTGGTCATTGTGCTGCCACAGAATGAATTGTGAGCAAGGCCTCAAAAAAGCTTTATGTACCAGAGCTGCGAGAAAAGTTCTATATATTATTGAAACAATGCAGCGATTGTTTGTGAGAATGCCAACAGGCGTGGTTCCCGTGGGGGAAAGATTCTATTGGGGAAAGGTTCTCGTGGGGGTTGCCATGGAAGCCAAGAAGGGGAGTGAGGTGTGTGTGTGAGGGGTGTGTGTGTTTGTGCTCAAACACACATGCATGTGGGGGTCTGGGAGAGGAAGTCTTTCCATCTGATGAATGGGCATGTGCCTGAACTCAATTTTATACACTAATTGTAGTCTCACCCATTCATTTCTAATGACCGGTCACTTTTGACCGGGAACACCACAGGTGTACAAAAGTTAAATAAAACACCCAAAATGTAATGAAAATGATCCAAATGTATTTTGTGTGTTCAGATGCCCTGTGTGGACAAAGTCATGGATCCTTATGACAGTCTGATTAAATGACCTACATTTTTCAGAGAGAACTTGTAAATCGGTCCTATTCGACTAGAACACAGCAGGAGGGTTAAAAGACCTTCGCTTGAAAAACAAGAAAAAAGCAGCCAATAATAATGTTTGCCAATTTTTTGAGATGTCGTAGCTAGTATACACCTCCTCAAAATACTCAGAATTCATCTAAGATAACCCAAGAAATCTGTCATTCATTTTGCCGAAGAGATCTTAGTCGCGCAATAGAACATTTTTAAAAAAGGAATCGTCTCTCGTTGAATGCCAACGAAGACCTTATTGAAGAATCCCCCCCGAACTGTTTGGGATAGGAATTATGCGGCCGCCTTAAGCAGCTTGGGTTAAACCTCCAGACTTGTTCTGGTGGTGTATTTGGGGGCTCCTCTACAACGTGAAGGTGATAATTCGAAAGTATTGCGAGACAGTGTTGAGAAGCTCTCTCAATGTGGAAGTGGGGAGTGAATACCACAAATTCTCACAATCTGAGCGCTAACATAATGTAGATGCAACTGTAAACCCCCTTGGATCACACATTGGAATTATTATGTGGTAACACACCTGTTGTCAGGCAGTTCCAAATACTGTCTAGAATTCTCTCACACAGATAGCACTGTACCTCTGTTGTCTGTGGCTCTTCTGCCATACAAAACAACTTGTCCTTAATGTGTTGGGATCTATGAGACAGATAGTTTGACATGCAAGCGGGTGGTCTGGTCACAATGAACACACAGCGAGAGCAGTATATCTGTGCGGCAGCCTCGCGTCACCCCTCTGGACACAAAGCTCTGCATTGAGATGGAGTCAGAGTAGCGGACCAGGGTGAATGTGGCCAATGTTAAAACCACATAGCCACCTCTAACACCAAATGCTCCACCCAGCCACAGAGTAGGATGTGGCTGAAGAAGGGACAAAGGTGGCCTTTCTTCAGGATGAGCTTTCAATGTTGTTGGGAAAGTGTCACAAGTGTCACAATACCCGTTTCCCCCTCCACCCGGGAGTTGGATGAGGACACGTCTTTCCCAGAGGCCATTTTTAATTTATGAAGAGATTTATGATCTAATGGCTCAGAGAAGAGACGAGCCAGCTTCATTGATTGTAGCCCCATTTGCGTTTCAACCTGTCTCTCTGTTCTCTATCCAGTCAACACACTGTCTCCTGTTTGATGGCTTTGACTTGTTCTCTACCGTTTTTGGGTCTTTCTGGATCTTAATTTCAATTTCAATGGTTCTATTAATCAATCATCTCCAACTCCCATAACCCACTGAAGGATTGGGTGGATGGGGGGCCGTGTGTGTGTGGCTATGTTCTTTTATGAGATGGGCTTCTCCACAGCTGTCTCAACAGGCTGGTGATCTGTTGACATTGTTTAAACAGGCTAGGAAGGAATCGGGGGGAGCTTCAGCTTGTTGATGAGGGATATGGAGGGCTCTGATGGTGGCTGCCAGCGAACCATCATCACCTGTATCCCTTAGGAATGAATGGCATCATGGTGCTCCTGTACAAATCTTTGGCTCTCCAGAGACTGTGACAGACCATGTCAGTCCTGTGAGATCCCCCTGACCCCCATTCCCCCACCATGCCCCTGTTCCACCTGTCACCGCCTCTATTCAACCAGCAGCTCTCTGACCTGTTGTACTGTAGTTGATCTCTCACCCCCTTCCTCTGCCGCTGTGCTGTTGCCTCCCCCATCCCTCCTTTTCTGCCATGCTTTGTTACCCATGAGCACCGCCACCTTACTGCATGTGAGGTCAGAGGTAAGGAAGTGCCGGTGATGTTAGCTTCTCCCTGCTTTCAAAAAAGCTTTTCGGCAAAAGCAGAACATAACATTATGTTAGGTTAGCAACTAGTCACAGAAAGCATACAGTGATTTGAGGAGTCACAAAAAGCAGAAATATTGATAAAATTCATCACTAACCTTTGATATTCTTCATCAGATGACACTCCCGGGACAACATGTTACACAATACATGTATGTTTTGTTCGATCAAGTTTATATTTATATCCAAAAACCTCAGTTTACATTTGGCTTCTCCTCCAAAACAGCCCGTGAATTTGTACAGAGACACATCAAATCACAGAAATACTCATAATAAACATTAATAAAATAAGTGTTATTCACAGATTTAAAGATATATTTCTCCTTAATGCAACCGCTGTGTCAGATTTCAAAAAAGCTTTACGGACAAAGCAAACCATTCAATAATCTGAGTACGGTGCTCAGATGACATACACAACCCAATAATATATCCGCCATGTTGGAGTCAACATAAGTCAGAAATAGCATTAGTAATATTCACTTACCTTTGATGATCTTCGTCAGAATGCACTCCCAGGAATCCCCGTTCCACAATAAATGTTTGATTTGTTCCATATAGTCCATCATTTATGTCCAAATTTCTCCTTTTGTTAGGGCGTTTAGTAAACAAATCGAAACTCACGAGGCGCGAGCAAGTCCAGTGGAAATGTCGGACGAAAATTCCAAAAAGTTATATTACTGGTCGTAGAAACAAATCAAACGATGTATAGAATCAATCTTTAAGATGTTTTTATCATAAATGTTCAATAATGTCCCAACCGGAGAATTCATTTGTCTGTTGAAAAGCAATGGAACGAGAGGTAACTTTCTCATGGCCGTGCGTCACAAGACTGAGGCTGCTGGCAGACCTCTGACTCATTCCCCTCTCATTCAGCCCCCCCTCACAGTAGAAGCCTGAAACAACGTTCTAAAGACTGTTGACATCTAGTGGAAGCCTTAGGAAGTGCAAGATGACCCATATCCCACTGTATATTCAATAGGGGCTGAGTTGAAAACCCACAAACCTCAGATTTCCCACTTCCTGGTTGGATTTATTCTCAGGTTTTCGCCTGCCATATGAGTTCTGTTATACTCACAGACATCATTCAAACAGTTTTAGAAACTTCAGAGTGTTTTCTATCCAATACTAATAATATGCATATATTAGCATCTGGGACTGAGTAGGAGGCAGTTTACTCTGGGCACGCTTTTCATCCAAACACGAAAATGCTGCCCCCTATCCATAAGAAGTTCATACATTTCCTCTCGTTTAAAAAAATGGTACATTTCGATGTTACACGACGATTTGCCCGAGCTGTAGTATTTGTATGTTAGTCTATTGCTAGAAGGTACTGTTCAGAGTTGAAAGTGTTTTGGAGTGGTGGTTAGCGCTGACATGAAGTGTCCATGACTCTTGATTCCATTTTAGAACGTACCGGATGGTGGTTGGCTGCTAGAAATTATTTCCCCTCTTAAGTGAGGAAATACTGAAGTATAGATTTGGGTTTGCAAACAAACACACAACACATTGAGGGCTGACGCATGCTGAGACTTGGCTTGGCCTGTGGAAAGTTGACCAGGCCATTACAACCCTGCCTGGGGCCATGAATGAGTGCACAGTCACTCGGCAGCTACTGGGCTTGAGGTGAAGAGGCAGACTGGTCACCAAGCGCCAACTGAACGTTTAGTTTCCAGTCACACCGTGTTAGATGGACAGACAGGGTGGATGTTATGCAACCTTTGCCATGACAACCCGCTTTTCTCTCTGAATGTATAAACATGGCCTCATTAACCCACAGGAGTGGACAGAAAGTTGTAGAAGAACCAGCTCTCTGTTGCTTGTCTACCCAAAGGTTTGAGCAACACATTGGCCAAAACATTGGTAGGCTTTATGCTGGCAGTGTTCTGTCAGGTTATTCTTTCCAAATGGACATGTTGCTGGAAAATTCAATGACTGTTTTCTTGTACATGTTTTTTTCTAGCCACCTTGGTCAGAAAGCCACCGTGTGTGTGTGTGTGTGTGTGTGTGTGTGTGTGTGTGTGTGTGTGTGTGTGTGTGTGTGTGAAATCTCCAAAAGTCCCCACAAAGATAGTTAAAAAAGGAAAATTGTCCCTTGTTGGGACCTGGGGATAAAGGCTATTTTAGGGTTAGGTTAGGGAAACTAGGATTTTGAATGGAACTCAATTTTAGGTCCCCACAAGGATAGTAAAACGTATGGCGTGAGTGTGACGCATATGTTTATGCCCGACAAACATAGACCGAGTCAAAGAGACCTCTGGGGGAGAATGTCTCCCAAGGTTTTCCTCTGTGACACACCAGCAGACAGACAGACCACATCCAGGAGCCACACACACCACTCTGTTGGCTCTCTAAGTGGCAGACCTCCACCTCTCTCCTCCAGACCTTACCATAGCAACTGGAAATGTCTATCTCGTTGTGACTTTTGAAACATGTTTGAGTGGTTCTTCGCGATGTGGAGCCTGTATAGCAGCTGTGGTCTGTGGTGTTACTGTGGCGTCGCCCACAATCTCTTTCCCTTCAGAGACATGGAGTCGCAACCAAAAGCCAAATACTGCAGCTTCTGAGGCCCAGTGGCAGGACACAACCCAGCATTAATGCTAACCCCAACCTCATTGTTAATGTGGATAGGGAATAATTGGCCTAAGGGCCTCAGATGGTCTCCTGGAAAGAGCCTGTAAAGGCAGCCATTAATCCGTCACTAAACATGAAATCATCTGGATGGCACTTAGAACTAAATGGGGCTATTATTATCATGATGATGCTAAGTCTTTTTGTAGATCTGTGCAGATGTCGCCCGTCTAGACACGTTCCTCGCAAACTCTGCCAATAGCCCCCTGTAATCAATCCTCTTGTGTACACCATCATTATGATGGTTATTATATGAAATGACTCCACCCTGCAATGTCTAAATGGCTAATTGCATGACATCTCTGCACTGAACTTTGAGCCACTGCCAGTTTCTGCATCGGTTTAATGGAAACCTATTGATCTGTCCTCTGACTGTTTATCTCTCTCGCCATCTTGCCCTCTCTCTCTCGCCATCTTGCCCTCTCTCTCTCTCGCCATCTTGCCCTCTCTCTCTCGCCATCTTGCCCTCTCTCTCTCGCCATCTTGCCCTCTCTCTCTCTCTCGCCATCTTGCCCTCTCTCTCTCGCCATCTTGCCCTCTCTCTCTCTCGCCATCTTGCCCTCTCTCTCTCTCGCCATCTTGCCCTCCCTCTCTCGCCATCTTGCCCTCTCTCTCTCTCGCCATCTTGCCCTCTCTCTCTCTCTCGCCATCTTGCCCTCTCTCTCTCTCTCGCCATCTTGCCCTCTCTCTCTCTCTCGCCATCTTGCCCTCTCTCTCTCTCTCGCCATCTTGCCCTCTCTCTCTCTCTCGCCATCTTGCCCTCTCTCTCTCTCGCCATCTTGCCCTCTCTCTCTCTCGCCATCTTGCCCTCCCTCTCTCGCCATCTTGCCCTCTCTCTCTCGCCATCTTGCCCTCTCTCTCTCTCGCCATCTTGCCCTCTCTCTCTCTCGCCATCTTGCCCTCCCTCTCTCGCCATCTTGCCCTCTCTCTCTCTCGCCATCTTGCTCTCTCTCGCCCTCTCTCTCTCGCCATCTCGCCCTCTCTCTCTCGCCATCTCGCCCTCTCTCTCTCTCTCGCCATCTCTCTCTCTCTCGCATCGGTTTAATGGAAACCTATTGATCTGTCCTCTGACTGTTTATCTCTCTCGCCATCTTGCCCTCTCTCTCTCGCCATCTTGCCCTCTCTCTCTCTCGCCATCTTGCCCTCTCTCTCTCGCCATCTTGCCCTCTCTCTCTCGCCATCTTGCCCTCTCTCTCTCTCGCCATCTTGCCCTCTCTCTCTCTCGCCATCTTGCCCTCTCTCTCTCTCGCCATCTTGCCCTCTCTCTCTCTCGCCATCTTGCCCTCTCTCTCTCGCCATCTTGCCCTCTCTCTCTCGCCATCTTGCCCTCTCTCTCTCTCTCGCCATCTTGCCCTCTCTCTCTCTCTCGCCATCTTGCCCTCTCTCTCTCTCTCGCCATCTTGCCCTCTCTCTCTCTCTCGCCATCTTGCCCTCTCTCTCTCTCTCGCCATCTTGCCCTCTCTCTCTCTCGCCATCTTGCCCTCTCTCTCTCTCGCCATCTTGCCCTCTCTCTCTCTCGCCATCTTGCCCTCCCTCTCTCGCCATCTTGCCCTCTCTCTCTCTCGCCATCTTGCTCTCTCTCGCCCTCTCTCTCTCGCCATCTCGCCCTCTCTCTCTCTCGCCCTCTCGCCATCTCGCCCTCTCTCTCTCTCGCCATCTCGCCATCTCTCTCTCTCTCGCCATCTCGCCCTCTCTCTCTCTCGCCATCTCGCCCTCTCTCTCTCTCGCCATCTTGCCCTCTCTCTCTCGCCATCTTGCCCTCTCTCTCCTTCGCCATCCCGCCCTCTCTCGCCCTCTCTCTCTCTCGCCATCTCGCCCTCTCTCTCTCTCGCCATCTCGCCATCTCTCTCTCTCTCGCCATCTCGCCCTCTCTCTCTCTCGCCATCTTGCCCTCTCTCTCTCGCCATCTTGCCCTCTCTCTCTCTCGCCATCTTGCCCTCTCTCTCTCGCCATTTTGCCCTCTTTCTCTCGCCATCTTGCCCTCTCTCTCTCTCGCCATCTCGCCCTCTCTCTCTCTCGCCATCTCGCCCTCTCTGTCTCTCGCAATCTTGCCCTCTCTGTCTCTCGCCATCTTGCCCTCTCTGTCTCTCGCCATCTTGCCCTCTCTCTCTCTCGCCATCTTGCCCTCTCTCACCATCTTGCCCTCCCTCTCTCGCCATCTTGCCCTCTCTCTCTCTCTCTCTCTCTCGCCCTCTCTCTCTCGCCATCTCGCCCTCTCTCTCTCGCCATCTCGCCCTCTCTCTCTCGCCATCTCGCCCTCTCTCTCTCTCTCGCCCTCTCTCTCTCTCGCCCTCTCTCTCTCTCGCCCTCTCTCTCTCTCGCCCTCTCTCTCTCGCCATCTCTCTCTCTCGCCATCTCGCCCTCTCTCTCTCTCGCCATCTCGCACTCTCTCTCTCTCGCCATCTTGCCCTCTCTCTCTCTCGCCATCTCACCCTCTCTCGCCATCTCGCCCTCTCTCGCCATCTCGCCCTCTCTCGCCATCTCGCCCTCTCTCGCCATCTTGCCCTCTCTCTCTCTCGCCATCTTGCCCTCTCTCTCTCTCGCCATCTTGCCCTCTCTCTCTCTCGCCATCTTGCCCTCTCTCACCATCTTGCCCTCCCTCTCTCGCCATCTTGCCCTCTCTCTCTCTCGCCATCTTGCCCTCTCTCTCTCTCACCCTCTCTCTCTCGCCATCTCGCCTTCTCTCTCTCGCCATCTCGCCCTCTCTCTCTCGCCGTCTCGCCCTCTCTCTCTCGCCCTCTCTCTCTCGCCCTCTCTCTCTCTCGCCCTCTCTCTCTCTCTCGCCCACTCTCTCGCCCTCTCTCTCTCTCGCCCACTCTCTCGCCCTCTCTCTCTCTCGCCCGCCATCTCGCCCTCTCTCTCTCGCGCCATCTCGCCCTCTCTCTCTCTCTCTCTCTCTCTCTCGCCATCTTGCTCTCTCTCTCTCGCCATCTTGCCCTCTCTCTCTCTCTCTCTCGCCCTCTCTCGCCATCTTGCCCTCTCTCTCTCGCCATCTTGCCCTCTCTCTCTCTCGCCATCTTGCCCTCTCTCTCTCTCGCCATCTAGCCCTCTCTCTCTCTCGCCATCTTGCCCTCTCGCTCTCTCGCCCTCTCTCTCTCGCCCTCTCTCTCTCGCCCTCTCTCTCTCACCATCTCGCCCTCTCTCTCGCCCTCTCTCTCTCACCATCTCGCCCTCTCTCTCGCCCTCTCTCTCTCACCATCTCGCCCTCTCTCTCGCCCTCTCTCACCATCTCGCCCTCTCTCTCGCCATCTCTCTCTCTCGCCCTCTCTCTCACCCTCTCTCTCTCGCCATCTCTCTCCATCTCGCCCTCTCTCTCGCCCTCTCTCTCTCGCCGTCTCGCCCTCTCTCTCTCGCCGTCTCGCCCTCTCTCTCTCGCCGTCTCGCCCTCTCTCTCTCGCCGTCTCGCCCTCTCTCTCTCGCCGTCTCGCCCTCTCTCTCTCGCCGTCTCGCCCTCTCTCTCTCGCCGTCTCGCCCTCTCTCTCTCGCCCTCTCTCTCGCCCTCTCTCACCATCTCGCCCTCTCTCTCGCCCTCTCTCACCATCTCGCCCTCTCTCTCTCGCCCTCTCTCTCTCTCTCTCTCTCTCTCTCTCGCCGTCTCGCCCTCTCTCTCTCTCGCCGTCTCGCCCTCTCTCTCTCTCGCCGTCTCGCCCTCTCTCTCTCCCGCCGTCTCGCCCTCTCTCTCTCCCGCCGTCTCGCCCTCTCTCTCTCCCGCCGTCTCGCCCTCTCTCTCTCCCGCCGTCTCGCCCTCTCTCTCTCCCGCCGTCTCGCCCTCTCTCTCTCCCGCCGTCTCGCCCTCTCTCTCTCGCCATCTCGCCCTCTCTCTCGCCATCTTGTCCTCTCTCTCGCCATCTCGCTCTCTCTCTCGCCATCTCACCCTCTCTCTCTCTCTCTCTTGCCATCACGCCTTCTCTCTCTCTCGCCATCTCGCCCTCTCTCTCGCCATCTCGCCCTCTCTCTCGCCCTCTCTCTCTCTCGCCATCTCGCCCTCTCTCTCTCTCGCCATCTCGCCCTCTCTCTCTCTCGCCATCTTGCCCTCTAACTCACCTTCTCTCTCTCCCGCCATCTCTCTACTTTCAGAGACTGGACAGCTTGGCCAACCACTACTCTCTGGCTCCCCCCGAGGGTGGCCTTTGGGAGAGCAGTGGAGAAACACTGACCTGTGTGTACATGCCCGACAGCCACGCCATCCAAGTGCCTATGAGACGAGACCACACAGTGGCGGATGTCGTCTCCCTAGCCTGCAAGGTGAGAGTCACAGAGAAGGGATTGTTATGATGTTCACGTTCCCAAAACTAAGCCCTGTGAGTGTTAATATAATGGCAGATCAATGTTTGACTTGAACAGAGGCACTTAAGAGAGAAGCTTTTACTTTAGGTTATGCCTTGCTTTTATTAACCCTGCTTTTATTTATTTTTTAAACGACACTCTGTCAATGTAATCATGTTAAAAGCTCCAATCTGTGAGTAATTTGACCAACCCACGCTCTACTGCCGTTTGTGACACACTCATGTATTTATTTATTCTTATGCCCATTGTAGAGCTCTGGCTTGTACAGTAGACAGTTCCAGATGTTTACTGTCTCTGTCTCATTGTCTGGCCGTCTCTGTCTCATTGTCTGGCCGTCTCTGTCTCATTGTCTGGCCGTCTCTGTCTCATTGTCTGGCCGTCTCTGTCTCATTGTCTGTCTGGCCGTCCGTCTCATTGGCCGCCCGTCTCATTGTCCGTCTGTCGCCCGGCCCACACACACTGCACTCTCTGACCTGTGTGTTGGCACATGTGACACACACTCACATGCCTCTGTCACACATCAGGTGTGTGACAGAGTGGATGGCTAGCTAGTTCATTCTCACCCACACTTCTTGTGCCGGGACGATACCAGGATCGCGATACTTGTTAGTATCATAGCAAGGAGACACAAAGACGATTTTTAACTTCTTTAGGAAAACAGCCCTATTGTTGGAAATAAACATTGTCATCTGAACGATATCATAACCGCCATCGATAAGAGACAGTACTGTGCATCTGTATTCATTGACCTGGCTAAGGCTTTCGACTCTGTCAATCACAACATTCTTATCGGCAGACTCAACAGCCTTGGTTTCTCAAATGACTGCCTCGCTTGGTTCACCAACTACTTCTCTGATAGAGTTCAGTATGTCAATTCGGAGGGCCTGTTGTACGGACCTCTAGCAGTCTCTATGGGCTTGCCACAGGGTTCAATTCTCGGCCGGACTCTTTTCTCTGTATACATCAATGATGTAGCTCTCGCTGCTGGTGATTCGTTGATCCACCTCTACGCAGACGACACCATTCTGTATACCTCTGGCCCTTCTTTGGACACAGTGTTAACTAACCTCCAGATGAGCTGCAATGCCATACAACTCTCTTTCTGTGGCCTCCAACTGCTCTTAAATGCAAGTAAAACTAAATGCATGCTCTTCAACCGATCGCTGCCTGCACCTGCCCACCCGTCTAGCATCACTACTCTGGTCGGTTCTGACTTAGAATATGTGGACAACTACAAATACCTAGGTGTCTGGTTGGACTGTAAACTCTCCTTCCAGACTCACAGTAAACATCTCCAATCCAAAATGTAATCTAGAATCGGCTTCCTATTTCGCAACAAAGCCTCCTTCACTCATGCTGCCAAACATACCCTCGTAAAACTGACCATCCTACCGATGCCCAACTTTGCGATGTCATTTACAAAATGGCCTCCAACACTCTACTCAGCAAATTGGATGCAGTCTATCACAGTGCCATCGGTTTTGTCACCAAAGCCCCATATACTACCCACCGCTGCGACCTGTATGATCTCGTTGGCTTGCCCTCGCTTCATACTCGTCACCAAACCCACTGGCTCCAGGTCATCTACAAGCGTCTGCTAGGTAAAGCCCCGCCTTATCTCAGCTCACTGGTCACCATAGCAGCACGCGCTCCAGCAAGTATATCTCACTGGTCATCCCCAAAGCTAATTCTTCCTTTGGCCGCATCTCCTTCCAGTTCTCTGCTGCCAATGACTGGAACGAACTGCAAAAATCTCTGAAGCTGGAGTCTCTTACCTCCCTCACTAGCTTGAATCACCAGCTTTCAGAGCAGCTCACAGATCACTGCATCTGTACATAGCTCATTTGTAAATAACCCATCCAATCTACCTCATCCCCATACTGTATTTATTTATTTATCTTGCTCCTTTGCACCCCAGTATCTCAACTTGCACATTCATCTTCTGCACATCCTACCATTCCAGTGTTTAATTGCTATATTGTAATTACTTTGCCTATTACTTGGCTTACTTATTGCCTTGCCTCTCTTATCCTACCTCATTTGCACATGTTGTATATAGATTTTTCTACTGTATTATGGATTGTATGTTTGTTTATTCCATGTGTAACTCTGTGTTGTATGTGTGTATGTGCTTTGCTTTATCTTGACCAGGTCGCAGTTGCAAATGAGAACTTGTTCTTAACTAGCCTACCTGGTTAAATAAAGGTGTTCTCAACTAGCCTACCTGGTTAAATAAAGGTGTTCTTAACTAGCCTACCTGGTTAAATAAAGGTGTTCTCAACTAGCCTACCTGGTTAAATAAAGGTGTTCTCAACTAGCCTACCTGGTTAAATAAAGGTGTTCTCAACTAGCCTACCTGGTTAAATAAAGGTGTTCTCAACTAGCCTACCTGGTTAAATAAAGGTGTTCTCAACTAGCCTACCTGGTTAAATAAAGGTGTTCTCAACTAGCCTACCTGGTTAAATAAAGGTGTTCTTAACTAGCCTACCTGGTTAAATAAAGGTGTTCTTAACTAGCCTACCTGGTTAAATAAAGGTGTTCTCAACTAGCCTACCTGGTTAAATAAAGGTGTTCTTAACTAGCCTACCTGGTTAAATAAAGGTGTTCTCAACTAGCCTACCTGGTTAAATAAAGGTGTTCTCAACTAGTCTACCTGATTAAATAAAGGTGTTCTCAACTAGCCTACCTGATTAAATAAAGGTGTTCTCAACTAGCCTACCTGATTAAATAAAGGTGTTCTCAACTAGCCTACCTGATTAAATAAAGGTGTTCTCAACTAGCCTACCTGATTAAATAAAGGTGTTCTCAACTAGCCTACCTGGTTAAATAAAGGTGTTCTTAACTAGCCTACCTGGTTAAAATAAAGGTGTTCTCAACTAGCCTACCTGGTTAAATAAAGGTGTTCTTAACTAGCCTACCTGATTAAATAAAGGTGTTCTCAACTAGCCTACCTGGTTAAATAAAGGTGTTCTCAACTAGCCTACCTGATTAAATAAAGGTGAAATAAAACATAAATCCAGAGTCACATTTGTTTTCCAAGCTAAAGCACACAATATTTATACAGCAGATTTTTAAAGGACCGTGTTTTCATTTTTGCCATTTCGCGACGCTGGTATTGTCACAGCCCTACACACAGCACAGACACATGTACACACACACTTTATTAATTCCACAGGTCATACTCGATGCCACTTCATCTTAATCACCTTGGAGCTGTAAGTGAAGACATCCCATGTCACATGATACAACAACACAGAAATAACCAAATGCCTTTTTTTGTTGAGACCAGGTATCTGGCCTAGACTAGTTGTATTTGCTGTGTGTTGCTGCATTCAGGGCGTTTGACAGTGTTTTCCTGTCACAGTTGAATCAGCTGGACCCTAGCCTGCACTGCCTCAGACTACACAGATGCTTGGCCCAGAACGTAGAGGTCCGCACCCCTGCACCGAGCGAACTACTACATGACCTGGTGAGAAAACGCACTATTCAGCATAATACTTCCCTGGAAATGCATAGAACACTAACGTTGTTTAAGTTGTGTTTAACATCACTGGTTGACGTGTGGAGTTGTGGTTTCTAAGCTGAGTTGTCCCTCTTTTGTGCAGTTGTATGACGAGCTTGAGGTGTTCCTGCTGAATGTGTTCACCCTGCAGATGACCAGACCTGCCTGCACTGGGGACTTTGGTGAGTGTTTTTGTTCTCTAGCAGACAGGGAACCGTATGTGTGTCATTGCCACAGACATCCTATAAATAATTGGCTGTATGTAATTATTATGGTCATTGCACCCTGCGAACCATCGTTGGCTCCTTCTCTCGTCTCTGTTGTCAGGCTTTGCTGTGACAGGCCACATAGACGGACAGAGGAACAGCCGCGTCTTTGTCAGTGAGGTGCTGTCTGATGGACTGGCCTTTAGTGAAGGTATGTTCACTTGACTTTGACTTCAACATGATTCATATTGAAATGTTCATACGTATCTCGATAGTACTGTGTAATTATAGTGTGCCCTTATTTCTTCCTGTGTTTGTTTTGTGTTCGTTCCTCTCCCAGGGCTGAGACCAGATGATGAGATTGTGGTTCTGAACGGTCGAGGCGTGTCCACTCTGGACCTGGGTCTGATCCAGATGTTGTTTTCGGAGCAGACCCTCCAGCTGACCCTCAGACGGGAAGCCGCGTCCACCTCACCCCTAAACTCTGGTCCCTCGACCCCGACCCCACTTCTCAACCAATCACAGCTGCTGCAGGACTTCCTGGACACACACCACCGCGCCAAGTCCACCACAGGTGAGAAGGCCTACATACATACATACATACATACATACAGTTTTGTTTTTAGTTTTGGCAAGTCGGTTAGGACATCTACTTTGTGCATGACACAAGTCATTTTTCCAACAATTGTTTACAGACAGATTATTTAATTTATAATTCACTGTATCACAATTCCAGTGGGTCAGAAGTTTACATACTGACAGTGACTTTAAACAGCTTCGAAAATTCCAGAAAATGATGTCATGGCTTTAGAAGCTTCTGATAGGCTAATTGCCATAATTTGAGTCAATTGGAGGTGTACCTGTGGATGTATTTCAAGACCTACCTTCAAACTCAGTGCCTCTTTGCTTGACATCATGGGAAAATCAAAGGAAATCAGCGAAGACCTCCACAAGTCTGGTTCATCCTTAGGAGCAATTTACAAACGCCTGAAGGTACCACGTTCATCTGTACAAACAATAGTACGCAAGTATAAACACCATTGGACCACGCAGCAGTCATACAGCTCAGGAAGGAGACGCATTCTGTCTCCTAGAGATGAACGTACTTTGGTGCGAAAAGTGCAAATCAATCCCAGAACAACAGCAAAGGACCCTGTGAAGATTCTGGAGGAAACGGGTACAAAAGTATCTATATCCACAGTAAATGAGTCCTGTATCGACATAGCCTGAAAGGCCGCTCAGCAAGAAAGAAGCCACTGCTCCACCATAAAAAAGCCAGGCTACGGTTTGCAACTGCACACAGGGACAAAGATCATACTTTTTGGAGAAACTTCACAAAATAGATGGCATCATGAGGGAGGAAAATGATGTGGATATATTGAAGCAACATCTCAAGACATCAGTCAGGAAGTTAACGCTTGGTCGCAAATGGGTCTTCCAAATAGACAATGACCCCAAGCATACTTCCAAAGTTGTGGCAAAATGGCTTAAGGTCAACAAAGTCAAGGTATTGGAGTGGCCATCACCAAGCTCTGACCGCAATCCTATAGAAAATATGTGGGCAGAACTGAAAAATTGTGTGCGAGCAAGAAGGCCTACAAACCTGACTCAGTTACACCAGCTCTGTCAGGAGGAATGGGCCAAAATTCACCCAACTTATTGTGGGAAGCTTGTGGAAGGCTACCCAAAACGTTTGACCCAAGTTAAACAATTGAAAGGCGATGCTACCAAATACTAATTGAGTGTATGTAAACTTCTGACCCACTGGGAATGTGATGAAATAAATCAAATCTGAAATAAATAATTCTCTCTACTATTATTCTAACATTTCACATATTTAAAATAAAGTGGTGATCCTAGCTAACCTAAGACGGGGAATTTTTACTAGTAATAAATGTCAGAAATTGTGAAAAACGAAGTTTACATGTATTTGGCTAAGGTGTATGTAAACCTCCGACTTCAACTGTGCGTACCCACTCACTAACGCACACACCCAGTACTGTGTCTTTGCCAAAAGGCTGGTATGCATCACTTCACAGGTCTTAACACAGTTACTACAACTGGCATCTATATTGTGTGACGGAGCTCAGCATCAGCTGGTGTACTGTGAAGCTGAGTTGTCACCAACAATCACAGTAGACAGACAGACTGATAATGCATTGATGTTGACCTTGGCTTAGTATTGTATACTGCATCTACTGTTCTTTGAGTGCAGTAAACATACTGCAAGTGTTCCTGGCTGTGGCAGGTGGCTGGTGAGAGAGAGTCAGGGTCATACTTCCACAGAATTGCTTCTACTTGGCAGCTACTGTGTGGGAGGACTGAGCCTACTGTCAGCATGTGTGGGTGCCACCGACACGTTCTCTGGAAACGGTCTATCGGCAAGCTGTTGCCCTGCCTTGCTTTTCTCCACCAGTGTGATATCATAATTGAAATGATGCCAGAATATCAGAAAAATGCTGATGGGTTCTGTGGAAATGTGTTTTTGGTATGAAATTACCATACCATGTTTTTAATTTTATTTTGTACCTTTATTTTAGCAGGAAGTCACCATTGAGACCAGTGTCTCTTTTTCAAGATAGCCCTCCAGTGGGGGCTGTTGAGGGGAGGATGGCCCATAGTAATGGCTGGAATGGTGTCAATGGAATGGTATCAAACACATCACAGATGAGGTTTCCATGTGGTTGATATCATTCCATTGACTCCATTCCAGCCATTATTAGTAGCCGCCCTCCCCTCAACAGCCTCCACTGGAGCAATGTACAGTGGAGAAAAAAAAAGTATGTGAACCCTTTGGAGTTACCTGGATTTCTGCATAAATTAGTCATCAAATGTGATCAGATCTTCATCTAAGTCACAACAATAGACAAACACAGTTGACTTAAACTAATAACACACAAACAACTATACGCTTTCATGTCTTTATTGAACACACCATATAAATATTCACAGTGCAGGGTGGAAAAGGATGTGAACCCTTGGATTTAATAACAGGTTGACCCTCCTTTGGCAGCAATAACCTCAACCAAACGTTTTCTGTAGTTGCAGATCAGACCTGCACAACGGTCAGGAGGAATTTTGGACCATTCATCTTTACAAAACTGTTTCAGTTCAGCAATATTCTTAGGATGTCTGGTGTGAACCGCTCTCGAGGTCATGCCACAGCATTTTAAATCGGGTTGAGGTCAGGACTCTGACTGGGCCACTCCTGAAGGCGTATTTTCTTCTGTTGAAGCTATTCTGTTGATTTACTTCTGTGTTTGGGTCATTGTCCTGTTGCATCACTCAACTTCTGTTGAGCTTCAATTGGCAGGCAGACAGCCTAACATTCTCCTGCAAAATGTCTTGATAAACTTGGGAATTCATTTTTCCGTCCGTGAAAGTCAGCTGTCCTGGCCCTGAGGCAGCAAAGCAGACCCAAACCATGATGCTCCCTCCACCATAGTTTTCAGTCGGGATGAGGTTTTGATGTTAGTGTGCTGTGCCTTTTTTTCTCCACACTTAGTGTTGTTGTGTTCCTTCCAAGTAACTCAACTTTAGTTTAATCTGTCCACAGAATATTTTACCAGAAGCTCTGTGGAACATCCAGGTGCTCTTTTGAGAACTTCAGACGTGCAGCAATGTTTTTTTTGGACAGCAGTGGCTTTTTCCGTGGTGTCCTCCCATGAACACCATTCTTGTTTAGTGTTTTACGTATATCGTAGACTCAACAGAGATGTTAGCATGTTTCAGAGATTTCTGTAAGTCTTTAGCTGACACTCTAGGATTCTTCTTAACCTCATTGAGCATTCTGCGCTGTGCTCTTGCAGTCATCTTTGCAGGACGGCCACTCCTAGGGAGTAGTAACAGTGCTGAACATTCTACATTTATAGACAGTTTGTCTTACTGTGGACTGATGAACATCAAGGCCTTTAGAGATACTTGTGTAACCCTTTCTAGCTTTATGCAAGTCAACAGTTCTTTATCTTAGGTCTTCTGAGATCTCCTTTGTTTGAGACATAGTTCACACCAGGCAATGCTTCTTGTGAATAGCAAACTCAAATTTTGTGAGTGTTTTTTTTATAGGGCAAGGCAGCTCTAACCAACATCTCTAATCTCTTCTCATTGATTGGACTCCAGGTTAGCTGATTCCTGACACCAATTAGCTTTTGGAAGTGGTTAGCCTGGGGGTTCACAAACTTTTTCCAACCTACACTGTGAATGTATAAATGATGTATTCAATATAGACAAGAAAAATACAGTAATATGTGTGTTATTAGTTTAAGCACACTGTGTCTATTGTGACTAAGTTCATCAGATCACGTTTTATGGCCAATTTATGCAGAAATCCAGGTAATTCCAAAGGGTTCACATACTTTTTCTTGCCACTGTATATACAATTTCATAGGACAAAAAAAACGAATACGATATAAAACAAGTAAAATACAGCAGGACACATATTGCACAGACAAACATAAACATACACAAAACACAATCAACTAAAACAAACACATTTTAAACATTATATTAAAAATAAACAAATCAATCATTTAACAAAGGATTTGGTTGACATTTCTCTCACACTCTCTCACTCTCTCACCCTCACACACAGTCCTCCCTACGTCTGCTTATGTCTGTAGAGATGCGGACTTAGATGATCTTTTTGTCACTTACGCCCTGCGAATGAACCACAGACTTCCTGCTTTGAGAGTCAAATACTTCCTCAGAACCCATCAGCCCTATTGGCCCTTCAGAGTCATGTGGACCGAAGTCAGCAGCAAAAAAGGTGTGGAAGGCTTGGAACACGTGTGTTCAGGGGAGAGAGGCAGTGTTGTGATAAGGTGGAGTATTACTGAAGGTCTCTGTATTGAAGGCGTAGTTTCCAGGACTGACACGGTGAGGCAGTGTTCTGGAGTAAAGCCTACCCCCTATGCAGCCAGCTGGGACAGTCACAGTTGGATGAGCATGCTTTGGTCTTTTTTAAATTGCACAACATTTCACTTCTCTGGTTGGCGATACTTTCAAAGGTAAGGGTATCATAGTAAATGGCCATGTTTTTTCGCCACACATCTATATGTGTCACGTCTTTTTAAAGAAGTGCCTGTTATAGACTGGAAATGAAGTTTGTGTCATTTCTTTTGCTGGTGATGCTTCAGTCTATAGTCTTTCTACACTGAGTGGACAAAAAAAATAGGAACACCGTCCTAATATTGAGTTGCACTCAGAACAGTCTCAATTCGTCGGGGCATGGACTCTACACGGTGTCAAGCGTTCCACAGGGACGCTGGCCCGTGTTGACTCCAATGCTTCCCACAGTTGTGTCAAGTTGGCTGGATGTCCTTTGGGTGGTGGACCATTCTTGATACACACAGGAAACTGTTGAGCGTGAAAAACCCAATGGCGTTGCAGTTCTTGACGCACTCAAACCGGTTGACCTGGCACCTACTACCATACCGTGTTCAGAGGCACTTAAATGTTTTGTGTGCCCATTCACCCTCTGAATGGCATGCATACACAATCCATGTCTCAATTGTCTCAAGGCTTAAAAATCCTTATTAAACCTGTCTCCTCCCCTTCATCTACACTGCTTGAAGTGGATTTAACAAGTGACATCAATAAGGGATCATAGCTTTCCCCAGGATTCACCTGGTCAGTGTATGAAATGAGAAGAGTTCCTAATCTTTTGAACACTGTGTAGTTTTGCTCGATAGTGAAATTAGGATGAATTTCCATGCAGCAAGTTAAATATGAGGGATTTTCTCACCATGCTATTTATACAGATAGGGTTTTCATGTCATTATGCTTAATTTATTCTGAGTATGAGAACTGAGAAGGTTTCTCTTTCGAGTATTTGGGGTGTTGAGTTCTCACAGTTTGTACTAGAGAAGCGGTTCCTGTTCCGTTCTGGTGACCACCGAATCCTCATCAAAAGCTCTCGCGGACCACCATTTGCGTGGTTGCGGAATATTTATAATATAAAATATCTTGCCATCAACTAGTTGAAAACCACTGTACTGGAGAGAGTTAAATACAGTAATTTGTCACTACAACATCCTGAACCAAAACCACAGGCAAACACTTCACACTGCAGGACTGGTGATGACATGCAGTAAAACTTACCGAAAACTGTGTAGCCACTGGCTTTTCACTTAGTTGAAGATAAAACCATCTTACACAGTGCCCCCCCCCCCCCCACACACACACACACACACACACACACACTAGTGAGAGATGAGATAGAGGCCAGCAACATGGGTGCAGTTTCCTCCTTTACCTCTAGAGGGGGTGCTATCCCAGTCAGGCTAATGAGGGTGATGAGAGGTAAACTCTGAACCATCCTGGAGTGTGCCAACATCACGCTATACCACTCTATAGTAGAAGGCAGCACCCCTGGTGTGTGTTGGAAATGTTCTGTGGCATGTTATATTGACTTGAGATGTGCGTGGCAGGGTTATAACAGTCATATTTTGTCATAACCTGAAATAATATGGTTGTAACACTGTCATCAGCCATATATTTACACCTGTTGTGACATACACTGCACGGTTGGTTATGACACTTATATAAGAGGGTTAAAACCAACGTTTATTGAAATGTTTTTTCCCTGCCAAGACGTTTCCTCTCGTTTTAGGTTGCTTCTTAAGTCCTCTGTTGTTGTAATGAATTATTTACAGTCATGTTTGTTTCATCATATTTGAAATAGCCTACAGGAAATACACTTTATGACACTGTCATAAAGCATTATGACCATCCTGTGTCACTTTACTTAGTGCGTGTCTGACATCAATGTGTGCACAATTACAATAATATTCATTTTAATATGGTCAATTTCAGAAAATTGTATATAACATGAACATAGTGTTGACAAATAGGCTATGGTGTAATGTTGTTGCCATGTGTGGTGGGTTTTGACACTCTTGTGTAGGTGTCATAACCAGCCGTACATATCGGTCTAAAGGTCTAAATATATGTCATGACAGGTCTAAATATATGTCATGACAGGTCTAAATATATGTCATGACAGTGTTATGACCTTGTTATGTCAGCTGTTATGACATGTGATAACCTGGTTATGACTGTGTCAGCGGCAGGGTATCCTGGTGGTTAGAGCGTTGGACTAGTAACCGGAAGGTTGCAAGGTCAAATCCAAGAGCTGACAAGGTACAAATCTGTCGTTCTGCCCCTGAACAGGCAGTTAACCCACTGTTCCGAGGCCGTCATTGAAAATAAGAATTTGCTCTTAACTGACTTGCCTAGTTAAATAAAGGTCAAATAAAATGTATAAAAAGTGTTGTAACGCTGAGTGTCAACCAAATCTTTATCTCTCAGAATACAATGAAAAGGTCAAGCCCGTTGATTGTGCTCATGTGCTGAGTTGATTTCCCACAAGCCTGTGAGTTTGTTAGAAACAGGGAGGGAGGGTAGATGTCCCTACCAGCCCCAGTAACTGTAATCCGATCTAGCCCCAGTTAATCCAGCCAGGTGCCTTTTTAACCAGGAGCAGCGTGTGGCTGAGCCCTTTCCCAAAATGGGATTTTCAGGAAAGATACAACAAGAGTATATTATCAACAGCTTTCTCCTAAGACCACGTCTAACAAACTAGAGGATTTGTTTTTTTGTCTGACTAGTGGGAAGACCTCTTCTCTGTGATGTTTATTGTGACGGTTGTTAGAATGCTGCATGGCCAAGATGGTCAACTAAAGAAAAAACACTGAACAATGCTGTGTCTCTCTCTCCTCAGATGTGTCCTTGGTGCCAGAGGTCCCTGGTGAGTCCCTAGGTTCTGGGCTGGAGAATCGTCTACAACACTCCCGCCACAGCCACAGGGCCGTACAACACAGCAAGGTAAGATTGAATGAACGCTGCGCCCGCTGGCACTGCCCATACTGGGTTCAATGAGTCGGCATAAACATACTGAGAGGAAGTCGGAGAGCTCTAGAGACAGAGCGGGGGAGACAGAATAATCAAGATCTTTGAGACCATGAACCAACACACTACAAGCCCCAAGCAATTTTGAAAAACAGTTACTAATGTACACACTTTATTAGGTACACTGCCCCGCTCACGGAAATGGTTCGCTCCTACAGACAGTGAGTCACGTGGCTGTGGCTTGCGATATAAAGCAGACGGGCATCGAGGCATTCAGTTACTGTTCAATTGAACGTTAGAATGGGCAAAACGAGTGACCAAAGCGACTTTGAGGGTGGTATGATCATCGGTGCCAGGGCGTCCTGGCAGTGTCTAGGGTTTACAGAGAACGGTGCGACAAACCCAAAAGACATCCAGTCAGCTGCAGTCCTGTGGGTGAAAACAGCCCGTTGCTGGGAAAGGTCGAAAGAGAATGGCACGAATCCTGCAAGCTAACAGGTGTGCCACAAACGGGTAAGCAACGGCACAGTGGATAGGATAGGCTGTTGCAGCTGTCGGGGTAGGTTCCTTGTCAATCATTGGCTTATTGGGGAAATCAGCAATCAGACGATATCAGACAATAAGTAAATCAAGCAAACCTTTATTAATGCAATGGGCAGACAGAAGTTGACAATAGAAGCACAGCGCGTATGTCTCAGTAAGTTCTGCAACCAACCAAGAGGCACAGCTGATTATATACGTGATCACTCCCTGGTGGTGTGATCACCTACGTCAATGTATTTGTGCAGCAATAAGCTGAGGTTACCTTTTATAAAGTAACTTAGGACAGTAGCTTCTCTGAATTCAGTAGCATTGTCCACTGTCACACAAGATCAAAATGTCAAAACCAGACACACACCTAGCACACTCTTGCAACAGCTAGGGCTTAACCGCAAAGACTAATACAGATAGCTTGTGCAAAGTATAGTGGCAGAGTTCCGACACATAGCAACAGTACAAGCATGTGAATCTTAAGGTCCCATTAATCAATATACACAGCAGACGACCACACTAGGTTCCACTCCTATCAGCTAAAAAGAAGAAGAAGCTGTTCCAGTGGGCATGCGATCACCAACACTGGACAATTTAAGGAGTGGAAAAATCTTGCCTGATCCGACGAATCCCGGTTCCTGTTGCGTCATGCTGATGGCAGAGTCATGATTTGAAGTACGCATCATGAGTCCATGGACCCATCCTGTCTGGTGTCAACGGTACATGCTGGTGGCGGTGGTGTAATGGTGTGGGTAATGTTTCCCTGGCACATGGTATGTCCCTTGGTACCAATTGAGCAACATTTGAACGCCACACCTTGTAGAATCCACACCCCAAAGAATTCTGGCTGTTCCGGAGGCAAAAGGGTAGTCTGACCCAGTACTTGATGGGTGTACCTAATAAAGTATATATGTGTGCAAATTAGTGTGTGAGCTGTGCATATATAAATGTGTGCTTGGAACCCCTCATCAGGGACAGCTGTGGCAGCGGGGCTGAAGACGTCTTGGCACCACCCTTAAAGATCTCCATATAATTACGCTGGCCTCAGTCTACAGACAGCTTATTACTGTCACACTCCGAGAGAGATGCCCTTTGTCTCAGTCTAACGCCCATACTGTCAACACTCCCTCTGCCTGCTACTAACCTTCACTCTGTCATTGTCTGAGGCCCCAACACCCTAGATAGACACCCAGAATAGCAGGAAGTTTTAATGACAGAGTCAGGGTTGGCCATGCCGGGTCCTAGCCCTCAGTAGAAGCAGCAGAGGCATTGTACTGAACCTGAAAGCCTGGCCCTCTGCTAGCTCCCTGGCTCGACCCCTGGCATAGAGGGAGAATAGACGTGAAGCTGTTCTCTCTCTGTAGGTATTAGAATTAGAACAGTAGATTAGTCTGGAGGTTGTTGTTCCTTCCTATCTTGGTAAATAATTGTTGGCAAGCGTTTTTATAATCAAGCCTACTTTTTTAATTTCAAGCTTGTTGTGTGATCATGTTCGGTTTTGGGAGTCCTTAGTGACTAGGTTATCTCTGTAGCAGGGAAAGACTAGGTGACGGCTAGTGCACCTCAGCTTTCATCACAGCTCCACTTTTCCTACTGTAAGGATGCAAATGGCTGCTGTCCAGTGATGATTCAATTGATGTTTATTTTTGTCTCAGGGAGTTTTTGTTGTTGTCAGTTTTTTAAAAGTTTTTTTATGTAAATAATAACTTATTTAAGTCATTAAAGTGTATTTATGCGTCATGTTTGAAAGCTTTCTGCATTATGGTAATAAAACCGACCGATTTTAGAGATGGGGAAAAGTATCTATGCCAAGCTTTATTATAGGGTTGCATTAATGAGACCAGTCATCTGGAGGGCCAGGTTTTAATGATCCTCACTTCAGTGGACAGAAACGTAACATTGCAGCTCAGAGGAGAGAGAACGATCTGTATGCTGTTTGATGCTCCTAAAAATCTCTCTCTCGAGACTGTAAACACGGGCTGGAAATAGTGAATATCTAGGCTGGCCATTTGCCTGCACCCCTGTGTCTACAACTTGTAGACAGCAGGTTGTCAATGTGTAATGTAATGCCCCTATACACTGTTCCATTAGACATTACAGTGATACTATGCACTAAACCATATAGGCATGGTATGTCCCAGTGGGCTCTGTTAAGTCTCTGTAATAGCAGGTCTGAGGTCAGTGAAGAGGTGGATTAGAAAAGACCGGCTCCTCAGCTCTCGCTCTGTTTGCCCAGTGACAAGAATGAGTCCCGCTGCACTGGGATCTGCACTGCAGTACCTCTGACTGCTGCTGCTGCACCGGACACAGTGTTTGTCTTCGTACCAGCGGAGCGGTACCGGAGGCTGTGCGGGTGGGCTTGTGTGTAATTGGAAGGTGTGTGTGTGGGAAGGAGTGTTTGTACAATTGCATGCGTGTGTGAACGAGAGATACTGAGACAAATAGGTACCATGCAGTAAAAGCGAGCACTGTGAGATTTTGTTGTGGCAAATCTGATAGCTGTCAAGAACGGTTGGAATTTCGCCTCACTACCGGAGTCAGTTTGTGCCCCGGAGCGGAAACAAAACAATCTAGTCAATGGGTAGAAAATCACCTGTGTTTCAGGCAGAATCAGTGCCCACCGCAGCCTGCCAGCCAGCCTGTGACTGAATGGAGATGGATGGGAAGGAAAGACTCATTTCAAGCCTCTTGTCACAGCCTGCCGCGGAACACTGACTGACTTTGATTAATTGGTCTAGTGGTTTCCAATTTTCTCATATTAAAACGGTGAGCAGCTGCTACCAAAGCACAGTTAACTCAGTATTTACCCTAGTGCTCTGACACTAGATGAGGTTCCCCACTGCCATGCTGCCAAGTTGTTGTTGTTGTTTGGGACACACCCCCCCCCCCCCCCCCCCCCGGTAGTATGGTACTGTAGGTCCCATGGCCTGGAGCAGACTGACACCCTGGCCAGCCCACACAGCAGCAGCACACCTGACTGAGGGAGCTGACACTGAATATCACAGAATATCACCTAGATACTTCTGCTACAGCAACACTGTTTACATCAACACCATGACACAACCAAAACTCTTTTTAAACCACATTTACCACATTTTGTTGTAACACCAGGCTGTTGTAGTCATTAATACCAGTGTAATATTTCTTATTGGACTTTGTGAGGTTGGGGTAGTTGACCAGTAGCATTTCTTTGGCTACATTGCTCCATATGGAATGATGTTGCCTCGGACAGTCACCTTATTATTTAGGACGTTGCGTTAGGTTCCAGTGCTTTAGGTTCCAGTGTGTTAGGTTCCAGTGCTTTAGGTTCCAGTGTGTTAGGTTCCAGTGCTTTAGGTTCCAGTGTGTTAGGTTCCAGTGTGTTAGGTTCCAGTGCGTTAGGTTCCAGTGCGTTAGGTTCCAGTGCGTTAGGTTCCAGTGCGTTAGGTTCCAGTGCTTTAGGTTCCAGTGCGTTAGGTTCCAGTGCGTTAGGTTCCAGTGCGTTAGGTTCCAGTGTGTTAGGTTCCAGTGCGTTAGGTTCCAGTGCGTTAGGTTCCAGTGCGTTAGGTTCCAGTGCTTTAGGTTCCAGTGCTTTAGGTTCCAGTGCGTTAGGTTCCAGTGCGTTAGGTTCCAGTGCGTTAGGTTCCAGTGCGTTAGGTTCCAGTGCGTTAGGTTCCAGTGCGTTAGGTTCCAGTGCTTTAGGTTCCAGTGCTTTAGGTTCCAGTGCTTTAGGTTCCAGTGCTTTAGGTTCCAGTGCGTTAGGTTCCAGTGCTTTAGGTTCCAGTGCTTTAGGTTCCAGTGCTTTAGGTTCCAGTGCTTTAGGTTCCAGTGCGTTAGGTTCCAGTGCGTTAGGTTCCAGTGCGTTAGGTTCCAGTGCTTTAGGTTCCAGTGTGTTAGGTTCCAGTGCGTTAGGTTCCAGTGCGTTAGGTTCCAGTGCGTTAGGTTCTAGTGTTTTAGGTTCCAGTGTGTTAAGTTCTAGTGCGTTAGGTACCAGTGCGTTAGGTTCTAGTGCCTTAGGTACCAGTGCGTTAGGTTCTAGTGCCTTAGGTACCAGTGCATTAGGTTCCAGTGCGTTGGGTTCTAGTGCGTTAGGTGCCAGTGCGTTAGGTTCCAGTGCGTTAGGTACCAGTGCGTTAGGTACCAGTGCGTTAGGTTCCAGTGCGTTAGGTTCCAGTGCGTTAGGTTCCAGTGCGTTAGGTACCAGTGCGTTAGGTACCAGTGCGTTAGGTACCAGTGCGTTAGGTACCAGTGCGTTAGGTACCAGTGCGTTAGGTACCAGTGCGTTAGGTTCCAGTGCGTTAGCTTCCAGTGCTTTAGGTTCCAGTGCTTTAGGTTCCAGTGCTTTAGGTACCAGTGCGTTAGGTTCCAGTGCGTTAGGTTCTAGTGCACAGTCCTCGTGATAGTTTTTCAGCTCCATGAGGGTGTGTAGTAAACCTCATAACTCCCAACAGGAGCTGTACAACTGTATGAAATGGCTGGCAATGGCGTGAAGTTGTTGTGCTACACATACCATTTGCCAACAGGCTGAGTAGAGTAAGCTCCTTAACTTCCTCCAACCCTTAACTAAGAGGGATTTGACAGTGCATAGAGCAGTAACCACATCCTTCCATTACTGTAGCCTCGCTCGCCGCCAATATCGAAAGTAGGCCTGTCCAATTTTTCCATATAGACACATCCTATGTGTTTTAATCACATTTAGCTCTATTCACTGAGCTTGTCTGATGCTTTAAGCACACTGTGTGATTCAATCATTTACACACACAAATGACTAGAGGTAGTCCGACCGCAATTGATTTAATTGTGCCGGGCCGGGCTCAGACTTGCACCACTGTGTTAAAAAAAGACAGTGAGTGACTGTGACTAGCACCCATTGTCTCCCTCTCCTCCCTGCTGCAGCGACCACCACACATCAACAGTGTGTATAGTGTTGTCTCCCTCTCCTCCCTGCTGCAGCGACCACCACACATCAACAGTGTGTATAGTGTTGTCTCCCTCTCCTCCCTGCTGCAGCGACCACCACACATCAACAGTGTGTATAGTGTTGTCTCCCTCTCCTCCCTGCTGCAGCGACCACCACACATCAACAGTGTGTATAGTGTTGTCTCCCTCTCCTCCCTGCTGCAGCGACCACCACACATCAACAGTGTGTATAGTGTTGTCTCCCTCTCCTCCCTGCTGCAGCGACCACCACACATCAACAGTGTGTATAGTATTGTCTCCCTCTCCTCCCTGTTGCAGCGACCATCACACATCAACAGTGTGTATAGTGTTGTCTCCCTCTCCTCCCTGTTGCAGCGACCACCACACATCAACAGTGTGTACAGGGCTGTCCGTGTTGCTGAAGCTGCAACATAATTACAGCCATTTCTGTTGCACCATTGTTCTTGCGTAATATAACCATATACAATTTAAGTAGCACATGTCTTAGAGTGATGGACTGTGCCACCCCCACGGTCTCCACAATGGATCAGTCCACTCAGACAGGCGCCAATCAGACCAGTGTCTTGTACACCATGATTTGTTTTCTACTGCTCGACTAAAGAAATCTCAGTCAACCAACATCCTATCGACCAACCAAACAATCAACCACTAAATGGGGTCAGCCCTAATCCAATTACTTGGTTTGCTTCACCAATGATTTAGTGATTGTGGGAAATCCACAAATGATCCTTACAGGAACTGACTGGGCAGCGTACTGTAAATGGCAGCGTGTATTTTGGGTGCTATACCCGTTAAGAAATCCGTTGCTCTGTTCTAGGCTAAGAACGTAAGAAAGGTGTTTTCATCACCTTTTTAAACTGTGTGAATGTGAGAGGTGAGACATGCTCTCCAGTTACTGCGTTATTACTACTCAACTCTTTACGACTTTTGAACCACAACAGCCAGCAAAGACCAATGGACTCTAGAAAGAAAGACCTACAGCCTCATTAAACTTCTCCCACCTACTTACCTCCTCCTTGGGAAACTCCGACGTCCCCAGTCCCTCCTCCGGGACCTGCCTATTGGAGGGGGTGTAGTGGGTGGCGGTGATGATGACTAAGTCTATCAGTCACCATATGGCTGTGACTAGCCTAATAATCTGGGCTTATTGCTGGGAAGTTGCCCCAGCGTCTGGAGCGGCCCTAATGCAGAGAGACTGAGGGAGAGGAGGGATAGACCTATCGAGAGAGGCTTAAGAGGGCTCGCCGGAGGAGGAGAAGAAGAGGCGAGCTGGTGTGCATTGGAATGGCAGCCTTATACCATGGCTCAGGGCCGGGTGGAGGTTTGATTGCTGAGAGGAGGAGGGGGACGGTGGCGGAGGAGCAGGAGGAAGAGGCCAGGCCCTGCGTCTACCTCACCACCCTGATCCAGCTGTTCATCAGGGACCAGTCCCCAGCCCAGGCCCTGTGCTCCATGCTGGCCATGTGCTGGTTTTGGTCAGGTGGCTGTGAGGCCGAGGAGAAGGATCTGTTTCTGGGCTCGGCCCTGCTCACCCTCAGACAGCTGTTGAAAGACAAGCTGGACCTGCTGCTGGATGACATGGCTGGATGTGTGGCCTGTGAGAAACCTACAGTACCCAACCCACGCGCTGGACTCCTGGTAACCCAACACTGTCCTTTCTAGTTGTTTGGCCATGGTTATTTTAGTTAGTATGTTTAGGACAGGTCACATAGTGTTAGTAGGTGTCAATGTTTTTATGTGCTGACACGTCCCTGTTTGTCCAACCTGCCTCTACTAATGATTAATTTAAGCAATAAGGCCTGACATGGAAACCAAACCGGCTGCGCTTGTGCGCCATCGTGTATAAATTAATTTTCCCCTACACCAAACGCGATCACGACACGCAGTTTAAAATATCAAAACAAACTCTGAACCAATTACATTAATTTGGGGACAGGTCAAAAAGCATGAAATATTTATGGCAATTTAGCTAGTTAGCTTGCACTTGCTAGCTAATTTGTCCTATTTAGCTAGCTTGCTGTTAGCTAATTTGTCCTGGGATATAACATTGAGTTGTTATTTTACCTGAAATGCACAAGGTCCTCTACTCCGACAATGAATCCACACACAAAACGGTCAACCGAATCGTTTCTAGTCATCTCTCCTCCTTCCAGGCCTTTTCATCTTTGAACTTATATGGTGATTGGCATCTTAACTTTCATAGTATTACCACGACGACCGGCAACACAGTTTGTCTTTCAATCACCCACGTGGGTATAACCAATGAGGAGATGGCACGTGGGTACCTGCTTCTATAAACCAATGAGGAGATGGGAAAGGACTTCTATTTTAACCCTTGGCAACGCAGACGCTCGTTGGCGCGCAGGAGCAGTGTGGGTGCAATAATTGAATAACATAGATTTCTAAATTTATTTTGCAACGCGAGCGGTGTAGTCAGGGTATGAGGGGGTGTGGTGTATGGCCAATATACCACGGCTAAGGGCTGATCTTATCCACGACGCAACACGGAGTGCCTGGATACAGCCCTTAGTCATGGTATATCGGCCATATACCACAAACTCCTGAGGTGCCGTATTGCTATTATTAACTGGTTACCAATGTAATTAGAGCAGTACAAATAAATGTTTTGTCATACCTGTGGTATACGGTCTGATATACCACGGCTGTCAGCCAATCAACATTCAGGGCTCGAACCAACCAGTTTATAGTTAAGTATGTTGTATACAGTGCATGTAGCAGCTCCCCATGGGAGAAATGGTCAATTCACTGTCATACTGCAGTAGATCTTGAGGGTGTGCTGCTACAACTGAGTCACTGTGTCACTCTTCTTACTCTCTAGTATTATTTATTTTACTCAGTCCACTGGTTGTCCAGCCTGTCTCTGGAGGGTTGACTTGGCTTTTCTTTTTTTATGCTTTTGCTTTATATCAGAGTCTGTCCTTTCCATAGCCTGCTAGATGTTCAGTCAGATGTTATCAGACATCCCCTGTGGCAGGTTTCTGGACCAGCGGTAGGTAGTGTTTGCTATCACCCAGCTACATGTTCTATCCGGGCACCAGGTCATGCGGCTAGGAGAAGGCTTACCCATCATTGACTGCTCCCGACTGCTTTCAATTGATTGGACCTGGTTTCATGTTGAGGGAAGTGGTTTGCTGCTATGCTACCGTTCCTCTGCTGTCATTTGATATTGATGTGATCTGGGGGGGGGGGTGTAATGCTTTTTGTCTCACACCCCTATGGGGACTTATCATGAAACATGCACTCTGAAGTCTCCGACATTCTCTGAAGTATTCCACGCACTCTGAAGAACCGGTGGAATAATATTTGTTTAGAATGAAAAATAAAGCGTATAATGGGAATAGAAGACTGGGGCCCTCCCTCCCTGTTTGATTTATGAGAAACTCTCTTTATTTATTGAGCTTTAAAAAGCAGATGGCAACGTTGCACAATGGGCCTAACCTGAGGGATGAATCAGCCTCTGTTAGAGCCTTACTGTGGTGTGACAGGACACTCTCCTTTGAGCAATGGGCTGAGCCGGCCCGAGGGACACCCCATATTTTATCCCTGGCTTTATACTTTATAGACTTTCCATTTGGGATTGTTTATTTTCTTAAAGAGAGTCTTTTGGCGCCGGGAGGATTCTTTTCTTTAATTTGAAAGCGATTCATCTCTTAAAGTAGGCTTACCCTTCTGCTTTTAATTACTCTATTTTAATGTCTGGCAGAGATACGGGAGAATGGACAGTATCCGGCGTCACTCAACTGTTTGACAGCTCTTGTTTCTCTTTGGGCTGGGTTTGTTTCTAACCTCACTGTATTTGAGTACTATTTTAATATGACGTCAGTGGAGGCCTTTTGACCTTGGATTAGGAGCCTCTTGGGTGTGTTTGGCTGCCACTGGGTGTATGAGCGAGCAGAAGAGAGGTTGTGTGTGTGTGTGTGTGTGTGTGTGAATGACACCTTGCCCGTGGGTGGAAAATACCAGACTGGATAATCGCACTGTTGGCACGTCAAGCAGGAGCGATAATCTCTCCACAAACGACTCCTCTTCACAAACCGCTTCTTCTGACATCTCCCATGTCAACACGTCTAGGACTTCACATGAACAATACCCAAATAAATATCAGCCAACTGTTTCCAGTGTTAAATGTTCAACAAAGTTATCCACACACTTTCAGACATTCCGACACCTTTTTGGACACACATTTGTGCTGCGTTGTGAGAATGCTGTTCACTTCAAGGGGTGGGGACGTAGTGGAATCTAATGGAATATGTTGCTTCTATACTGAGACCGTAGTTAGGCTAGTTAATTGTGTTGTTGTGTTGGAATGGTCTGCCCACACAGGCCTAAGCTTCCAGTCCTGGATTGGATTTGGAACAATCAGCTAGTTGTCACTCGGCTTTGTCTGCAAACAGCAGACCCAGCAGCAGGACACCCCTCAGTACGATGTTGTTTACCAGGAAGCATAGCTTCTTAACATAGGCTTGGACTCATGTTTTTATTGAAAAGCACCCACAATTGTTCATTCGAGGACCACCTCTGGCCTGTTGAACAGACACCGCTGTTCCTGACCGTGTGACAGTGCAACAGTGAGGCTTGCGGGCCAGAAGAGTCCTCATTGTGTTGATGTATTGGGAGGCCAGGCCTCAGGCCTGTGGCAGCATGACACTGGCAGCCTGACCTCTGCATTATACCCTCTAGAAGCTGACAAGGGTCACGTGGACCAGAGATGGGGTGAGAGAGACCGACAGAAAGAAAAAGAGAGCGAGGGAGGAATTCCCCTCCGTTCGCACTGTCCGCTCGGTCCGGCCGTCTGATTGATAGATATGCAGATTGGTGCGGGCAGCAGTTTTTAGTCAAATGCCTACGCTCACAGAACCTCTAGACTCAGGATCAATGGCTAGCTCCCATCAAATGGCCCCTGGAGAGTGAGGTGTTCTGTAGACTGAGGCTTCTCCTGGCCTGGTGGAGGAGGAGGAGGAGGAAGACGATGTGACAGACAGGGGGGTTCAGTTACTAATGAGGAAGAGGCGGAGTGTGGGAATACTGAACGTGAGGATCTGATTAGGACTATCAAGTACTGTCCACTCAAGAACAACTAATTGCCATTTTAGTGGTCAGGTCCAGTCCAGCCGTGATGCCAGCGTGCAGGTCAGGTAGGCTGCATAGGAAAGGCTGTAACCTGGCCTGTAGGACCCAGAGACAGGCCACAGCAGCCTGGAGGCTCCTCTACAGACTACTCTTCATGGTGAGTAGGACAGAGAGGGACGAGAGGCTTGCCATGGGAGTAGAAATGACCATCCAAAGAAGGAAGGACAGCATTAGTGGGGTTTAGCCTTTCACTGTTTAGTTGTTCAAGTGTGGCGATGGGTATCAACCTCGGGCTCAACATGTTTTAGGGCTGTAGGTGTTGTGACAGAGAGGTTAAAACTATTCCTCATGGGGAGAGGGAGATGTCTGGCTTTACAACAGGGAGAGCAGATGGGCTAATTGGTAGGATAGGATTTAGATAATTCTTCTTAGAATCCCCACAGGCTTCATGGTTGTTTAATCAGAAGAAAACAGTCAGTTCCCTATGTTGTGTAAGTGGGCTTTAGTATAAGCGCTAAAACTGTGAGAGGAGCCCAGATGTAGCAGGAGCTGTCAAGCGTAAGCAGAATAGGGAGGGAGAGTTGAGACTAGCGCTGTCGGATGTGCTTGTCCATTCTCCGGGTGCATTGCTGCCTCCCGCTCCCCCTTTCCATGGTTCCCGAGCGGCCTGTTCGCAGATCTTAATTGATTGGATATTTGGGTTAGCCGTCAGGCGTTCGGCTCAGACTTGGTCAGATTGTTGTGTGAGACAGGGAGACTTCTGAGTCAAACCCCCCCCCCTAGTCGTTCTCACAGGTCGCCCGTATTAAGTTGCTGAAAGGTCATGCTGCGAGAATGGGAAAATCCTTCTGTGTGTGTGCGCCTGTGAGTGTGGCATCAGAAACGAACGTTATCTGTCTGTGTGAGGCTAGTTTGCCTCTGAAGCTGCCTCAGGGTATCTGATTAATATGTCAACAAGTTATCCTATCCAAGTCTCATAGTCTTTTCAGCTGCAATATGGAGAAGCTTTGGTCTGTGTTAGTGTGTGGGTGAAACATATTCACTACATTCAGTGTGCTTGAGCTTGTGTGTGTGGATGCCGATGCTTGCCCTGCGTCTGTTCTTTTGTGTATCTACAGTGTACAGCCTTCAGTGTGTTAACACAGTGGGTCAGCTTAGTCTCTGTAATTATCCTAGCTCACGCGGAGACCCAGAGCTGCTGGCTGGGTGGTCATGTCTAGAGGCCAGCCAAGCCTAGCCTATTCCTAGCCTGAATCCCATTCCCCTCAGTGGGGGCCTGAGCCACCAGCCCCCTGCCCCAAGACCCCTGCCATAGCCATGCTGCTCCCACAGTGCTGCCTAGTTCTGTCCTCTCTACAGATTAGTATGGAAGCTGATTTGGCACCCTCCTGAGTAACCATGCTATAATTAAGCAATAAGGCCCTGGGTGTGCGTGTGTTTGTGTGTGTGTGTGTGTTATATGACCATTATACCACGGCTAAGAGCTGTTCTTTTGCATGACACAATGCGGAGTGCCTGGATGCCCTTAGCCGTGGTATATCGGCCAACTACCTCAAACCCCCGAGGGAGCCTTATTGCTATTATAAACCGAGTACTAATGTAATTAGAACAGTAAAAGCAATTGTTTTGTCATACCCATGGTAAACGGTCTGATATACCACAACTTTCAGCCAATCGGCATTCAGGGCTCAAACCACCCGGTTTCTAATTACCTGATGAACTACTGGCTTAGCTTAATATAGGACTTGATTTGTCCCCTGTCTCTATGGTATAGGCCACACTGGGTTTTAGACACTATCTGGGTTCTGCTGGGTTGTTTTACTGTGAGGGCTGTTAATCGATTTGGTTTGTGTGTGTGTGTGAATGTATCTGCGCTGTTGCTGTGCAATATTGATGGTGACAGGCAGGGTATTTTCTGAGAATTGCTTGTGTAACAATCAGCGTCTCTCTCACTCAAAAGCGCATTCTCCTGCAGTGTCTCTATGCATACTCACTGGACACACACACACACACACAGCGCGATAGGTCTGAGTAGAGGTTTTGCAGGGCATGTTGGCAGCTCCTCTGCAGTGGAGAGCAGCCTGTGAGTACTGGAAACATAGAGCTACAGGAGCCGATGACAGCTCTGTCTGATACCGTATTACTGTTCTGATTGATGGGGATATTGTTTTATGATTGATGTATTAACAAAAGTCCTTGTGATCCTAATAAGCTTTGTGTCTACATGTTACTGTTCTCCTGTGGTCCCTAACCACTCTGTTTCTCTATCGCCCCCTGCAGAGCGTGGAGACGCTGTACCACACCTTCCAAGAGGGCTCCGGGGGCCTGATGGAGGGCCACAAAGATCCCCCAAACCCAGGGGCTGAGCCCACCCTGCTCAGAACCTGCCCCCGACACATGAGCTCCACCGAGAGGCTCAGCAAGGTCATCCAGGAGCTGGTGGACACAGAGAAGTCCTACGTCAAGGTCATTCTTTTTTATAGTTCTTGAAGATAATGGCCAATTTCCCAATTCAGTTTATTTAGTTGAGCCAGGATAAAGAGACAGGGCATAGGAAAGCAAAGCCACTGAAGAGTAACAAGACATGATCTATTTCTGTGGTGTCATGGGGAGTAACAAAGAAGCCCTACCTACCGCACAGCAGTAGCCTGTTTCATTATGCTCTACAGTACATAGGCTCATCATTCAGAGGCCCTGTACAGCTCAACTTTCCATCTCACCCCTTTTCTCAGAGTACATTAAGGACCTCCTCTCATGATCTCCACCTCGTCAGTCTTAATTTGTGTCAGTCGGCTGATTGTCCTACAACCCTCTCTTTTTCTCTCTCTCTCTCTCTCTCTCTCTCTCTCTCTCTCTCTACCCCTCTCTCTCTCTCTCTCTCTCTCTCTCTCTACCCCCTCTCTCTCTCTCTTCTCTCTCTCTCTCTTCTCTCTCTCTCTACCCTCTCTTCTCTCTCTCTACCCCCTCTCTCTCTCTCTCTCTCTACCCCCTCTCTCTCTCTCTACCCCCCCTCTCTCTCTCTACCCACCCTCTCTCTCTCTACCCCCTCTCTCTCTCTCTCTACCCCCTCTCTCTCTCTCTCTACCCCCTCTCTCTCTCTACCCCCTCTCTCTCTCTCTTCTCTCTCTCTCTACCCTCTCTCTTCTCTCTCTCTACCCCCTCTCTCTCTCTCTCTCTCTACCCCCTCTCTCTCTCACTACCCCCTCTCTCTCTCTCTCTCTACCCTCTCTCTCTCTCTCTACCCCCTCTCTCTCTCTCTCTACCCCCTCTCTCTCTCTCTACCCCCTCTTTCTCAATTCAAGGCTTTATTGGCATATGTTAACATTGCCAAAGCAAGTGAAGTAGATAATATACAAAAGTGAAATAAACAATCAAAGTGAACAGTAAACATTACACTCACAGAAGTTCCAAAAGAATAAAGACATTACAAATGTCATGTTATGTATATATACTGTGTTGTAACGACATGCAAATGGTTAAAGTACAAAAGATAAAATAAATAAACATAAATATGGGTTGTATTTACAGTGGTGTTTGTTCTTCACTGGTTGCCCTTCTTCACTGGTTACCCATTCGGCTCTGCATGCATTATTTGGTGTTTTACGTACACAGAGGATATTTTTGCAGAATTCTGCATGCAGAGTCTCAATTTGGTGTTTGTCCCATTTTGTGAAGTCTTGGTTGGTGAGCGAACCCCAGACCTCACAACCATAAATGGCAATGGGTTCTATAACTGATTCAAGTATTTTTAGCCAGATCCTAATTGGTATGTCGAATTGTATTTTCCTTTTGATGGCATAGAATGCCCTTCTTGTCTCTCAGATCGTTCACAGCTTTGTGGACTTTACCTGTGGCGCTGATGTTTAGGCTAAGTTATGTATAGTTTTTTGTGTGCTCTAGGGCAACAGTGTCTAGATGGAATTTGTATTTGTGGTCCTGGCGACTGGACCTTTTTTGGAGCACCATTATTTTGGTCTTACTGAGATTTATTGTCAGGGCCCAGGTCTGTCAGGGTCCAGGTCTGTCAGGGCCCAGGTCTGGCAGAATCTGTGCAGAAGATCTAGGTGTTGCTGTAAGCCATCCTTGATTGGGGACAGAAGCACCAGATCATCAGCAAACAGTAGACATTTGACTTCAGATTCTAGTAGGGTGAGGCCGGGTGCTGCAGACTGTTCTAGTGCCCTCGCCAATTCGTTGATATATATGTTGAAGAGGGTGGGGCTTAAGCTGCATCTCTGTCTCACCCCACGGCGGGAAGAAATGTGTGTGTTTTGCCACCTGTTGTTTGTGTACATGGATTTTATAATTGTTTTCACATTGTTTTCACTGAGAAAATGTACGAGTCTGCTGTTAATGATAATGCAGAGAATTGTCCAAAGGTTGCTGTTGACGCATATCCCACGATAGTTATTGGTTTCAAATTTGTCTCCACTTTTGTGGATTGGGGTGATCAGTCCTTGGTTCCAAATATCAGGGAAGATGCCAGAGCTAAGGATGATGTTAAAGAGTTTTAGTATAGCCAATTGGAATTTGTTGTCTGTATATTTTATAATTGAATTGAGGATACCATCAACACCACAGGCCTTTTTGGATTGGAGGGTTTTTATTTTGTCCTGTAGCTCATTCAAGATAATTGGAGAATCCAGTGGGTTCTGGTTTTCTTTAATAGTTGATTCGCAGATTTGTATTTGATCATGTATATGGTTTTGATGTTTGTTCTTTGTTATAGGGCCACAAAGATTAGAGAAGCTGTTTACCCATATCTCCATTTTGGATAGGTAATTCTTCATGTTTGTTTAGTGTTTTTCAATTTTCGCAGAAGTGGTTAGCTCTCTCTCTCTCGCTCTCTCTCTCTACCCTATAGCTCGTGTCTCTACCCTTTCAATAACATTTCAATTAAATTCAAAGGGCTTTATTGGCATAGGAAACATGTTTACATTGCCAAAGCAAGTGAAATAGGAAATAAACAAGGGAATTTAACAATCAAAAATGAACATTACACTCACTATTTCTTTTTACGCATATAGACATTTCAAATGTTATATTATTTGAACAGTGTTGTAACAATGTGAAAATAGTTGAAGTATTAAAGGGAAAGCAAATAAACAGATAAATATGGGTTGTATTTACAATGGTGTTTGTGCTCCTCTGGTTTCCCTTTTCTTGTGGCAACAGGTCACATCTTGCTGCTGTGGTGGCACACTGTGATACTTCTCCAAAAATATATGGGAGTTTATCAAGATTGGATTTGTTTTCAAATTCTTTGTGGGTCTGTGGTATCTAAGGGAAATATCTCTCTCTGGTCATACATTTGGCAGGAGGTTAGGAAGTGCAGCTCGGTTTTGTGGGCAGTGTGCACATAGGCAGACCTGGCTCTCAAGAGAAGACCGGCTATGGCGGCCATTCACAATAGCAAGGCTATGCTCATGCTGAGTCTGTACATAGTCAAAGCTTTCCTCAAATTTGCGTCGATCACAGTGGTCAGGAATTATTTCACTGTGTACTCTCTTTTTAGGGCCAAATAGCATTCCATTATAGTCCTTCTATTCATAGTTTGCTCCGTTTTGTTAATTCTTTCTAATGTGTCAAGTAATTATCATTTTTGTTTTCTCATGATCTCTCTCTCTAGTCTCTACGCTATCTCTCGCTCTCTCTCTCTCTCTACCCTATCTTTCTCTCTCTCTCTCTACCCTATCGCTCTCCCTCTCAATCACTCTATCGCTCCGAGCGGTGGGTGGGGGATTTGTAGGCGGGAGGGAATGCCTTCCCAACGTCCTCTGCTGCGGCTGAAACCATCTGTCTGTGATGTGCTGCGTTGGCTGGGCGGCGGAGGCCGTAAATCAGCCTAATGAGTATATCTCCAGTGACGCCCTGATGGGCCGCAGCCCCATTAAAACACAGGGAGGGAGAAAGGCAGAGAGGAAGATGAAGGAGTAGTTTTGGGCGGTTGGAGTAACTGTTGATACTGATATGATGCACTGATGATGTACTGTATGTGTCATGAGAGTGGCATTGGTGTTGTCGGATTCACTAACCCACCTCTTGTCTGTCTTGTCTTCCTACAGGACCTGAGTTGCCTCTTTGAGATCTACCTGAAGCCCTTGCAGAATGAGACCTTCCTCACTCTGGATGAGGTATTTAAAAATAATAATAATATTGAACCTTTATTTAACTAGGCAAGTCAGTTAAGAACAAATTCTTATTTACACCCCCGGCCAAACCCTAAGCCGGACGACACTGGGCTAATTGTGCGCCGCCTTATGGGACTCCCGATCAGGGACGGTTGTGATACAGCCCGGGATTGAACCAGGGTCTGTAGTGACACCTCTAGCACTGCAATTGCAGCGCCTTAGACCGCTGCGCCACTTGGGAGTAAAGGATCTCTGGATGAGGTAGAGGAGGGAGGGGGTTGGTGGGATGGGTGGAGGGGTGTAGGGGAGGACGGGGGAGGTAATAGAGATGGAGAATTTTATGAGGTTGGTTCATGATGAAGATGGATAGTTTATTAGATTGGAGTGGTGGTGAGGTTGAATGACCTCTAGTAATGAACTCTCACAACCTCTTCTTATTTAGTCCCTTTCTGACATAGGCCCACATATTAGAAAGCGTGCGCAGGATTCTGTTTATATCTCCAATTGCATTGTTGTCTTCCATTGTTCGATACACAATTGACTCTTCTCTCAGGTTGGGATTAGTCCTTGTGTGACTGTCCCTCCCTGTGAGCCCACAAGGCTATATGGCTGGAGAATGCTGATGTGTAGCTTTAGTGTAGCTTAAGTCCCACTGAGCTAGGGACATTGATGTAAACTGAGGCTAACCTCAGTCTCAGGACGATGCTCTCACAGGAGAGATCCATCGATACACACTGGGGAGGGGGGCTGATTAAACCACCGTTTATGGACACTCCGACGTGTCTAGGTACACAGCGGAGGAGAGAGCAAGACACCCTGAATATCTTTTAATGAAGGTGTGGGAGAGCCAGGGAGTGGGAGATTGTATTAGAGGTGGAAGGAAAGAGAGGCTGTTCCTAAGTGCCTCTCACACGTGGGACATTTGAGGTGGAGGTGAACGAGTGACTGCCTGCTGTTAGGTCTTTGACCAGGCTCCTGTCTCTCCTTTCCTTCAGATGGATAGTCTGTTTGGCAGCCTGCCAGAGATGCTGGACTTCCAGCGGGTGTTCCTGCAGACACTGGAGGAGAGGATCGCCTCTTCACCTGACTTCCGAACCCTGGAGACCCCTGAGCAGTTTAAGGTACGGTAGTTTGGAGTACACACACACGTGCCCCTTATGTTACAGCTGCCTCTGCTAAACATCTCTTGCAGTAATCACACTTGACATGAAACCGCATACTCACAGGCTTATTAACCAGTTAGCTATGATGTTCTGTCACACCTTGGGATATTCATTATTGAAGAGATGTCACAGGTTCACGCATGGTTGATTTACTGCATCGACAAGGCACCATGTGTGGCCTATTGATTTTGTGATGTTGACTTGAAGAATTGTATCTCCAAGTCAAAGAGCACTGGACTCAGAGGTTAGAGGGGGTGGGGCCTGGGGGATTTTAAACACTGTCCCATGGGAGGCAGGTGAGCGTGGTCAGGTCACGACTTCAAATGTTCTCTCCCATCCCTCTCTCCTTCACACTCTCTCTCCGTCTCTCTTTCTCGCTCTTTCTCTTGGGTGTCTGTTTCTCTCTCTGTAATTCCAGAAGCTTCTCTTCTCTCTGGGTGGATCCTTCCTGTACTACGCTGATCACTTCAAGCTCTACAGCGGTTTCTGTGCCAACCACATCAAGGTCCAGAAAGTCCTGGAGAGAGGTACGGGTCTCCCCTCTACCCTACGCTGCCCCCCCCCCCTCCCCCAACCCCACACCTGCACACAATACCCACTTGTACCTCCATGACATCATCCCCACCATCCCCATGTAAATAACATGGTTGACTGGGCTCCTATGGTCCAGCATCAACAAGGAACTCCGGTAAAATGTCTCTGAGAGGAGCTACTCGCTTGGTAAAAGTGATGTGATGCAATTCCACTTCAACCTCCTCTCTCCTTGTCTTAACTCTATCAATCTGGACTCCCTACGTTGTCTTTCATATCAATTCAACTGTGAAAGGCTTCCCACTGTAAAACTGTGAAAGTGCCTAGGCTAGCTGAAGTCTCCCCCATTGCGCTGCACAGCTGAAGCTGGTCTATAATGAGAGAGAGACTATTAAACGCTGACGAGGACTGCTAGTAATTTTGAGCGGCCCTGTGTATATGATTGAATATAAACGTTGAACTGAATTTATTTCTATGACGTTGGCCTCCTCCATTTTGGGCACACTGCCCAGTGCAGAATGAATTAAACAGAGTGGGAAAATCGCACCCTTGTGCCTCTTAAATTCCTCCCATTACAAGATTCTGTGCGGCATTCCTTGAAGCAGGTACCGAAATTGAGTTTTAATGGCACAGGGAGAATCTGGCAAGTGGTTTGGCCTTTTCCACAACAGTCTCTGATGAATCAGAATGAACTGGAGTAGGAAACAGCAGAGTAAACATGATAAATCACTACAGCACTACTGTTACAGGGGAGCAGTGCATTAGAGCAGAACTCTGCAGCACAGTATAGTACAACACACAGCACAGGCCAGCAGTACACAGCACAGCCTAGCACAGTGGAACTCAGCACAGCTGAATGCGGGCACTCACAGAGAATCCGTGGGTGTCTGTCAGCGGTTCTAGTAATTACGCGTTCTCGTTCTCCCTGGGTTCTCGCTGCACACACACTTTGCGTTTACTCGTTAATTGCCTGCCAATTACTGTGTGAAGTGTCAATGCGGATGTCTGTCTGTGGCTCAGAGTGCTATAATGAATACTCTAATGGCATCTCAATCCTTCCACACATAGTGAGACGAACAGCGAGGTGGCGAGGAATGTCAACACCTGACCTCTAGAAAGTCTTTCAATGCGTTACGGTGCTAGACCACACAGCACCCAATATTAGCATCTCTCCACTCTATACACTGTGAATGAAAATCACTGCAGCGATTCTTTTGAAACGGTGTCTTTTGAATGGTGTTTTGAGTGGAGTGGCAGGCTCATGTCGACACCATGTTTTACAGTATCTACAGTGCATTTGAAAAGTATTCAGACCCCTTGACTTTTTCCACATTTTGTTACGTTACAGCCGTATTCTAATATAGATGCAATCTTTTTTCCCCCCTCATCAATCTACACACAATACCCCATAATGACAAAGCAAAAACAGGTTTTTAGGAATGTTTGCAAATGCATTAAAAATAATAAACTGAAATATCACATGCACGTAAGTATTCAGACCCTTTACTCAGTACTTTGTTGAAGCACCTTTGGCAGCAATTACAGCCTCCAGTCTTATTGGGTATGAAGCTACCAGCTTGGCACACCTTTAGTTGGGGAGTTTCTCCCATTCATCTCTGCAGATCCTCTCAAGCTCAGTCAGGTTGGATGGGGAGCATCGCTACACAGCTATTTTGAGGTCTCTCCAGATATGTTCGATGGGGTTCAAGTCTGGGCTCTGGCTGGGCCACTGAGGGAAATTCAGAGACTTGTCCTGAAGCCACTCCTTCGTTGTCTTGGCTGCGTGCTTAGGGTCGTTGTCCTGTTGTAAGGTGAACTTTCGCCCCGCTCTGAAACTGGTTTTCATCAAGGATCTCTCTGTACTTTGCTCCGTTCATCGATCCTGAATAGTCTCCCAGTCCCTACCACTGAAAAAAATCCTCACAGCATGATGTGGCTACCACCATGCTTCACTGTAGGGATGGTGCCAGATTTCCTCCAGACGTGACGCTTGGCATTCAGGCCATAGAGTTCAATCTTGGTTTCATCAGACCAGAGAATCTTGGTTCTCATGGTCTGAGAATCTTTAGGTGCCTTTAGGCAAACTCCAAGCAGGCTGTCGTGCCTTTTCAGGCCACTCTATCATAAAGGCCTGATTGGTGGAGTGCTGCAGAGATGGTTGTCCTTCTGGAAGGTTCTCCCATCTCCACAGAGGAACTCTGGAGCTCTGTCAGATTGACCATCGGGTTCTTGGTCACCTTCCTGATCAACGCCCTTCACCCCCGATTGCTCAGTTTGGACTGGCAGCTAACTCTAGGAAGAGTCTTGGTGGTTCCAAACTTCTTCCATTTAAGACATTTTTTGGTACCCTTCCCCATAGCTGTCTCGGCACAATCCTGTCTCGGAGCTCTACAGATAATTCCTTTGACCTCATGGCTTAGTTTTTGCTCTGACATGCACTGTCAACTGTGGGACCTTATATAGACAGGTGAGTGCCTTTCCAAATCATGTCCAATCAATTGAATTTACCACGGGTATACTCCAAGTTGAAGAAACAGGGTGCACCTGAGCTCAATTTCAAGTCTCATCGCAAAGGGTCTGAATACTTATGTTAGTAAGGCATCTGTTTTTTATTTTTAAAACATTTGCTAACATTTCTAAAAACCTTTTGTTGCTTTGTCATTATGGGGTATTGTGTGTAGATTGATGAAGAAAAAATATATATAATCCATTTTAGACGTAACGTAACAAAATGTGGAAAAAGTCAAGGGGTCTGAATACTTTCTGAATGCACTGTACATACATGCAGCGTTGCCATTTTACTTCAGTGGTCATGCTAGGGTGAGAAGTAGCCTATACTGCCCCCCTGTGGACAAGTATTATTGCACCAAGATACCATGGTAGGTCTAATGCTAGCACCACCAAGCACAGTCTTCCAAGCTTGCTGCAGTATGAGAGATGTGATTAAAAGTACTGACATGTACAGGGCTTGGTAAAGTAAGTATGTTTGTCTGTTGTCTACAGCGAAGACTGACCTGGCCTTTAAGGAGTTTCTGGATGCGAGGAACCCAACGAAGCAGCACTCGTCCACCCTGGAGTCCTACCTGATCAAACCAGTCCAGAGAGTGTTGAAATACCCTCTACTTCTTCGAGAGCTAGTGTCCCTTACTGACACAGACAGCGAGGAGCACTACCACCTCACAGGTACATTGAAGATACACACACACACACACACACACACACACACACACACACACACACACACACACACACACACACACACACACACACACACACAATAACCCCTCCCTCTCCTCTCCTGTATCCCCAGAGGCCCTGAAGGCCATGGAGAAGGTGGCCAGCCACATCAATGAGATGCAGAAGATCTATGAGGACTATGGCTCTGTGTTTGACCAGCTGGTGGCAGAGCAGAGTGGCCCTGAGAAGGAGGTAGCTAAACTGTACCCTGCTGCTTTACCCTCTGCCTCTGTTACAGCAGCTTTCATCACACTCACTCATATCTTTAATCTGGACACGTACTTAGGCTAAAACCAGCACAGCCTGCATTTGCTGCATAACCGTCAAGGTCAATTCAGTCTATTCAAGGGTTCTTGGTGATACGTCTCTTCCAGAAACTGGTTGGAAATAGCTAAGTTCCCCTGTAGATACTTCCTCCTATAGATACTCAACATACACCCCACATAGATAGCACTTGGTCGAGCTAGCCGAAGCCTCATTCCCTGTACAGATACAGTACTTAGTATGTCCCTCACACACTGTGGTCAATGGCTCTTCTCTCTCCCAGGTCACAGAGCTTTCCATGGGAGAATTCCTCATGCATTCCTCTGTCGTCTGGCTCAACCCCCATGTCTCGCTGGGCCGCATGAGAAAGGACCCCGACCTGACCGTGTTTGGTGAGTTGGAGAGACACTGTACTGCTACTGCAGCATTATGGGAAAGAGATTGCCTGGCCCCTGCCAGAGGCGGTTGGCAGTCTGTCTGCCTGGACTCTGATCAAATTCCATTTGAAATGCTGAGTCCACTGGCTTTAGACAAACGCATGTAAACCCAACACACATTTAATGACTATCTTTTAGATACATGTATTGTATATCCACCTGAATATTAATGGTACTGATTAACCCTGTTACACCACTATGATTTGGGGCTTTATGGATATAGTGCCAATATGTTGTAAATTCAGATCGCTTCTGAGGGGATGGATTTCCCCGTGTACATTCCCAAAGTTGTGTTCATCCTCAGTGTTCATGTCGTTTCTCTTCAGTGTTCAAGAAGGCGGTGATACTCGTCTATAGGGAGAGCAACAAGCTCAAGAAGAAGATGGTGAGTCCTCTCTCTCTATCGCTTTCATTTACTTTTATACAGGGGTGAAGGTTAGCCGGTATGGCACCTCGGCAAAATAAATAGAGGGGGTACGCCGTAGCGGTTAAATGTCACCCTATCATAATTAATACCACATGTCTAAAAACTATAGATCATTACACTATTATTTAACATTACGGCATGTCAGCCGCATGGAAAAGGAGCGAACTGACTTGAAGCTGGGTGGTATACGCTCCAAATTGATTTATGGTTTGACCAGAATACTTACATTTTGCAAAGGCAGAGATGAGTGGCCCGACACTGAGGTGCACGTGGACGCAAATCAGGCTACAAGTGTAGGCCTAATGACATTCAGATATTGTCATTACAGTACATGTAGGTGTTTTATAACAGAGGTCTCTTTCCATTCATCAAATGGCAGGTGCACAGTGTTGGGGTTGGATACTGGGAATATTTTCTGAGCGGATGAGCGTTCACCTACAGAAGCCCCCTTTTGAAGTGATTGTTTGACAATCAGATGAAAACTTCATGACTGGTTGTGTTTCTGCCACATTAAAAGGCATAGACGGCGTGTCCATAAAGTTTTCCCTAAAGTAAAGAATTACATTTTCAAAATGATAATGCCAAATTAGCTTAGGCCTAATCTTGTGTCCTATCTAAACAGGAATAAATACAACCATTCAAAATAGGCTACTTCATCAGAAAGCATGGTTTGGCCACAGAGGATCATTAGCTTAAAAAAATTGCATAGCCTACAGTTGGAATGGCCCGCATTTTGGGGAGATTCCGCTGCAAATACCAAATAAATGATTGTTGATTTGTGACTGTCGGTGAAAAGCAGAGAGACCCAGCCAGGCATATTGCAATATTTGAAAATACAATCGCGGATAAACTGTTTGGAAAGCTAATGGCTATTGCTGTAGAGATGACAATGAAAAAAATTTAGTTATCAAAATTCTCAACTTAATTGAGAGTAGAGTAGAGGGCTTAGAGAGCTGCCCTGCAGTACACCATACTTTACATGTTTGACATTAGAGAAGCTTCCATTAAAGAAAACCCTTTGAGTTATATTAGATAGATAGCTCTGAATCAACTATATGGCAGAGGTTGAAAAGCCATAACATAGAAGTTTTTTCAACAACAGGTTATGGTCAATAATATCAAATGCTGCACTGAAGTCTAACAGTACAGCTCCCACAATCTTATTATCAATTTCTTTCAACCAATCATCAGTCATTTGTGTCAGTGCAGTACATGTTGAGTGCCCTTCTCTATAAGCACGCTGAAAGTCTGTTGTTAATTTGTTTACAGAGAAATAGCATTCTATTTGGTCAAACACAATTTTTTCCAACAGTTTGCTAAGAGCTGGCAGCAAGCTTATAGGTCTTCTGTTAGAACCAGTAAAGGCCGCTTTAGCACTCTTGGGTAGCGGAATTACTTTGGCTTCCCTCCAGGCCTGAGGACAAATACTTTCCTCTAGGTTCAGATAAAAAATATGACAGATAGGAGTGGCTATAGAGTCAGCTACCATCCTCAGTTGCTTTCCATCTAAGTTGTCAATGCCAGGAGGTTTGTCATTATTGATCGATAACAATACATTTTCCACCTCTCCCACACTAACTTTACGAAATTATAATTTGCAATGCTTTTCTTTCATGATTTGTTTTTTATGCATGAATACAATTGCTCACTGTTCGTTGTTGGCATTTCCTGCCTAAGTTTGCCCACTTTGCCAATGAAATAATCATTAAAATAATTGCTAACATCAAATGGTTTTGTGATGAATAAGCCATCTGATTTGATGAAAGATGGAGTTGAATTTGTCTTTCTGACAAGTTTTTTTCCCCCATCATTCTTCATATCATTGATCTTGGCTTCATAGTACAGTTTCTTCTTTTTGTTGAATTTAGTCACATAATTTCTCAATTTGCAGTAAGTCAGCCAGTCAGATGTGCAGCCAGACTTATTAGCCACTCTTTTTGCCCCATCTCTTTCAACTCCTCCTCAATCCATGGAGCCTCAACAGTTCTAATAGTTCGTTTCTCAACAGGTGCATGTTTATCAATAATTAGAAGAAGCAATTTCATCAAGTGCAGTGTCTGGATGCTCCTCATTAATCACATCAGAACAACAAATATTTTTAACATTATCCACATAAGAGTCACAGCAAAATCTTTTGTATGATCTCTTCTACACCATTTTAGGCCCAACTTTGGCTTTCCTGGATATAGCCACTATATTGTGGTCACTGCATCCAATGGGTACAGATACAGCTTTAGAACAAAGTTCTACAGAATTAGTAAAAATGAGATTGATACATGTGGATGATCTTGTTCATGTAGTATTTGTAAACACCCTGGTAGGTGGATTAATAACCTGAACCAGATTACAGGCACTGGTTACAGTAAGAAGCTTCCTCTTGAGCGGACAGCTTGATGAAAACCTGTCAATATTCAGGTCCCCAAGAAAGTAGACCTCTCTGTTTACATCACATACAGTTGAAGTCGGAAGTTTACATACACTTAGGTTGGAGTCATTAAAACTCATTTTTCAACCACTCCACAAAATTCTTGTTTACAAACTATAGTTTTGGCAAGTCGGTTAGGACATCTACTTTGTGCATGACACAAGTACTTTTTCCAACAATTGTTTACAGACAGATTATTTCACTTATAATTCACTGTATTACAATTCCAGTGGGTCAGAAGTTTACATACACTAAGTTGACTGTGCCTTTAAACAGCTTGGAAAATTCCAGAAAAGGATGTCATGGCTTTAGAAGCTTCTGATAGGCTAATTGACATAATTTGAGTCAATTGGAGGTGTACTTGTGGATATATTTCAAAGCCTACCTTCAAACTACCTTCAAACTTTGCTTGACATCATGGGAAAATCAAAAGAAATCAGCCAAGAACTCAGAAAAAAAATTGTAGACCTCCAAATCTGGTTCATTCTTGGGAGCAATTTCCAAACGCCTGAAGGTACCACGCTCATCTGTACAAACACCATGGGACCTCGCAGCCGTCATACCGCTCAGGAAGAAGATGCATTCTGTCTCCTAGAGATGAATCTACATTGGTGTGAAAAGTGCAAATCAATCCCAGAACAACAGCAAAGGACCTTGTGAAGATGCTGGAGGAAACGGGTACAAAAGTATCTCTATCCACAGTAAAATGAGTCCTATATCGACATAACCTGAAAGACTGCTCAGCAAGGAAGAAGCCACTGCTCCGAATCCACCAATAAAAAGCCAGACTATGGTTTGCAACTGTACTTGGGGACAAAGATCATACTTTTTGGAGAAATGGCCTCTGGTCTGATGAAACAAAAATAGAGCTGTTTGGCCGTAATGATCGCTATGTTTGGAGGAGAAAGGGGGAGGGCTTGCAAGCCGAAGAACACCATCCCATCCGTGAAGCACGGGGTGGCAGCATGTTGTGGGGGTGCTTTGCTGCAGGAGGGCCCGGTGCACTTCACAAAATAGATGGCATCATGAGGTAGGAAAATGATGTGGATATATTGAAGCAACATCTCAAGACATCAGTCAGAAAGGTAAAGCTTGGTCGCAAATGGGTCTTCCAAATGGACAATGACCCCAAGCATACTTCCAAAGTTGTGGCAAAATGGCATAAGGAAAACAAAGTCAAGGTTTTGGAGTGGCCTTCACAAAGCCCTGACCTCAATCCTATAGAAAATCTGTGGGCAGAACTGAAAAAGCGTGTGTCGAGCAAGGAGGCCTACAAACCTGACTCAGTTACACCAGCTCTGTCAGGAGGGATGGGACAAAATTCACCCAACTTATTGTGGGAAGCTTGTGGAAGGCTACGTGAAACGTTTGACCCAAGTTAAACAATTTAAAGGCAATGCTACCAAATACTAATTGAGTGTATGTAAACTTCTGACCCACTGGGAATGTAATGAAAGAAATAAAAGCTGAAATAAATAATTCTCTCTACTATTATTCTTACATTTCACATTCTTAAAATAAAGTGGTGATCTTAACTGACCTAAGACAGGGAATTTTTACTAGGATTAAATGTCAGGAATTGTGAAAAACTGAGTTTAAATGTATTTGGCAAAGGTGTATGTAAACTTCCGACTTCAACTGTACACTATCAAGCATTTCTTACACATATTATTTAGATACTGATTGTTAGCACTTGGTGGCCTATAGCAACACCCCTAAAGAAAAGGCTTTAGATGTGCCAGGTAAACCTGCAACCATAACACTTGACATAAGATCTTCTCTAAGCATTACAAGGAAATGGCTCTGAATATATACAGCAACTCCTCCCCCACAAGCATTTATGTCTCTTCTATAGATGTTATATTATTGTATTGCTACTGCTGTATCATCAAATGAATTGTCTAATTGAGTCTCAGAAATGGTTAATACAGTGCCTTGCGAAAGTATTCGGCCCCCTTGAACTTTGCGACCTTTTGCCACATTTCAGGCTTCAAACATAAAGATATAAAACTGTATTTTTTTGTGAAGAATCAACAACAAGTGGGACACAATCATGAAGTGGAACGACATTTATTGGATATTTCAAACTTTTTTAACAAATCAAAAACTGAAAAATTGTGCGTGCAAAATTATTCAGCCCCCTTAAGTTAATACTTTGTAGCGCCACCCTTTGCTGCGATTACAGCTGTAAGTCGCTTGGGGTATGTCTCTATCAGTTTTGCACATCGAGAGACTGACATTTTTTCCCATTCCTCCTTGCAAAACAGCTCGAGCTCAGTGAGGTTGGATGGAGAGCATTTGTGAACAGCAGTTTTCAGTTCTTTCCACAGATTCTCGATTGGATTCAGGTCTGGACTTTGACTTGGCCATTCTAACACCTGGATATGTTTATTTTTGAACCATTCCATTGTAGATTTTGCTTTATGTTTTGGATCATTGTCTTGTTGGAAGACAAATCTCCGTCCCAGTCTCAGGTCTTTTGCAGACTCCATCAGGTTTCTTCCAGAATGGTCCTGTATTTGGCTCCATCCATCTTCCCATCAATTTTAACCATCTTCCCTGTCCCTGCTGAAGAAAAGCAGGCCCAAACCATGATGCTGCCACCACCATGTTTGACAGTGGGCATGGTGTGTTCAGGGTGATGAGCTGTGTTGCTTTTACGCCAAACATAACGTTTTGCATTGTTGCCAGAAAGTTCAATTTTGGTTTCATCTGACCAGAGCACCTTCTTCCACATGTTTTGTGTGTCTCCCAGGTGGCTTGTGGCAAACTTTAAACGACACTTTTTATGGGTATCTTTAAGAAATGGCTTTCTTCTTGCCACTCTTCCATAAAGCCCAGATTTGTGCAATATACGACTGATTGTTGTCCTATGGACAGAGTCTCCCACCTCAGCAGTAGATCTCTGCAGTTCATCCAGAGTGATCATGGGCCTCTTGGCTGCATCTCTGATCAGTCTTCTCCTTGTATGAGCTGAAAGTTTAGAGGGACGGCCAGGTCTTGGTAGATTTGCAGTGGTCTGATACTCCTTCCATTTCAATATTATCGCTTGCACAGTGCTCCTTGGGATGTTTAAAGCTTTGGAAATCTTTTTGTATCCAAATCCGGCTTTAAACTTCTTCACAACAGTATCTCGGACCTGCCTGGTGTGTTCCTTGTTCTTCATGATGCTCTCTGCGCTTTTAACGGACCTCTGAGACTATCACAGTGCAGGTGCATTTATACGGAGACTTGATTACACACAGGTGGATTGTATTTATCATCATTAGTCATTTGGGTCAACATTGGATCATTCAGAGATCCTCACTGAACTTCTGGAGAGAGTTTGCGCCACTGAAAGTAAAGGGGCTGAATAATTTTGCACGGCCAATTTTTCAGTTTTTGGTTTGTTAAAAAAGTTTGAAATATCCAATAAATGTCCTTACACTTCATGATTGTGTCCCACTTGTTGTTGATTCTTCACAAAAAAATACAGTTTTATATCTTTATGTTTGAAGCCTGAAATGTGGCAAAAGGTCGCAAAGTTCAAGGGGGCCGAATAATTTCGCAAGGCACTGTATATGAATGCTATCTGATGTTAGCAAGTTATTGATTTCATGAACCTTATTTTTTAAGCTACATAAGGAGAATAAATGTATCTGATATAACCTAGGCCTACTCTACACCACTAGGCACGGCATTGAACAGTATTTCTTGCAATTACACGGCGTGTACAAAACATTAGGAACATAAACTGACCTGGTGAATCCAACAAGGGATCATAGCTTTCATCCGATGTCACCTGTTAAATCCACTTCAAATCAGTGTAGATGAAGGGGACAGGTTAAAGAAGGATTTTTAAGCCTTGAGACTATTTAGACATGGATTGTGTATGTGTGCCATTCAGATGGTGAAGGGGCAAGACAAACATATTGAAGTGCCTTTGAACGGGGTATGGTAGTAGGTGCCAGGCGCACCGGTTTGTGTGTCAAGATCTGCAATGCTGCTGGGTTTTTCACACTCAACAGTTTCCCGTGTGTATCAAGAATCATCCACTACCCAAAGGACATCCAGCCAACAACAGGCCAGTGGTCGAAAACGGGTCATTGATGAAAGAGGACAAAGGAGGCTGACGCACATTGTGCACAGACGGGCTACAGTTGTTCAACTGACAGTCCAGTACAACATTGGTGCCCATCTCCATCTGGCTCCATCTGGCTTTAGCGGGTCATGTTTTTTAATGGTAAAGATGTTTTAAAATTGCAGCTGCAGAGCTTTACAACAGCCTATCACTCCAATATTGTTGCTTTAAATCAGCACTCTGTCTTTCTCCATCAACTCCATTCAAATGACATCCAAAATAGATAATCCTGTTCTAGATTGACATGTAGTCCAATATTTAGATGTCCTACCTCTTTCAGGCAATAAATTAAATGCAATATTAGCCTTATACTTAGCTAATGAATTATGGGTTATGCATAATGCGCTTCTAACTTGTAGCCTCTGTCTCTTGCGCAATAAGCAAGCACCTGTGCTCCACTGGACTCTCCTTAAAAAACGCTCCTTAGCTCTTGTCCCATGCAGTCCCATGCAGGAAAAGCTAGACTGGACTTTTATTTTTCATATAATTTCTTATACCAATAGACTATTCAAAGAGGGACTCAAGCTCTTGTTTGCTACATGTTAAATGCAGCAGCCAATAGAATTCACTGGTAGCTTGAAAGACGAGCGAACACGCGATGGCGGTAGGCTATAGCAGTTATTTATTCAGACCCATAACAATTCAATCTTTAATCTTTGAATTAAGCAACAATAGATAGAGGTAGGCTCATAATATTCCCCTAATGTTATTAAAGGTATATATGCGTCAGTCTACTAATTATACAAATAGGACTTATTATATTTAAAAAATAAAATGCCATTTGCTAGCCTATACTTGTAACTTTGTAGGCCGTGTGGTTTGAAAGATGTGTGTAATTCCTGTCAATTATAATACAGTACAGTAATACAATTCACACTCAAAAAGATTAGCTTACTGGAGCTAGTTTCATTTATTTACCCAAAAGAGCATACAGCTAGCTACATCTAAGGGCTTTTCTGTTTTTCTGTTGTGTGTAATGTCCAGTAGCCTATATCATATATGTGTTTTCTGGCTTGGGCTCATGAAATGTCTTTAATGTAGGGCACATCAGGCTTGATTTTTGATCAAAGCTCAAATGAAATCCAGACACGACTATTTATATGCTTTATAAGGCTTTTGAATGACACATCTGGTTTTGACGGAAAATACCAGGTTACCCAGGAGAAAAGTGATTTATTCTCAGGATGGAACATTTGAAAAATACCAGGACAATATTCAACCATAATCCCCGTGGAATACTTTCGACACCTTGTCGAGTCCATGACATGACATTTTTAAGAAGGTGGAAGGTGTTCCTAATGTTTTGTACACTGTGTATATTATTAGCATAATTTATGACTATCCAATCAGCCTACTATTCCTAATGTGATATCTTACATGCGCAAATGCCAGGATGCAGGAAATGCTTTGTTCTAAAGGTGCATTTTTATGGTGAAAATGTGCTTCCTGAACATGAAACCCACACACCGCCTATGTTAAAAGGCATTGCATGTTAAAATGATATGACAAATCTTTACTAGGCCCAGGCTACTAGGCCCACAGACATCAGATATTAAATGAATAGGGACTCTATATAGAATTCTATGATTACACTTAGGCTATAAAAAAAACACTACATTGTGCGAGCACTTGCATGTCCCGTGCTGATAAGAAATGTACCTTCACCCCTGCTTTCATATGCCTTTGATGTCAATAGTGCCTAACATCTCTCTCGTGTGTGTGTGCGTGCAGACCGCCCCTCGCTTGGCGCACTCCCATGGAGACCTAGACCCCTTCAAGTTCCGCTGGCTCATCCCGCTCTCTGCACTGCAGGTCCGACTAGGCAACACTACAGGTAAGAGAGCAAGACACACAAACATGCACATACCATCGTGGCTCTCATTAACTATAGAAGAGATCACAGTCTTTTGAACTTCTCCAATCCCTTCCTCCTAGGAACGGAGACGACCTGCATCTGGGAGCTGATACATACCAAGTCTGAACTGGAGGGAAGGCCAGAGACTGTCTTCCAACTGTGTAGCAGGTAAGAGAGAGCAGCAGTTCTGACTGGAGACTATGGATCTATAGCTCTCATCCTTGACTGCCTTCTACAAGGTCAGGGATGTGCATGGACTCTCTAGCCAATCAGTGGTCCATTGAGTGTCAGGGGGAGATGATCCCCAGCAGGACACCCCCCCCCCCCCTACTGTAGACTCACTGAATGAATTAGCCCCTTTCTATCAGCGTATGGTATATCAAGATTTCCGCTGTCTCCTTCCCAGTGTCCCAGAGTGCAAAGTCAACATTATCAAGGTTATCCGCTCCATCCTCCGGGAAAACGTCAGGCGGAACATGCGTCCGGCCGAGAGGGGGTGTAAGGAGCGCCTCACGCCTCTACGCAGCACCCTGCCCTCCTCTGCCAGGATAGGTGAGTCCCATCCCTACCCTGTTCCAAAAAAATCACTGCTTTGATTTCTACTTAAGTGATGATGCCCTCAAAGCCGGTGTTTGGAGGATATATTGGCACGGGGGTTTAGTCTAGGGCTGGAAAACTGTGCCAATATATCCTCCAAATACCGGCTTCCAGGGCATCATCACCAACATATTCAAATATTGATTGACATATTTTCATTAAAAAAGTTACTTTGAATAAATTCATCATACTATTTCATCGTTCCACAAGATATAGTTCCAACACAAATCTAGGGTTGCTACCCAAGCCATTTGTGTTATCGGTTCTGTTGCCAGAGACGCGACCCAGTCGTTCAGCTAGAGATAGAATTTGAATATTGAAATAATGTTGCAAATGTCGGAGAGACAGACAGCAAGGTCTATACAAATCTCTGCAGTTGAAAACGAAATGTTAGTCTGAAAGAAATGTGATAATGTCTAGATGCTTTTTATAGCATCTAGACTTTGGATTGCTCAGTCAGATGGAACAGAGTAAATAGGCATTTTAAAGTTATAGATTTAGCCAGTTGTAACTTCTGAAAGAGACACTGGCTGGAATGCGGTTTTAGCCAATCAGCATTCGGGATTAGACCCACACGTTGTATAACTTTAAATTATATGACCTTGACTTAAAGATTATAAGCCCTCATTGTCCAGATATGAGTGAGTTTATTGCTCAGTTAGCAGTTCTCTCATTCTCCCCCCTCCATCCCCCACCAGGTTCAACCAGAGCCTCCTGGCTGTGTAAGCAGCCCCTGCTGGATCTCCCCTCACCAACCAGCACACTGAAACCTGGCCAGCCTGACTCTGACGAGGGCAGCCTGAGCAGCGGCACCCACAGCTCCTCTGGCGCTCCCCCAGCCAACGGTCCCACACAGCCGAAGACACTGCCCACCCGACAGGCCTGGTCCCGGGGCTCCCTGGGTAGCCAGCGCTCCTCTGTCTCTAGCTCTGTGAAGGAGTCAGACATCTTGAGTGATGAGGACAATGATGAGTTCAGTGAGTCTGGGGGGCGGCAGGAGGGGCAAGGGAGCTCCCCGACGAGTGCCATCGAGGCCCAGTTTCTCAGTCTGAGGCTGTCGGAGGAAGCAGCGTCCTCCCGGGCGCCGGCTCCCCGCGTGCAGCCAGAGGGAGCGGAGGTGGACACCCCGGAGAGCCCGCCCAAACTGGTTCAGGGCCACATCTGGCCCGTGAAGAGGAAAGGCAGCAGCAGCCTGCGGCATAGCCTGGGGGAACACAGCCGTTCCCTGGACAGCCAGACAGACGTGGCAACGATGGACCTCAACGCTCTACTGGAGAGAGAGTTCAGTGTGCAGAGCCTCACCTCTGTGGTTAACGAAGACTGTTTCTACGACCCTACGGACTCCTCAGACACCACATACACTGGCAGTGCCCCCAACGCCTCGTAGGGTCAGGGATGGACACAAGGAGAGGAAGAAGGACCAAACCTCTGCCCAGCCCCTGCTCCCTGCCTCGGGGCATGGGCAATCCCGGTTCTGTTCTGTCCTAGTCCCAGGGTATCACAGGGTTCTGTTGTGCCTCAGCTCTGAAGTTAAACTGTGTTCCTGTGAGTGCGTACAGTAGGCTGGTCGTTCCATGAAATTTGTCCTTTTGAGTAGGATAACTTGGTGGTGGTGGGGGGGTTATTTCACCTAATTTTAAAATTGTCATGAAGAGCACATGTTCTACGATGTACAATGTATAGTAAGTGCCAAATATAGTAACAGGGTTGAGGATTTCATCTTAAATCAGACATAAATCCCCTTGTGACTGGGGAAATGGAAGCATGCTGTGTGCAACATCGAGGGACAATTTAATGCAAGCTTCTAGCCTGTCTGAGTAACACGTTGAATGTGTTATGCTCGACCCACTCAGTTTTCCACCACAAATCACCAGAAAATGGTACAAAACTAGTACAACTAGCTCACCTGCTTTTAAACTTTTATTTGTCTATTAGGTGTTTCTTTGTGTAGAACCTTTGACTGGTACTGTATTTAAAAAGGACTAGTTTCACCATGTTAAAATGAGAGTTCACTTCAAGTAACAGGGTCGATCTTAAAATGAGGGACAGACGTAAATGAATCACTAATCGCATTAAATGAATCCTCTTCAGAAATGACTGTCAAAGCAACAAAAATAAGTAGGGCTTTTACAATGGTGGTGAAACTTGGAGAAATGTAGTAGGTTAACATCTTTCTAGAAGTCGTATATGGTACACATCAACATGCATATTTATTGAATGTTCCAAGTTGAGCACTTCCATTTCATACAACAGGCTTTTAAAATTCAATATTGGTGCACAATTTCTACTGAAAATATCAAAGGGACGCATTACGTGGAACGACCAAGGCAGATCCCACCTGCTTAGCTATGCACAGGTGTAAAAGGACAGATGAGTTGGTTTCCCCCCTAGAGAGAGACGAGGTGACTCTGTCCCTGATAATGACGGCAATGAATCTGCCGAGCACTGATGCACAACGTAGCTCCGCCTCCACCCAGCGCTCTACTGTATATGCCTCACTCTCCCCTTCTCTAAGGGGCCATCTCAATTGGCTTCCTCCCCTCGTCTCCTCGATATAGGAGAGGTGAGTATAATTTTGATGGATAGACTTTGCTCTCATCAGTCAGAGGAAAGGAGATGAGGATGCCACTTGAGATTCACCCTAAAAGCTTCACTTTAACTCGGGACTTTCTGTAGGAGTTAGGGCTCTAGTTCAATCCGTATCGACGGAAGTTCAGCGTTACGTGATTTAACTTTTTAAAGGGAATGTTCCTGTGTTAGCGAAGACTGCATTCTGGGTAAATGTTGCATATGTTCAATGAAGCTTACGTTTCTAAGCTTAGTCTGTGATGCTTTATCAATAGACTGAACAAAGCCCTTCATCTGAATGGACATAGATTTTATTGCGACTCTGCCTTTCTGTATTTTGTGCACTAAAGTACACTGTTTGCCTATATTTGAAACATCATGGGATTTGTGTTTGTTTTTAAGCAATGTTTATTTATTGATCTGCAAAATAAATGGGGTTAAGGCTTGAATTGAAGAATGTTTTTTTCACCCAATTAGATTTATTTTCAGTGTATTGAATGAGTATGGTTGTCGTCCTCCTAAAGCTAGCTTCCAGTGTGTACAGGCGTTGTCAACTTGCCCTGTTTGCAGCTCCCATACGTTTCTTTTCCATGTACTTGTGTACATATTTTTACAGAATAGCTGTACTGTAAGTTAATTTGAATCTTTTATATTCTTACACATACTTGACATTTCTACAGGTAGATACGGCTGTCATTTGCAATAAATACAGTACCACAAGTAGTTTGGGTATATTTTTGTAAAGGTACTTTATTTTTTTAGCCGTTGCATCTGGAAGCTACTGTTTGCCCTCGACTCCACTTTAACGCTTGCGTACCAATGAATGTGAAAAGCCCCTTTTCTTATGGAACTGTTTTATAAATAAACGTTATCTGCGAGAGCGCTTGTTTCATTTCAAAGCTGCCTCAGTCTGCCTTTAAGCTCATCTCATTGAACGCTTGTTTCAGCTCCATCCCTTGTTGAGCTGAAAGAAAAATGAAGACTCCTTGTCCTCTACATTGGACCAACGATACATAATAATTAATAGGTCATTGACAGAAGCAGGATAGAGTTGGAGGAAGAAACGTGCAAAAAAAAAAATTGCCAGGATTTTTATTTGTACACATCTGAGGATTGTGCAGCACAAACAAATGAATGAAACATTATTGTACTATCATCACGGATGGCCAGTGTTTTATTTATAACAAGGCACACAGAGTCCTCACTTTTTAGGATTTGAATAGCCTCACCAAGAGCTGACAACTTTCCAACAGCATGTCCCTCCTCTCCAGTTAGTGAGAGGGAGGTGGAATGGCCTGAATAACGTGAACATGTTCTCATTCTCTAAATCGTCCTGAAAATGTTTCCGGACTCCATCTCCCAGAGTACGAGGTAAGAACCAGGGTATAATATACGAGAGCTTGAAGCGCCAGGTAGCCTAGAGTGTTGGAAACCGTAAGGTCGCTAGTTTGAGTTGCCGATCCGACAAGGTGAAAATCTGCCGCTGTGCCCTTGAGCAAGGCATGTAACCCTAATTGCTCTAGGCTGACCCTGGCTGTGACTCCACTCTCTGAATGTGAATCAGAGTTGAGATATGTAAAATATAAGAACCTACATAAAGATTACCACAAATCTGGTAATTTCACACACACTATTCTTTCTTTACAACTGGACGAGTGCCCGAGCTCTAGATTAGTATGTGTGTTAGCTGTTCCAGTTTGGACCGAGGCCCATAGTCTCTCCCTCTCCCGCCACAGCCCAGTGTTCAGTTCTCCCCTGTTGTTTCCATCACAGTCCCTCTCTTCTATCCCATCTAAGATTCACGGTCTCATCCAGCGCCTCCGGGACTACAGTGAAATGGCGTTTAAAAATGCATGCGTGTGCCAGGTGGAAATGTCAGCGCTAAGAGCAGTGCGTTGTCTCTCTCGTCACTAACGGAGACTATTAGGCGTTCCTTCCACTCCGCCCTTTAAGCGCCTCTGTCAGACGGGCTGCTGAGTACCATTAGAGCTGCTGCCCGGGCGTCTGTTAAGGTGTTTGAGTCGGAGTTCCTCTCTGAAGTCGTAGGTGAGGAGACCCTGGTTCTCAGAGCAGAGGTGGCTGTAGGCATCCGCCAGGGCTCTGAAGTCAGGGATGGAGAGCTCCGTGGGGCGCAGGGTGGGGTCCACGTCCGCCTCACGCATCATTACCTCCGCCAGCTCCGGCCGTTGCGCCTCCGGGAACAGCATTCTGGGAAAATAACACATATAGTCTCCGATGGCATCACGGCCACTCATAGGTACAGTCAGGTCTAGAAGGAGTTTTTACAACCAATCATTTTCTAAATAAAAAAAAACAGACAAGTTCATTTAAATCAAACTAAATGCTGCCACAAATAAACAATGTTATGATTAAATATGCAGACACGGGTGTAAAAAAATAAAATCAGTAAAGAATCCATCGTACCGTACTGTAGATGGAAATAACTCTACTCAGTTCTCAGACTATAGACTAGACATAGCCCCAGATGCCCTCACCAACGCCACAGGTTTTCACAGTTAGCATACAGAACAGCCAAACAGCCACATCCTCAGTACAGATGCTTGCTCAGCATCAGAGAGCTCATTCACAAGCTGTCACTCCGCCCCCTGCAGGTACATCATTTATCATGCCTCGTCTTCCTATGACACCCCAATGACTCAGAACTGCTGCTCTCTTTTGTTCTCTGGGCCTCCTCACAGGCATGGGGGCGGCAGGGGAGAGGAGGAGTGAGAGAGCCATGAGCGGCTTTGTATAGAGCTGGTCAAGGATGAACAGTTCCCTTAATGTGGAACGTAACAAAGAGAGAGAACCTGGAGTGTGTGAAGTGGGAGGAGGTAGAAATATTGCTTACTGGATTCCTTTGCGGCAGCGCTTCCTCCGGAACTGGAAGACGTTCCTGACTACTTTCTCCACCAGCTTAAAGGGCTGCTGGATCTGGGGCTGAGCCAGGGGTGTGAAGTGTACCACCCCCACGTCCACCTACACACACACAAGCAGCAGGGGTTCAAATAGATCTGTATGCAACACTGAATAGGATCCTCTCATTGTAGCAGAAAGAGTGGAGGAGAGGCAGAAGAGAGACAGGGTGGAGAGAGAGGGAAAGAGAGTGGAGGAGAGGCAGAAGAGAGACAGGGTGGAAAGAGAGTGGAGGAGAGGCAGAAGAGAGACAGGGTGGAGAGAGAGGGAAAGAGAGTGGAGGAGAGGAAACGGAAATGGAAACAAAACAGGTGATGCAGCGTGCGATGGATGGCAAGCCAGTTACGGTTGCCACAGTAACACCAGTGTAAAATAGCAGAAAAAGCCATCCCTTTTCCTGTTATGCTGCCACTCAGCCGGCGACGTTCAATACCAGTGAGCCTGACAAGACACAAGGCGACACGTTCAAACGCACTTCTTAATCCCTAGCCTTTCTCTCCATTGTTCCAGCGGCTTGCTGTACTGTAGCTTGGAGGGATGGAGGAACCAGACAGGGGAACACAGCAGGCAGGGTTGGCCCAGCACACAGATCTTCCAAGGGGAGCGCTGGGCCAGTGGGAATCCTGGCTGTGGTTCCCCTCTCTAGCCGCCTCCCTCCCAATCCTCATGTCATAGCTAAGCTGATATGACAAACTGTTGAAGTAATTGTTCCAGACTCTGCAGTGCCTAGTCCTACTCCCCCCCTCTTCCTCACAAACTCCTCCTCTTCCTCACTTGCTCTATGCCTGTCTGAGCGTAATAAAGGGATTGAGCTCAGACTCGCAACACTTCTTTTGGTGGATCTGTGAATGTGCAGTAGGAAAGCAAAGCTTCCTCCCTCTCTCTTACATGAGGCTTCCAGGGGGGTCTAATGCAGATCGGGAGCCAGACATGAAGCACAGCCAGCCTGAGGAGTGGAGCTATAGACCAATGACACGGCAGCGAGACACTGGGCAACAGAGCGGAGCGCTGTAGCCTACCTGCTTTCACCTGGTAATATCCGTATTTCTCTGGTGTGAGCGCCGCTCAAGGGGACCACTGACTGACTGACTGACCTACCTACTCTGGGGACCAGCACGGCTCACTTCTCTGTCCACGGGGAGGGGAGAGGAGGTGCAGCCTGATACAGCCGAGGACACCACGACAGTGCCAGAAGGATACAGTCTGGACACATACAGATATTTACACAGGTATGTGAAAGGGGATACAGACGATACAATATGAGGCAGATGGTACAGAGTGGATGGATAGAAAACAAAAACCACACAGGTATGTGGGTGCCGGGGCGTTTCATTTACAGCACAGCTCTCCTGTTGAGACAACCTGCCCCAAGGAACAACCTCCCGCAGCATCTCTGCGTCTGTGTTGGTTGTGACTCACCCTACTCGATCTTGCTTTGTTATTCTGGGCTAGGGAAGGGGAGGGGCAGGATAATTGGGGGAGGAGAACTAAAGTGGTCCAAGGACGTGATGGAGGCTTTCTAATGAGCCATTTAGATTCTGTCCCTCCTGTGCCGTGGCGTGCTGCAGTGTCTTGCTGGGCTTGTAAACCAGGATAGCTATCTACTATCTCATCTGATCTACAGCTCCGTATGTTGCTGCCTGCCTGCCGCAGTGGTATGGGACACCACCGCTATACTGGAGCCTAGTTGTCAGAGCAGCCAGCTATATTGTAGACTATAGAGTACAGCTAACTCCTGGGCTGCTCACTTCACTGTACAGTGCATTCGGAAAGTATTCAGTCCCATCGACCTTTTCCACATGTTCTTACGTTACAGCCTAATAAAATGGATTAAATTAAACATTTTACTCATCAATCTACACGCAATACTCCATATTCACAAAGCAAAAAACAGCTCGATTTTTTTTGCAAATGTATTAAAAATAAAAAACAGACACCTTGAAATTGAGCTCAGGTGCAACCTGTTTCCATTGATTCATTGATTTGAGGGCTCGAGTGGTGCAGCGGTCTAAGGCACTGCATCTCAGTGCAAGACTCCCTGGTTTGATTCCAGACTGAATCACAACCGGACGTAATTGGGAGTCCCATAGAGTGGCGCACAATTGACCCAGAGTCATCCGGGTTTGGCCGGGGTAGACCGTCATTGTATATATGAATTTGTTCTTAACTGACTTGCATAGTTAAATAAAAAAAATATATATAAAATCATCCTGGAGATGTTTCTACAACTTGGAGTCTACCCGTGGTAAATTCAATTGATTGGACATGATTTGGAAATGCACACACCTGTTTATATAAGGTCCCACAGTTGACAGTGCATGTCAGAGCAAAAACCAAGCTATGAGGTCAAAGGAATTGTCCGTAGCGCTCCGAGACAGGATTGTGTCGAGACACAGATCTGGAGGTCCCCAAGAACACAGTGGCCTCCATCATTCTTAAATGGAAGAAGTTTGGAACCAACAAGACTCTTCCTAGAGCTGGCCGCAAGGCCAAACTGAGCAATCGAGAGAGAAGGGCCTTGGTCAGGGAGTTGACCAAGAACCCGATGGTCACTCTGACAGAGCTCCAGAGTTCCTCTGTGGAGATGGAAAGCCCATCCAGAAGGACAACCATCTCTGTAGCACTCCACCAATCAGGCCTTTATGGTAGAGTGGCCAGACAGAAGCCACTCTTCAGTAAACGGCACAAAAGCCCACTTGGAATTTGACACAAGGCAACTAAAAGGACTCTCAGACCGTGAGAAACAAGATTCTCTGGTCTGATGAAACCAAGATTGAACTCTTTGGGCTGGGACTGGGAGACTAGTCAGGATCAAGGGAAAGATGAACGGAGCAAAGTACAGAGAGATCCTTGATGAAAACCTGCTCCAGAGCACTCAGGACCTCAGACTGGGGCGACGGTTCCCCTTCCAACAGGACAACGATCCTAAGCACACAGCCAAGACAACGCAGGAGTGGCTTCGGGACAAGTCTCTGAATGTCTTTGAGTGGTCCAGCCAGAGCCTGGACTTGAACCCGATCGAATATCTCTGGAGACCTGAAAATAGCTGTGCAGCGACACTCCCCATCCAACCTGACAGAGCTTGAGAGGATCTGCAGAGAACAATGGGAGAAACTCTCTAAATACAGGTGTGCCACGCTTGTAGCGTCATCCCCAAGAAGACGAGGCTGTAATCGCTGCCAAAGGTGCTTCAAAGTACTGAGTAAAGGGTCTGAATACTTATGTAAATGTGATTTCAGTTTTAAATACATTTGCAAAAAATAACTTTTTGCTTTTTCATTATGGGGTATTGTGTGTAGATTGATGAGGGGGAAAACAACTATTTGATATATTTTAGAATAACAAAATGCCCCCCCAAAAAGTCAAAGGGTCTGAATAATTTCAGATGCACTGTAAGTTAGAGCAGGGGTTAAACGTTTTCAGCTCAGGACCCGAATTTAAAAAATGTACTGTCCTCCCGTGACCCAAATCATCCTCCAACAACCCAAATTAAGAAGAAATTGTGTGCGATTATAGATTTATTCTCATAACTCATGACCCACCTCTCACGTGCACACTTTTGGTCCCGACACAGTTTAAGAAACTGAGTTGGAGGAAGACGAGAAGGTTTTGGACACCAGTTACAATAGACTTTCAGGGCAGGGAGAAGAAGTGCTGCATTGCTTTGTGATACACTGGGGCTGGAAATAGTATTTGTGACAGGAGCCTTCATGAGAAATTGACTCATCGGCATCAATTGTGCGGAACGAGGCTGACATTAGGAAAATCTATTCTTCCACCAGTTACCCAAAAATGCTAGGATGGTGGAGTGAGGTGTAGTCTCATACCCTGGTACTGCAGTGTGCCTTTAACAACACACACACACTGAGTGATGCAGCATCAGACCACCATCTGGTCTCGAGAGGTAATAGAAAAGAATGGCTTTAATTTCACTCTCCCGGAGTAATTAGGCCATTTATTTTCCGCACTTCATGATTTAAAAGGAGCAGGGGGATGTCGATATTCAGACTATACAGGCAGCAGCGTTTCAGCCATAGGCTTGTCCGACTCACTTTGCCTTGTGATTTATGAACGACGGCCCGCTACATGGCCTGACTAGGTGCTCTGCTGTAATATATCCCCTCCTGCCATTAATCCTCCTCTGATAACCTTAACACACAAGAAACTTCCATCTTAAATTCACGTGCTGCCTCCTCCACACTGCATGCCAGTGCTTTGAAAATGCTCCTGCTCAAATAGGCTGCATGTAGTGGGAGATGGTGAACTAGGAATCCGAGACTGACTTATTGCCTCTGTGACCACATTAATATCTCTCCCTGGTTCTCACTCTCATCCGTCATCCCCCTTCCTTTCAGCTTACTGGGAGGGTGTATGATGAGGCCTGGCTGGAGGAGACTGGGATGATTGGAATGTAAATAGGTCCTCATGATGTAACGAACATGCTTTTTAACGGCGCGGAAAGAAGCAAATCATAACCCCTATTGATATCTAGATGAATTTTGCTACTCCAAATTGGCTCATTATATAAGGATCCACATAAAGAAAAATGATACAGCTCTCTCCATGGCTAATTTAGTCCTCCTGCCTTTTTTAAACGTCAAACATTTACAGAGACTTTGAACCAACCAACTTTCCCTCTTGCACACTAATATTGTATGCTAAATAATCTTACTAACTCAACCTTTCTTTTACACACAGTAGTCTTTCCCTCCATATCTGGCAAGGTATCACGATACACATCTGAAAAATCCCAGCTCTGCCTTTGTCCCCCTCAGCGACCCTGACCCAATTCATCTCAATAATATGGAATCGTGCACATATATGCATATTAACACTTATACATGTCATCTGTATGACCTTCTCAGAGCTCTGCAGGAACTCTATGACACTGGCGTTTGCCCTGTAGCTCCAAGTCCCCTCGTCCCCTTGCCCATTTCCACCTTCTACTCCTTCCCCAGAGTCTACTCTTTTACCCAATGGTGTTTGAGCAATAATTTGTCATCTCCCTCTGAGCGTAACCAAGATGAGATGGCAGGCCCTCGGGGTGGCTAGCCGATACCACCTGAGCAACCTGCATTTCTCTTTACGTAACTGCTGCAGGTTCTGAGGGGGGAGGAAGGAACAATGGGATACTCAGCTGGGGAATACAGAAAGTTAAAAGAAGATAAAAAAGATTCCTCCAAGGGGAAAGAGATGCATTAATCATAACAATACCTTCAGAAGACAACCTCCATTACATCAGCAGCTGGGGAGGACAGGCTCACGAGGAGTAGACACTAGGCAGTCAGCACCACTAAATCTAAAGCTATAGGCAGATCTTGCTGGAGGGGGCCCTGCCATTGTGCCTTGCTGCGCTGTACTGTGCTGTGCTGCCTGCCAGGGCTTCCCACGCTCGCAGATCAGCCCTGGGCACACAGCACAGGCAAACCAAGAACATCTCCCGATCCATGCCCATCTCATTCTCAGGTCCCCTGAGATGTTTTCCCAAGGAACACTCTCCAACATCACAGTAGAGAATACCACTAGGCAAAAATTAAGAATTCCACAAGGTCACGAGAAGAGAGACGAGGACTGGGGGAAAAATTAGCCTACCAAACAAACAAAATGGAGGCTACACCGTTTTTACATGACATTTAAAAACACTCAAAATGTCTGACCACTTGGTATACTTGGGAGTAAATGTAGGCCGTGTAAGTTTTCACTGTACTTGTGCATGTGACAAATAAAACTTGAACTAATAGAGAAAACATAATTCATTTCATATTATGTCTGTTTTCCCCGTGACAGTGTACAAATGTCCTGCATGTTGAAAATGGGCATGCCCATACACGGGACAAGATTGTGTTGACAACTACATGGCACTTATCAGGTGACACTTCTGACCATAACCGAACAACAAGGCTTCTTTCTACAAAATGATGAGCACAAAAGCAATTACACCGTGAAATAAACAATATGAAAATTTAACAATAAAATCCCACATCTGAGGAAAGGGCCATCTCTGCGTCCAGTCATGCCTTGGAGCTATACTGTGGAGGACTGAGCTATGAGGTGAGAAAGAAGGGACCATGCTTATAATAGCCTGCCATGTCTTCACACATCACAGCATCACACATCACTCCCTGGGTACATGTTAACTGCGGTTCCTCACAGCCCCCCTCTCCCGTCCCTGTTATTTATTTTATTCCCCATAGAACACCAGAATCAGAATCTCATCGGTAAAACACACTCAAACACACTACTGTGTAGAAATGAGTGTGGCTCTTTCTCATCCTGCCGCACCAACCCACAACGGCCTGCAGTATGAAGTCTGAAGGTCAGCAGTGCCAAGTCGTCAGGTAATACTGTGGTATTGTGTGTGTGTGTGTGTGTGTGTGTGTGTGTATGCTGTTATTGGGGGGGACAAAATGGAGGTAGACCATTGGACGAAATTAAACAAGCAGATCAATCACCAAACCAATCAATCACTCACTCAACTCCTGTTTAGTCATTACAGGCGGGGAGAGAGAGGGGAGATGATTTCCTTCATGGTTCGGCTGTTTATGATGATCTTACCCATGCAGCAACATTATGGAAACACACATCTGCGTTAAAGGCTATCATGTACTTTAGCCTGGTCTGTTTTTCGCTCTCATTGTCATTCTAGACTAGACATCCTCTGCAGAATAGTGGAAGAGGGATGAGCAGGGGGTAGCAGCTGTGAGTTTAGCCTTCCGTTGAGTGGTTGCTGATGCTAACTGCTCTAGGGATGGTCAGTTTTGGCATAGTGGGGTGTTAACAAAACAGTGTTGCTCTGACCCGTTGATGTACTCCTACCACATAAATAAAAGAAGCCACTATGAAATGTTCTAATGGTTATTATTGTAATATTGTATGCCTATTGTTTTCAGTATATCTGACATGAGATTGTAGGTGTTGGGTAGACCGGTAAAGATCATGTTGATTAAACAATACTTCGCAGGGTGCAATGGGTTCATTATTACGAATCCCATGGTTGAAAGAAACTCGGCAGCTCGTGGACCGTTATTTGGGGGTTGTGTTGTCCATGAAAAAACTTGAGACGTCCCTACCCTTACCCTAGAACTAACCATAACCTTTACCTAACATTAACCCCAATCTTACCAGTTGTAAACGTCAACTTCAAAGGGAGTTGGGACGTCCCAATGATCCCGTTTAGACTATTCCGTTATTTTGGGGTTTCAATAGTTAGAGGTAAGTAAAGTTAGCCAAAGTTGTCATTTATTTTGCTTAAACATTTGAGTATGGAGGTAAGACCAGTGAAGCATGATCGGTGTCATTATGAAAACAGGGGTATCTGTCACATTATTAGGCTAAATGTAAAACATTTGTGAACAGTTTAGCTAGCTAGGCTAACGTTAATAGATAATTAAAGTAACGCTAACGTAAGCCAACAATGCGCACTGTTTCAGATCAATAGCTAGCCATCTAGCTAGTTATGACAAACAATCCGCTAGCTAGATGCAACGTCTTGTAGCCAGCTAATAATATGGGTCAATATTGGAATGAAGAAGCTCTGGCTCATGATTGATTGCGGTTTGACTTAGCTGGTCCATGACAACACGTCTGCTTGTTCATCACCTGCTGCATATATGAAGCATCGAGTGACAAGTGACACTGCCAACACCAACTCAATTATAATGTAACGCACATAGACAAATAAATATAGTGTGAAGACAGTTTACACACACACACACACACACACACACACACACAACCAGGTACGGTGTGAGTGTAAAGCTGGTGTACGGTTTGCCGTAGTGAATTTAACGGTCCACACACTATTCTGTATTAGCTCAGCTCACGACCCAAGTGACGTAGAGAGAGTATTCTACGTCACTGAAAGGGAAGCAACGCAACCCATCTTCAGAAGCGCCAAGCAAGCATGTGTGGTCCACCACTATGATGTCCTCTAATATACTGTTGCTAAGGAAATGGATGAAATGAATGGCTTCCCTAAGGCTGAAATCCTCCTCGCCCCCTCCTCACCCCGTGTTTTTGTGTGTTTACAGAAATCACTGCGAACAACCTGACGCGTCAAAAAGGAGCTCTGCACCAGCCGAGGTAAGGACCTTAACATTGCTCTCTCTTGCTGTACATTGTAAACAATTCTAATTAACCGATGGTTTGTTTGCCCTTGTACACTTTCTGCAGGCAAGAATAATTAATATATTTTTAAATTAAACGCAATACTGGCAATTTTGAGAAGGAGAAAAAAACGGTCTAATTTCAAACTTTTACAATTTTTAAAAACGAAAATCTATATTATTGTATCAGTGTAAAATTATTTCAAAATGTCAGAATTTACCTTGTGTTAATATGTTGAAGTCACTGTGGTTGGGTAACCTTATTATAGTGAGGTGAAGAGGACACTGCAGCTTTAAGTCCACATATTGAGCGTTGCAAATATCAGAAACTCATTCTCCTCTCCAGTAACAGTTGAGGCGCTGGCATAAGGAAGAGGCAGGCGCAACAGAAAATGCCCACACGCACTAAAACCTGTGTCTCCTTCTCCAATAATCAGCAAGAGCGGTCTCTCTCCAATTGGTCCGGTTTCACGCTCTCCTTTGTTCTTGTAAAAAAAAGTCTGTGCGTGTGTGGGGTAAGTGAGGGGAAAGAGAAAGACAGACAGAGAGACCTGCTTAATTCAATTTCTCATTCTGGTCTTCTTTCCTCTACAGTCCATTGGAGCCGGCACTGAGGAACTGAGTCGTCGGCTGCTGCCAGTTCTAGCACCAGAATCCTCTACAGCCGTCTGGGGTGAGGAGCCGAGGTGCCTGGCTGGGGCTGGGTGGATGGTAACTGGAGGAGTAGGGGGCCACGGCAGAAGGAGGAGAATGGCATCCACAGGCATGCAGATCTTTGCCTTCGTCCTGGCGCTGCTGGGCATCATGGGGGCCATGATGGCTACGCTGCTGCCCAATTGGAAGGTGAGCGCCGATGTAGGCTCCAACATCATCACGGCCATCTCCCAGATGCAGGGGCTGTGGATGGACTGCACCTGGTACAGCACCGGCATGTTCAGCTGCACCTTGAAGTACTCGGTGCTGTCGCTGCCCGCCTACCTGCAGACTGCCCGCACCACTATGGTGCTGTCCTGTGTGATGGCTGCCATGGGCCTGTGCCTGGCATCCCTGGGGCTCAAATGTACTCGCTGGGGGGGCGGCCGGCGCGCCAAGAGGCACGCGGCCATCGCCAGCGGGGGCTGCTTCATCGCCGCCGGCTTCCTGTGCCTGGTGCCTGCTTCCTGGTTCACCAAAGAGGTCATCACTAACTTCCTGGACCGCAGCGTGCACGAGAGCAATAAGTTTGAGCCCGGGGGCGCCGTGTACGTGGCCTTCCTGTCGGCAGGCTTCCTCTTTGTGGGGGGGTCCATCTTCTGCGTGTCGTGCTCGGGGAAGAGGCCCGGCCACCAGGACATGATCTTGCTGCCGCCCCCCGATAAACTCTTACTGCAGCAGCAACAGCACCTCCTACAGCAACAGCAGCAGGACCAGCTCCAGCACCAGTACTGCTCCCTCTCCCCACTAGACAATAAAACAGGCTACAGTCTGCAGGACTATGTGTAGGCTAAAGCAACACTGCACGCCATGCGCTACTGTTAGGCAGTTTGGGAAAACCGCTGCGTCTTACATGTAGTTCACCAACCAACCAAGCTCTTAAAGAGGAGGAGATGAGAGAGGAGGGGGAAGGACTTTGAGGGTGGGCTTTTTTCTTCCCCCCCATTGTAGCTCTCTCTCTCCCCTCTTTCTTTGCTTTCTGTTCTATGAGCACAAGCAGTGGAGGTATTCCCTGAGCAGCCCCTTGGAACAGACAGACGGATGGTGAATGTGAAATGCAGCGCAGCCGGAGGACGAAGGAAGGCGCTGCAGAATGGGAGGGGAGCCGCAGCTGAACAAATGCAGATACCCCAGCGATCATCAGTAAATCACAAGAGTTCCCGGGAGAATGGGTTAGCTGATAGCAAGCCTCCTGTTCTTTTCCTTGCCAAAGGTTTGAATTGATAAGCATTCATTTAGTTTGCTAAGTCGTCAATATTGATATTATTGTCTCAAAGAGGCAATAACAGTACGTGAAATTCCCTTTTCATTAGCCAGCCATTGTAGTTTTCAACCATCCATAAGATATGGTAGTTGTTGGAACTGATTTAATAAATTGTCTTATTTTTGGTAGCGAATAGACATTGATATTTTGCCTAAGCATGCTGTCTGGAGCCTGTCTGTGTATAATGCAGAGGAATGCCTGCCTGGTAGAGAATGAGACGTACGTAGTGTAACCAAACACAATGCCTGTGCCTAAAAAGACGTAGTACATTATCCTTCCCGGGGAAATTGTTCAAAAGAGGACTGTCAGGATGAGTAAGTAGGGTGCTGGGCTATGGAACAGAACTGCAGACAAACCCACCCCTGGATCTCACCCTGCAGGTAGACACACAGAGAGGGAGAAACGGAGCGAGAGAGAGAGAGAGAGAGAGAGCCTCCCCCTCCAGCAGAGTGGACTGTCTGACATGTTTGTTGCTTTCCCATTTAGCTCCCAAAACAAGCTACCTTCTTGGGCTAGGCTACACGCTACTGATTTCATGCATTAGGCATACAAAATGAACACACACCCCCACATACATACAGTTCACACCCACATAGAGTACAAACACCCACACACAGATACAAAACCCCACACATACACACAGATACAGAAGCCCAAACACATGCTCAGAAACACACACAGAAATATACAGAAACACACACTGTACCTTTTTGACACACTGGGCTGCATGTGCTTTTCATCCTGCTGTCCGCCTCCTCACTGCCATGGAAACGGAATCCTGTGCCCTAATGTCTTCATTGTCTGGGGTGTGTTTGTGTCAACCAGTGCTTTGAGGTTGGGTAGGGGGGCATCTCTCTCTCTCTCTCTGCATGGCCCCATAAGCCTTGTGCAGAACCTCAACACACACAGAGCTGCTCCTCTAATCCCCTTTATTAGCCCAGTGACATGAGGCACCAAGCCACTGTTACACCCAGGTCTGTCTGGGAACTGCTCTCTTTTTGTTGTCCTTCCTTAGTGTATTTCACGTGCAATTAGGGTTGATGGGGAAAATGGCTGTGTTGTGACAAATCTGGCTGATTATTGGAATTGTATGATGGCATAGAGAGAGGCTTTGAACGGTCATGGTTGACTGCAGTGGTGTGGCAGATTTGCCTCCAAATCCAGAAATGGTTTGAGTCATTCCTCCACATGTGACTTGTTTACCAAGTCCGTCAGCAGTGCATATGCTACCATGTAATACCTGCAGGAGACCCTGCAGCTGAAGTTCAAGGACGTTCTGTGCCATTCTGTTCTTTCCTTCCTGTCAATCTCTCTTTTACCATTTCTCTCTACCTATATCCCCCTTTTACTGAAGTCACGTGGACTTTCTCTTTGACTGACAGGGAACACTTTTGCATGTTGAGAGCATGCTGGCCAACACACACACTGACACACCACCCCTGCTGCCTACTCATATGTCAAGGGTGCTATTGCACATTAACACAGTCACATTCTCATGTGTGTCTAACACGGCTGAGAGGAGAGGGAGGTAGGTTGTCTCCGGCCTGAAATGGCTGCTCTGGTGACAGGCCCCGGCAATGGCCCTCCCATTCTCTCACACATTGTTTCCTATGGGGAGAGCAGATGGCTAAGCCCAGCTCGCCACCTTCAGGCGGCTGCCTGCACAACGCGGGCATCGCCACAGGCATCACTTTAGGGCCTGGAAGCCCGGAAGGGGCAGGTTTCACACCCCAAGCAACATGCCAGGGATAGAGCAGAGGGGACCGGACGGGCATCCGTACAATAACACACTTCCCCAACCCCTGCCAGGCCTTACGAATGCAATAAATGAAGACAAGAATGTGAATGTGCCCTCATTAACAAACTGAACACATACAACACATACAGTGCCTATCAAAAGTTGACACTCCTACTTATTCTGGGGGATTTCTTTATTTTTACAATTTTCTACATTGTAGAATATGAGTTAAGACATCAAAACTATGAAATAACACATATGGAATCATGTAGTAACCAAAAAAGTGTAAACAAGTCCAAATATATTTTATATTTGAGATTCTTCAAAGTAGCCACCCTTTGCCTTGATGAGAGCTTTGCACACTCTTGGCATTCTCTCAACCAGCTTCATGAGGAATGCTTTTCCAACAGTCTTGAAGGAGTTCCCACGTATGCTGAGCACTTGTTGGCTGCTTTTTCTTAACTCTGTGGTCCAACTCATTCCAAACCATCTCAATTGGGTTGAGGTCGGGCGATTGTGGAGGCCAGGTCATCTGATACAGTACATTCACTCTCCTTGGTCAAATAGCCCTTACACAGCCTGGAGGTGTGTTTTGGGTCATTGTCCTGTTGAAAAACAAATGATAGTCCTGCTAAGCGCAAACCAGATGGTAAGGTGTATCGCTGCAGAATGCTATGGTAGCCATGCTGGTTTGCCTTGAATTCTAAATAAATTACAGACAGTGTCACCAGCAAAGCACCCCACACCATCACTCCTCCATGCTTCACGGTGGGAACCACACACGCAGAGATCATCCGCGTCTCACAAAGACACGGCAGTTGGAACCAAAAATCTCAAATTTGACTCATCAGACCAAAGGACATATTTCCACTGGTCTGATGTCCATTGCTTGTGTTTCTTGGCCCAAGCAAGTTTATTCTTCTTATTGGTGTCCTTTAGTAGTGGTTTCAAATCAAGTCTCCTCTGAACAGTTGATGTTGAGATGTGTCTGTTACTTGAACTCTGTGAAGCATTTATTTGGGCTGCAATTTCTGAGGCTGGTAACTCTAAATGTTTTATTTATTTTACCTTAATTTAACTAGGCAAGTCAGTTAACAACAAATTAGGAACAGTGGGTTAACTGCCTTGTTCAGGGGCCGAAAGACAGATTTTTACCTTGTCAGCTCGGGGATTCGATCATGCAACCTTTCAGTTACAAGTCCAACGCTCTAACCACTAGGCTACCTGCCGCCCCTAATGAACTTATCCTCTGCAGCAGAGGTAACTCTGGGTCTTCTTTTCCTGTGGCGGTCCTCATGAGAGCCAGTTATCATAGCGCTTGATGGTTTTTGCGACTGCACTTGGAAGAAACCTTCAAAGTTCTTGACATTTTCTGTATTGACTGACCTTCATGTAATGATGGACTTTCATTTCTCTTTGCTTATTTGAGCTGTTCTTGCCAAAATATGGACTTGGTCTTTTACCAAATAGGGCTATCTTCTGTATACCACCCCTACCCTGTCACAACAACCGACTGGCTCAAATGCATTAAGAAGAAATTCCACAAATTAACTTTTAATTATCCACGCCTGTTAATTGAAATGCATTCCAGGCGACTACCTCATGAAGCTGGTTGAGAGAATGCCAAGCGTGTGCAAAGCTGTCATCAAGGCAAAGGGTGGCTACTTTGAAGAATTTGTTTAACACTTTTCTGGTTACTACATGATTCCATATGTGTTATTTCATAGTTTTGAAGAAAATAGTACAAATAAAGAAAAACCCTTGAATGAGTAGGTGTCCAAACTTTTGACTGGTACTGTATGTGTTTGAGAAAGTGCCAAATCGACTCATGTCAAGTTTGATCCAGTGTTGTACTTCATGCGGTTTACTTTTTATTGTACGTGTTTGTATATAAATTCTATATTCGCAAATGTTTTATGGATTCATTGTTTGTTGTGCAAGACTAAGTTGAGTAAACTAGGCAATCGTTTACAGTAGGATGCAGCTTTCCAGCTTTGGCTTTTCAACCTTATTATTCCAAAGCACACAATTCCAGAGGCATAAACAATTTTACTTTAAAATCGGGAAAGGCTTGCACACGTTATTTTTTGGGTAATGTTTAAATCATGCTTCAGGATTTCCTCATTACAACTCTACAGATAACTGTACACATTTGTCTAGGAAATTTGTGGACCTAATTATAAAAACATTGTTCTGGCAAGCTAACATGCTTTCTTATTTTGTTCTAATGTCTTACACTATCTTCTTCACTACTCAATTGCACCTTTGCTTGTGTTACCTTGTTTGACAGCAGTTTGTTTCAAGTGGCTGAGCATTGCAAAGTCCTCTGGACCGGTTCAAGTGTACATAATACAACTGGCAGTCTGAAAAACAGTAAAGCCATTTCTGTCTGATGCGATTTGAGCCGGTCAATGTGAGCTGGAGGTTTGTTTCGTTATATAGATGTGCAGCCTGTTCATCAGCCAGCGCACCATTTCATTAGCTTCAAATTGCCTGGGAACAAAGAACAGCCTCTAGATGTCTAAACAGTTGCCACTCTCGAGCAAAAACCAATACAAGAGTTATCATTTTGATAATTGCAGCTTATTTTTGTGGATGCACTTCTTAAATTTGCCAGAGGATTATCAACAGTTCAAGTGTTCTGGTAACTGTTGTCTCAATGTGCTTGTGCAAGTAGGCTAGTTATATTTTTTTATAATAAAACTATTTTGTGGAAGCAACACGCCTTTATTCAATCGTGTGTGTGTTTGGGTGTGAGAACAGTTGGGGATGGTATGGGTTGTACTGTGCATAGTCAGGGTTTCAGTCAGGCTGTTCTGTGTTCCTATAGCCCCTAAATAGATGTCTATCTACACACACACACACACACACACACACAAAAGTTGAAGTCGGAAGTTTACATACACTTATGTTGGAGTCATTAAAACTCATTTTCAACCACTCCAAAAATGTATTGTAAACAAACTATAGTTTTGGCAAGTCAGTTAGGACATCTACTTTGTGCAGGACACAAGTCATTTTTCCCAACAATTGTTTACAGACAGATTATTTCACTTATAATTCACTGTATCACAATTCCAGTGGTTCAGAAGTTTACATACACTAAGTTGACTGTGCCTTTAAACAGCTTTGAAAATTCCAGAAAATGATGTCATGGCTTTAGAAGCTTCTGATAGGCTAATTGACATAATTTGTGTCAATTGGAGGTGTACCTGTGGATGTATTTCAAGGCCTACCTTCAAACTCAGTGCCTCTTTGCTTGACATCATGGGAAAATCAAAAGAAATAAGCCAAGACCTCAGAAAAAGTCTGGTTCATCCTTGGGAGCAATTTCCAAATGCCTGAAGGTACCACATTCATCTTTACAAACAATAGTACACAAGTATAAACACCATGGGACCATGCAGCCGTCATACCGCTCAGGAAAGAGACGCGGTCTGTCTCCTAGAGATGAACGTACTTTGGTGCGAACAGTGCAAATCAATCCCAGAACCACAAAGGACCGTGTGAAGATTCTAGAGGAAACAGGTACAAAAGTATCTATATCCACAGTAAAATTAGTTCAGGGTTGAATCAGACTTGTGGAGGTCTACAATTTTTTTTCTGAGGTCTTGGCTGATTTCTTTTGATTTTCCCATGATGTATATGTAGATGACCTGGAGCCAGTGGGATTGACAACGAGTATGAAGCAAGGGCCAGCCAACGAGAGCGTACAGGTCTCAGTGGTGGGTAGTATATGGGGCTTTGGTGACAAAATGGATGGCACTGTGATAGACTGCATCCAATTTATTGAGTAGAGTATTGGAGGCTATTTTGTAAAGGATTGGTAGGATGGTCAGTTTTACAAGGGTATGTTTGGCAGCATGAGTGAAGGATGCTTTGTTGTGAAATAGGAAGCCAATTCTAGATTTAACTTTGGATTGGAGATGTTTGATGTGAGTTTGGAAGGAGAGTTCACAGTCTAACCAGACACCTAGGTATTTGTAGTTGTCCACGTATTCTAAGTCAGAACCGTCCAGAGTAGTGATGTTGGACAGGCGGGCAGGTGCGGGCAGCGATCGGTTGAAGAGGATGCATTTAGTTTTACTTGTATTCAAGAGCAATTGGAGTCCACGCAAGGAGAGTTGTATGGCATTGAAGCTCGCCTGGAGGGTTGTTAACACAGTGTCCAAAGAAGGGCCAGAAGTATACCGAATGGTGTCGTTTGCGTAGAGGTGGATCAGAGACTCACCAGCAGCAAGAGCGACATCATCGATGTATACAGAGAAGAGAGTCGGTCCAAGAATTTAACCCTGTGGCACCCCCATAGAGACTGCCAGAGGCCCTGGACAACAGACCCTCCGATTTGACACACTGAACTCAGAGAAGTAGTTGGTGAACCAGGCGAGGCAATCATTTGAGAAACCAAGGCTGTTGAGTCTGCCGATGAGGATGTGGTGATTGACAGAGTCGAAAGCCTTGACCAGGTCAATGAATACGGCTGCACAGTATTGTTTCTTATCGATGGCGGTTAAGATATCGTTTAGGACCTTGAGCGTGGCTGAGGTGCACCCATGACCAGCTCTGAAACCAGATTGCATAGAGGAGAAGGTATGGTGGGATTCGAAATGGTCGGTAATCTGTTTGTTAGAAAGGCAGGGTAGGTAGGATAGATATAGGTCTGTAGCAGTTTGGGTCAAGAGTGCCCCCCCTTTGAAGAGGGGGATGACCGCAGCTGCTTTCCAATCTTTGGGAATCTCAGACGACACGAAAGAGAGGTTGAACAAGCTAGTAATAAGGGTGGCAACAATTTCAGCAGATAATTTTAGAAAGGGTCCAGATTGTCTAGCCTGGCTGATTTGTAGGGGTCCAGATTTTGCAGCTCTTTCAGAACATCAGCTGACTGGATTTGGGAGAAGGAGACATGGGGAAGGTTTGGGCGAGTTGCTGTGGGGGGTGCAGTGTTGTTGATCGGGGTAGGGGTAGCCAGGTGTTAAGCATGGCCAGCCGTAGAAAAATGCTTATTGTAATTCTCAATTATAGTGGATTTATCGGTGGTGACAGTGTTTCCTATCTTCAGTGCAGTGGGCAGCTGGGAGGAGGTGTTCTTATTCTCCATGGACTTTACAGTGTCCCAGAACTTTTTTGAGTTTGTGTTGCAGGAAGCAAATTTCTGCTTGAAGAAGCTAGCCTTGTCTTTTCTAACTGCCTGTGTATATTGATTTCTAGCTTCCCTGAAAAGTTGCATATCACGGGGGCTGTTCGATGCTAATGCAGAACGCCATAGGATGTTTTTGTGTTGGTTAAGGGCAGTCAGGTCTGGAGAGAACCAAGGGCTATATCTGTTCCTGGTTCAACATTTCTTGAATGGGGCATGCTTATTTAAGATGGTGAGGAAGTTTAACCAGGCATCCTCTACTGACAGGATGAGATCAATATCCTTCCAGAATACCCCGGCCAGGTCGATTAGAAAGGCCTGCTCGCTGAAGTGTTTCAGGAAGCGTTTGACAGTGATGAGTGGAGGTCGTTTGACCCATTACGGATGCAGGCAATGAGGCAGTGATCGCTGAGATCTTGGTTGAAAACAGCAGAGGTGTATTTAGAGGGCAAGTTGGTTAGGATGATATCTATGAGGGTGCCCGTGTTTACGGCTTTGGGGTGGTACCTGGTAGGTTCATTGATAATTTGTGTGAGATTGAGGGCATCACGCTTAGATTGTAGGATGGCTGGGGTGTTAAGCATGTTGCAGTTTAGGTCGCCTAGCAGCACGAGCTCTGAAGATAGATGGGGGGCAATCAGTTCACATATGATGTCCAGAGCACAGCTGGGGGCAGAGGGTTGTCTATAGCAAGCGGCAACGGCGAGAGACTTGTTTGAAGAGAGGTGGATTTTTAAAAGTATAAGTTCAAATTGTTTGGGTACAGACCTGGATAGTAGGACAGAACTCTGCAGGCTATCTTTGCAGTAAATTGCAACACTGTCCCCTTTGGCTGTTCTATCTTGTCTGAAAATGTTGTAGTTAGGGATGAACATTTTGAATTTTTGGTGGTCTTCCTAAGCCAGGATTCAGACATGGCTAGAACATCCGGCTTGGCAGAGTGTGCTAAAGCAGTGAATAAAACAAACTTAGGGAGGATGCTTCTAATGTTAACATGCATGAAACCAAGGCTATTGCGGTTACAGAAGTCATCAAAAGAGAGCGCCTGGGGAACAGGAGTGGAGCTAGGCACTGCAGGGCCTGGGTTAACCTCCACATCTCCAGAGGAACGGAGTAGGATAAGGGTACGGCTAAAAGCTATGATAATTGGTCGTCTAGAACGTCTGAAACAGAGAGTAAAAGGAGGTTTCTGGGGGTGATAAATAGCTTCAAGGTATAATGTACAGACAAAGGTATGGTACGATGTGAATACAGTAGAGGTAAACCTAGGTATTGAGTGATGATGAGAAAGATATTGTCTCTAGAAACATAATTGAAACCAGGTGATGTCATCGCATGTGTGGGTGGTGGAACTGAAAGGTTGGATAAGGTATAATGAGCAGGGCTAGAGGCTCTACAGTGAAATAAGCCAATAAACACTAACTAGAACAGCAATGGACAAGGCATATTTACATTAAGGAGAGGCATGCTTAGTCGAGTGATCATAAGGGTCCAATGAGTAGTGAGGTTGGTTGGGGTCACGGCGATTCAGACAGCTAGCCGGGCCATCGGTTGCAAGCTAGCATAGGATGGAGGTCTGTTTTTAGCCACCTCGTGCGTTTCGGAAGGGTAGATTAGTGGGGTTCCGTGTGGTAGAGGGGATCAATCCAATTGGCAAAATAGTTATAGTTCTAGTGACCCAAGAAAAATTGTCAGAATAGACCTATTCAGATAGCAGCCAATAAGACAGCCAACGATTAGCGGGCCGCAGATGGGCGTTCAGGTAACGTCGTGACGGAGGGGCCAGTTGGATAACTCCCGCGGGCAGATAACGTCGGTAGTCCAGTCGTGAAGGCCCGGTAGGGCTCCGCATCGGCAGCAAAACGGGTCCGGATAGGTGATTGTAGCCCAGGAGTGGCTGATGGAACTCTTCAGCTGGCTAAGTTAGCTCCGGAATAATTTATGTTTGCTCCGGGATCGACGTAAGCCAATAGTCACACAGATAGCAACTAGCTAGCTGCGAGATTCAGGTGTAAATGTCCAGAGCTTTCAGTTGAAATCCGGGGATATGGAGAGGAAAATAGGTCCGGTATGTTCTGGTCTGATTTGTGTTGTACAAAACTGGCGATAGCTTTTCGAGCTAAAGGATAGCTGATGACCATCAACCGTGGTTAGCTGAATACTAACGTTAGCCAGTAAACTGGCAAAAAAATTACTTGTGTCATGCACAAAGTAGATGTCCTAACCGACTTGCCAAAACTATAGTTTGTTAACAAGAAATTTGTAGAGTAGTTGAAAAACGAGTTTTAATGACTCCAACCTAAGTGTATGTAAACTTCCGACTTCAACTATATATATACAGTGCCTTGCGAAAGTATTCGGCCCCCTTGAACTTTGCGACCTTTTGCCACATTTCAGGCTTCAAACATAAAGATATAAAACTGTATTTTTTTGTGAAGAATCAACAACAAGTGGGACACAATCATGAAGTGGAACGACATTTATTGGATATTTCAAACTTTTTTAACAAATCAAAAACTGAAAAATTGGGCGTGCAAAATTATTCAGACCCCTTAAGTTAATACTTTGTAGCGCCACCTTTTGCTGCGATTACAGCTGTAAGTCGCTTGGGGTATGTCTCTATCAGTTATGCACATCGAGAGACTGACATTTTTTCCCATTCCTCCTTGCAAAACAGCTCGAGCTCAGTGAGGTTGGATGGAGAGCATTTGTGAACAGCAGTTTTCAGTTCTTTCCACAGATTGTCGATTGGATTCAGGTCTGGACTTTGACTTGGCCATTCTAACACCTGGATATGTTTATTTTTGAACCATTCCATTGTAGATTTTGCTTTATGTTTTGGATCATTGTCTTGTTGGAAGACAAATCTCTGTCCCAGTCTCAGGTCTTTTGCAGACTCCATCAGGTTTTCTTCCAGAATGGTCCTGTATTTGGCTCCATCCATCTTCCCATCAATTTGAACCATCTTCCCTGTCCCTGCTGAAGAAAAGCAGGCCCAAACCATGATGCTGCCACCACCATGTTTGACAGTGGGGATGGTGTGTTCAGGGTGATGAGCTGTGTTGCTTTTACGCCAAACATAACGTTTTGCATTGTTGCCAAAAAGTTCAATTTTGGTTTCATCTGACCAGAGCACCTTCTTCCACATGTTTGGTGTGTCTCCCAGGTGGCTTGTGGCAAACTTTAAACGACACTTTTTATGGATATCTTTAAGAAATGGCTTTCTTCTTGCCACTCTTCCATAAAGGCCAGATTTGTGCAATATACGACTGATTGTTGTCCTATGGACAGAGTCTCCCACCTCAGCTGTAGATCTCTGCAGTTCATCCAGAGTGGTCATGGGCCTCTTGGCTGCATCTCTGATCAGTCTTCTACTTGTATGAGCTGAAAGTTTAGAGGGACGGCCAGGTCTTGGTAGATTTGTAGTGGTCTGATACTCCTTCCATTTCAATATTATCGCTTGCACAGTGTTCCTTGGGATGTTTAAAGCTTGGGAAATCTTTTTATATCCAAATCCGGCTTTAAACTTCTTCACAACAGTATCTCGGACCTGCCTGGTGTGTTCCTTGTTCTTCATGATGCTCTCTGCGCTTTTAACGGACCTCTGAGACTATCACAGTGCAGGTGCATTTATACGGAGACTTGATTACACACAGGTGGATTGTATTTATCATCATTAGTCATTTAGGTCAACATTGGATTATTCAGAGATCCTCACTGAACTTCTGGAGAGAGTTTGCTGCACTGAAAGTAAAGGGGCTGAATAATTTTGCACGCCCAATTTTTCAGTTTTTGATTTGTTAAAAAAGTTTGAAATAGCCAATAAATGTCGTTCCACTTCATGATTGTGTCCCACTTGTTGTTGATTCTTCACAAAAAAATACAGTTTTATATCTTTATGTTTGAAGCCTGAAATGTGGCAAAAGGTCGCAAAGTTCAAGGGGGCCGAATACTTTCGCAAGGCACTGTATATAACATACACACACACACACACACACACACAGCAGCTGTCTGAAAACAGCTGAATTAGACAGAAGAGACAAGAGGTTTCACTCCCTTTATAACACGTGGTCATGAAACATTACAGACCGTCTGCAAATGGGATTGAAAAAAGCAGAATCACTCTATAAAGCAGGTTCAGAATCCAGGTATCGCTTATTGCATTAGCAAGTGGCATGAAATAACTAACCCTAGGAGAGTTGTTGCAAATGGGGATTTTATGTTCAGTCTGAGCCTGAACATCATCATAATGAATGACAGCATGTGTAGGCTTGCTGCTGCTGCGTTTATACAAGTAGACTGGAACAAAAAGCAACAGCTGTTGGAGCCAGTCAGTTCAGCATGGGTACCATAAAGGAGAGTCATCTGTATCCCCCATCCCATCCTCTGGGTCCACCGAGCATCACATCAGCCAAGCCAGCATCAAAACAGCCTAGCTAACTTGCAATCTGACTAATATGAACAGGAATGCCAGTTCAGACTGGAGAGAAATATACCCTACTAAGAACCCAAGAATCCTGGTCTTACTCCCAGCTGGGGACTAAATCCATGCGTCTCAAGTCTTAAGCCCCCATATCTGTGCTAGCCTGTAGGGTGGGTGATATATCATATTTTTAGGTATACTGGCGTGGAGCCACATACCGGTATGGATTTTTACAATAGCGTCTATAGAAGGTATTTTGATACAGTGCTAAATAAAAACTGTTCTAGACATTTGACTACTTCTCTGTCAGTTTTGTCACAGCGCCATCCAACCCGGAAGCCAGCCACACCAATGTGTCGGAGGAAACACCGTGCATCTGGCAACCGTGGCCCGGCCCGCCACAGGAGTCGCTGGTGCGCGATGAGACAAGGATTTCCCTACCGGCCAAACCCTCCCTAACCCGGCCAATTGTGCGTCGCCCCACGGACCTCCCGGTCGCGGACGGTTACGACAGAGCCTGGGCGCGAACCCAGAGTCTCTGGTGGCATAGCTGGCGCTGCAGTACAGCGCCCTTAACCACTGCGCCACCCGGGAGGATATTTCTGACTTTTTACAAAGGATCTAGACATTGCAAAACAAAAAACTATTTTGCACTAGAATCAGTCATGTATTTTCTAATTATTTTAAACACTTATACACACGGTTTATTGTCCATTAAAAACATGCGAATGCAAGAGGACTCCGATAACTAGATAGGAGATTCTCTCAGAGTAACTATCTCTTTTCTCATTACAGCTGATTACAGCCAAGTCAGCAGTGGGATGTTAGGAGAAATGTGCTTCCCTGAAACAAACATGGATTATTCAAGGCTCTCTCTCCTCTTGTTTATGCACTCTTGTTTATGCAACAGAGTGGAGATCAAATAGCAGCTCCCCTCTTGGGTAAACGTTAATAAGATCCGCTCCTCTGTGTACATTTCCTTCAAAAGGCTCTCACCTTGAGTTGCCGTCATGACAGCTCAGGGATGTGGGCTCAGCTCTGGGATGAGAGCTTTGAACCCTGCAGACTTCCAGGTATAGGGTTAATCTAACTGTATATCCCACCTTGAGCATCAAGTCGACTCGTATAACTTGAACAGCGAACAACAAGAGATGCATGATATAGGTTGTATAGATGTAGGTGGTTATGAGACAAACTAAGCATGTGCGCGTAAATCAGCTCTTCATCCATAAACATTTTTATCAATAACATTTCACAGCTGGTATCTTCATAGTTCACCACAGAGGTATTAAATAAAAATGATTGAATCATAGGCGCGCGGGTGATGATATCACTAAACATGTTTCCATGAAACACCTCGGGAGTCGTGATGTTGACAGGTACAAAGACGGACTTAGGCTGGGCCAAGAATCTCAACGCTCTATCAGTCATCAAAACCCAATCAGCAATAACTGCAGTGCTGTAATGCGTTGCTGAGAAACAAATCACCCAAAGCGCGCCAATATTTCACCATCGTTAATGCGAGGCTTTTTCTTCCTGACAACCATCATCTTCATGAGAGTCCATATTAGAGATAAAATATGGTCATCAACAGCAGCTGAAAATGACCTTGCATTGTCCAAGACTATGCCCCTCCTGTTCCAGCACACATCCGAGAGGCTGGGGGGAGTAATGGCAATGACCTTGCTGCTGCTGTAAAGCGCTGAGAGAAGCAGTATGAGCTACGCTAGGCTAGATGACAAACGGGGGGGGCTGTAAGAAAACAAGACACCCTGACAGTTCAAAGGAGCATTTTAATATTTCAGATCACCATAAGCATCAGAAAAGATTGGCTAAAGGTAAGGTACACTACAAAAACACAGTGGGAATTGAAACAGGCCTTTCCTCACTTAATTATTAAGCATGGTCTGAAGAGGGATAAGACTGGTTTGGAAAGTGTTAAAGAAACAAAAACGCATTGTGGAATCTGCAAAACATATATATTGTTTGTGAAATGCAGAGTCCTTTGAGCTACAGTACTTTCATTAGTCTAGAAAGCCTGAAACAAATTAATATAAAATTATGTTTTTGCACCACAGACACATTTTTTCCCAGAAGTGGAGGCTTACTGTATTGTGTTTGTGTGAAAAACACACGGCTCAATTGAAGCGCTCACTGAACAGGCTGAAAAGAAGTTGTAAAATCACAGCGCTTGAAGTTTTAATTAGTATCTTCAAAAAACACAGTAGAGTAGACAGCTTATGGACTGATCCTTTCAATACTATAGCTCCTTTTTCTCCGACTTGCATAGTGTTTCACAGAACCCGCCTGTGATTGCCTGTTTGAAGCTGACCTTCTTTTCCTGAAACATGGCCAGGATTCCTCCACTAGCTTGTTTTCAGAATACCTAAATGTTTTTTGGCATGGGATGTTGTTCATGTTAAACAGACAGGATTTAGAAAACACACGCCATTGAGTAGCGGCTAAACCAGCATTCATTTAAGATAAGAGGGGCAATAGATCTCTCAAGATATTGATAAGCAAACTCCGACCAACCTAGGCATTTTTTGAGGGAGGGTGAAGTATTTTTAGCTTTTTTTTTACCTTGGGACTATGATGAATCGAGTCCAAGCCCTCAGGCGTTTACCGCTCTGCACCGAGTCATTGAAATAACTTTCTTATACTCTTGATACCATGGTTGACCCCGTTTATAGGATAGGAATAGGCTTAGATGAATTGTGCTGTTGTACAACGTGCTCTAGGAGGAACACCTATACAGGCTCACTGTATAAATCTATTGGTTATATTTGTTGAGGAGAGAGTTTGGCTATTTCCCTTACAAAGATACTGAGAAAGACAATGATCTGCCATCAGTGTCCTTGCCACTATACAAAACTGGGAAAAAACTACAGTACATTTTACACTGAACTAAAATACAAACGCAACATGTAAAGTGTTGGTCCCATGTTTCACAAGCTGAAATAAAGAAATCCCACAAATGCTTATTTCTCTCAAAGTTTGTGTGCAAATTTGTTTATATCCCTGTCAGAAAGCATTTCTCCTTTGCCAAGATAATCCATCTACCTGACAGGTGTGGCTTATTAGGAAGCTGATTAAACAGCATGATCATTAGACAGACAGGGGGGGGGGGGGGGTGTCAAGAGCAAGTGCTGGTTAAGTGTTCTTTTTTATTTATTTTTGGGGGGAGGGGGGAGGGGGTTGAGGTGAGGATAATTTAAGATACTGTTTGAAGAGGTAGGGTTTCAGATGTTCTCTGAAGATGAGCAGGGACTCTGCTGTCCTAGCTTTGGGAGGAAGCTGGTTCCAACGTTGGGGTGCCAGGACAGAGAAGGGCTGAGCGGGAGCTGTCCTCCCATAGGGGTGGGAGGGCCAAGAGACCTGAGGTGGCAGAACGGAGTGCTCGGGTTGGGGTGTAGGGTTTGAGCATTGCCTGAAGGTAGGGAGGGGCAGTTCCTCTTGCTATTCCATAGGTAAGCACCATGGTCTTGTAGTGGATGCAAGCTTTCAACTGGAAGCCAGTGGAGTGTGTGGAGGAGCAGGGTGACATGAGAGAACTTGAAAGGGAAGGTTGAAAAACAGGTGGGCTAATGCATTCTGGATAAATTGCAGGGGTTTGCTGGCAAAAGCGGGGAGCCCAGTCAACAGTGAGTTGTGGCAGTTCCGTCTTGTCGAGGTTGAGCTTGATGTGGTGGGCCGACATCCAAGTTGAGTGTGAAAAGTAATTGAGTGTTATCCGCATAGCAATGATAGGAGAGACCCTGTGAGGATATGACTGAGCCGAGTGACTTGGTGTATAGAGAGAAGAGGAGGGCCTAGAACCGAGCCCTGTGAGACACCAGTAGTGAGAGTATGTGGTGCTGTCAGGAGTGGCCTGTCAGGTAGGATGCAATCCAAGAGTGTGCATAGCCTGAGATAGAGGGGAGTCAGAGGTCAAGGCGTGGGACCAGTGAACTCAATAGGCTGAGTGAATGAGGAGCGGATGTCGTCAACCTTTTTTCTCCCAAAGTGGTTGACAAAGTCGTCCGCGGATAGGGAGGTGAGGGTTATTTTATTTCAACCTTTATTTATCTACGCAAGTCAGTTAAGAACAAATTCTTATTTACAATGACGGCCTACCCTGGCCAAACCCTAACGACGCTGGGCCAATTGTGCGCTGCCCTATGGGACTCCCAATCACAGCCGGTTGTCATACAGCCTGGAATTGAACCAGGGTCTGTAGTGATGAGATGCAGTGCCTTAGACCGATGCGCCACTCGGGAGCCCAATTAAGGAGGAAGGAGAATGTGGAAGAGTTTCCTAGGGTTGAAATTTAATGTGGCAGAAAGTGGCTTTAGCAGCAGACACAGAGGAAGAGAAGATGGGTCCCCCGGAAGTTTAGTTTCCCTCCATTTTTACTCAGCTGCCCACAGCCTTGTTCTGTAAGCTCGCAATGAGTCACTCAGCCACGGAGCAGGAGGGCCGAGCCAGCCGGGAGGAAAGGGGACAGTGCGAGTCATAGGATTGCAGAAAAGGCAGGAGAGTAGGGTCGAAGAGGCAGAATCAGGTGAGTGGACAAGTGACAGTATGGAATTCAAATGAGGAGTTGGACAGGTGAGAGAAGGAGAAAGAAAATCTCCACTTGAGTAGACCTGTGCCACCACCGCAACGACCAGATGCTCTCGGAATATGAGAGAAAATATAGTCAGATGTTCTCTGGGGTGATCCATGTCTCTGTCAGGGCCAAAAAGTCAGGAGACTGAAGGGCAGCAAAGGCTGAGATGAACTCTACGTTCTTGACCGCAGATAGCCATTCCCAAACACTGCCAGAGATCCGAAATTTCACATGGGCTGTGCGTGCAGGGGACACTAAAATTAGAAGGGTTGCAGCCAAGTGGTGGGGAGCGTCTGTAAAGCCTACAGGGAGACGTGCGAACACCTTTAGAAAACGCACACAGTTGACAAAGCTACAAAAGAGCAAAATGAGATCTGTAAACAACTAGCTAAGATACTCAAGTGAGAGCTGGGTGTGGAGCCTTCCTCTCTTTCCTTCCTCTAAACTTCACAGAACAACTCGGCAAAGCCGTCTTAGTTTTTCGGCGACGGTCTTAGTTGAGACAAAATAGCCACTGACTACGACCACTGCTTACAGCTGCCGCTGAGAAACCAGGGGAGACTGAAGAACTAACAATAATTGCCTAGCAGAGGTGGAGAGCACACTTCCCTGCACTAATTGCTGATTGCCTAGGAGAGGTGAACCCCCCCCCCTCAATACAGCCACTGATTACCCAAAACAAGTCATAAATTGCCCTGCCCCTTGATCCTGGTTGATCCAGCATTTCACACACCAAGTAGGCCACTGTGAAGACAGGCTGCACTGAAAGTAGATGGCCCTAGCTAGCAACAAAAAAAGTACTAGACCACAACAGATAAAGACAAAATTATATACTTTTCACTCCTGGAGATATCAGGAGTCCTCTAGCTATAGAAAGAAGCAAACAAGATGGCGCTTGAGAAGCTGGTTATAAACACTCAGAAAAGAGATGAAACCACTCCCCCTCCAATACAGCCACTGATTACTAAAACAAGTCACAAATTGCCCTGCCCCTTGATGCTGGTTGATGTGTCACGCAACACAATGCCATAGATGTCTCAAGTTGAGGGAGCGTGACTGCAGGAATGTCCACCCGAGCTGTTGCCAGAGAATTTAATGTTCATTTCTCTACCATAAACTGTCTCCAATGTCATTTTAGAGAATTTGGTAGTACGTCCAACCAGCCTCACAACCGCAGACCACGTGTAACCACGCCACCTCCACATCTCTATTCTTCACTTGTGGGATCATCTGAGGAGTATTTATGTCTGCAATAAAGCCCTTTTGTGGGGGAAAACTCATTGGCTATGCCTGGCTCCCCAGTGGGTAGGGCTGGCTGTCTAGTGGGTGGGCCTATGCCCTTCCAGGCCCACCCATGGCTGCACCCCTGCCCAGTCATGTGAAATCTATAGGTTAGGGCCTAATGAATTAATTTCAATTGACTGATTTACTTACTTTGACTCAGTGAAATCATATTTATGTTCAGTATACAATACATTTATGGTGAACAGCATATGGAATCTGCATCTATGGCAGTCTGGAATGGCTCTTCATTGGCCAAATCTCAGTATCTGACACCAATGAGCCACAAGAGATCCACAATGCAGAGCGAGCAGTATTCATTTCACCAGCAGTCATATGGCCCGTGGCCCTCAGTAGGGGCTGTGTACAAGGAAAACATCTGTACGGCCCTCCCCCTCAGAGACAGAGACTGTGGGTTTCCTATTACTCAGGGTGGCTGGTGACGGCCCCAGACAACCATCTGCTGGAGGTCCGCTTCACTCTCCCTTTAGTTCCATCAACGTCATGAATCTGTCTCCGGGGGTTCTCCTCTCCTACGGCATGTGGAGGACACACTGACTGCAAGCCGCAGCATTCCAACTCCTACTGCTCTGTCTCCCCCACTCCCTCTCCACCTCCCATTCTCTCCATCTCTAAATCTCTGTCCTACCCTTTCCTCATGCAGGGCTGTGTGTGGAGCTTGGAGGCCTGGGGGTCTACTGTGGAGAAGCAGCACTCTAGGACGTGATGGAGTGGCTCTTAGACTTATAGAGCCGTCAATTACAGGCAGATTTTAATCACATTCTGCCAGGAAAGAACTGTGCAGGCTAGAAGAGAGGATGAAATGGATGGGCAAGTCTCGCTGATATGTTTTCCACTCTTCATACAAATCAACCTCAATTTTAAGTAAGGCAGTGAGAAAAGCAGGGTTGGCTGAAAAACAACACGCTATGATGTTGAAGGCAAATGACCACAACAGTGTCACATGATCTCCGGTCTCTGCAGCTGAGGTCACAAACTCCTTGACCCTCCGTCAGAATATTAATCAGACACGGCCATTAATGTACTTCATGTGCTTTCCATTAAGCCAATAAAACCATTCGTTTTTTTCTGAGCATAAAAATGTACACTACCGTAAAAGTTTGGGGTCTCTTAGAAATGTCCTTGTTTTTTATAAGAAAAGCAAATTTTTTGTCCATTAAAATAACATTGAATTGATCAGAAATACAGTGTAGATACTGTTGTATGTTGTAAATGACTATTGTAGCTGGAAAGGCTGATTTCTAATGGAATATCTACGTAGGCGTACAGAGGCCCATTATCAGCAACCATCACTTCTGTGTTCCAATGGCACGTTGTGTTAGCTAATCCAAGTTGATAATTTTAAAAGGCTAATTAATCATTAGAAAACCCTTTTGCAATTATGTTAGCACAGCTGAAAACTGTTGTTCTGATTTAAGAAGCAATAAAACTGGCCTTCTTTAGACTATTTGAGTATTTGGAGCATCAGCATTTGTGGGTTCGATAACAGGCTCAAAATGGCCAGAAACAAAGACATGTCTTCTGAAACTCGTCAGTCTATTCTTGTTCTGAGAAATGAAAGCAATTCCACGTGAGAAATTGTCAAGAAACTGAAGATCTCATACAACGCTGTGTACTACTCCCTTCACAGAACAGCGCAAACTGTCGTTTCCAGCTACAATAGTCCTTTACAACATTAACAATGTCTACACTGTATTTCTGATCAATTTGACGTTATTTTAAAAATGGACAAGAAATGTGCTTTTCTTTCAAAAACAAGGACATTTCAAAGTGACCCCAAACTTTTGAACGGTAGTGTCATTTAAAAATGTACAAATGACCTGTATCGCCATTCACCACCGCACTGGCTACCTCTGTAACATTGTCTACATTTAGACAGGCAGCGCAACTGACATTTTTTCCACTAATAGGTTTTTTGGCCAATCACATCAGATCTTTTTCCAGAGCTAATCTGATTGGTCAAAAGACCAAATAGTTAAAAAAATATATCAGAATTGTGCTGCCTGTCTAAACGCAGCCAACGTTACAGAGGTAGCCAGTACGTTAATTCCAAAGGTGAGATAATGCAAAGGATAAGGCCCATCTCCTCACGACAGGTCAATATGGGCCAGCAGCTGCTAATGTAAAATGGATTCAATGTTTCCTCCCATCTAATCACCAGTCAGCTACAATGTGCCTCTCTTTCCCTCAGGTTAAAATGTATTATAAACTGGGTGGTTCAAGCTCTGAATGCTGATTGGGTCAAATCTGTAGTATATCAGACGACAGATATGAAAATAAATTCATTTTTGCTGTTTTAATTACGTTGGTAACCAGTTTATATAATAGCAATAGGGGACCTCGGGGTGTTGTGTTATATGGCCAATATACCATGGCTAATGGCTTTACCAGGCACTCCGTGTTGCATTGTGCATAAGAATAGCCCTTAGCCGTGGTATATTGGCCATATACCACACCTCTTCAGGCCTTATTGCTTAATTAAACACTTAATTAATTGCCATTTTCTCTCCATTGGGTTTTAAAATATTCAATGGATTAATTGTTGTTTGTTGGTTAGAGCGTACAACTATTAAATGCATTTTCACCACCAAGGTGAGGGGGGGGGGGGGGGGGGGGCTGACACGGTCCCTGCTTCTAAAAATGGGAGTTAGCAGTGTGTTGTGTGGGGCATCAGATTCTTTGTGACACATTTTCTTAGAACTGTTGACGAGTATAATTACAGCTACGCAGCAGCAATGTTCCTTCATCTGTATTAATGAATTGATCCAAAGCTACAGAGAGAGCAAGATAACACCACCAATTAGATTAGATGTGTTGGATTTGTCTAGCTCGGCTATGTGAACGCTCTCCTCTATCTAAGAACGCACCCTGCTCCACCAGGCCTCCCCAGACAGAGACACACAGCCGTCCGCAATACAGCTTCACTCTCCAATACCCATCCTACCTCGTATGCATTGCTTCTTAGCATTGATATGGTCAGTAGTAGATTTCTTGGCCGAATAACTCCCACTGATGTACTCTCATACTACTGTACTGCCTCAGAAGCAGTTAATTGACAAGAGTGTGAGTTTTTGTCACGACCCAGCTCGTGGGAAGTGACAAAGAGCTCTTCAGGACACAAATAATAATCAATGACTTTTCTCTTCATTTAGCCATCTTACATATAAAACCTTATTTGTTCATCAATAACTGTGAATAACTCACCACAGGTTAATGAGAAGGGTGTGCTTGAAAGGATGCACATAACTCTGCAATGTTGGGTTGTATTGGAGAGAGTCTCAGTCTTTTTCCACACACAGTCTGTGCCTGTATTTAGATTTCATGCTAGTGAGGGCCGAGAATCCACTCTCACATAGGTACGTAGTTGGGCATCAGTGTCTTAACAGTGCGATTTGCCAAGGTAGGATACTCTGAGTGCAGCCCTATCCAGAAATCTGGCAGTGGCTTCTGATGAAATTTTCACAGAACTGCTTGTTGCAATTTCGTTGAGGCTCTCTTGTTCAGATATCGGTAAGTGGACTGGAGGCAGGGCATCAAAGGGATAACGAATCCAGTTGTTTGTGTCATCCGTTTCGGGAAAGTACCTGCGTAATTTCGCACCCAGCTCATTCAGGTTCTTTGCTACATCACATTTGACATTGTCAAATTAGTTCATTTGTGAGTTCATTTGCACACAAAAAATCATACAATGATGGAAAGACCTGTGTGTTGTCCTTGTTAATGCAGACAGAAAATAGCTCAGACTTCTTTATCATAACCTCCATTTTGTCCCGCACATTGAATATAGTTGCAGAGAGTCCCTGTAATCCTAGATTCAGGTACTCTTTATTAATTATTTGACTAGGCTACCTGTATTTGACATTGTGTTGTTATTTCGCTGAACACTAGATGGTTTAATTTTATTTTTGGCAGTGAAAAAATCTCACCCAAATGTATAGCCCCGTAAAAAAAAAAAAAATGTATCACATTTTTATTTGGCGTACCCCCGATGGCATTGTCCCCAGTTTGGGAATACCTGCCCTACAACATACCTGCCCTACAACATCCGCAACTCGCTGTTGGCTGGGCTCCCCGCTTGTGCCATCAAACCCCTGCAACTATCCAGAACGCAGAAGCCCGCCTGTTTTTCAACCTTCCCTTTCAAGTTCTCTCATCACCCTGCTCCTCCACACACTCCACTGGCTTCCAGTTGAAAGCTTGCATCCACTACAAGACCATGGTGCTTACCTATGGAATAGCAAGAGGAACTGCCCCTCCCTACCTTCAGGCTATGCTCAAACCCTACACCCCAACCCGAGTACTCCGTTCTGCCACCTCAGGTCTCTTGGCCCTCCCACCCCTATGGGAGGACAGCTCCCGCTCAACTCTTCTCTGTCCTGGCACCCCAATGGTGGAATCAGCTTCCCCATGAAGCTAGGACAGCAGAGTCCTTGCCTATCTTCCGAGAACATCTGAAACCCTACCTCTTCAAACAGTACCTTAAATTATCCTCCTCCTCACCTCGACCCCCCCCCCCCCCACACAAAAAATAAATAACACTTAGCCAGCACTTGCCCTTGATCCCCCCCTTCTAGCTCTGACTCTACTGACAGCTACTTTGAGAAAAAAATGTTGCCTGTGATATGTGATTCTCCCACCTAGCTACTGTATCTTAAGATTAATGCACTAACTAAGTTGGTCTGGATAAGAGCGTCTGCTAAATGACTGAAACTTAAAATCACGGATACCCTACATAACCATGCATGAGCACAAATGAACAACTGCAGCACAAACACATACTACTCAGACCCACATACACGCATGGCACGTGTACATTTAGACACACTCGGACACACACACAAGAACACACAGAGATAGAGTAAAAGCCGCCTCAGCGTGATAAAATAATCATTGAAGCTATTTCTTCTAAGAGAATGAACAATCAGCCCTAGTTTCATTCACTTCACTGCTCCTCTGTTCTTCCCTTACTCCATCCATTCCATACAGATGAAATATTTACTAACAGAGGGCTTTCAAAGAGGGACAACTTCTTCAGGGGACCCAAGTCCAACCTAAAGCCCATCCCCAAGAACAGAGAAACATCATTCTCTGTAGTCTGTATCATAGGCCTATAATTGTACATAATAATCATTCCCCTCACCAGTTTCACAGACCTAAGACTGTGAAAGGGATCGAGCTCTCATTACTGCTCTGTGTGATAGCACTGCATCTCAAATACCCACCAGGCATAATTACCCAATTGTCACAATTCCGAAGACACTTCTGAGACAACATTGATTTAACGCAGCCGTAATGAACCCTTGTACTGTACGTGTCTCAAAGAGTCAAGTGACAGTAGCAGAAAGACTTGAATGACAAAGAAATGGGGGCAATGGAGGAAGAGGAGAACAGAGAGTAAACAGGGGCCACACGTTATGTGGATAGTCCGGACTATCCGTCTGTAGATGCTCTAACAGACTATCAACAAACTATCTGTTGATAACCAACGGCTTGTTAAAGTTACGGTTAGTGTTTTGAACAAGGGTAAGGTTTAAGAGCTGGGACGATATACCAAAAAAATGACTTATACCAACACGGCCTTCCTCTTTCCAAAGCATTTTGCTTACGTTGGTCATTTTCTGCGACTTGCTACACAACGTTTCTGTAGATTGTTCTAAAACCATTATATGGTCAACGGCAATATATGCATTGTGTTGATTCCTACTTTGAAAATATCTGCCTGTCCCTGTTTCACTGTCGCCTGCTGACTCTCATTCCCTCTCCCCACTGTGCGCACGGAGGAGGGAGAGATGCATTCTGAGCAGCACAGGCATGTGACCGTTGCTTAAAGGGGTATTGCTGGAAAGGCAGTTTTCAAAGCAGCTACTGTTGTTCTAGTTCCAGGGAGGAGAGTAGAGGTTGACCGACTATGATTTTTCAACGCCGATACCGATTATTGGAGGACCAAAAAAGCCGATACCGATTAATCGGCCGATTAAATTTTTTTTTTTTTTTAAATAAAAAAAGTAATGTTTTTAATTATTATTATTTTTTTTTTTTATATAATAATGACAATTACAACAATACTGAATGAACACTTATTTTAACTTAATATAATACATCAATAAAATCTATTTAGCCTCAAGTAAATAATGAAACATGTTAAATTTGGTTTAAATAATGCAAAAACAAAGTGTTGGAGAAGAAAGTAAAAGTGCAATATGTGCTATGTAAGAAAGTTAACGTTTAAGTTCCTTGCTCAGAACATGAGAACATATGAAAGCTGGTGGTTCCTTTTAACATGAGTCGTCAATATTCCCAGGTAAGAAGTTTTAAGTTGTAGTTATTATAGGAATTATAGGACTATTTCCCTCTATACCATTTGTATTTCATTAACCATTGACTATTGGATGTTCTTCTAGGCACTTTAGTATTGCCAGTGTAACAGTATAGCTTCCATCCCTCTCCTCGCTCCTCCCTGCGCTTGAACCAGCAACACAACGACAACAGCCACCATCGAAGCAGCGTTACTCATGCAGAGCAAGGGGAACAACTACTAGAAGGCTCAGAGCAAGTGACGTTTGAAACGCTATTATCGCGCGCTAACTAGCTAGCCATTTCACATCGGTTACACCAGCCTCATCTCGGGAGTTGATAGGTTTGAAGTCATAAACAGCGCAATGCTTGACACACAACGAAGAGCTGCTGGCAAAACGCACAAAAGTGCTGTTTGAATGAATGTTTACGTGCCTGTTTTTGCCTACCACCGCTCAGTCAGATACTTAGATACTTGTATGCTCAGTCAGATTATATGCAACGCAGGACACGCTAGATAATATCTAGTAATATCATCAAACATGTGTAGTTAACTAGTGATTATGATTGATTGTTTTTTATAAGATAAGTTTAATGCTAGCTAGCAACTTACCTTGGCTTACTGCATTCGCGTAACAGGCAGTCTCCTTGTGGAGTGCAACGAGAGAGAGGCAGGTCGTTATTGCATTGGACTAGTTAACTGTAAGGTTGCAAGATTGGATCCCCTGAGCTGACAAGGTGAAAATCTGTCGTTCTGCCCCTGAACGAGGCAGTTAACCCACCGTTCCTAGACCGTCATTGAAAATAAGAATGTGTTCTTAACTGACTTGCCTAGTTAAATAAAAAGGTATAAAAAAACTATTCGGCAAATCGGCGCCCAAAAATACTTGAAATCGGCCCTAATTAATCGGCCATTCTGATTAATCGGTCGACCTCTAGAGGAAAGTCACAGCTTTCTGGGAGTATATCATGCATTTCTCACCTCTTAATATTGAGTTCACGGCACCCATTTACAACTGGAGTAGGCTGTAGTTAGTATCGTTTTGATGCCCAGCAGTGTTGCAGTTCTTGACACACAAACCGGTGCGCCTGGCACCTACTACCATACCCAGTTGAAATGGCACTTCAATATGTTTGTCTTGCCCCTTCACCATCTGAATGGCACACATACACAATCCATGTCTAAACAGTCTCAAGGCTTAAAACTCCTTATTTAACCTGTCCCCTTCATCTACACTGCTTTGAAGTGGATTTAACAGGTGACATCAATAAGGGATCATAGCTTTCACCTGGTCAATCTATCTCATAGAAAGAGCAGGTGTTCATAATGTTTTGTACACTCAGTGTAGCTTATAGACCAATATGCACAAAGATGCCAAAAAGAAGTCTGCTAATTCTGGATCCAATTTTGACAGGTTGCACATCAAAATATAATCATATATTTCCTGGATATGTTCGATGAAATAGCTTAATTTTTTTAATCATAGACCATTTCAGTTGTCTTACTTGACACTGGAAAAAAAAGATCTCGGGCTCTGCCGCTAAGTAACTGTCCATTAAAACGTTATCATTGTATTTGTTGTTATCGAGCAAAAAACAGTTCTATTACTTTTTGTCCATATCGCCCAGCTGTAGCACCTCCCCAAAAAATAATTGATCGTAATTTAGAGCAGATTTATCATTATCGCAAATAATTGTCAATTTATCGCGGTCTGGATTTTTGTCATCATCATCTTTGTCACCATGGAGAATTGTCATTATCATCTATGATATACAGCTAAGATGGTGTGTGCGTGTGTAGTGGGCAGAGTAAAGCAGAGCGTGGGGTCCTACCTCAGGTTTGGGGATGAAGGCCCGTCCTGGGATAGTGAAGCAGCTCTTTACAGTACAGAGGTACTGGGCCATGATGGACAGACGACTCCTCTGTCTGCTGGCTGTGCTGGCTGTCAACCTCTGGAGAGGAGAACCCAACATATTCGGTCTGTATAATTTATACCCCTGAACAGTAGATCATCGCTGAATAATACAAATGGAAATTCAGGAAAACCGTCTGAGTGAGAATAAACAGTACTGGACAGCACACATACTTCTGCCACCTCTTTCTGGAAGGTAAGGGTCAGTCTGGTCCGGCCGTAAACAAAGGGTCCAGTTCTGTTGGATATGTTCTCCAGCCACTTGATGATGAGAGGAGTGGACACACTGAAGGGAAGGTTCCCTATGATATGCAGGTCCGGTGGATCTGAGCAGGGACAGATGTTGTCAACAACACTGTTGCATGTTGCAAAACATGGCACAAAATCAATGTACTTATTGTTCCAGACATAAAGCAATCTAGTAGGCACTTCCATCAACCAGGCAAGTGACAAATCTACCTATCTACTTTTTCATCTCACTCACCATCCTCCCATGTCTTGGTTATGACTTCTGGGAATCCTCTGTCCATTCTGTATGTGAGTATGTCACCATGGACAACCCTGAGCTTCCCTGGTGCTGCTTCAGACAAGAGCTGAGGAAACGGACATGGCATCTTACAGGTACTTGAGAATTTAAAAACTACTTTACCGTTTCTAATTTCTATAATTATTTGAAAGACAACCCTTTCCTGCATGTTCTCCTGTTAGGTACCTTTAGTCCAGGTATAAAGCGGTTGTCCTTCTCCACCACCAGCAGGTCTGCAGCCCCAGCGTTGAGGATGGAGCGGGTCAGACCTCCAGGTCCAGGACCCACCTCGCACACATGGGCGTCCCTCAGACTGCCTGCCTGGCGCACAATCTTATCTACACAAGTTGAGAAAACACACAGCGACCAGGGTGTACTACTTACTCACATTGGAATGGGTTGGATATAATAAAGGTGAACAATGTACAAATAACTGCCAAATTACAGGAAACAATAATGTAATAAATAAATAAATAATAAATAAATAAATAATAATAACAATAAATGTAATTGGGCCCTAAGCATTGAATCTGTTCTGGTGGCCCAACACCCTATTAAATCACTATGTTGGTGTTTCCTTTATTTTGGCAGTTACCTGTATCAATGCACTATGCATCTTTTATTATGACATTCTGATATTCAAGAATAGTGGCTTCCATATGTATATGACTTGCAGGCTAAATAAAGGAGGGTAGTGGCACTGTATTTTAGCATAGGCATATGCCTGGCTCCCAGCTCTCCTTGGCAAAGCTGGCTATGCTTCTTTAATGCTTTTATCTAAAACAGAAACCTTGTTCAAGGGCACCAGATCAGATCTGCAGCACTGCATCACTGATAGAATCACATCGGTAGTGTCTGCTGCTTGTGGACAAGCCTATGTGGGCACTTCAGTCCAGTACACTAAATGTGATGTGAACAGGGGGAAGGAAAAACATCATCGCGTCCTCATTGTGTAGAAGACACAGTGTACCAGGTGTTGGTGCATTGCAGCTAGAGGAGGCAGCTGACTCACCTGTGAGCCTCATGTCCAGTAGAAAGTTCTGGGACAGCTGTTTCTCTGCTCGCAGGTTGTACAGTTTGATTACCTCCCCAATGGTGGGCAGGGGAGGCAGGCGAAATGATGCAATCTTTCTGGGACCCGCCATCCCTCAAACCGTTCTGCTGTGCAAATATAAAGGGCGGTACTGTAGTAAGAATATGATGATTAATGCACCTCTTCAATAGGGGAGCAATTACGCTGAGAGGGTAAATGTCAGAGTAATTAGTGACAGTTTAGAGATCCGGGGATTATCTGCTAATCTCCCATAATGACGACAATCATGCTCATGCATCCAGGCTCCATTTTAGAGCTCAACGATAATATGAATTAGGAATTCGAAATAAGATACTCTATTAAAAGCACAACTGCCATTGTCAAGGAATGATCAACGGTAGCCAGAGAAAATACATGGTGTAACATTTCTGAGGATTAAAAACATGATCTTGATCGCCACCCAGTGGATCAACCTACACTGTGTTATGAAATTGATATTGGGCAGTTATGGATGTATCCTGCCAAAGATAGTGGAATGACTCTGTGGTGGTTCTGCCCCACAATGTCAAACCCATTACAACAGTCATATGCTAAAACAGTCAAAGTCAACCCAATGTCAAACTATTAATTTTGAATAAATGAATCAGAGCATAGGACCTAACGTTACAACAGATAGACAGACCCTCAACTAGCTGAGGAACGCTCAACTCCATTCTCTTATATCGAGGCAGAGTTGAGTATTGATACCTGGTCGAGCGATTTGCTAGCAACAACATTAAGTCACCATCAGTCAATACTTGTAAAAATGTAAATTCTATAAACACTTGTTTGTCCTGTATAACTGTGGCCCTTATGCGAGGTGCTGAAATTCATACTTTTAATAAAAACTTTTACTGAATACAACCACCAACATTTTTATTTAAAAAAGTATGAATTTCAGCACCCACGCAGAAGAACCGCAGTTGTACAGGACAAACATAGGTAGGTTACAGGTAAGGGACTGTATGTTATTTATAATGACGGATACCTGGAGGAAGTCTGAACTCTGAAATAAAAATGGATGGCCCTCCCTTTATTTAGTCAAATATCATTTTACCCGACCCTCCCTGAACACTTGAAAAACAAGTGACACCCGCCCCCATACCAAATCATTAAAACATAAAATGAATAGCAGAGAACTTGCCTACCATATACTCTCACTCTTAGGTCAGACCAGAGCCTTCCATATGAAGTTTTAGAAAATTTGTTTTGTAAGCATTACATGGAAAAGTAGCCAGAAGATTGTTGATTTGCAGACCACCGCAGACAAGGGTGAAATGATCACCATTTTAGTAAAAGCACTGCATGAATCTATCATCTAATTTGCGGTCCGTGAAAAAAATGGCATTTTATAAACGCATTTCATTCAATTCCATGTCATTTTACACGACTGTACGCAAGTTCCACAACAGAGCATCATGACAACGAATGAGCGCATGCTGCAGCACCAGACGTTGTGATTTCTATACAGGCCATTGTTAAAAAAGAGGATAGTCTAAGTCTGGAACAGATTTAAAGTTGTCCGTCAACTGTAAGAATTAAGCGACAACAGAACCAGTTACATCTGAAGTATCTGATCATCAATGAATTAGAAAACGTCATTAGTTTTTTTTAACACAGCAGCCGTATACTTTAAAGTAGGCCTACACAGTGTACAAAACATTAAGAACACCTATTTCCATGACAGACTGACCAGGTGAATCCAGGTGAAAGCTATGATCCCTTATTGATGTCAGTTGTTAAATCCACTTCAATCAATGTAGATGAAGGGGAGGAGGCAGGTTAAAGAAGGATTTTTAAGCCTTGAGACGTGGAGAGTGTATGTGTCATTCAGAGGGTAAATCAACAAGACAAAAAAAATGTACGCGCCTTTGAACAGGATAGGGTAGTAGGTGCCATGCGCACCGGTTTATGTGTCAAGAACTGCAACGCTGCTGGATTTTTCACACTCAAAGGTTTCCTGTGTGTATCAATAATGGTCCACCACCCAAAGGACATCCAGCCAACTTGACAACTGTGGGAAGGATTGGAGTCAACATGGGCCAGCATCCCTGTGGAACGTTCTTTCGACACCTGGTAGAGTCCATGCCCCGACATATTGAGGCTGTTCTGAGGGCAAAAGGGGGAGGAGGGTGCACCTCAATATTAGGAAGTTTTTCCTAATGTTTGGTATACTCAGTGTCTATGCACTTGTAAAAAGATTCACTTGGGAAACTATCATTTCTATTCCATGATATTGTTACAAAATAGATGTGTTGACTGTGATCAGGGCATGGGAATATAAGAGCATTTGCTAGGCTAAATTAACAAACTAAGCATGAATAGCTCACGTATGCTCCTCAAACCAAAGACAGGCCAAACTCCTGTTTCTAAAAGAGAATTCAATGGCACTGTAGAATGAATGTATGCCTAATAAGGCATTTGGTTCAATCCAATTTCATTTTAACAGCCTAAATGCAACATTTATAGTCGTGTTGAAACGCTGTTGTTGAAATGCTGAGCGCTCCTGCCAGCTTATAGCTGTCACAAACGCTTCACAAATGATTTCTTAAAATGGCAAGCTATAGCCTTGAAATAATAATAATAATATTATAGCCTAAATAAGTCAGGTTTGCTCCTGACTAATTTATAGATAGTATGTTGTTTAATAACCTGTTAAAATGTTGAACGTCAATTGATTGTGACATAATCACATTACTGTACTTCTCCTCTGCAATAAAAGGTTGTAGCACTGCCTCAATGTCAGACATTGTCTGTCCTCGGTTGCAACACTCACTACCGAATTCCAAACTGCCTCTGGAAGCAACATCAGCACAAGAACTGTTTGTCGGGAGCTTCATGAAATGGGTTTTCATGGCTGAGCAGCCGCACACAAGCCTAAGCTCACCATGCGCAATGCCAAGCATTGGCTGGAGTGGTGTAAAGCTTGCCACCATTTGACTCTGGAGCAGTGGAAACGTGTTCTCTAGAGTGATATATCACGCTACACCATATGGCAGTTCGACGGACGAATCTGGTTTTGACGGATGCCAGGAAAACGCTACCTGCCCCCATGCATAGTGCCAACTATAAAGTTTGGTGGAGGAGGAATAATGGTCTGGGGCTGTTCTTCATGGTTCAGGCTAGGCCCCTTAGTTCCAGTGAAGGGAAATCTTAACGCTACAGCATACAATGACTTTCTAGACAATTCTGTGCTTCAACTTTAAGGCAACAGTTTGGGGAAGGGCCTTTCCTGTTTCCGCATGACAATGCCCCTGTGCACAAAGCGAGGTCCATACAGAAATGGTTTGTTGATCGGTGTGGAAGAACTTGACTGGCCTGCACAGAGCCCTGATCTCAACCCCATCAAACACCTTTGGGATGAATTGGAACGCCAACTGCAAGCCAGGCCTAATCGCCCAACATCAGTGCCCAACCTCACTAATGCTCTTGTGGCTGAATGGAAGGAAGTTCCTTCAGCAATGTTCCAACATCTAGTGGAAAGCCTTGCCAGAAGAGTGGAGGCTGTTATTGCAGCAATGGGGGTGTAATATAGTGTAGTCTAGTTTTATATGCACCATCCTAGCAGTGCAAAAACTTAGGAAGTACATTTTCTTAGAAATATAACACAGAATATCAGATCTCAACAATGATTGGAGAAGTGTAACGTGACTGCAAGAGACGGTTATAGAGATTGAATGTGTTGATAAGATTACAAAAATGATCAGCTTAATACACACTGCTCAAAAAAATAAAGGGAACACTAAAATAACACATCCTAGATCTGAATGAATGAAATATTCTTATTAAATACTTTTTTCTTTACATAGTTGAATGTGCTGACAACAAAATCACACAAAAATGATCAATGGAAATCAAATTTATCAACCCATGGAGTTCTGGATTTGGAGTCACACTCAAAATTAAAGTGGAAAACCACACTACAGGCTGATCCAACTTTGATGTAATGTCCTTAAAACAAGTCAAAATGAGGCTCAGTAGTGTGTGTGGCCTCCACGTGCCTGTATGACCTCCCTACAACGCCTGGGCATGCTCCTGATGAGGTGGCAGATGGTCTCCTGAGGGATCTCCTCCCAGACCTGGACTAAAGCATCCGCCAACTCCTGGACAGTTTGTGGTGCAACGTGGAGTTGGTGGATGGAGCGAGACATGATGTCCCAGATGTGCTCAATTGGATTCAGGTCTGGGGAACAGGCGGTCCATAGCATCAATGCCTTCCTCTTGCAGGAACTGCTGACACACTCCAGCCACATGAGGTCTAGCATTGTCTTGCATTAGGAGGAACCCAGGGCCAACCGCACCAGCATATGGTCTCACAAGGGGTCTGAGGATCTCATCTCGGTACCTAATGGCAGTCAGGCTACCTCTGGCGAACACATGGAGGGCTGTGCGGCCCCCCAAAGAAATGCCACCCCACACCATGACCGACCCACCGCCAAACCGGTCATGCTGGAGGATGTTGCAGGCAGCAGAACGTTCTCCACTGCGTCTCCAGACTGTCATGTGGGCTCAGTGTGAACCTGCTTTCATCTGTGAAGAGCACAGGGCGCCAGTGGCGAATTTGCCAATCTTGGTGTTCTCTGGCAAATGCCAAACGTCCTGCACGGTGTTGGGCTGTAAGCACAACCCCCAATTGTGGACGTCGGGCCCTCATACCACCCTCATGGAGTCTGTTTCTGACCGTTTGAGCAGACACATGCACATTTGTGGCCTGCTGGAGGTCATTTTGCTGGGCTCTGGCATTGCTCCTCCTTGCACAAAGGTGGAGGTAGCGGTCCTGCTGCTGGGTTGTTGCCCTCCTACGGCCTCCTCCACATCTCCTGGTAGCGCCTCCATTCACCTCAGGAAGCTGAAGAAATTCGGTTTGTCACCAAAAGCACTCACAAACTTCTACAGATGCACGATCGAGAGCATCCTGGCGGGCTGTATCACCGCCTGGTACGGCAACTGCTCCGCCCACTACCGTAAGGCTCTCCAGAGGGTAGTGAGGTCTGCACAACGCATCACCGGGGGCAAACCACCTGCCCTCCAGGACACCTACACCACCCGATGTTACAGGAAGGCCATAAAGATCATCAAGGACATCAACCACCCGAGCCACTGCCTGTTCACCCCGCTATCATCCAGAAGGCGAGGTCAGTACAGGTGCATCAAAGCTGGGACCGAGAGACTGAAAAACAGCTTCTATCTCAAGGCCATCAGACTGTTAAACAGCCACCACTAACATTGAGTGACTCAACTCCAGCCACTTTAATAATGGGAATTGATGGGAAATGATGCAAATATATCACTAGCCACTTCAAACAATGCTACCTTATATAATGTTACTTACCCTACATTATTAATCTCATATGTATATACTGTACTCTATATCATCGACTGCATCCTTATGTAATACATGTATCACTAGCCACTTTAACTATGCCACTTTGTTTACATACTCACCTCATGTATATACTGTACTCGATACCATCTACTGTATCCTGCCTATGCTGCTCTGTACCATCACTCATTCATATATCCTTATGTACGTATTCTTTATCCCCTCACACTGTGTACAAGACAGTAGTTTTGGAATTGTTAGTTAGATTACTTGTTGGTTATTACTGCATTGTCGGAACTAGAAGCACAAGCATTTCGCTACACTCGCATTAACATCTGCTAACCATGTGTATGTGACAAATAAAATTTGATTTGGTCTGGACACTACGCTGACAGACACAGCAAACCTTCTTGCCACAGCTCGCATTGATGTGCCATCCTGGATGAGCTGCACTACCTGAGCCACTTGTGTGGGTTGTAGACTCTGTCTCATGCTACCACTAGTGACAGCACCGCCAGCATTCAAAAGTGACCAAAACATCAGCCAGGAAGCATAGGAACTGAGAAGTGGTCTGTGGTCACAAACTGCAGAACCACTCCTTTATTGGGGGTGTCTTGTTAATTGCCTATAATTTCCACCTGTTGTCTATTCCATTTGCACAACAGCATGTGAAATGTATTGTCAATCAGTGTTGCTTCCTAAGTGGACAGTTTGATTTCACAGAAGTGTGATTGACTTGGAGTTGCATTGTATTGTTTAAGTGTTCCCTTTATTTTTTTGAGCAGTGTACATACATAGCACTTACTTAAGCATCTCGCAGGAAAAAGCTAGGGCCACCCATAAAATGCGAGACAATTGTTTGGATATGGGACAAAGGGCCAAAATGCAGGACTGTCCCGCACAAACCGGAACATTTGGACACCCTCCTAGACCCTCCCCTGGACAAATAAGAAAAAAACTAAACCCTGCCCCTGATTGAAATGTTTAAAAAGCACGACCTCCGCCATTTTTATCCGAGTAACAATTGTGTACATTTCGACCGCTCCGTAAGCGTTTTCATAATTTACAAGTATCGACTGATGGTGACTCAATGTTGTTGCTAGAAAATCGAGCAATCTGTTATCAATAACGTTCCTCGACATAAGAGAATGGAGCGTTCGTCAGGTAACCGTCAAACAGGAAACGTGATATATTGTAACTAATGATTATCAGTGTGACCATGAAGAGATCTTGCTCTTAATTGAAACCACAGTTTCTAAACCATACTAAACTAACTTTGCTGAAACTGTAGCTAGCAACGCAAACCGTGTAACGTTAGCTATACTAGCTAACTAGCCAGCAGCATGTAGCTACGTTTTCCTTGTTTTTCGGTCAAAAGCCTCTGACCTGAAACAGTAACAACATATTTAGGTTCACTCTACTCGTCCGTGCAATATGACTGCTAAACGCGAACTTTAAACCACAAGCCTAGAAAGGTAAAAGCGTTAACCTGATAACACGTTTCTCACCACGTTGATGTCCTTTCCTGAAATATTGCTTTCGTCAGGAAACTGGCAGGTTGACGTCCAATGGGATTGCTTCTGCAACCAATCAATTGGGGAGAGGCGGGACTTCAGTTTCCTTCAGTTTTCCTTTTGAACGTCCACATCTAGGTTATGGGCAACAGAGGGAAGGATGCATTTTGATAACAAGTTTCGACATTTGACATACTGTATAATTCAAAAGAGAAATAAACTATTTTCACGCCACTTCGATATAGTAACGACCAGAAGTTACTTTTTCGTAACACGTTAGGAAAATATGATCATTAGGTTAAGGTTAGGAAAGGGGTTAGGGTTAGCGAAAAACATTTTCCTAACCTGCTACGAAAATCCCTTCCGGTCATAGCTGTAGCGAAGTGCCATGAAATGTCTGTCCCTAATCCAAAGGTGTGCATTACATACAATATACATTATCGATTGATGTATTCCCTGGAGAGTCAATTAAGTGTTCTGCCATGATTTCTCATCATCAGCATGTTTGATCTGTCTGCTATTTACAACTGTGGACAACATTGACTCATCTTTGTGGATGGGCATATAACGCGAGCGTCTAGTAACCCAAAGATGTTTTTGAAATAAAAATTAATATTTGACAGATGCATGGCAGAAAGGTGAACAGATTTTGACATGTTTATTGTCTACGTGTATAGTGATGCAAATGCACCACTACTGTATATGCATGAATCAGACATGGGATGAGAATGGAATATATTGTGATCCAATTTTCATGCAGTGCTATTACTACTAAATGTAATTTGTTAGTACAATACAATGTTACATCATATAGAGCCCTTTTTGAATGTCCCTGCAGGCAGAAGCAACAATTTATGGATGAGTACAGTTATACAGTTATGGGGAGATGCATAATTTCAACATTTACTCGGGAACTTATTATAAAGATTTCTTATAACATCTTGGTATAAACATCATTATAAATTCAGCTTCAGACGTTACAACACATTCAAATAATTACATTATCCTCTCAGCAAGATGGAGCTACTGTAGAAGAGAGATTCATCATATCAGGTTTTGACTAAGGAGGATCCATTGTGCACACGCAGCTGTTGGTTATAATGAACCCTGTGGCCCTGAGTCCCTCATCTCCCTGACGGCTCTGTTCACAGTACAGGGAGGGTCAGGGTGTCACAAACTCTTTTTGTTGAGATGGAAACGCTCCCCTCGAGGGTCTGTAGATGAGTGGCAGTTACAGATCTCTCTGTGGCCGACCTTGCTGAGAGGAGAGAGACAGTAAAAAGCAGTCTGTCTGGAATGCTGCTGCTGCTATGGAAACAAGTCGACCAATCACAAACTTCAAAGAATGCTTCATATGGACCTACTGTCTTCCCTGTCACTCCCGGAAAGTCACCTTTCTGACAATTTATTCTGTTAAAATGCCATTATTTAATTAGCATTGAATAGCATGGGACAAATCAGTGCTCTCCAGACTGATTAAAATGTGCACATTTTTCAAAGACTTGAATCAGCTTTTTGCTGCAATCTAATCATTATGCCTTTGACATTGGACTGGGGGTGGAATCCGGAGGACAGGCTGACCGATGACCTAATAAGGGTGCAGAACGCCTCCCAGAACCGAGACAAGAACTGAGGGCCCCGGTCAGAGACCATGTCGACTGGTAGTCCATGGATCTGAAAGACGTGCTGCACCATGAGCTGGGCCGTCTCCTTGGCAGAGGGTAGTTTGGGGAGAGAAATTAAGTGGGAGGCTTTGGAAAATCGATCCACCACAGTCAGGATGGTGGTGTTGCCATCAGATGGGGGAAGAACCGTGACAAAGTCCAGGGAGATGTGGGACCAGGGACCAGCCGGAGCTTGTCGAGGAGTCTTGTTTTGTGCACATACCGTGCAAGCGGCGATGAATGCTGCTGTTTTCAATCAGGATTTCAGCGATCACTGCCACATTGCATGCATCCGCTATGGGTCCGTAGTCAAATGACCACCCCTCATCACTGTTAAACGCTCCCTAAAACACTTCTGCGAGCAGGCCTTTCTAATCGACCTGGTTCGGGTATCCTGGAAGGACATCCCGTCAGTCGAGGATGTCTGGTCGTTCTTGAAAAGTAATTTCCTCACCATCTTAAATAACCATGCCCCTTTCAAAACATGTAGAACTAAGAACAGATATAGCCCTTGGTTCACTCCAGACCTGACTGCCCGCGACCAGCAATAAAACATCCTGTGGCGGACTGCACTATCATCGAATAGTCCCCGCGATATGCAACTGTTCAGGGAAGTCAGGAACCAATACACGCAGTCAGGCCAAGGCTAGCTTTTTCAAACAGAAATTTGCATCCTGTAGCTCTAACTCCAAAACGTTTGGGACACTGTAAAGTCCATGGAGAATAAGAGCACCTCCTCCCAGCTGCCCACTGCACTGAAACTAGGTAACACTGTCACCGCTGATAAATCCACGATAATTGAGAATTTCAAGAAGCATTTCTCTATAGCTGGCCATGCTTTCCTCCTGGCTACACCTACCCTGGCCAACAGCTCTGCACCCCCCTCAGCTACTTGCTCAAGCCTCCCCAGCTTCTCCTTCACCTAAATCCAGATAGCAGATGTTCTGAAAGAGTTGCGAAACCTGGACCCATACAAATTAGCTTGGTTAGAAAATCTGCACCCTCTCTTTCTAAAATGATCCGCTGCCATTGTTGCAACCCCTATTACCAGTCTGTTCAGCCTCTCTTTCGTATCATCTGAGATCCCTAAAGATTGGAAAGCTGCCGTGGTCATCCCCCTCTTCAAAGGGGGGACACTCTAGACCCAAACTGTTATAGACCTATATCCATCCTGCGCTGCCTTTCTAAAGTCTTCGAAAGCCAAGTTAATAAACGGATCACTGACCATTTCGAATCCCACCGTACCTTCTCCCGCTGTGCAATCCGGTTTCCGAGCTGGTCACGGGTGCACTTCAGCCACGCTCAATGTACTAAATGATATCATAACTGCTATCGATTAAAGACAGTACTGTGCAGCCGTCTTCATCGACCTGGCCAAGGCTTTCGACTCTGTCAATCACCATATTCTTATCGGCAGACTCAACAGCCTTGGTTTCTCAAATGACTGCCTAGCCTGGTTCACCAACTACTTCTCTAATAGAGTTCAGTGTGTCAAATCGGAGGGCCTGTTGTCCGGACCTCTGGCAGTCTCCATGGGGGTACCACAGGGTTCAATTCTCGGGCCGACTCTTTTCTCTGTATATATCAACGATGTCGCTCTTGCTGTGGGTGATTCCCTGATCCACCTCTATGCAGACGATACCATTCTGTATACATCTGGCCCTTCTTTGGACACTGTGTTAACAAACCTCCAAGCGAGCTTCAATGCCATACAACACTCCTTCCGTGGCGTCCAACTGCTCTTAAACGCTAGTAAAACTAAATGCTTGCTCTTTAACCGATCGCTGCCCGCACCTGCCCGCCCGACTAGCATCACTACTCTGTACGGTTCTGACTTAGAATATGTGGAAATCTACAAATACCTAGGTGTCTGGCTAGACCAATCCAAAATCAAATCTAGAATCGGCTTCCTAGTTCGCAACAAAGTCTCCTTCACTCACGTCGCTAAACATACCCTCGTAAAACTGACTATCCTACCGATCCTCGACTTCGGCGATGTCATTTACAAAATAGCCTCCAACACTCTACTCAGCAAACTGGATGCAGTCTATCACACTGCCATCTGTTTTGTCACCAAAGCCCCATACATCACCCACCACTGTGACCTGTATGCTGTAGTTGGCTGGCCCTCGCTACATATTCGTCGCCAGACCCACTGGCTCCAGGTCATCTATAAGTCTTTGCTAGGTAGAGCTCCGTCTTATCTCAGCCCACTGGTCACGATAACAACACCCACCCGTAGCACATGGTCCAGCAGGTATTTCTCACTGGCCGTCCCCAAATCCAACACTTCCTTTGGCCGCCTATCCTTCCAATTCTCTGCTGCCAATGACTGGAACGAATTGCAAAAATTGCTGAAGCTGGAGACTTATATTTCCCTCACTAACTTTAAACATCAGCAATCTGAGCAGCTAACTGATCGCTGCAGCTGTACATAGCCTATCTGTAAATAGCCCATCCAATCTACCTACCACATCCCCATATTGTTTTTATTTACTTTTCTGCTCTTTTGCACATCAGTATTTCTACTTGCTCATCATCATCTGCACATCTATCACTCCAGTGTTAATTTGCTAAATTGGAATTACTTCGCTACTATGGCCTATTTATTGCCTTACCTCCACATGCCATTTACACACACTGTATATAGACTTTATTTGTTCTATTGTGTTATTGACTGTACGCTTGTTTATTCCATGTGCAACTGTGTTGTTGTTTGTGTCGCGCTGCTTTGCTTTATCTTGACCAGGTCGCAGTTGTAAATGAGAACTTGTTCTCAACTGGTCTAACTGGTTAAATAAAGGTGAAATCAAAAATACATACAAATTACTACAACTTATCAGAGTGTGGACCTAAATTAATCTGTCAATCACCCACATGGGTATATGCTCCTAAAAACCTATGAGGAGATGGGAGAGGCCGGACTTGCAGCTCGTTGAGCGTCACAAATAGAACCAGTTTCTATTTTAGCGCCTCGCCACGCAGATGCTCGACGCCCGCGAGCAGTGTGGGAGCACTCAAGAAAAGGAGGCAAGTGGACCTCATACTGAAACCCAAGCCAATAGCACACGCTTGCTGTTCCTAATTACTTGTTAAACTCTTTCCCTGTGTGTGTGTGAATGGATGACTGGGTGTGTCAATGTGTGTTGATCGGTGCATGTAGTGTTTCTGCCATCATTATGCAGTTTTACATATTCATAAGCTTGATCAAGTTGTCACAGGTTTACTTTTAATTGGTAATTTCGTACTTCAAAACATTTTCTTCAGAACAATTATCCGATTATCTTGAACCATTATCCTAACATGGCCTGTGCATTGTTTTATAATTAAACCCTCACGTAATTATTGTCAGGTTAATCATTTTTACTGATAAAAGTCTTTACGGTATGAGTAGAATAACTTTGCCCCTTCAACACAATGCAAAGAGGGATTGAACTGACAGTAATCAAACACGGAATACATGTCTCAAACCAAAACATTGAATCAAATCAAATTGTATTTGTCACATTCGCCGAATACAACAGGTGTTGACCGTACAGTGAAATGCTTGCTTACAAGCCCTTAACCAACAATGCATTTTTTTAGAAAAGTGTTAAGAAAGTATTTAGTAAAATAAACAAAAATAGAAAAATAAAAAAATAATTAAAGAGCAACAATAAAATAACTAACGAGGCTACATACAGGGGGTACCGGTACAGCGTCAATGCGTGGGGGCACCGGTTAGTCGAGGTAATTGAGGTAATATATACATATAGGTAGAGGTAAAGTGACTATGCATAGATAATAACAGAGAGTATAAGCAGCGTAAAGGGGGGGTCAATGCAAATAGTAGCCATTTGATTAGCTGTTCAGGAGACTGATGACTTGGGGGTAGAAGCTGTTAAGAAGCCTTTTGGACCTAGACTCGGTGCTCGAGTACTACTTGCCATGTGGTAGCAGAGAGAACAGTCTATGACTAGGGTGGCTGGAGTCTTTGGCAAATCCGTAAGCATTATCCTTTGTAGTGCCTTGTGGTCAGAGACCGAGCAGTTGCCATAACAGGCGGTGATGCAACCAGGATGCTCTCGATCTGAGGACAAATATTTTCCTGACCTGACTAGGAAACAACATATTAATAAAGGATGCACAGCAAATGACTTGGCTAGCTAGCAAGCTACATGGAGCAGGAAACAGCTAGCTGAATTTCTAAAGTTTTACAGTTTTTTTCGATTGCTAAACGACAGTGGACACAACTGGAGTCACATGTGCAAAACTCTAACTACAGTCTGCACAGCAGCAGTTCATGTGGACCAAACTCTAGTTCGTTTTTCATTGCTTGAACACAGTTTTCAAAACTCTACACACTTATCCCATGACTTTAACCACAACCTGCACAACACTGTGGATTTACAGCACTTTGTTCAAATGCTAACACACTGCTGTCAAAACTGTGAACCACACATTCAAAACGGAATAGATTTCAGCCTTGTGCCTTTCAAACACTGCTGATTGCAATTTCAGCTGAAAGGCTAAGCAGGTGTCTTGTTTTAGACTTGTTAGTGAACACACACACATATTACAGTATATATACTGTAGGTAGAGCTCAGAAAGACTCATTTTGGAAATGGAACAAGGAAGATGGGTTCGTGGAGGGAGAAGGGTGGCAGGGAGAGGGCGGATGCGTGGAGGAAGACAAAGAAGACAAAGAGCTGTTATTTCAGATGAAATAAGGGCTACACTTATAGACCATGTCGTGAACCATGGTCTCTCATTGAGAGAGGCAGGGTTGAGGGTGCAACCCAATCTGCAAAGATCCACAGTGGCATCTGTAATGCGAATTTTCCATCATGCAAACAGGTGAGAGTTACATCCTTACAGTAAATTAATACATTACAGGAATCTATTTTGTATTGCAATTATAGAATATTTACACAGATATATATTACAGTAAGTTTGACTGTAAAATATATTTTTACAACAGGACCCAAAGGCTGCCCCCAACAGGGGGAAGTGGAAAAATATTTTCAGATGCGCAGGAAAATGCTATTGTTGACATGGTTGTTATCAACAATGCAATAGAACTGCGGGAGATTCAAGATAGAGTGCTGGCTGATAATGATATATTTGAAAATGTTCATTCTGTCAGCACAACAACTATTGCTCGAGTCCTAAAGAAACACCAAGTTACAATGAAACAGTTATACTGTAAGGGCGTTCGTCTGTAGGAGGAAGAGAAGCGGACCAAAGCGCAGCGTGGTGGTTATTCATGTTTTAATAAATCACTACACATGAACAAACTAACAAAAACAAGAAATGTGAAAACGCAAAACAGTCCTATCCTATGACAACAAACACAGTGACAGGAACAATCACCCCCAAACACACAGTGAAACCCAGGCTACCTAAGTATGATTCTCAATCAGAGACAACTAATGACACCTGCCTCTGATTGAGAACCATACTAGGCCGAAAACATAGAAATGCCCCAAAACATAGAAAAACAAACATAGACTGCCCACCCAACTCACGCCCTGACCATACTAAATAAATACAAAACAACAGAAATAGAGGTCAGAACGTGACAGTACCCCCCCCCAAAGGTGCGGACTCCGGCCGCAAAACCTTGACCTATAGGGGAGGGTCTGGGTGGGCGTCTGTCCGCGGTGGCGGCTCTGGCGCGGGACGCGGACCCCACTTCACCATTGTCTTAGTCCGCCTTATTGTCCGCCTCCCTGGCTTACTCACCATGGCCACCCCTCTCAATGACCCCACTGGACAGAGGGGCTGCTCGGGACAGAGGGGCAGCTCGGGACAGAGGTGAAGCAGCTGCTCGGGACAGAGGGACAACTGCTCGGGACAGAGGGGCAGCTGCTCGGGACAGAGGGGCGATAGCAGCTCGGGACAGAGGGGCGATAGCAGCTCGGGACAGAGGGGCGATAGCAGCTCGGGACAGAGGGGCGATAGCAGCTCGGGACAGAGGGGCGATAGCAGCTCGGGACAGAGGGGCGATAGCTGCTCGGGACAGAGGGACAGCTGCTCGGGACAGAGGGACAGCTGCTCGGGACAGAGGGACAGCTGCTCGGGACAGAGGGACAGCTGCTCGGGACAGAGGGACAGCTGCTCGGGACAGAGGGACAGCTGCTCGGGACAGAGGGACAGCTGCTCGGGACAGAGGGACAGCTGCTCGGGACAGAGGGGCGACAGCAGCTTGGGACAGAGGGGCGACAGCTGCTCTGGACAGGGGGGCAGCTGCTCGGGCGGCCCCTGGCTGACTGACGGCACTGGCGGCCCCTGGCTTACTGGCGGCCCCTGGCTGACTGGCGGCACTGGCGGCCCCTGGCTTACTGGCGGCCCCTGGCTTACTGGCGGCACTGGCGGCCCCTGGCTTACTGGCGGCACTGGCGGCCCCTGGCTGACTGGCGGCACTGGCGGCCCCTGGCTGACTGGCGGCACTGGCGGCCCCTGGCTGACTGGCGGCACTGGCGGCCCCTGGCTGACTGGCGGCACTGGCGGCCCCTGGCTGACGGGCGGCACTGGCGGCCCCTGGCTGACGGGCGGCACTGGCGGCCCCTGGCTGACGGGCGGCACTGGCGGCTCCTGGCAGACGGGCGGCACTGGCGGCTCCTGGCAGACGGGCGGCACTGGCGGCTCCTGGCAGACGGGCGGCACTGGCGGCTCCTGGCAGACGGGCGGCACTGGCGGCTCCTGGCAGACGGGCGGCACTGGCGGCTCCTGGCAGACGGGCGGCGCTGGGCAGACGGGCGGCACTGGCGGCGCTGGGCAGACGGGCGGCACTGGCGGCGCTGGGCAGACGGGCGGCGCTGGGCAGACGGGCGGCGCTGGCGGCACTGGCGGCGCTGGAGAGGAGGAAGGCTCTGGAACCGCCGGACTGACGGGCGGCACTGGCGGCGCTGGGCAGACGGGCGGCGTTGGCGGCGCTGGGCTGACGAGCGGCACTGGCGGCGCTGGAGAGGAGGAAGGCTCTGGAAGCGCCGGACTGAGTAGCTCTCGTAGCGCCGAACAGGAGGGAGACTCCGGCAGCGCTGGAGAGGAGGAAGGCTCTGGTAGCGCCGGAGAGGCGGGAGACTCCGGCAGCGCTGGAGAGGAGAGAGCCCCTGCAAGGATGGGCCGGAGAGACAGCCTGGTACGGGGAGCTGCCACCGGAGGGCTGGTGCGTGGAGGTGGTGACGGATAGACCGGGCCGTGAAGGCGTACTGGAGATCTTGAGAGCAGGGCTGGCACCAACCGCCCTGGCTGGATCTTCACCCTAGCCCGGCAGATGTGGGGAGCTGGGATGTAGCGCACCGGGCTAAGCACGCGTACTGGGGACACCGTGCGCACAACTGCATAACACGGTGCCTGACCAGCACCACGCCCGCCACAGTTAGCACTGCTAGGAGCACTGTAGTGCTGAGATGGCACAGGACGTGCAAGGCTAGGGAGATGCACAGGAGGCCTGGTGCGTGAGGCTGGCACAGTCTTCACCAGACCCCTCGCACGCACCTCAGGATGAGTATGGAGAGCTGACCCCGGTGCCATTAAATCCCTGACACGCTCCGTCGGGCGAATGTCGTGCCTCATGCACCAAACCAGCAAGTCCCTCATATCACTCTCCTCCAATTTCCCCATTAACTCCTTCACAGTCTCTGCTTCGCTCACCTCCAACACCAGCTCTGGTTCTGAGCTCCTCCTTGGCTCCTCACGATAAACGGGGAGAGTTGGCTCAGGTCTGACTCCTGACTCTGCCACACTCCCCCTGTGCCCCCCCCCAAGAAATTTTTGGGGGTGACTCTCGGGCTTCCATCCGCTCTGCCGTGCTAGTTCCTCATAATGCCGCCTCTCTGCTTTTGCTGCCTCCAGCTCGGCCTTGGGGCGGCAATATTCTCCTGGCTTAGCCCAGGGTCCTCTCCCGTCGAGGATTTCCTCCCATGTCCAGAATTCCTTACTACGTATCTCCTGCAGCCGCTGTTGCTTCTCCTGCTGCTCCTGCCTGTTGACACGCTGCTTGGTCCTGTTGTGGTGGGTGATTCTGTAAGGGCGTTCGTCTGTAGGAGGAAGAGAAGCGGACCAAAGCGCAGCGTGGTGGTTATTCATGTTTTAATAAATCACTACACATGAACAAACTAACAAAAACAAGAAATGTGAAAACGCAAAACAGTCCTATCCTATGACAACAAACACAGTGACAGGAACAATCACCCCCAAACACACAGTGAAACCCAGGCTACCTAAGTATGATTCTCAATCAGAGACAACTAATGACACCTGCCTCTGATTGAGAACCATACTAGGCCGAAAACATAGAAATGCCCCAAAACATAGAAAAACAAACATAGACTGCCCACCCAACTCACGCCCTGACCATACTAAATAAATACAAAACAACAGAAATAGAGGTCAGAACGTGACATATACACTGTACCGTTCGAGAGAAACAGTGAACGGGTAAAAGAGCAAAGATACCAATATGTCCAGGTAAGACGTCTGAGGTTACGTACACAGCTATACAAAATATTTACAGTAAAAAAAAACACTACCATTTCTACAGTAAAACTGTGCACTTACTGTTTTTCAGAGAGTAATGGAGGTGGAAGCACTGGAAAGACCACATTCATTTGTATTTATCGATGAAGCTGGATTTAACCTTGCCAAAACACGGCGCAGAGGAAGGAATGTTATAGGTCAAGGGGCCACTGTGGAGGTTCCAGGCCAAAGGGGGGGAAATATCACCATGTGTGCTGCAATGGCCAATGATGGTTTGCTTCTCAACACACCACTCATTGGCCCATACAACACAGAAAGGCTTATAGCTTTCCTAGAACAGCTCTATGCTCAGCTAGTGCCAGCAGAACAGGGAGCGCAGTAAGAAACCCCCAAGTTTTTGTGATAACGTTGCTTTTCACCACTCTGCAGCTGTCACAGATTGGTTTGCAGCACATCACAGATTTATGGTTTTGTACCTGCCTGCATATTCACCCTTCCTGAACCCAATAGAGGAGTTTTTCTCTGCCTGGAGGTGGAAAGTGTTTGGTCACCACCCACATGACCAAATGTCTCTTTTGGAAGCCATGAGTGCCGGATGTGAGGACACGAGTCCAGAGGACTGCCAGGGATGGATAAGGCACTCCAGAAGGTTCTTCCCCAGGTGCATGGCAAGAGAAAACATTAGATGTGATGTTGAAGAAAACCTGTGGCCTGATGCTAGAGAGAGGCAGGATTAGCCCCTCAATTATTTGTTCGAATTACAGTATGTACTTTTAGTTTCTACCTTTTTTTTCTCATTACTGTAATTCCGTAAATTACTACAGACTATTGAAGCAAACTGCTAATTTTCATTTACCTTAAAGAATTGTTATGTTCTAAAAATTGTAATAAATCATGTGAAAGAATGTCACTCTTTTCTTTGAAGAAAATATTACTTTGTATGAAGTCACTGAAATTGTTCAAACTGTAAAGATGAAAAGTTTGTATTTTCTGTATTGGTGTTTGATGCTAGTGTTTTTACTCTCAGTGTGTTCTGAGTGACAGTGTGTGTTATCTCAGTGAGGGTTGTGCATAGTGTTTGGCTGCACTGAGCGTGTTTTGAGCCATGTGTTAAGAGTTGTGTTGCTTGGAATGAGTTTTGCAGGTGATGTGAACTGTTTAGCTCAGGTGACTGTTGGTAGTGCAGACTGTAGTTAGAGTTTTGCACATGTGACTCCAGTTGTGCCCACTGTCGTTTAGCAATCGAAAAAAACTGTAATGAGATAATGTTACAATATCTTACCTCCACCCCAGTCAGGAAAGAGTGCCTTGTTTTGCCCTAGAAAGCCTATGTAAATGAAGATCACCAGAACGGACAAACCAACATTTGTAGACGGCCGTTTTGGGCTCTAAAATTAGTTTATTATGATCAAGTTTGATCCCCACGGTGAATTATGTTATGTTCTCTACAAATCGAGATTCACTGAGATCCAAAAGTACTGGAAAAGTGACACATTTGTTTATTGTTTTGGATCTGTACTCCAGTACTTTGAATTTGAAATGACACAATGACCATGAGGTTAAAGTGCACACTGCTTTAATTTGAGGGTATTTTCATCCATATCAGGTGAACGTTTACAAATTACGGCACTTTTTGTAGATAGTCCCCCCATTTTAGAAGATCAAAAATATTGGAACAAGTTCACTTATGTGTATTAAAGTAGTAAAAAGTTAAGTATTTGGTCCCAAATTAATGGTAAATAATGTATTGTATCATTTTGGAGTCACTTTTATTGTAAATAAGAATGTTTCTAAACACTTCTACACTAATGTGGATGCTACCAGGATTACGGATTATAAAAATTAAAAAACAAATGATTTAGCGTTTATTTAACGAGACAAAATCCGGCTAAACCCGGACGACGCTGGGCCAATTGTGCGCCGCCCTATGGGACTCCCAATCAAGTCCGGGTTGTGATACAGCCTGGATTCGAACCAGGGTGACTGTAGTGACGCCTCTAGCACTGAGATGCAGTGCCTTAGACCGAATAGTAAATAATGACACACAGATCGTGGTAAACATTACAAAATAAAGAAACAAATCTCACTCCGTACAAATAGCTCCTTTTTGTGTGGATTAGTGACGCTTTTTAGCATCAATATTCAAAGTGCAAATTACATTGCTATTCTTAAAGTACTACATGGAATAGAAACCCTACATAGCCTAGCCACATCATTATTTGTAGTGGCAGTTAATACCCCAATACCCCATCAGTTTTACAAAATGACCACCAACCAGCTCCATTGGTAGATGGGTAAAACATGTTTTTTTTTAAAGCAGACATTGAATATCCCTTTGAGAAAGGTTAAGTTATTAATTACACTTTGGATGGTGTATCACCACAAAAATAAAAGTGTCCTTCCTAACTCATTTGTCAGAGAGTAAGGAAACAGCTTAGGAATTTCAACATGAAACCAAACAGTTGCGGAGTTTAATGGCTGTGATCGGAGAAAACTGAGGATGGATCAACAACATTGTATTTACTCCAGAAAACGAACCTAAATAACAGAGTGAAATGTGTCATTTTTATTGTAAATAAGAATAGAATATGTTTCTAAACACTTCTACATGAATGTGGATGCTACCAGGAATTATCCATAAAACATGCATCTTGTTTGCAGTAAGGCACTAAAGTAAAACTGCAAGAAATGAGGCAAAGAAATTAACTTTATGTCCTGAATACAAAGTGTTATGTTTGGGGCAAATCCAACAAAACATATCACTCAGCACCACTGTTCATATTTTCAAGCTGTATTACTTCAGAGTGTCTGTGCTAATTGCTCCAGTCCAGTAACCTTACATTATGATTGTGTTAATGACATAGCAATAGCAATGAACAACACAGCCATTTGAATTTCCATGTTGTCAGGGTAAGTACATGTTTCGTTCCTTATGTCATATAATGACTCTGAACTATGGGTCCATCGGAATTCCCAAAGACCATTCACTGTAGGCCTACACATTTCTTAGTTGTATAGGCATTGTTTAATTGTGTTATACAGTGCAAATGTACAACTCGTATGGATGATACCGTTTATCTCCCTCTTTGATTTCAGGAGTACCAGAAGTGTGGGTAGTCATCATGAGCCTGATGATTGGAACAATGATGTATGCTTTGATGGTGGCCAGAATAACTGCCATAGTGACCAGCGTCAGCAAACACATAATATAAGGTAGTGTTACACATTCGTCTCTTAAACACCGGAGGGCAGTATGAGCATGATGATAAGACGAAGCTTTATTGTTGCCACTGGTGGATGTGCTGTCTCTCTCAACTTTACCCATGCGCTCTGTCCACTAGCTCATGACGACAAGATTCACATGGGTTTCTCAAGACTTATTAAATACCTTCCCTCTGGTGTCTACTCTACGCAACCACGCTAGCACAGATGATCGCTTATTGTGTGTGTGTGTGCGTGTGTGTGTGTGTGTGTGTGTCTGTGACTGTGGTGCAGGTTAACAATGTGAACCTGCACCCCAGGATCATCAGCCACCTGGAGAACAGATACCAGGGCAAGTGGTTTTGACGAGAACCCCACCCTCATGGAGCTCTCAGCACATCTCAGACGGGTCCGAACTGGAATGATCCAAATAATGAGCTTTTACAACACTGTTAACCCAACATGAAGAACAACAGACTGCTAGAGTTTTGCACTGACGCATTTTGTGATTTTGGTCTTCCTCCGTATCTGGTTTTCGTAATGGATTTTGTATTAAATGAGTCACTTCATTTCTTATGATGTGTGTTTTGTCTCAACAGGAGGTGATCAGCTACAACTGTGCCAACCTCATTTCCAACATGCCGTGCTTAAAGACGCAGACCCCTTCATCTCTGAGCTGCTGGAGGTGCTGCAGTTTGAGATTTACCAAACAGGGGGCCTGATCATCCGCAGGGGGTTTCTGGGAGACTGCATGTATTTCATCGACAGGGGTACCTTTGAGGTAGAGACCTTCAAATTCACCAATAGACTGTCTGATGGAGACTTCTTTGGAGGTAGTTTTGACACAGCATCACGGACGGCACCACTATCAAACTTTAATCGGTGTTGGTGGGGTATAGGTAGTGCCTCACTATTTGACTTTGTGGACCAAGTGTCTAAAATGGTGGTAGCTCATCCAAAACAAGTAAGGTTGTACATCTGATTGGTTTTGTAAAGCACATGGATCATTAGTATTCTAGATCAGAACTACTAGACTGATCTTTTTATATGAAACAAGATAATGGGGCCTGTAGATGAGATAGAGCTGATGAGCTGTTGCATATAGTGCGGCTCATGTATGGCACTCTATGTTTTAATGGGGAAATTATAGTGAAAGAAGATTTCCAGTTGATTGTGTGTGAATAAAATAAAAAATGTGTGCTCATTAAATAATAAGCCGAATGTGAAAACATCAGTGATTCTTTTGTTGTTGTGATTTAGAGTTTATAGTAACATGTACAGGGTTGCAGATGTAATTACAGGGTACAGTGACATTATTGAGCTCCAACAATGCAGGCCAAAGTGAAATAAAACCATACAAATAAGAATAAATAATATATACATTTTAACAAATGTGGCAATGAAAAATGTCCATTGGAGTGGGGGCAGGGTAAATGGCCGGTGGGGGGAGGGCGGGGGGTGCTCATATACTGACGATGCTCATATATCGGCCGCGTCTGAGTGATGGATATGCAGGTGAACATGGCTCGGGTGGCTGGAGTCCCTGATGGTCTTCTTGGCATTCCTGTGACACCTGGTGTTGTAGGTGGCCTGGAGGGCAGGCAGTGTGCACCCAATGGTGTGTTCGGCTGAGCGTACCAGTCAGCGGCGGTGGAGTTGCCGTACCAGGCTGTGATGCAGCCCGATAGTATGCTCTCGATAGTGCTCCTGTAGAACACTGAGGGCCCACGGGAATAGAATTAATTTCTTCAGCATCCTGAGGTTGAAGAGTCGCTGTCGTGCCTTCTTTACTACAGTGTACTTGTGGTTAGACCGTTTCACCATTGAGACCTGTACGCAGAGGAACTTGACGTTTTTTACTGTCGCCACCCCAGCCCCGGTGATGAGGATGGGGGTGTGCCCAGCCTGGTTCTTCTTGAAGTCCACAATCAGCTCCTTTTGTTTTATTGACATTGAGAGTTTGTTTATTTGGCACCACGCCTACCTCCTCCCTATAGGCTGTTTCCTCCTTGTTGGTAATAAGGCCTACTACTGTCGTGTCGTCAGCGAACTTGATGATGGAGTTGGAACAGTGTGAGGCCACGCAGTCGTGGGTATACAAGGAAAAGAGTATCCTGGGGTATCCTGGGTGAAACTGTTGTAATGTGCTTCAGCATATCCACCTCACACTTTCTCCATTTAAATATACACCGAATTATTTACACCTTCAAGACAGCTCCGATTGAACTGCACATCAGTCAATTACCAAATCAGAAACGTTCTATGATTCCAATTTAGTGTGGAGTCCTTGGCTCCCTTTGGTTCTCCCCTTTTAGATTTTCACCCTGACAGTGACAAATTACTCCTCTGCTTGGCGAGATTGAAAATTAAAAGCATTTAGAGTTGCTCATGCATTTATGCTAATGAGAAATTCAGATATGATTTGCATGCAAAAGAGGCCAGTCTGAAAGCTCATCATTTCCCCCTCTCAACCCCCAGCCTCTTTGCGTTTCTCTGGGCTTTCTTTGACTTTTTATGCAAGCAAAGAAAATCTGCACACTGAATACACTTCAAAAGTAACATGTCATACGCCAAAGTTGTATTATGTGCATAAAATTCTGTGAGGACTGTGAGGTGATGTTAGTTTTTACCCAGCCAAGCATTAGTGGCAAGGGTTTTAACATAGCTATTTAGTATGGTTGGTCACGCTCACTACAAAAACATTTTTTTTTACTTCATGCTGTGAACATTATTATTACATAACATTTTAAGAACTAAAAAGGTTTGTTTTATGCAAAACATTTATAGAGCCACTGAGATCATTTAGGTTGAAATAAGTAGCTGACCTGTGTTTTTAGTGAGTCCAACTACTTCTTTACACAGCAAATGCATTTGTGCTATTAATTTGTTTTGTTTCAGTTACTATAATGATTGTAACCAAGGCAAAAGATGCATTAATGAAGGTAGAAAATTAAATGCAGGCTTAATTTGTTTTCTGTTCATGGCTTCTGCAAAATAGGTTTGATTTTTATTGAGGAATTTGATGAGTAGGAAAAGCGCTGACATGACACTTGTATTTGTCATCATGTCACTTCAAGGAGGATGGTGCCGCAATTATGAATACGGGTGCACAGCAATTAAAAACTGTAGCATTCATTAATAATTTTTGTATTAATTTATCAGCGCATACTAAAATCATTGCTACTGCACTGGCTTTCCAATTACACTGCTTAATTAGAAATGTCAATATTAAGAAATAATTAAACTTAGGAATAAATTAAGGTTGTCACATTTACTCCTTAAATGTTTACAACCATCACTCAAATGATATCTCGTGTCATGTGTTTTGTGAGAGAAAATAAAAGTAGGGCTTATCCACTCGGAGGCTTCTCCTGAGTATTTGTAATATACTGATTTAACAATAGCTGTTCTTCTCTCATCTGTCCTTTGATCTCTCAGAGCTGTGCCTGGTGATGCCGAACGGCAAGAGCAGTGCCGAAGTGACAGCGCTGGCCACCTGCCGGCTCTACTCCCTGTACGTCAAGGACTACAGGAAGGTCCTGATCCGCTTCCCTGAGTTCAAAGCTCAGATAGACGACGTGGCCAAGGAGATACTCATTGTATATGACCCCTTACTGTCTTAGAATGACCCCATCACCAAGAATTGCAATAAAGTACCTACAGTTGAAGTTGGAAGTTTACATACACTTAGGTTGGAGTCAATGAAACTCATTTTCAACCACTCCACAAATGTCTTGTTAATAGTTTTGGCAAGTCGGTTAGGACATCTACTTTGTGAATGACACAAGTAATATTTCCAACAAATGTTTACAGAGATTATTTCACTTATTATTCACTGTATCACAATTCCAGTTGGTCAGAAGTGTACATACACTAAGTTGACTGTGCCTTTAAACAGCTTGAAAAATTCCAGAAAATTATGTCATGGCTTTAGAAGCTTCTGATAGGCTAATTGACATAATTTGAGTCAATTGGAGGTGTACCTGTGGATGCATTTCAAGGCCTACCTTCAAACTCAATGCCTGTTTGCTTGACATCATGGGAAAATCAAAAGAAATCAGCCAAGACCGCAGAAAAAAAGTTGTAGACCTCCACAAGTCTGATTCATCCTTGGGAGCAATTTCCAAACGCCTGAAGGTACCACGTTCATCTGTACAAACAATAGTACGCAAGTATAAACACCATTGGACCATTATATGGGGCCATTATACCGCACAGGCAGAAGACGCGTTCTGTCTCCTAGAGATCAACGTACTTTGGTGCCAAAAAGTGCAAATCAATCCCAGAACAACAGCAAAGGACCCTGTGAAGATTCTGGAGGAAACTGAAAGGCCGATCAGCAAGGAAGAAACCACTGCTCCAAAACCACCATAAAAAAGCCAGACTACGGTTTGCAATTGCACATGGGAACAAAGATCCTACTTTATGGAGAATGTCCTCTGGTCTGTTGAAAAAAAAATAGAACTGTTTGGCCATAATGACCATCGTTATGTTTGGAGGAAAAAGGGGGAGGCTTGCACGGGGGTGTCAGAATCATGTTATGGGGGTGCTTTGCTGCAGGAGGGCCCGGTGCACTTCACAAAATAGATAGCATCATGAGGTAAGAAAATTATGTGGATATATTGAAGCAACATCTCAAGACATCAGTCAGGAAGTTAAAGCGTGGTCGCAAATGGGTCTTCCAAATGGACAATGACCCCAAGCATACTTACAAAGTTGTGGTAAAATGGACAACAGGACAAAAGGACAACAAAGTCAATGTATTGGAGTGGCCATCGCAAAGCCCTGTTCTCAATCCTATAGAACATTTGTGGGCAGAACTGAAAAAGCCTGTGCGAGCAAGGAGGCCTACAAACCTGACTCAGCTCTGTCAGGAGGAATGGGCCAAAATTCACCCAACGTAGTGTGGGAAGCTTGTGGAAGGCTACCCGAAACATTTGAGCTGAAATAAATAATTCTCTCTACTATTCTGACATGTCACATTCTTAAAATACAGTGGTGATCCTAACTGACCTAAGACATGTAATTTGTACTAGGATTAAATGTCGTAATTGTGAAAAAATGAGTTTAAATGTATTTGGCTAAGGTGTATGTAAACTTCCGATTTCAACTGTATTTCCTATTGCGTCTCACCAACTAGGCTACCACCGAGTTGCTACTAAGTTGCATATGGTTCTACACCAGGCGACGATTGTTCATTCTGACACCATTCCAATGTTGTTTGAGGACATCATTTCCAGGGTTTCTTGTATGTAGTGGTTGTTAGGTGACCTGAATTTGTTCTAGTGAATCTTGGTACATTTTAGTCATTTATCCAGAGCGACTTACAGTAGCAATTAGGGTTAAGTGCCTTGCTCAAGGGCACATCGGCAGATTTTTCATATTATCGGCTCAAGATTTGTGCCAGCAACCTTTCAGTTAGTGGCCCAACAATTTAACCGCTAAACTAGCTGCAACCGTAGTTAACTCTTGTCATTTTACTCTTTTAGGTTCTGAGCTGAAGCAAGCTGAGTCTCAAAAAGCTGCATCCAGAGTGGACAACAAGGTCAAAGCTGGATCCAGAGTGGACAACAAGGTCAAAGCTGGATCCAGAGAGGACAAGGTCTATCAAGACAAGGATGCAAAAGGATCCCCATATACCACGTGGTAAGTCTTAAATATCTGTCTTGAATTACTCAAAACTTGAATTACTCAAGACAGTGGTGCTTATATACAGTATATGCGTTGTTTTGATTGAATGTTATTGGCCAGAAATCGTTTTGTATTACAGGCGAGAGCAACGTTGGAAATGACACTGATGCATTTCATTACACTCAGCACTTTTGGTCACTGTTTCCACTTACAAAATATAATCTAGACTTAATATGATGTCCACCTAAATAAACAGGCAAGTGACAATCTATGTACACTACCGTTCACAAGATTGGGGTCACTCCTCCTTCTATTCTGGTTAGAGACAGTTTGCGCTGTTCTCTGAAGGGAGTAGTACACAGTGTGTACGAGAGCCTCAGTTTCTTGGCAATTTCTCGGTTGGAATAGCCTCCATTTCTTAGAACAAAAATAGACTGACGAGTTTCAGAAGAAAGTTCTTTGTTTCTGGCCATTTTGGGCCTGTAATCGAAAACACAAATGCTGATGCTCCAGATACTCAACTAGTCTAAAGAAGGCCAGTTTTATTGCTTCTTTAATCAGTACATCTGTTTTCAGCTGTGCTAACATTATTGCAAAAGGGTTTTCTAATGATCTATTAGCCTTTTAAAATTATAAACTTGGATTAGCTAACACAACGTGACATTGGAACACATGAGTGATGGTTGCTGATAATGGGCCTCTGTACGCCTATGTAGATATTCCATTAAAAATCAGCCGTTTCCAGCTACAATAGTTATTTACAACATTAACAATGTCTACACTGTATTTCTGATCAATTTGATGTCATTTTAAATGGACAAAAATGTGCTTTTCTTTCAAAAAACAAGGACATTTCTAAGAGACCCCAAACTTTTGAACGGTAGTGTATGTACTCGCCTTCGAGAGTATCTGTGAGAAATGATCTAGCACAAGATAAGTCAACCAGATATATTCTTGTCTTTATCTTGCCGAGATCATCAACACACTGCAGTGAGCTCTTTAATACTCTAATAACACAATCATACTGCTGAACAGTGTGAATACCGTGTTTACAGTACAAAGGGAAGGTATTTATCACTTCTGAGGTTGAGGGTGACTCTGGGCTTTTTATTGGACTTTTAATCAGTTTAAACCAATCTCCTAAAAGCACCTGTTGGATGCAGTGCATTGAATGAAACGGAGGAAGACTTGAAAGTGTTTCTTGCTCAAAGGAAGGAAGGCTGGGCTCCAATGATAGGATCAGTCTCTGGGCTACAGCATTTTCTCTAGCTAGTTTAGTTTAGCTCAAAGCACATGTGACAGCACACTAATTACACTGCACTATTCCCTCAGTTGTAAAATGTTATTAGCACAGACCTTATTGAAGTTGCTGCCGACTAATTACTTTGTTATTTACCATAGTAAAGGAAACCTTAAACTCATGGAATACTGTTAGCTGAATATGTTTATATACTGTAAGTTTAAACAAGGTTGTTTTGATACTCCTATTATACAATGCGAGGCATTTTAAATATGATTAAATCATGGTATTTATCTTCCCATAAACAAGAAGATACCAGGCACCACTCATGCATAAAAAGTGAATGAAGAACAAAGACTGTTTTGGGTGTGATATTTGAGCGTTGTTTGTTTCAGCGGAAGGTCATTTTCAGAACCTTGTCCAATTACATTTCTGTTCACGAGTCGATATACACGTTTTATGAATACATGTGAAAATGGTCTCACTGCCTCTTGCTCTCTCAGCGTCTCTCTCTCATCCTCTCTCTCTCTCAGCCCATCGCCTCTCTCTCTCTCAGCCTCTCTCTCAGCCTTTCTCGCTCTCTCTCAGCCAGCCTGTGATACTGATAGAGTGAAGTATGATGTTCTGCTGTTATAAACACACCATGACCATGTGAGGTTATTGACCTGACCCTGATGTTTTCTACCTGTCAACATGACTCCTCTGCTTCTCCCTGCTGAACCAACAAGGAGAATAAAGAGACCCTGGCGACTGAAAGGCTGTATCAATCAGGAGAGAGCGAGAGAAAAAAGAGAGCGATTCCATTCTCCAGCCAGCGGCCCCAGATTAGCTCTGAGAGGCAAAGGAGCGCCCCCGCTCTTTGACAAATGAGAAAAGCCTCCGCCGGCCTGGCCAAACTGACAGGGCAAATGGAAGCAATTCCTCCCGAGGCGGGGGAGAGCAGCTGTGACCAAGGCCTGCTGTTCCAGTGCCACTCCAGATGGGGGACGGCCTCGCCACAGTGGCCTTGCCGCTAGACAATTGGCGTTTCTCTCACGATGGCGAGCGGGTGAGCAGGCGGCCCTGGGAAACGGTGTGTAACGCTGACCTGTGTGAAACCCTATCAGTCGCGGATCACCGTCCTCCTTTACCTGCCGGGGGGAGCCGCCACTGTGTGTTTGTTTCTCCTCCCACCCCTTCTGAGAAAGAGACGTTTGTGTGTGTCATGTGAAGGCAACAATACAGAGACTTGTATTAAGAGAAAAGTGTGCAGTATGGCCACATGTGGTGGGATAACTCATTGACCTCAGGCTAGAAGCAGAAGTTTCCAGTGTCTGGGCATGGTAACCCAGTCTCAGCCCAGCCCAGAGCCCTGTGATGGAGTGAATTACACAGAGATCCTGATGAATTAAACCGTTCCCTGGTGAGATGTACTGCTGCTATCACCGGAGACACTCACAGAGGTGACTGGGATGGGACGGTGGAGAGGAGAGAAGTGAAGGAGAGGAATGGTAGAACAATAAGGATTTGGAAAAAGGGGGAAAGAATAAGAATATAGTGTATAGGGGAGCAGAGGGAAAGGAGTGCAGTGGGAGATATCCAAGTAAATAGGAGACAGGGTTTGTGGGAGAGGAATGGAAGATAGCTAACCTTTAGTTGCCCTGTCAGTGTTCAGTGTGTGGGTGTTGAGTCTGACACTGGGGAGGTGAGTGAGCAGAGTGCTGTATCAGGGGTGAATGCTGCTTTACCCAGGGCTAAATGGTCCAGGCTTCACAGCCACACAGTGCTAAATGGTCCAGGTTACACAGCCACTATAATTATCTATCCCCGCCTGAAGAATCAATTGTATCTCAGCCTCATTTTTACCAGACGGAGATCCTGGCATTAAAGTTTTAAAAACCTCAAACTATTCAAAAGTCATGCTTTCAGGGACACACACAGAACATTTGCTGTTAACAAATAACTTAATAACTTTCAATTATTTATTCATGGTCTGTGCCGAATTTGACTCTAGGTTAATTTCTCTGCTTTATACGTTGTTTAAATATGCATCACCTCTTGACTCTTATATAAGTGTGGCTGACAGATCTATCAGCTCTTTGCTGACTTTGAGGGAAACAGCTATGGTCTTTTTGCTCTTTTATAGACCTCACAGACTGGTTTAAATAGTGAGTCCATACAAGTGTAATTACTGTTATGCATGTTTGCTCCTAAAGCTAATGCCCATAGGCTTTAGCTCAGTGGGTTAACACAGTCTTGAGGCCAACAGACATCTGCAACCAGTGCCAGGATAATCTCATTCTGATTTGCATATTCATATGAACTCCATAATTCAGCAAGTGACTAAAATGGGTCAGGAGGTGATGGAGGATCAGAAAAGTGGAGCTAGCTTTCCATAGCCCCGGTCCCGCTGAAAGCATGAGAAACAATGTGGCAGACCTGAAATAGTTCACAGCTTCACGGGTTGGGGGGGGGGTGGGGTGCAAATTGGCTCTCAGAAGAGTAAAAAGAAACAATTGCCCTTTACCTCTGCGGTTGCATGTCGTCTCTCAACCACTCACCGCTGGGCAGATTAAGGTCAAGTAGACCATTTTCCTTCTTACTCTGCTCTGAAGGCAGAGCTAGAAAGAGGGGGAGAAACAGAAAGAGAATTAGAGGGAAAGAGAGGGATTCTGAAGGTCTTTCAAAGAGGTTTTACAGCCATCCCTGGTGATTTTCTCCCTTTAAACGTTGATAATGGCTGCTTGTCAGGGACGATGAGCTCAGAACTCACCTGCTGTTTCTCAGGCCGACTACGAGATCTCCTTTTACACACATGAATTATGAAAGAAATGCCATGTTGATCTCATTGCTGTTGAATGTGACTCACACATGTCCATGAATAGATTACAAGAGGCAGATATGTTGAGAATGTAGGCTACCCCCAATTTTCTCTCTCTCAAGAATTTAGTAAATACTTAGTAAATCAACTTTCGCCTTTGCAGTAATGTGTAATGAGTCATTGAAATATCGACACAATTTGTGCTCATGTACATATCTACCTCAAATACTATACCTTGTACCTCTGCACATTGATCTGGTAATGGTACTCCCTACTACTGGATTGCCAGACATAGCTGCTGAGTGGGTGATTCTCACGAAACTGGCACTTGACCAGAAAAACATTGGTGGAAAATGACATTTTCCACCATGATGCCTATTGGGTCACTAAGATTAGGATCTATAGTTATCTATATCTTTATTATTATTATTATGCTTATTGATCAGATATTATGCATTTTACCACAATTTCCACAACTTCCAATGCAAAAATTATCTTTACTGCAAAAGTTTTAAGTCCATAAAAGTAATAAACAAATCAATTTGTAATAATTTTTAACATTGCTCACCTAATGAAAAGGCCTGAATTATACATAACAATAAATGCAAATATATATATTGTAGTGTCATTCATCCACCTCATGTTTCAGCATGATAATACACAGCCCCATGTCTCAGATCTATACACAAATCATGGAAGCTGAAAATGTTCCACTTCTTCAATGGCCTGCATACTCACCAGACATGTCACCTATTGAGCATGTGTGGGATGCTCTGGATCGACATGTATGACATCTTGTTCCAGTTCCCGCCAATATCCAGCAACTTTGCACAGCCATTGAAGAGGAGTGGGACAACATTCCACAGGCCACAAGCCTGATCAACTCAATGCGAAGGAGATGTGTTGCACTGCATAAGGCACACATGGTCACACCAGACACAGACGGTCTTTCTGATCCACGCCCCAAACTTCTTTTTAAGGTATTTGTGACAATTTGGGAAATTCTTAGATTAGGGCCTGATGAATTTATTTCAATCGACTGATTTTCTTATACAGTATTAACTGTAACTCAGTCAAATCTTTGAAATTATTGCATGTTGCATTTATTATTTTTGTTCAGTATATTTTTTATAGTCAAAATTGGTGATTTTTTTATAAAAAGTATGTTTTCCAATGTCTTTACGGGTACTATTGGTGTTTTCCATTAAAGACGGCTGTCGGCTAATCAGCCGGTTACAGACAAATTTTCAACCGGCTACTTTTTCCACTTCATATTAACTAGGCTACTTTTCATTTAAAATGCTCAATTCACCAGTCTGTCGAGCCCTCTAGAATGAACAATATGTCTTCTAGCAATCTATTGATAGGATAGGTGCCTGTCAGTCACAAAGCGAGCGATGACAGGGAAATGCAGTCTGCTGTCTGTCCCGCCTCCCGGTACAATTTGTGTGTGCTGTGGTTGGTTGGAGTCACATTTCTTTACACAGAGGAGGGAGAGAGCATGATGCTCATGAATTTGCATGTGCCATGTAGAGTAATGTGGTAACCTAACGTAGCAGGCGTAAAAAAAAAACCCGCCTGAAACTAGATCCCCTACATACTAGACTTAACGAGATTGAGAAAAACTGTCGAGAGGTTCTCTTCTGCACTGCTCAACCAATCCAGTAAATGGGGAGGAGTAGTTAAGATGGAGTGTCGCCTTAACGTCCAAAAGCAGAAGATGAGTCACAGGATCTCTTCCCATTTCTCATGAAAACCGGAAAAAACGGTTGTTGAGGGCTCTGGCTGGGCCACTCAAGGAAGTTCAGAGACTTGTCTCGAAGCCACTCCTGTGTTGTCTTGGCTGTGTGCTTAGGGTTGTTGTCCTGTTGGAACGTGAACCTTTGCCCCAGTCTGAGGTCCTGAGCGCTCTTGAGCACATTTTCATAAAGTATCTCTCTGTACTTTGCACCATACATCTTTCCCTCGATCCTGACTAGTCTCCCAGTCCCTGCCGCTGAAAAACATCCCCACAACATGATGCTGCCACCACCATGCTTCACCGTAGGGGATGGTGCCAGGTTTCCTCCAGACGTGACGCTTGGCATTCAGGCCAAAAAGTTGGTTTCAGACCAGAGAATCTTGTTTCTCATGATCTCAGTCCTTTAGGAGCCTCCAAGCGGTCTGTCATGTGCCTTTTACTGAGGAGCGGCTTCTGTCTGGCTACTCTACCATGAAGGCCTGATTGGTGGCGTGCTGCAGAGGTGGTTGTCCTTCTGGAAGGTTCTCCCATCTCCACAGAGGAACTCATCGGGTTCTTGGTCACCTCCCTGACCAAGGCCCTTCTCCCCCAATTGCTCAGTTTGGCCAGGCAGCTCTATGGAGTGTCTTTGTGGCTCCAAACTTCTTCTATTTAAGAATGATGGAGGCTTGGGGACCTTCAATGTTGCAGAAAAGTTTTGTTACTCTTCCCCAGATCTGTGCCTGCACAATCCTGTCTCCGAGCTCTACGGACAATTCCTTGAACCTCATTGCTTGGTTTTTGCTCTGACATGCACTGTCAATGGTGGGACCTTATATAGACAGGTGAGTGCCTTTCCAAATCATGTCCAATCAATTGAATTTATCACAAGTGAACTCCAATCAAGTTGTAGAAACTTCTCAAGGATGATCAATGGAAACAGGATGCACAAGAGCTCAATTTTGAGTCTCATAGCGAAGGGTCTGAATTATTATGTAAATAAGGTATTTCTGTTCTTTATTTTTAATACATTTGCAAAATTTCTAAACCTGTTTCCACTTTGTTATTATGGGGTATTGTGTGTAGATTGATGAGGGCATTTTATTTTATTTAATCCATTTTAGAATAAGGCTGTAAGGTAACTAAAGGGGGAAAGTCAAGGGGTCTGAATACTTTTCCATTTGTGTGTATTTTGTTCCTCTTTTTAAACTCTGCATCGTTGGGAAGGGCTTGTAAGCAAGCATTTTATGGTAAACTCTACACCAGTTGTATTCAGCACATTTGACAAATAAAATGTGGTTTGATTTCTTGTGTTCATTTAAGTATTTGAATGACATAATGTCTGGCCTTTTCATATCAAGGGCAGTCACAGACTGCTTATAATTAAAGAATAATAGTAATTTTCTGAGTCTAGCACGGAGACATGAATATGCAGCAACTTCTTCAGCTCAAATCGAAATTATGCTTATCGGGTACCTCACCTCAGAGAAGGTGAGAGGTCAGTCTGAGCAGGCAGCCAGCATTTCTCTACATAATTGAGAGGAGTTTTGAATTAATTGTATAATTAATCTTGTCAATTTAAGTTACACAGAAGTCTGACCCTGAATTAGGCAGTCTGGAATATTCCAAATTGCCTTAATGTGAAATCTGGCTCCATAATGCACTTTGTTCTCTCATGATGAAATGAGGCAAGTTATTAGCAGAGATAAAAAAAAGTGCATGCTGTAATAACCAGTTATTAGTCCTTATCACGCTGTGCCTTTATGTGATTCATTTCCTCACAAAGTAATTCAAGTATTTTTTTAAAGGACGGCTTATTTTATTAGGTCTATGTACATAAATGAAAGTCAAAAATAATGTGCTGGAATTTATGAAATACAAACTAAACGGAACATTGAACAAGATGAAAACTTTGCAGAAATAATAGATTACTTTCACTGTGTTTGTTGGGTAAAAAAAAGTGCAAGAAGTGTTGTCTGCTCCCCTCTTTCTGAACATACTTTATGGTTCTTTAGCATGTACACCATGTCACTCAAGTTTCATATCAATATTCAAACCTTTAAGCACATCATCTAAGTCCCTCCCACCTGCCTACATCCTCTTTCCCCTCCAGCCCTGGCTCCCAGCCCTCAGTCTGGACCAGGAGAGAGGAGAGCACTAGCAGGCTGCCTAGCGGTTAAGAGTGTTGTTCCAGTACCCGAAAGGTCGCTGGTTCGAATCCCTGAGCTGGCAAAGTGGAAAAATCTGCTGTTCTGCCCTTGAGCAAAGCAGCTAACCCCTAACAACATGTGATGAATTGTACGTTGATTAAGGCAGCCCCCCCGCACCTGTCTGATTCAGAGGAGACACATTTCGGTTGAATGCATTCAGTTGTGTAACTAACTGTGTATCCCTTCCTCCCTTCCCTGTGTGGAGGGGACTCAAAAAACTCAGCATGCGAACACCCTGTCTGCCTAAACGGCACCCATTATCACCTGCTTAGCAGTGATGGAACGCTACTTGTTAGGCCCTGTGGCAGGCAGGCAGCTTCAGAGGCCTGGGAGGGAGGCAGACAGGGTCACATTAGTGCCTGGATCTCTCTGGTCATACTGGGTTTCTGGGTTTTGGAAGCCTGTACTATACCACGGGAAACTCAGCACCCCTTAAATTTAACAGCCTCCATAATGTGGAATCATTATCTCTAATGGTGCACTTGTGTTAACTGTCCGAGTTTTGGTTTTTGAGGGAAGGCTTCTGCAAACCCACTGGGGGGAAGATCATTAGATATACTGGTGGTGGCCGGGCCTCAGTGCAAACTCTCCAAGCAGGCTGGATTCTAAACTGTGTGTGTTGTAACTGTGGGTACACTTAGTTTCACATGCTTCATTCAACATTTTATAGCACACTTGGCTCAATAGTCAGTTCTCACCTATATCTCTCCGCCAAATCTGTTACTGCTCAGTGTATTAAACATTTATATATGTCAAGGTCAAAACAAGGCCTTAACAGCATGTCACACATCACTCAATCAAGTATAACGTTAGGTAGGGTCCAGTAGGGCTGACCCCATTTAATCGACTGGTCTATTTTTTGGTCGACAGGTTGTTGGGCAACCTAGATTTCTTTAGTCGATCAGTAGCAAAACAACAACAACAAAATATCATTGTGTACAAGACACCTCTCCGATTCGCGCTGATTGGACTGATCCGTTGTGGAGTCCATTACTCTAAGATGTGCTACTATTACGTAGGAACAATGGTGCAACACTAATACAAATAATAATATTTCATAACAAATTCTCCCCCGTTGGATAGTGGTTGCTGTCTGCAGTTCTGAAACACATCACTGCGCTGTTGAATGTTGTTATGTGCATAATAGCAAAGTTAACCAGTATATTGGTGTTGAGAACAATGTGGCGGAGACAGCAGCGGAATGAGGAGATGAGAAAACAGTTGTACAGTGTTTCCTCTGACACATTGGTGTGGCTGGCTTCCGGGTTAAGCGAGCAGTGTGTCAAGAAGAAGTGTGGCTTGGCAGGGTCGTGTTTCGGAGGAAGCATGGCTCTTGACCGTCGCCTCTCCCGAGTCCATACAGGAGTTGCAGCGATGGGACAAGACTGTAACTACCAATTGGGGAGGAAAATGGGTAAAAAGTACTACTACTACTAATAATAATAATGTGCCTATAATGCATATATACCACAGGAGCTTAGTGTCACCTTAATTGGGGAGGACAGGCTCATAGTAATGGCTGGAACGGAATGGTATTCCATTTACTCCATTCTAGCCATTATTATGAGCTGTCCTCCCCTCAGCAGCCTCCTGTAATATCTACAGTGTTTGTTTAATAGCCTACTGATTCCGTGAGCACCAAGCCTCACACAACGACATGTCAAGTAAACAATTTCACAAATTCGCTGTTTTAAATCTTTGCTTTGCTGTAAAAAAGGCTTTACAATTTTTTTTTTTGTACATTTTCAGAGAAATAACATTTATAATAATAATAACTCTCCCTTTTCTTGATCTCCTTATTGTTATTATTATTATAATAATAAGTAATGTCATTATCATTAGTAGGCTTAGTATAGCAGCCTTGTATAACCACAGAGCTGTAGGCCTAAGAGCGCATCCTGTTTTGCATGTTATTTGGGCATTAATAAGTATCACATATCAGTTTGCAAACAACGTAAAAAAATATAATATTTTTTTGATTTCTTAAGGTAGCACCTAGCTCAGTGTTTTCTGTGGTGGTGGGCCAACCAGCGAAAAATACAGAGCGTAGGGGTTGGTAATGTTCTCTAGTTGCGCCGTGATTGGCTCAGTGTTTTGTCACTCATGGGGACACTATGTCGCCGCAAAATCTACGGGGATAGCACGAAAATTCAAGCCCCTTGGGTGCAGCCATAGATTCACATTAGAATTGCCCATCTAAGAAGGCTCAAGGTCATTGGCCACAGATAAAATGACATCAAATCACGGTATATCTACCGTAGCTTGATTGGACTGATCATGTCAACATCCTACTTTCAAAATCTTAGCTAGCAAGCTAGACAAGCAGTCATCATCATGAATCATCATGAATCAAGTCGACAATCTACTGGCAAATCCTTTTCAATCCTTATCATATGAAGTGCTCATCGGCCACTGGACATAAACATTACACAACACAACAAATTCAACAATGAGGGGTTTGGAAGGAATCAGTGGTTAACTGCAAGCATTGCAAAGCAATCCCTAGTCTGCTATTCACTGAAGAGGGTGTGTGGTCCAAGTCTGGGTTTAAGAGTCTCTTTTCTAAGCTTAAAAGGATAAACATTCACATGCAACACCATGGGCCAGAAAAGGTTGAATACATTGGCCATGCTGTCAATCCAGCATGACTTCTGATGCATTCAAAACAACTGGAACCTCAGAACTTGGAAATCTCAGACTTCAATGAGTTCCTTGATGAAAACCTGCTCCAGAGCGCTCAGGACCTCAGACTGGGGCGAAGGTTCACCTTTCAACAGGACAACGACCCTAAGCACACAGCCAAGACAACGCAGTAGTTGAATATCCTTGAGTGGCCCAGCCAGAGCCCAGACTTGAACCTGTCAAACATCTCTGGAGAGACCTGAAAATAGATGTGCAGCAACGCTCCCCATCCAACCTGACAGAGCTTGAGAGGATCTGCAGAGAAGAATGGGAGAAACTCCCCATATACAGGTCTGCCAAGCTTGTAGCATCATACCCAAAAACACTCTATGCTGTAATCGCTGCCAAATGTGCTTCAATTTAGGACTGAGTAAAGGGTCTGAATACTTATGTAAATGTGATATTTTTTAAAATAAATTAATAAAAAATTCTGAAAACCTCTTTTTGCTTTGTCATTATGGAGTATAGTGTGTAGATTGATGAGGGGGGGGAAAACTATTGAATTATTTTTAGAATAAGGCTGTAACATAACAAAATGTGGAAAAGGTCAAGGGGTTTGAATACTGTATGTATACTGTAGCTAAGAAAGTAATACTAAGTGTATGTTGTGTAGTAAGCTGGTAGTAGTCCATGTGCCTCACCCTAATAATTTGGTCCCTTTCCCCCTCATAACTTAGCCTACTGTTCTGACTTGGTGGTGCAGATGTAGCCGATAGCCTGTTTTAGAGAGATGTCATCATCGAATATTGTAAGAGCTTTCATTGTCTGCTTATATGCCCCCTTTATTTATCCTACGGTTCTGACTTGGTGTACAGGGAGAATACTGTAAGAATGGCCCACATTCTGAATTCTGTTGCTATACATTTGAAAAGTTCTGAACAATACTACTACGTTCGTTTTAGCTCGCTCAGTAATGTATTAATCGAAATTAGGGATTGACGCTCATCGTTCCCTTATGCCATAGTTTGTACATCTCAATTGTCAGTAGAAGCCACATTTGTTTAAGCAAGTCAGCCATATCAGCTATGTTTTAAAAAAAGGCAGTAAATGAGGCTGAAATAACTATTTCACTGCCAGACAAGGCTCCGCTGATAGCCAGGTGTAGCGGTGGTAAGGATTCACTCCATGGTAATGAAAAGATAGCTCTGCTGTTGGGACAGCTTTATGTAGGCCCTAACAGATGGGGGCACCGTTTGTCACTGTTATAGTGCAATTAATTATTGTTTAGTGTTGTGTTGTGTAGTGGCTTTGCTGGAATGCATGTCAAAATTTTTGGGGGAGTTTGTCCCACCAATATTTACATGCTAATATCGTCACGGTATATGCTACTGTATCAAAGAATCATTCATTTGTTCATATCATCACACAGCATAGGAGTTGTTTACTGATTTGAACTGCAATCAAGCATTTTAGTTTTAAAATAAAATAAAGTGAGCCTTAAATAATTAGCTTAAACAAGTATTAAACCATTTAATTTCAGAAATTGCATTCACGAATGAATGCGACTGTTTTTAGTCTTTGCTGTAATAAAGACTTGACAAAAACAACACAAGACTAAGGTATGCTTATAATGTATTTAGCGTTGTTTACATTGTTCCAAACGGTCAGAAAAATGATATTGTGATCTATACAGCACCTGTTTGGCACACACACGTACTCAGTGCTTGCTCCTTGACTTATTTTCTTGATCTCCAGTATTTTCCACAACTAGTCAAATTTATTCCACACATCTGACTTCCCCTTTACCCCATGAGCAACCAGAAAACATTCCTCCGTTTCTGCATCCATTTTGCTGTTATAGTGTTTGGAGGTTGTTATAACCAATTTATTGATGTGATTATGATATGTCATAAGTCGGACCCTATTGGTCACGTAAAGAGAGCAAGGTTTGAGGGAATATGGAATGTTTTTCCTAAACAAATGAGGGATTTCGATAACAGAACCTTTCAGTCAGAAATGGCTGTAATTATTTCTCAGCTTCAGCAACACGGAGAGCCCTATACACACTGTTGATGTGTGGTGGTTTGCTGCAGCAGGGAGGAGAGGGAGACAACACTATACACACTGTTGATGTGTGGTGGTCGCTGCAGCAGGGAGGAGAGGGAGACAACACTATACACACTGTTGATGTGTGGTGGTCGCTGCAACAGGGAGGAGAGGGAGACAACACTATACACACTGTTGATGTGTGGTGGTCGCTGCAGCAGGGAGGAGAGGGAGACAACACTATACACACTGTTGATGTGTGGTGGTCGCTGCAGCAGGGAGGAGAGGGAGACAACACTATGCACACTGTTGATGTGTGGTGGTCGCTGCAGCAGGGAGGAGAGGGAGACAATGGGTGCTAGTCACAGTCACTCACTGTCGTTTTTAAACACTGAGCCCGGCCCGGCACAATCAAATCAATTGCTGGTCGGACTACCTCTAGTCATTTGTGTGTCTTAATTATTTAATGGTCCAGCACACTGCATGACAATTCCAACAGGCAACATATTATCTGTGGAGGGGTGTTGGAAGGTCAGTAGAATCCTCCATTATACTGGTTGTCGTAGGAAGCCTAAAAGGGTAAAACTTTAGCGAGGGAATGAGGGAATGGCCTGATATATATGGCTGATGTTGTTTTACAAGTCAAGTCTTATACAAATCTACTAATTGGAGCCTATTGATTTACTGTATGTTTTACTGTGTTTTACATCAATGCTATTGTTTATCTAACTCTAATGACAATGATTTGAATCTGTATAAAAAATGCATGTACAGCCGTCTCTCTCCTGGAAAGCTTGAAGGCCCTGGGGTAAGCCTATCTGCAAGCATAATTACATTTTTTTACGAAACGACCTTGCTGTGACCGCTCTCTTGTCGTTCGATTTAGTCACGGAGGTAGCATGGGAAAATAAGCGGTAAAACATCTCCTTCAATCAGTTTGTGTGGATGCCAGCTGCATGCCTTTTCAAAGAGGCTTTTTATGCTGTGACACACAGTACCGCTGAACTGTTCTCCATAGATGCCATCTCTCTCTGGGAGAGAACTGCTATCCCAGCAGAACACTGTCACCCAGAATACAGATGGACAATCTGTCCTCGTGCACTTCTGAAGTACACTCACATGGATAGCTCTATCTTGTAATGGGGAATGTACTTTTTTCCTCCAGAATATGAATAAAATACATGGTGTTTCCATGAGAGTATATATGAGAAGGTTTTGTGGTTCTGTCTCTGTAGTCTGTGCCAGTCCTTCTCTCCTCCACCCAGTGCTTAGTTCTCACACAGGGTCTGCTGATAGCTCATAGCTGCGGTTTGCTCTCCTCAGGCCAGGGTGAATAGTTTCCTCCCTCTTCTTACAGAGCGCATCAGGATCTTATTTAGGCCCTGTGGTAGAGAACATCATCCCAGGCTGAGAATCCAGGCACTGTGACCCAGCATGTCTGCCCCATGACCACTGGCATGTTGAGAACAACCTCTCTCCCCTCTTCCCTTACGACATCCAGAGCTAATTACGTATTATTCACATATTATGCCCATTTTATTCCCAAACCAGGCACCCTGCTGGTATCCATTGGAATCACAGTGCACCTGTGCAACTGTCTTTGGCTTTATTTTTTCTCTTTTGTGTTCTCTTTGATTGTTCTGGGAAATCTTGTAAATGCAATGGGGCCAAATAGAATGTAATTGCTGCTGTGTGATGATTAGGAGAGCAAAATACTGACTTCCCAACCGTAGGGTCAGCCCGGGTTTAATTAGGGGAAGCACAATCAGTGTCATTCCTCTCGGTCTCCTGCCTGCCGGCCTGTCTGCCTGCCTGGTCCGTGACAGTACAATCATACTCCCTTCAAGAGGGTCGCAAGAAAATGGCTGCTGAAAAAAATAGGAAAGGAGAGCAGCAGTGGCTTATTTTGTCCTCAACAGGATTGTTTTGGAAATTGAACTTCTGGAGAAGCAAAGGCCTGTCTGCTGGAAGAGTTCAGGGTAATGAACGGGCCTGTCTACTGGAAGAGTTCAGGGTAATGAACGGGCCTGTCTACTGGAAGAGTTCAGGGGTAATGAACGGGCCTGTCTGCTGGAAACGTTCAGGGTAATGAACGGGCCTGTCTACTGGAAGAGTTCAGGGGTAATGAACGGGCCTGTCTACTGGAAGAGTTCAGGGGTAATGAACGGGCCTGTCTACTGGAAGAGTTCAGGGGTAATGAACGGGCCTGTCTGCTGGAAACGTTCAGGGGTAATGAACGGGCCTGCCTGCTGGAAGAGTTCAGGGGTAATGAACGGGGCAAAATGGAAAAAGGTCTTGCTACTGTACAGGCTTAGACATCCCTCTTTTTAAGAAAAGCTGCTTGTGAAAGACAGTGGGGAAGCTGAATAGGACAGTCTAACAAAGAACTAGTGTCATCAGACTGAATATCATACATTTTTTGTATGCTTGCCTATGATTAATGCAAACAAATTGTGCACAGCAGGACAATAAATACTTTTATGGCAAAAAAACCCATCAATAAATCCCCAAATACTTCTCCTCTCACGAATACACATATTGAAAACAGTACCGTTAGGACCCAGGCTGCACAGATGAGTGAGAACTGCCAGGTAAAATGACTGTGACCAATCTTCATGATTATCCAATCAGTGTTCTGAAACGTCAATTGTTCCCAGTCGATAGATAATTAAGGGGGATAATTGGCGGTGTATACTCTGTGGACACTAGAGTTGGTGATGTTCCATGCCTTGCCTCAGCATCCAACTCACGGCATTGTGCCCTGCTCCCCGCCTGCCCCACCCTCACCTCTTTTTAAAATGTTCTTTACTTTACCAGGCAGGTCAATTAACAACACATTCTTCTTTACAATGATGGCCTGGCAAGAGTCAAAAAAGCCTTTGGCAGGGGGGGAACTTTGAAAGAATGTGTAAGACAAGCTGGAAAACCTAGACACAACACACTTGGCAACAGCAAAGATACATCAGCAGACAGACTGTGGAAACAAAGCATCAAGATAAGAGACACCACCACGCTGCATCAAGATAAGAGAGACACCACCACGCTGCATCAAGATAAGAGAGACACCACCACGCTGCATCAAGATAGGAGACACCACCACGCTGCATCAAGATAAGAGAGACACCACCACGCTGCATCAAGATAAGAGAGACACCACCACGCTGGATCAAGATAAGAGAGACACCACCACGCTGCATCAAGATAAGAGAGACACCACCACGCTGCATCAAGATAAGAGAGATACCACCACGCTGCATCAAGATAAGAGAGACACCACCACGCTGCATCAAGATAAGAGAGCCACCACCACGCTGCATCAAGATAAGAGAGCCACCACCACGCTGCATCAAGATAAGAGAGCCACCACCACGCTGCATCAAGATAAGAAAGCCACCACCACACTGCATCAAGATAAGAGAGCCACCACCACGCTGCATCAAGGTAAGAGAGACACCACCACGCTGCATCAAGATAAGAGAGACACCACCACACTGCATCAAGATATGAGTGGTAGGTACTGTAGCCTAGCGGTTAAAAGCATTGGGTCAGTAACTGAGTGGTCGCTGGTTTAACTCCCCTTGCTGACTTTTCAAAAAATATGACTGTGCCCTTGAGCAAGGCACTTACCCCTAATTGCTCCTGTAAGTCGCTCTGGATAAGAGCGTCTTCTAATTGACTAAATTGTCAATCAAATATATTAAGTGTCTGGGCTTTGGTAAAATGCCTCTGTAGCATTAGCCTGGAAAAAGACTGAGCAATTGGACTGTAATTCCTTTCCAGCTATTAGCCCGTCACAGTTTTCTGTTCGTCTTGTTTCTTGCCCCAATTAACTCACAAACAAATCACATCTCGGCCCGGGCACCTCAAGTTCTCGTGACAAAATATGGGGTCTCATTTAGCTTAATAATTTGTGGGTTTGTCAAGTTTTGTTTACGCTCCGAGGAACAGCTACTGTATGGATCTCGTATATATCTGGCCCAATGAGGCAAATCAGTTATGCTGTATTGATTTAGATTGACTGTGCACTCCTCCACCTCTCCTCCACCTCTCCCCCACACCCCTCTGCACCTCCCTCCCCACACAGCATGCATTCATCTGGACTCAGCCCTAGCCTTCAGACTGGCTCTTATTCAAAATCTAGCAGCTCCCAGGACACAATTCAGTCCCCATCACTCAATATCCCCATTATCAGACTCATTAGTTCAGTCATTGTTTTGCTCTCATTAAGGAGAGATCCATCGTCTCGGACACCTCCGAATTAACATGTCACCCCACTGCTGCTTCTGAAATATCAGCAATACGCTCTAAGCATAGTCTGAGCACATCCTACTGTGTGTGTGTGTGCGCCACGTCGACCTTGAGTTTGCTGACATGCAGGCCTCTCTAGAAACCTGCTGACACACTTCATGCATGCAGATGTGTATACCCCCACCCCTCACACACACACACACACACACACACACACACACACACACACACACACACACACACACACACACACACGGAATTGCACAAATATCAACAGTAAGACAGGAGATGGCGGGCAGGGCAGGTTTAAGATGCGAGGCAGGTGTGTGTGTGTGTGTGTGTGTGTGTGTGTGTGTGTGTGTGTGTGTGTGTGTGTGTGTGTGTGTGTGTGTGTGTGTGTGTGTGTGTGTGTGTGTGTGTGTGTGTGTGTGTGTGTGTGTGTGTGTGTGCGTGTGTGCTGGTGTGCGTGTTTGTGTATCGATCCTGTTTTTGGCTCTCATGCCCCTTCCCCAACAGTGGAGGCTATTCATCATGGAGGACATGACTGGGGGCTGAGCCACCGCTCTCTGTCAGAGTAAGGCAGACCTGGGCTAGGCTGGACTGGGTGTTTCACAGGAGCCGGCTGCTGACATGGACTGGCCCAATAACTCATCTCAGAATGCACTGTCATGTGTTAACTCGGTTTCTGTTATTTGTGCACGATGTGGGTTTACGTTAGTCTAATGTAATTGGAACGTGGCATTGAAAATCCTTCTCAAAGAACCATCATCCTACAAGCCCTATGTCTAAAAAGAATATAGTATATTCATTTGTCTTCAGCATTATTTTGCTTGGATTTAATGTATGCATGTCTCCCGCAGTCCCTTCATCACAACCTGCCACACCTTCGCAGTCTGTCAGGCTCTCCCAGTGACGCTTTGATTGCTAGCGTCTTCAGGAGCCACAGGGAGACATTTGTCTTGCCTGTACACAGCTGGCCCAGGGTTGGCGGTGACGAGGACGGAGCAGAGCGCAGAGGGAGCGGAGCGTGGCCCGCCGTCAGATGTGTTCTAAATAACTTTGACAGAGGAGTTTTACTGTCTCTCAGGGCTGCAGCTAATCTGATGTGAGGGAATGACACGCTGAGGCAGAGACAGGACAAAGACAGAGAGAGATAGAGGCAGACATTCAGCTGGTAGGAAACCTGCCCTCTGAATCTCTCCATCTCTCTCGCTCTTTCCAGGCTCGCTTCCTTTCCTGCCTCTCCCTCTCCCTCTCTCTACAGATGATGTGGGAAGTTAGCCTTTCCCTTCCATTCATGAAATTGATCACGTATTTTCTCTCTCTCTCTCTAGACTCTCAGCTGGTGGGAAATCTGCCCCCTGAGTAGGATTGCAAAACTACTGGTAATTTACCAGTTACCGGAATATTGATCAAATTTGGTAATTAACAGGTAATTAACAATCTATCTGTTAACTTTAGTAATTTATACTTGAATATGTCCTCATATATGGTATACATTTTTTATAAACTTGTCCATATTTATTTATATATATTTGTCCATAAATTTCCAGTGGATAGACCATATGGTTCAAGAGAAAATAACCTCATTAATGAACAAAACATCATCAACAATGGCATTATTTTGAATTAACTGAAACTCTGCCACCAAACTGCCACCAGTTTGGAGCCAAAACATTTACAACAAAGACATATTGACAGTAAAATAAATAAATATATCAATTCTATTTCATGCTGAAACCCTCTTATTTAACATCAATAGTATTCACTAAGTTGATGGTTTATATTTAGGATAATGTTTAACAGCTTTGTCATTCTATTGTTTATTTAAAAATCATCTTATTTTTGTATTTTATATATTTTACATGTGATAATGGCACAATGAGGGCCAGAGATAATTAGACACCTGTGATAATCTGAAGTGCCCAAAAAGGTTGTCAGATGTCATCTGATAAAATTCCCCCAAAAACTTGAAAGTTACCAAAATGATGGTCGTTTACTGGTAAACTTTTAAAGTTTCCAGTAATATACCCTCCCTTTGCAACCCTACCGTTGAATCTTTCCCCCCTCTCCCTTTCTCTTGCCTCTTGCTCTTTCCGGGCTCACTTCCTTTCCTGTCTCTCCCTCTCTTTACAGATGATTTGAGAAGTTACACCCTTTCCCTTCTCATTTATGAAATTATATTTTCTCTCTCTCTCTTCCTCTCCTCTCTCTCCCCATAAGTCCATGTGTATCAGTGTTCATGTTGACACTTTATTTATTTATTCTAGTCTTATTCATTTTGACAAAAATATCATTGTCTTATTCACATTTTTGTCATTTGAATAATTATATTGACAAACGGACGAAAATAGTGGGCCATTTTAGTAAAATGAATGCCCTTTCATTTTAGTTACATTACATTTGTATTGCCTCATCAACCAATAGTAAATACAGTGGGGAAAACAAGTATTTGATACACTGACGATTTTGCAGGTTTTCCTACTTACAAAGCATGTAGAGGTCTGTAATTTTTATCATAGGTACACTTCAACTGTGAGAGACGGAATCTAAAACAAAAATACAGAAAATCACATTGTATGATTGTATGATTTTTAAGTAATTCATTTGCATTTTATTGCATGACATAAGTATTTGATCACCTACCAACCAGTAAGAATTCCGGCTCTCACAGACCTGTTCATTTTTCTTTAAGAAGCCCTCCTGTTCTCCACCCATTACCTGTATTAACTGCACCTGTTTGAATTCGTTACCTGTATAAAAGACACCTGTCCACACACTCAATCAAACATACTCCAACATCTCCACAATGGCCAAGACCAGAGAGCTGTGTAAGGACATTAGGGATAAAATTGTAGACCTGCATAAGGCTGGGATGGGCTACAAGACAATAGGCAAGCAGCTTGGTGAGAAGGCAACTGTTATTAGAAAATGAAAGAAGTTCAAGATGACGGTCAATCACCCTCGGACTGGGGCTCCATGCAAGATCTCACCTCGTGGGGCATCAATGATCATGAGGAAGGTGAGGGATCAGCCCAGAACTACACAGCAGGACCTGGTCATTGACCTGAAGAGAGCTGGGACCACAGTCTCAAAGAAAACCATTAGTAACACACTACGCCGTCATGGATTAAAATCCTGCAGCGCACGCAAGGTCCCCCTGCTCAAGCCAGCGCATGTCCAGGCCCGTCTGAAGTTTGCCAATGACCATCTGGATGATCCAGAGGAGGAAAGGGAGAAAGTCATGTGGTCTGATGAGACAAAAATAGAGCTTTTTGGTCTAAACTCCATTCCGTGTTTGGAGGAAGAAGAAGGATGAGTACAACCCCAAGAACACCATCCCAACCATGAAGCATGGAGGTGGAAATATCATTCTTTGGGGATGCTTTTCTGCTAAGGGGACAGGACGACTGCACCGTATTGAGGGGAGGATGGATGGGGCCATGTATCGCGAGATCTTGGCCAACAACCTCCTTCCCTCAGTAAGAGCATTGAAGATGGGTCGTGGCTGGGTCTTCCAGCATGACAACGACCCGAAACACACAGCCAGGGCAACTAAGGAGTGGCTCCATAAGAAGCATCTCAAGGTCCTGGAGTGGCCTAGCCAGTCTCCAGACCTGAACCCAATAGAAAATCTTTGGAGGGAGCTGAAAGTCCGTATTGCCCAGCGACAGCCCCGAACCTGAAGGATCTGGAGGTCTGTATGGAGAAGTGGGCCAAAATCCCTGCTGCAGTGTGTGCAAACCTGGTCAAGAACTACAGGAAACGTATGATCTCTGTAATTGCAAACAAAGGTTTCTGTACCAAATATTAAGTTCTGCTTTTCTGATGTATCAAATACTTATGTCATGCAATAAAATGCAAATTAATTACTTAAAAATCATACAATTTGATTTTCTGTATTTTTGTTTTAGATTCCGTCTCTAACAGTTGAAGTGTACCTAAGATAAAAATTCCAGACCTCTACATGCATTGTAAGTAGGAAAACCTGCAAAATCGGCAGTGTATCAAATACTTGTTCTCCCCACTGTAAACATTTCTGGCCGTGTCCAAATACCCATACTAGCATACTACTGTGCATACTTAAACTGCATACTATGTACTCATTGTCGCATACTATTTAAAATGTAGCGTTTAGTAAAAAGTATGCAGTATGCCACGGCCACAACATAGTTGTGGCTCCTGGCTGGCTGAGTAGGTGGGGCCAAATTTAACAGACATGCGTCACACCAACCAGGCTGATAATAGCTATTTTCCAATACAATTAATTTCTCTAAACTCTGAATAGAATAGGAATGGAGTTATAGGCCTACTTAGGCTGGTATATAGGCAGACTTTCACATTCGACCTATACTGCAGCCCATATAGCCCATATATCCTACTTAAAAAGGACTGAAGACAGAAACTGATCACTTGATTGCATTTCAACACATTTATATCAAATCAAATCAAATTGTAATTGTCACACGCGCCAAATACAACAGCGAAATGCTTACTTACAAACCCTTAACCAGCAATGCAGTTTTAAGAAAAATATGTGTTCAGTTAAAAAAATTGAGAAGTAAAAAATAAGAAATAAAAGTAAGAAATAACAATAGTGATGGGGTACCGGTACAGAGTCAATGTGTGGCGGCACCGGTTAGTCAAGGTAATTTAGGTAATATGTACATGTAGGTAGAGTTTTTAATTTGATTTTAACCTTTATTTAACTAGGCAAGTCAGTTAAAAACAAATTCTCATTTTCAGTGACGGGCTAGGAACAGTGGGTTAACTTCCTTGTTCAGTGGCAGAAGGGATTCGATCTTGCAATCTTTCGGTTACAAGTCCAACGCTCTAACCACTAGGCTACTTGCCGCCCCGGCAAGTGACTATTAGTGATGCGCCCCAGGTTATTGGTGAAATTTAAGTAGCCTAGTACACACACCAAAACTTTTCAAATCAAAAGGCTATTGCACAGAAAAACGTGGACAGTGCATCGCAAATTCTGAATAGCTGGACAGTAACATAATGATCATTGAGAACGAGACCAGAATGATTGTTAAGGCTAGATCCATAAATGTAGTAATTCAATAGGTAGCCTAGCCGACAAAACTAAAACAATCCATATTTCCTAATCAAAAGGCCTGATTTACATGACATCAATAACGCAGCCACATTCCGAGTCCCCGGAGCCGACACATTCTGAAATAAAAAGATGGTTTAGTATTTCACTTAAAAGCTCTGACGACGGCAAAGAGAACAAGAAACCCTTTTCATTGAGAACAGAAACAAGACTTCTGTTTTCAAAGATGTAGCCTACGATGCAATACTGGTGATCATTTCAAGGAGAACAAAAACTACTTAGCCTACATTTGAATACCACCGCAGAAGTTTTGCTATTCGCCATCTTCCCAATTAAGTAGCCTTGTTTTGTTGTTTGAAGAGAACTATAAGAGGACTATCACTCGCTGCCCACCTCTTCCAATGCATTGTGGAAAAGTGTGCATCGAATTCTACTAGACAAAGAACTGAAATGAGTATAACATCCTGGCATCTAAATCATAAATCATCTAAATCATACTTGATTTTTAAAAACAAACAAATAAGAATTATATTATATAAGAATTATCTGGCCATGTGTGAGAGAGAGAGAGATGCAGAGAGACACACACACAAAGAGAGAGAGACACACACAATGCGAGAGAGATACACACAGAGCGAGAGAGACACTGCGAGAGAGACACAGAGAGAGAGAGGCAGAGAGAGAGAGACACAGATAGATAGAGAGAGAGAGAGAGACACACAAAGAGAGAGACACCGAGCGAGGCACACACAATGCGAGAGAGATACACACAGAGTGAGAGAGACACAGCCAGAGAGAGAGAGAGACAGAGAGAGACAGAGAGAGAGAGAGAGAGACACAGATAGTGAGAGACACAGAAAGTGAGAGACACAAGACAACAGACGGTAGTATGGGTTACCGCAAAGTAGTATATGTTGCACCTCCATCACTCGGTCGAGTCATTGCCATTGTTATCAACAACGTTCCACAGACGCCGCAGCCACATCAATGTCCAAAAGTAGAACAGGAGCTAATGACTGTTTCGCCCAGTGATGTAGTCGAGTCACTAAACCTCGAGTCCGAATCTAGTCCCAAGTCCCCTGTGATCGAGTCCAAGTCCGAGTCACCAATGGTTGAGACACGTGTCCCTGTGGCTGAAATCCGAGTCTCAGTGCTCGAGTCCTGGTCCAAGTGCTCAAGTCTAAGTCACTGGGTCCACATTAACTCAAAGTTCTTTACCCAGTCAGATATAGCATAGTGGCAAGAGGAATTTAGTCAATAAATAGCTTGCTATCCCTTTTCCTTTCTTTCTGTGCCACCAAATGTTTGCACATAGGCTACTGGCAATGTACCAGGGCCACGTTCAGTTGAAAAACCTTCTTGAATGTTGCAGATAGAAATTCCACGAGTAGAGCCGACGTTATTCCTTATTCAACATGCCAAAGGCATGTTTGTTCTACATAGCATATTTCTATCTGAACTTGTCCTGCTGAATGTGCCCCAGGTAATGAGGTAACATGACTGAATAAGGTGTAGCCTAAACAAATGGTGAACGATCCGGTTCACAATTGGCCTAGTTTTAGAAGGGCCCACAATGTGCTTTATAAATGCAAAATGCGGCCCACCAAAACACAATAGAAAGAAAAAAAACAGCATGGTATTATGGGCAATGTCTTTTGAACGGTAGCCTAACAGCAAGAATCAAGCCAAAAGATGGAGACTTGGCTATTTTGGCTACAGAAAAACATAGCTAGATAGACTGTTTAACTATTAAACTCAATGCTGCTATTGTTTTTAATTTTGTAAATCCGCTTGTATTTCTTAACCAGGCAAAGGGTAGCTAACTAGAAGGCTGGTGGTGATTGGTTAGCTAAAGTGAAGCAAGAGAGTCGCCTGCACGATGTGTATAATCGGAGGCAGAGCTGGAGCAGCGCCTGTCTGCCCACACTCATCGCTTGCTCCCCCGCAGCACACCAACTGATGTAGGCTGTGTTTGACAGGTGTGACACGCCCTTCCCACAGAACTGCACTAAAAAATAGGTGTTTGACAAATATTTTAGTCAGTATTTTTCTTGACGAAGTTAACACTGTTGTAGATGTACCCTCTCAGCAGTCTCTGAGAGTCAAATTCCATCCCGAGAGAGCAGCTATGTGGGGAGTTTTCAAAATTCATAGCAGGGTAATCCTTTCTCCCCATGGGATGACTGGCCCTGACATTCCCCCTGCATCACCGCCGCTCGCCCTTAATCCGCACCCGTGCCCTCGTATCACAACTAAGGACAGGCTCTGTGGTTTTAATGGCTGTAGCATTGTCATTGTGTGTCTGTGGTTGATGTGGTCAGACAGGGAGAGTTAAAGGACCTTGAGTGCCTGTCTCTGTTTGCATGACAGACTGTTTCAGGGCCTGTGTTAGAGGGCAAAGGGAGAATTATGGTTTTACATTAAATGGGATGACAAAGGCTGTCTGAATGACAGAGGGAGAGACTCAATTGCGTTCGTGTGTTTGTGAGTGTCTTTCAAGCTTGAGTGTATATGTGATGCACACAGAGAGAGAGAGAAACTGAATGAAATGGTGAGCGCGAAAGAGAGAGATGCCTGTCCTTGTGCCTCCTCTCCGCTCCTCATGCATCATTACCTCTCGCCAGCAGGCTGCTCCCTGGGAGTCTGTGAGGAGAACTGTCCTCCTGCAGACGGGCCGGCCTCAGCACTGCCCTCCAGAAATTAATCAACACACAAACCCCATGAGCACCTCCAACGGACAGACTGGCCACCATGTCTACGCACGCGCCTGCAAATTAGACAGTCCACTTCACAGTGGAGGGGACGACATGAAAAAGTTTGATGGGGGACAACATGTTTCTTCCAAGCGAAGAGAGAGTGGACATTCACAGTAAAGTGAGTACACAGGCAAACATATTTTACCTCTTGTCAAATCCATATTCAAGACGAGATCAGATCTTCCTGAAGTGATTGATTACCAATGGTAGACTGTGTATGAATCAGCTTGTCTGTTTTAAACCTGTGACAGACTGCCAGGTGTGCCCTCACCCAGGAGACATGCCCAGGGTAACCGGGCAGAGTGCATGAATGCCAGTTTGGGTACAGAATGACTTGTCATTGACAGAGAGAACGTGAAGATCCCTGATGCCTGTTGGTGACATGTTCTGGCTGACTTCCCTCTCCGACTCGATCCCCAGGACTGTATTCACACTGACTGTATAAGTGACCTCGTGTCTCCGGGAGACGGACTCTCTGGCAGGAGATCAGAATATGAAATGATTATATTATTAAAGCTGTACCTTTGACATTGTCCTCTGGTAATGCGTTTGTTGCAGCTCGTTTTTCTAGCATTGATTTAAATGCATGCAGCTACTCTTTACAGTGACCTGAAACTGTATCCCCAGAAATCTTGTGGGAAAGACATTGGCTAACTCATGTTCAAGTTTAGAGTTTAGTTTGGAGAGATTATTAGTCACATGCACATGGTCACAGATGTAATTGTGGGCTCACACTGAAATTCTTAAGCTCTGAGCTCCAACAGTGCAGGTCAAAAGATGTGAATGGGACAATAATATAGATCTGTAACAATGATAAATGGGGCGGGGGGGGTAAAAAGCTATTGGCCAGTCTTTCAGTTTTTGCCATGATGCTCCTGTACTGCCAGCGTATGAGTGATGGAACCAGGGGGAGAACAGGTTGTGGCTTGGGTGGCTGAGGTCCCTGATGATCTTTTTGGCCTTCCTGGGTCACCTGATGCTGTAGGTGTCCTGGATGTCAGGCAGTGTGCACCAAATGGTGCATCCGGCTGAGCGTACCACCCTTTGTAGAGCCTTAAGGTCAGCAGCAGTGTAGTTACCGTATCAGGCTGTGATGCAACCTGACAATATGCTCTCGATGGTGCTACAGTAGAACACTATGAGGGCCCTAAGAGACGGGACACATTTCTTCCGCCTCCTGAGGTTGAAGAATCGCTGTCATACCTTCTTCACCACGGTGTCCTTGTTGATTTTCCCTTCCAGCTCCTCGGAGATGTGTATGCAAAGGAACTTGAAGTTTTTGACTGTCTCCACAGTGGCCCCGTTGATGAGGATAGGGGCGCGCTCAGCCTGGTTCCTCCTGAAGTCCACAATCAGCTCCTTTGTTTTGCTGACGTTGAGGGAGAGGTTGTTTACCTGACACCATGCCGTCAGAGTGACTATCTCCTCTCTGTAGGATGTCTCATCGTTGTTGGTAATCAGACCTACTACTGTCGTGTCGTCAGCGAACTTGATGATGGAGTTGGAACAGTGTGAGGCCACACAGTCGTGGGTAACCATACGGAAAAGTTATATATGGAAAAATACTGTATGTATGTTACTTATGTTTTAAATGGGTATATATGATGAAAACACACAGTGCATCTTCAGAAAGTATTCAGACACCTCAATGTTTTCCACATTTTGTTACGTTACAGCCTTATTCAAAAAATGATTAAATTGTTTTTTTCCCCCTCATCAATCTACCCACAATACCACGTGATGACAAAGCAAAAACTGTTTTTTCAACAACAAAAACCTGAAATATCACATTTACATAAGTATTCAGACCCTTTACTCAGTACTTTGTTGAAGCACCTTTGGCAGTGATTACAACCTTGAGTCTTATTGGGTATGACTCTATGCTAAGCTTGGCACACCTGTATTTGGGGAGTTTCTCTCATTCTTCTCTGCAGATCCTCTCAAGCTCTGTCAAGTTGGATGGGAGTGTTACTGCACAGATATTTTCAGGTCTTTTCAGGTTTGTTCGGGTTCAAGCCGGGCTCTGGTTAGGCCACTCAAGGACATTGAGAGAGACTTGTACCAAAGCTTTGTCTTGGCTGTGTGCTTAGGGTCCTTGTCCTGTTGGAAGTTGAAGCTTCACCCCAGTCTGAGGTGCTGAGCACCCTGGAGCAGGTTTGCATCAAGGATCTCTCTGTACTTTGGTCCGTTCAGCTTTGCCTCGATCCTGATTAGTCTACCAGTCTCTGCTGTTGAAAAACATCCCCACAGCATGATGCTGCCACCACCATGTTTCACCGTAGGGATGGTGCCAGGTTTCCTCCAGACGTGACGCTTGGCATTCAGGCCAAAGAGTTCAATCTTGGTTTCATCAGACCATCTTGTTTGTCATGGTCTGAGAGTCTTTAAGTGCCTTTTGGCAAACTCCAAGTGGGCTGTCATCTGCCTTTTACTGAGAAGTGTCTTCCGTCTGGCCACTCTACCATAAAGGCCTAATTGGTGGAGTGCTGCAGAGATGGTTGTCCTTTTAGAAGGTTCTCCCATCTCCACAGAGGAACTATATAGCCCTGTCAGAGTGACCATCGGGTTCTTGGTCACCTCCCTGAGCAAGGCCCTCTCCCCCAATTGCTCAGTTTGGCTGGGCGGCCAGCTCTAGGAAGAGTCTTGGTGGCTCCAAACGTATTCTATTTAAGAATGATGGGGGTCACTGTGTTCTTGTGGACCTTCAATGCTGCAGAAATATTTTGGTACCCTTCCCCAGATCTGTGCCTCGACACAATCCTGTCTCAGAGCTCTACGGACAATTCCTTCGACTTCATGGCTTGGGTTTTGCTCTGACATGAACTGTCAAATGTGGGACCTTATATAGACAGGTGTGTGCCTTTCCAAATCATGTCCAACCAATTGAATGTACCACAGGTGGACTCCAATTAAGTTGTAGGAACCTCTCAAGGATGATCAATGGAAACAGGATGCACCTGAGCTCAATTTCGAGTCTCGTAGCAAAGGGTCTGAATACTTATGTAAATAAGCTATTTCCGTTTTTTATTGTTAATACATTTGCAAAAATGTCTAAAAACCTGTTTTCACTTTGTCATTCTGAGGTATTGTGTGTAGATTGCTGAGGAAATTGTTTTATTTAATACATTTTAGAATAAGGCTGTAACACTATCATTACATTACACTATCACTACCATTACAAAATGTGGGAAAGTCAAGGGGTCTGAATACTTTCCAAAGGCACTGCATGGTAATACACTACATTACCAAAAGCATTCCAAAATCATGAGCATTAATATGGAGTTGGTCCCCCCTTTGCTGCTATAACAGCCTCCACTCCTCAGGGAAGACTTTCCACGCAATGTTAGAACATTGCTGCAGGGACTTTCTTCCATTAAGGCCTGGCTCGCAGTCAGCGTTCCAATTCATCCCAAAGGTGTTCGATAGGGTTGAGGTCAGGGCTCTGTGCAGGCCAGTCAAGTTCTTACACACCCGTCTCGACAAACCTTTCTGTATGGACCTCGCTTTGTGCATGGGGCCATTGTCATGCTGACACAGGAAAGGGCCTTCCCCAAACTGTTGCAGCATAATTGGAAGCACCGAATCGTACAGAGTGTCATTGTATGCTGTAGCCTTAAGATTTCCCTTCACTGGAACTAAAAGGCCCGAACCATGAAAAACATCCCCAGACCATTATTCCTCCTCCACCAAACTTTACACTTGGCTCTATGCATTGGGGAAGGTAGCGTTCTCCTGGCAGTCGGACTGACAGATGGTGAAGCATCAGTCATCGCGTTTCCACTGCTCCAGAGTCCAATGGCGGCGAGCTTTGCACCACTCCAGCCAACGCTTAGCATTGCGCATGGTGATCTTGGGCTTGTGTGCAGCTGCTCGGGCATGGAAACCCATTTCATGAAGTTGCTGATGAACAGTTATTGTGCTGACGTTGCTTCCAGAGGCAGTTTGGAACTCAGTAGTGAGCGTTGCAACCGAGGACAAACGATTTCTACACACTTAGGCACTCGGCGGTCCAGGAGCTTTCCTAGACGTTTCCACTTCACAATAACAGAGCTTACAGTGGACCGGTGCAGATCTAGCAGGGCATTGGATGAACTGACTTGTTGGAAAGGTGGCATCCTATGACGGTGCCACGTTGAAAGTCACTGAACTATTCAGTAAGGCCATTCTACTGCTTATGTTTGTCTATGGAGATTGCATGGCGGTGTGCTCAATTTTATACACCTATCAGCAATGGGTGTGTCTAAAATAGCTGAATCCACTAATCTGAAGGGGTGTCCACATACTCTTCTATATAGTGTATATGTATCCACACATATTGGTATATATATATGTTGAAATATACAAGAATTGGCTGTATTCAAATGTTTATTCCTTTTACACAGAGTACAAACCATTATGAACCTGCTCTTTCCATGACATAGACTGACCAGGGGAATCCAGGTGAAAGCTATGATCCCTTATTGATGTAACTTTTTAAATTCCACTTTAATCAGTGTAGATGAAGGGGAGGAGAAGGATTTTTGAGAGAATTGAGACATGGATTTTGTGTGTGTTGCTTTCAAAGGCTGAATGGGCATGACAAAAGATTGAAGTGCCTCTGAATGAGGTATGGTAGTAGGTGCCAGGTGAACCGGTTTGAGTGTGTCAAGAACTGCAACGCTGCTGTTTTTTTTAAACACTTAACAGTTTCCCGTGTGTATTAGCAATGGGCCACCACCCAAAGGACATCCAGCCAGCTTGACAACTGTGGAGAGCATTGGAGTTAACATTGGCCAGTATCCCTGTGGAACGCTTTCGACACCTTGTAGAGTCCATGCTCTGATGAAATTAAGCTGTTCTGAGGGCAGTTCAGCCATTTGACTGTTTTCAGCAGTTCCCATAGATGAACCCATGAATCTCATTTTTATGTCTCTGCCTGCAGTTTGGAGATTATTGAAGTTAGCATAGCACAATTGCTGGAAGTCTCCCGGTATAGTAGCCAGCAGATCGCAACGTTGTATCTGTCTCAATGGCGCTGCCCATGCGCTCACAGCCGCCATAGCGAGACAGATACAACACTGCGATCTCTATGCGACAGAGAATGAGATAGAATGGATAGAATCTTGTTTCTTATGATTATCAGTTAAATTAACGATTTATAAAATATTGAAAATACTATGAAAAGCTTTGTAATACTATAAATGACCAACCACCGAGCTTTGGAGTACTTAGAAGGTGTCTGTAATGGCTGTTGGAAGGAGAGGACCAAGACGCAGGGTGGTACGTGTTCATGATTTTTATTAAACTGAACACTGAAATTACAAAAAAGAACACCAAGAACGACCAAAAACCGAAACAGTTCTGTCTGGTGCAGACACAAAAACAGAAAACTACCCACAAAACACAGGTGGGAAAAGGCTACCTAAGTATGGTTCTCAATCAGAGACAACGATAGACAGCTGCCTCTGATTGAGAACCACACCCGGCCAAACACACAGAAATAGAAAACATAGAACACAAAACATAGAATGCCCACCCCAACTCACGCCCTGACCAAACCCAAAATAGAGGATCTCTAAGGTCAGGGCGTAACAGTGAAGTGTACTTCGGCTGATGTAAAAAAATGTGATTGATTAATTGATTGATCTCGTTCCCTGTTTTTGAGAGGAGCAGGCTACTGTGGGAGACTTCCAGTAATTGCACTAAATTAACGACATGCTAACTTCAATCGTCTCTAAACACGCATGCAAAGACAACCTACATCTCTAAACACGAATGCAAAGACAACCTACATCTCTAAACACGCATGCAAAGACAACCTACATCTCTAAACACTCATGCAAAGACAACCTAAATCTCTAAACACGCATGCAAAGACAACCTACATCTCTAAACACGCATGCAAAGACAACCTACATCTCTAAACACGCATGCAAAGACAACCTACATCTCTAAACACGCATGCAAAGACAACCTAAATCTCTAAACACGCATGCAAAGACAACCTACATCTCTAAATACGCATGCAAAGACAACCTACATCTCTAAACTGTCACGCCCTGACCATAGTTTACTTTGTATTTTCTATGTTTTGATTGGTCAGGGTGTGATCTGAGTGGGTATTCTATGTTTCATGTCTGGTTTGTCTATTTCTATGTTCAGCCTGATATGGTTCTCAGTCAGAGGCAGGTGTTCGTCATTGTCTCTGATTGGGAACCATATTTAGGTAGCCTGGGTTTCACTGTGTGTTTGTGGGTGATTGTTCCTGTCTATGTGTTTTCACCAGATAGGCTGTTTAGGTTTTCGTTACGTTCATTACGTTCTTTATTTTGTAGTATTTGTATTGATTCGTGTTTTACATTTGTTCATTAAAACATGGATCGCAATCTACACGCTGCATTTTGGTCCGACTCTCCTTCGCATCAAGAAAACCGTTACAGAATCACCCACCACAAAAGGACCAAGCAGCGTGTCAACAGGCAGGAGCAGCGCGAGGAGAAGCGCAATAAGGATTTCTGGACATGGGAGGAAATCCTCGACGGGAGAGGACCCTGGGCTAAACCAGGGGAGTGTAGCCGCACTAAGGTGCAGCGGGAGAAGAAACAACAGGAACAGCCCAAGGAGGAGTACAGTATGGAGTATACTACTTGGGAGGAGATCGACAGGTGGGCGGCCGACCCAGGGAGAGTGCCGGAGCCCGCCTGGGATTCGCTGGAGCAGTGCGAGGAAGGTTACCGTAGAATGGAGGCGGTGAAAGCAGAGAGGCGCTGGTATGAGAAGGCAGCACGGCGACGCGGATGGAAGCCTGAGAGGCAGCCCCAAAAATTTCTTGGGGGGGGGCTAACAGGGAGTATGGCTATGCCAGGTAGGAGACCTGAGCAGACTCCCTGTGCTTACCGGGGGGCTAGAGAGACCGGACAGGCACCGTGTTATGCAGTGGTGCGCACGGTGTCTCCAGTGCGGGTGCATAGCCCGGTGCGGTATATTCCAGCTCCGCGTGTCTGCCGGGCTAGATTGAGCGTCGAGCCTAATGCCATGAAGCCGGCTCTACGCAGCTGGTCCCCAGTGCGTCTCCTTGGGCCGGCTTACATGGCACCAGCCTTGCGCTCGGTGTCTCCGGTTCGCCTGCATAGTCCAGTGCGGGCTATTCCACCTCGCCGCACTGGCAGGGCGACCGTGAGCATTCAACCAGGTAAGGTTGGGCAGGCTCGGTGCTCAAGAGCTCCAGTGCGCCTGCACGGTCCGGTTTTTCCAGTACCACCTCCACACCCCAGCCCTCCGGTAGCAGCTCCCCGCACCAGGCTTCCTGTGCGTGTCCTCGGCCCAGTACCACCAGTGCCAGCACCACGCATCAGGCCTACAGTGCGCCTCGCCTGTCCAGCGCTGTCGGAGCCTTCCTCCTCTCCAGCGCTGTCGGAGTCTCCCGCCTGTTCAGAACTGCCAGTTAGCATAGAGCTGCCAGTTAGCATAGAGCTGCCAGTTAGCTTAGAGCTGCCAGTTAGCAAGGAGCTGCCAGTCTGCAAGGAGCTGCCAGTCTGCAAGGAGCTGCCAGTCTGCATGGAGCTGCCAGTCTGCATAGAGCTGCCAGTCTGCATGAAGCTGCCAGTCTGCAAGGAGCCGCCAGAGCTGCCTGTCTGCAGGATGCCGCCAGAGCTGCCAGTCTGCAAGGAGCCGCCAGAGCTGCCAGTCTGCAAGGAGCCGCCAGAGCTGCCAGTCTGCATGGAGCAGCCAGGGCCGCCAGTCAGCATGGAGCAGCCAGGGCCGCCAGTCAGCATGGAGCAGCCAGGGCCGCCAGTCAGCATGGAGCAGCCAGGGCCGCCAGTCAGCATGGAGCAGCCAGGGCCGCCAGTCAGCATGGAGCAGCCAGTCAGCATGGAGCAGCCAGTCAGCATGGAGCAGCCAGAGCAGCCAGTCAGCATGGAGCAGCCAGAGCTGCCAGTCAGCATGGAGCAGCCAGTCAGCATGGAGCAGCCAGAGCTGCCAGTCAGCATGGAGCAGCCAGTCAGCATGGAGCAGCCAGAGCTACCAGTCATCATGGAGCAGCCAGTCAGCATGGAGCAGCCAGAGCTGCCAGTCGACCAGACTCTTCCAGAGCTGCCAGTCGACCAGACTCTTCCAGAGCTGCCAGTCGACCAGACTCTTCCAGAGCTGCCAGTCGACCAGACTCTTCCAGAGCTGCCAGTCGACCAGACTCTTCCAGAGCTGCCAGTCGACCAGACTCTTCCAGATCTGCCAGTCGTCCAGACTCTTCCAGATCTGCCAGTCGTCCAGACTCTTCCAGATCTGCCAGTCGTCCAGACTCTTCCAGATCTGCCAGTCGTCCAGACTCTTCCAGATCTGCCAGTCGTCCAGACTCTTCCAGATCTGCCAGTCGACCAGACTCTTCCAGATCTGCCAGTCGTCCAGACTCTTCCAGATCTGCCAGTCGTCCAGACTCTCTCAGATCTGCCAGTCGACCAGATTCTCCCAGATCCGCCAGTCGACCAGATTCTCCCAGATCCGCCAGTCGACCAGATTCTTCCAGATCTGCTAGTCGACCAGGATCTGCTGAAACCGCCAGCCAGCCAGGTTCTGGTAGTTTCTACTACCTGCCTGGGCTTCCTCTCAGTGCTGAGCTTCCTCTCAGTGCTGAGCTTCCTCTCAGTGCTGAGCTACCCATCTGTCCCGAGTTACCTCTGTCCCGAGCTGTCCCTCTGTCCCATGTTATCATTGTGGTGGGTAACCTATTTAGGGACGTTTAGGAGGGGGATTAAAACTGTCATGGAGTGGGGTCCACGTCCAGCGCCAGAGCCGCCACCGCGGACAGAAGCCCACCCAGACCCTCCCCTATAGGTTCAGGTTTTGCGGCCGGAGTCCGCACCTTGGGGGGGGGGTACTGTCACGCCCTGACCATAGTTTACTTTGTATTTTCTATGTTTTGATTGGTCAGGGTGTGATCTGAGTGGGTATTCTATGTTTCATGTCTGGTTTGTCTATTTCTATGTTCAGCCTGATATGGTTCTCAGTCAGAGGCAGGTGTTCGTCATTGTCTCTGATTGGGAACCATATTTAGGTAGCCTGGGTTTCACTGTGTGTTTGTGGGTGATTGTTCCTGTCTATGTGTTTTCACCAGATAGGCTGTTTAGGTTTTCGTTACGTTCATTACGTTCTTTATTTTGTAGTATTTGTATTGATTCGTGTTTTACATTTGTTCATTAAAACATGGATCGCAATCTACACGCTGCATTTTGGTCCGACTCTCCTTCGCATCAAGAAAACCGTTACAGAATCACCCACCACAAAAGGACCAAGCAGCGTGTCAACAGGCAGGAGCAGCGCGAGGAGAAGCGCAATAAGGATTTCTGGACATGGGAGGAAATCCTCGACGGGAGAGGACCCTGGGCTAAACCAGGGGAGTGTAGCCGCACTAAGGTGCAGCGGGAGAAGAAACAACAGGAACAGCCCAAGGAGGAGTACAGTATGGAGTATACTACTTGGGAGGAGATCGACAGGTGGGCGGCCGACCCAGGGAGAGTGCCGGAGCCCGCCTGGGATTCGCTGGAGCAGTGCGAGGAAGGTTACCGTAGAATGGAGGCGGTGAAAGCAGAGAGGCGCTGGTATGAGAAGGCAGCACGGCGACGCGGATGGAAGCCTGAGAGGCAGCCCCAAAAATTTCTTGGGGGGGGGCTAACAGGGAGTATGGCTATGCCAGGTAGGAGACCTGAGCAGACTCCCTGTGCTTACCGGGGGGCTAGAGAGACCGGACAGGCACCGTGTTATGCAGTGGTGCGCACGGTGTCTCCAGTGCGGGTGCATAGCCCGGTGCGGTATATTCCAGCTCCGCGTGTCTGCCGGGCTAGATTGAGCGTCGAGCCTAATGCCATGAAGCCGGCTCTACGCAGCTGGTCCCCAGTGCGTCTCCTTGGGCCGGCTTACATGGCACCAGCCTTGCGCTCGGTGTCTCCGGTTCGCCTGCATAGTCCAGTGCGGGCTATTCCACCTCGCCGCACTGGCAGGGCGACCGTGAGCATTCAACCAGGTAAGGTTGGGCAGGCTCGGTGCTCAAGAGCTCCAGTGCGCCTGCACGGTCCGGTTTTTCCAGTACCACCTCCACACCCCAGCCCTCCGGTAGCAGCTCCCCGCACCAGGCTTCCTGTGCGTGTCCTCGGCCCAGTACCACCAGTGCCAGCACCACGCATCAGGCCTACAGTGCGCCTCGCCTGTCCAGCGCTGTCGGAGCCTTCCTCCTCTCCAGCGCTGTCGGAGTCTCCCGCCTGTTCAGAACTGCCAGTTAGCATAGAGCTGCCAGTTAGCATAGAGCTGCCAGTTAGCTTAGAGCTGCCAGTTAGCAAGGAGCTGCCAGTCTGCAAGGAGCTGCCAGTCTGCAAGGAGCTGCCAGTCTGCATGGAGCTGCCAGTCTGCATAGAGCTGCCAGTCTGCATGAAGCTGCCAGTCTGCAAGGAGCCGCCAGAGCTGCCTGTCTGCAGGATGCCGCCAGAGCTGCCAGTCTGCAAGGAGCCGCCAGAGCTGCCAGTCTGCAAGGAGCCGCCAGAGCTGCCAGTCTGCATGGAGCAGCCAGGGCCGCCAGTCAGCATGGAGCAGCCAGGGCCGCCAGTCAGCATGGAGCAGCCAGGGCCGCCAGTCAGCATGGAGCAGCCAGGGCCGCCAGTCAGCATGGAGCAGCCAGGGCCGCCAGTCAGCATGGAGCAGCCAGTCAGCATGGAGCAGCCAGTCAGCATGGAGCAGCCAGAGCAGCCAGTCAGCATGGAGCAGCCAGAGCTGCCAGTCAGCATGGAGCAGCCAGTCAGCATGGAGCAGCCAGAGCTGCCAGTCAGCATGGAGCAGCCAGTCAGCATGGAGCAGCCAGAGCTACCAGTCATCATGGAGCAGCCAGTCAGCATGGAGCAGCCAGAGCTGCCAGTCGACCAGACTCTTCCAGAGCTGCCAGTCGACCAGACTCTTCCAGAGCTGCCAGTCGACCAGACTCTTCCAGAGCTGCCAGTCGACCAGACTCTTCCAGAGCTGCCAGTCGACCAGACTCTTCCAGAGCTGCCAGTCGACCAGACTCTTCCAGATCTGCCAGTCGTCCAGACTCTTCCAGATCTGCCAGTCGTCCAGACTCTTCCAGATCTGCCAGTCGTCCAGACTCTTCCAGATCTGCCAGTCGTCCAGACTCTTCCAGATCTGCCAGTCGACCAGACTCTTCCAGATCTGCCAGTCGTCCAGACTCTTCCAGATCTGCCAGTCGTCCAGACTCTCTCAGATCTGCCAGTCGACCAGATTCTCCCAGATCCGCCAGTCGACCAGATTCTCCCAGATCCGCCAGTCGACCAGATTCTTCCAGATCTGCTAGTCGACCAGGATCTGCTGAAACCGCCAGCCAGCCAGGTTCTGGTAGTTTCTACTACCTGCCTGGGCTTCCTCTCAGTGCTGAGCTTCCTCTCAGTGCTGAGCTTCCTCTCAGTGCTGAGCTACCCATCTGTCCCGAGTTACCTCTGTCCCGAGCTGTCCCTCTGTCCCATGTTATCATTGTGGTGGGTAACCTATTTAGGGACGTTTAGGAGGGGGATTAAAACTGTCATGGAGTGGGGTCCACGTCCAGCGCCAGAGCCGCCACCGCGGACAGAAGCCCACCCAGACCCTCCCCTATAGGTTCAGGTTTTGCGGCCGGAGTCCGCACCTTGGGGGGGGGGTACTGTCACGCCCTGACCATAGTTTACTTTGTATTTTCTATGTTTTGATTGGTCAGGGTGTGATCTGAGTGGGTATTCTATGTTTCATGTCTGGTTTGTCTATTTCTATGTTCAGCCTGATATGGTTCTCAGTCAGAGGCAGGTGTTCGTCATTGTCTCTGATTGGGAACCATATTTAGGTAGCCTGGGTTTCACTGTGTGTTTGTGGGTGATTGTTCCTGTCTATGTGTTTTCACCAGATAGGCTGTTTAGGTTTTCGTTACGTTCATTACGTTCTTTATTTTGTAGTATTTGTATTGATTCGTGTTTTACATTTGTTCATTAAAACATGGATCGCAATCTACACGCTGCATTTTGGTCCGACTCTCCTTCGCATCAAGAAAACCGTTACATAAACACGCATGCAAAGACAACCTACATCTCTAAACACGCATGCAAAGACAAACTACATCTCTAAACACGCATGCAAAGACAACCTACATCTCTAAACACGCATGCAAAGACAACCTACATCTCTAAACACGCATGCAAAGACAACCTACATCTCTAAACAGGCATGCAAAGACAACCTACATCTCTAAACACGCATGCAAAGACAACCTACATCTCTAAACACGCATGCAAAGACAACCTACATCTCTAAACACGCATGCAAAGACAACCTACATCTCTAAACACGCATGCAAAGACAACCTACATCTCTAAACACGCATGCAAAGACAACCTACATCTCTAAACACGCATGCAAAGACAACCTACATCTCTAAACACGCATGCAAAGACAACCTGCATCTCTAAACACGCATGCAAAGACAACCTACATCTCTAAACACGCATGCAAAGACAACCTGCATCTCTAAACACGCATGCAAAGACAACCTACATCTCTAAACACGCATGCAAAGACAACCTACATCTCTAAACACGCATGCAGAGACAACCTACATCTCTAAACACGCATGCAAAGACAACCTACATCTCTAAACACGCATGCAGAGACAACCTGCATCTCTAAACACGCATGCAAAGACAACCTACATCTCTAAACATGCATGCAGAGACAACCTGCATCTCTAAACACGCATGCAAAGACAACCTACATCTCTAAACACGCATGCAAAGACAACCTGCATCTCTAAACACGCATGCAAAGACAACCTACATCTCTAAACACGCATGCAAATACAACCTACATCTCTAAACATGCATGCAAAGACAACCTGCATCTCTAAACACGCATGCAAAGACAACCTGCATCTCTAAACACGCATGCAAAGACAACCTACATCTCTAAACACGCATACAAAGACAACCTACATCTCTAAACACGCATGCAAAGACAACCTACATCTCTAAACACACATACAAAGACAACCTACATCTCTAAACACGCATGCAAAGACAACCTACATCTCTAAACACGCATGCAAAGACAACCTACATCTCTAAATCTCCCAGTTTCCCTTTAAGCCATGTCAGTGTCTGTAATAATATCCACCACTCTTTCTGCCATGAGTCATTTATGTGTTATATTAGTTTTAAAACAATCAATGAACAAAAACTACTGCGGTCACTTTTTCAGGATCCAGTCAGTCTTTTTTCTCCCCCTTTACCACCTACCACCTAATTGTTCAAATGAAATAAGAGCAATGTGTCAAATAATTATCCAAAGTCATAATGACACAGCCAGATATTTACATTTGAGTTAGGTCTGAAGTAAAGATACCTTAATAGAACATTTTTATTTACAGGTGGGCTCAGACATCATTTACAAATTCAGTATTTTGTGTTTAGTGAGTCTGTCAGATCAGACGTAGTAGGGATATTGATAGGTGCATGAATTGGTGTTGATGTCCTGCCTGAGCATACAACATTTAACGAGTACTTTTGGGTGTCAGGGAAAATGTGATGGAGTAAAAAGTACATATCTTCTTTAGGAATGTAGTAAAGTAAAAGTAAAAAAAAATAGTACAGTACAGATACATAAAAAAAATACTTAAGTAGTACTTCAAAGTATTTTTTACTTAAATACTTTATACCACTGCATACATATGGCATACATATGGCGATTTTCATATAGCGAGTAGAAAGACCATTCCCAGCCGAAACAGTGTTGGTTTGCGTGAACAGCAAGTAGCTGAATGTAAATGTATCGCAGACACAACACCTGTTATCTATATGTGCATTCTGTGTTGGAGACCCCTCAAAAAATGACCCAATGGGATTGGGTCTTCAAACCTGGAGACAAAATCTATTGAGCCTGAGAAAACTACTCCCTCACCCCAAAGGCCAAGCCCCTCCTAGCCATGATCTCAACACAACGGAGCTGCTCTTCCTCCCATGGAAGGCCTGCCCGTTCCAAGACCTCTCCATCATTGTTGACAACCCTCCAGACGTTCTTTGGGACGGTAATGTTCGAGACAGGGTGAATTTCGATCAGCAAAACACAAATAATTCACACAGATGCTGTAAAAAACTAGAAAGTACTGTAACTAACTACACTGAACGAAAATATACATGCAACATGCAACAATTTCAATGATTTTATAGTTCATATCAGGATACATTTGTTAGGCCTAATCTATGGATTTCACATGACTGGGAATATGGAAAAGCATCTATTGTTGACAGATGCCTTAAAAAAAAAAGTATGGGTGTGGGATCAGAAAACCAGTCAGTATCTGGTGTGACCACCATTTGCCTCTTGCAGCCCGATACATCTCCTTCGCGTAGAGTTGATCAGGCTGTTGATTGTGAACTGTGGAATATTGTCCCACTCCTCTTCAATGGCTGTGAGAAGTTTCTGGATATGTGCGGGAACTGGCCCACGCCCAACATTTTTGAGAAATAAGCTTTAAGTAAGTTTAATTGCTTGTCCTTCCAGTGCTGTATGGCTTTAGTAAAGGCTTGGTTATAGTTCTGTAGTATACCATCATAATAGCTCGTCCAGTGCTGTCTCTGTTTCCTGGGTGTTCCTACAGCCTCTCTGTTCTAATGGACTGGATGGACACGGGGTAGTCGCCTTTTCTTTTCACCACCACACTGTGCAATTTAAACCTGCCTGGGGCATGTAGATATTATTCCCCAGTGATAAGAACCAAAATGAATGGAAATTGTTTTCGAGGGATCATTATTACCATTCTCCTTTGGATGTGTTTTTTTTCTTCTTCACATCACCACAGATTCTCTTCACTATTCTTTTTATTTTTTCATGTTTGAGAAATGTACGCAGGTTTTCCTGTTGTGGGTTGGGGGTTGAGGAACCATCGTGTCTGCATGAGCAAATATGAGTTATTATACTGATAATGAGTAATTGTGCTATCACTTTTATTTAACTTTCTAACTTATATCATCATGCCAGTTTGGTCAACTCTCAACGTTATACAGTATGTTTTTGGAGCAGTCATGAACATTTAATACCTTATTTTTAGGTTGTGTTTTCCCCTCTACTGTGAGTGCATCACTGCATATAGCAACACATCATCCTCATGTCAGGCGATGGAATGACATTCCCTCCGTACTGCTCTATGTGACACCTCTGGCTAGATAGATTAAGAGGCGTCTTTGCTCAAGGCCTGCTTGGGAAAGGGTAAATATCACCCTTGTTCCTGTGGCAGGGAAATCCGCTATTTAAATGGTACGTAATATAATTGACATTTTCCAGTTCATTATGCAGCCCCTGACCTTCAGGATATATGACTGGGATCGTTCTGCAGCGTGTGTACTCACACTTCCCTCTAATGGGAAAAGTTTGACCTTGTCAGAGACGCAGGGAGGTCAGGAATGAAGGAGGCTGAGCTTCACTTCACTCTAGAGAGAGAGGAAGTAAAGAGGACGTAGTGGATGAGAAGATGGCAAAAACACCTAGAATACCCTGCCTTGAGAGATGTTACATGGCCAAGACATGCAAACATGTCATTTATTATGAAAATTAAGTAGGTTTGATGGTACCAAAATGTCAGTCAAACACACATTTTGGACATTTGTAGCATTCTTACTACAGTATAGTAAGAAAACGATGTGTAAATAAATACAGTTCCAGTCACGCTTTTGGAATCAAGTAATAATCAAAAAAGCGTTAAACAAATCAAAATAGATTTTAGATTTTAGATTCTTCAAACCCTTTGCCTTGATGACAGCTTTGTACACTCTTGGCATTCTCTCAACCATGAGGAACCTGGAATGTATTTCAATTAACAGGTGTGCCTTAATTTGTAGAATTTCTTTCCTTAATAATGCTTTTGAGCCAATCAGTTGTGTTGTGAAAAGGTAGGGGTGGTATACAGAAGATAGCCCTATTTGGTAATGACCAGGTCCATATTATGGCAAGAAAAGCTCAAATAGGCAAAGAGAAATGACAGTTTCAAGAACTTTGAACGTTTCTCAAGTGCAGTCGCAAAAACCATCAAGCACTATGATGAAACTGGCTCTCATGAGGACCACCACAGAAAAGGAAGACCCAGAGTTACCTCTGCTGCAGAGGATAAGTTCATAAGAGTTATCAGTCTCAGAAATTGCAGCCCAATTAAATGCTTCACAGAGTTCAAGTAACAGACACGTCTCAACATCAACTGTTCAGAGGAGACTGCGTGAATCAGGCCTTCATGGTCGAAACAACTACTGAAGGACACCAATAAGAAGACACTTGCTTGGACCAAGAAACACAAGAAATTGACATTAAACCGGTGGAAATCTGTCCTTTGGTCTGATGAATCCAAATGTAAAATGTTTGGTTCCAACCGTCATCTCTTTGTGAGATGCAGAGTAGGTGAACGGATGATCTCCGCATGTGTGGTTTCCACCGTGAAGCATTCAGGAGGGGGTGTGATGGTGTGGGGGTGCTTTGCTGGTGACACTGTCAGTGATTTATTTAGAATTCAAGGCACACTTAACCAGCGTGGCTACTACTGCATTCTGCAGCGATACGCCATCCCATCTGTTTTGCGCTTAGTGGGACTATCATTTGTTTTTCACAGAACGATGACCCAACACACCTCCAGGCTGTGTAAGGGCTATTTGACCAAGAAGGAGAGTGATGGAGTGCTGCATCAAATGACCTGGCCTCCACAATCACCCGACCTCAACCCAATTGAGATGGTTTCGGATGAGTTGGACCTCAAAATGAAGGAAAAGCAGCTAAGTACTCAGCATATGTGGGAACTCCTTCAAGACTGTTGGAAAAGCATTCCAGGTGAAGCTGGTTGAGAGAATGCCAATAGTGTGCAAAGCAGTCATCAAGGAAAGGGTGGCTACTTTGAAGAATATAAAATATGAAACACGTTTTTGGTTACTACATGATTCCATATGTGTTATTTCATAGTTTTGATGTCTTCACTATTATTCTACAATTTAGAAAATAGTAAAAATAAAGAAAAACCCTTGAATGAGCAGGTGTGTCCAAACTTTTGACTGGTACTGTACACTCTACACAGTGGTGTAAAGTACTTAAGTAAAAAATACTTTAAAGTACTACTTAAGTCGTTTTTTGGAGTATCTGTACATTATTTTACTATTCATATTTTTGACAACTTTTACTTTTACTTTACTACATTTCGAAAGAAATGAATGTAATTTTTACTCCATACATTTTTCCTGACACCCAAAAGTACTAGTTACATTTTGAATGCTTAGCAGGACAGAAACATTGTCCAATTCACACACAAGAACATCCCTGGTCACCCCTAATGCTTCTGATCGGTCGGACTCATGAAACATAAATGCTTCTTTTGTAAATTATGTCTGAGTGTTGGAGTGTGCCCCTGTCTATCCGTAAAATAATTGAACAAGAAACTCGTGCCGTCTGGTTTGCTTAATATAAGGAATCTGAAATGATTTATAGTTTTACTTTTACTTTTGATACTTAAGTATATTTAAAACCAAATACTTTTTGACTTTTACTCAAGTGGTATTTTATTGGGTGACTTTCACTTTTACTTGAGTCATTTTCTATTAAGGTATCTTTACTTTTACTCAAGTGTTACAATTGGGTACTTTTTCTACCACTGCTGCTGTACATCTGAATAAGATTTTATTTTGAAGTGATTGTAATTCTCTGGTGTGAAGTGTCTAGCATGTTAGACCTTGATCTTGGTTGGTGTCTGTGTTTGTCTGTTTGTGTGGTTGTGTGGTTGTGTACAGAACTAGGAAGATTATGCCTATTGGAACAGTAGTATCTTCGTTCATTTAACTTCAAATTCAACTGAACAAAATCTTTAACTGAGTTTTCCTGTCGCGTTTGGTTGCATTTTGAAATACTAAGACTCTCACTTATGGATTCAGTGTTAAATCCATCTCTCTCCGTCACCAAACTTAATGAAAGAATAATCATAATGGAGTCTTTCATGGATTAGGGCATTTTGAATGTGACTTGTAATCTCTCCCATTTGTATGAAACACAATGATGTCCACTGGCCGCTCTGTAGAGATAATCTTATTACTTGGTCGTCTTTTTGTTTTTAGCTCCCTGACTTTTATTCTTTATTAAAACATTCTGGTGCATTAAACATGCTAATTTGTAACTGTGCGTAATTGAGGTCCTGCTTTTAAAAACCTCTCCCCATTTGTCAGAAGATTATGAATTTCATCCTGTGGATTACATTTTGGTAGAGTTCAGTTCCATGAAATGGACTTGGTTCCAATTATTTATAAGGCTGAATCAAGCTTATTAACGTAAAAAGAGCATTTGTCATAGCCAAAAGCCTTGTCATACTAAATGTGACGGTGTGCCATTTAGACTTCATTTCCCCTTTGGTTTAAATAATTGAGTTCCGTTCTGGTTTAGGCTCCCAGATAACAGGTGGATGTTGGTGATTTGCAGGTCGGCATTCTCAAACTGATCAGTTCAACATTCAGAAGGATCACGTCAACACTGTAGCATGTGATCTTTGTCCCAAACATCTATACTTGTATGTGACTAACTAGATTAGAACAGAGCTAGTCCAGAATGGAGTGGACAGTGTCCTATGGATGTTTGAACTGGTTTAAAACAGGTATTACACAAAAGTCATTGATCATTGGATATTTTTATTTCATGGGACTTAGATGCTAGGAAATGGGCGATGAATGTGACTGGGGGATGATAGCTCATTTTCAAAAGAAAAATAATAAGATGAAAAACGACATATCTGGTGAGGACGTCAAAAGCGTCTAGCTGGGTGTGTTGTTCAGGCTGTCTGTCTGGTTCACGCTGTGGCTTAACAAATGTTCATATGGATCAGGGAGTCTCTCTATTCAAATATTGATAAACTTTTGATTTTGTGTCAAAACATATTTAAATTTTAACACCACCGCCCTGTCTCCTGTGTGGGGATGCCTCTCTTCCTGGTTGTCACTAGAGGCGGGGAGCGTGCAATTTTGCCGATACCAGACTGCTTTCATATCCTTGGTGACACAAGTGCCAGTGTGATACAAAGAGGCTCTTTTTTAATTGTTTGGACAGATCACTCAGGGGAGAAGTCTTTGATTATGTGTGTTGGCAGAATAGGCACAGGCTTGCTGAGTGACTGTCGTGTCTGCATGTCGGCCTGCTCCTCTGCCGCTCTGTTATCATTGATTGTGATAGGTTGATTGTTTCAGTCCTCCTCACCATGGCTAAAGGGAAGCCATAGCCCGAACCCCTGACACACTGGTGTTTATGGGCCTTCTCTTAAAATCGGTTACATTAGGGAAATTAAAATGTCATGTTCTAAGAATGAACCAACTGGACTTACTTAGCCTATACTCAATTATCAGTGGGCCTAATTGTCAATCTAATTTTGGATGAAATGGCTGACTGAGAAGACTGAGTACTGTATATGAGAAAAGGTATGAGAGCGTACCTAAAGGTGAAGGCCTGTGAGTAACATGTGGTGTTAATGTCAACACCTGTTGATGCCCTATAATCCCTCCTGTCTGTCTGTCTAACAGGAGAGAGCGGAGAGGTCCATGTCATTAGTATTCTAACAGCTGAGCCTGTGTCTTGGCTCTTTGCTCTCTTGTCTCAGCAGCACTGGGGAATGATTAGGTTGACGGGCAATAGGCGACGACACAAGAAAGCAACAACCCGTCCTCCTCTCTCCTCCCCCACCACTCCCCTCCTTCCCTTCAACGCATCAGCCTCAAATTACCCACTTGGCTCTGAATATTATCAGACCAATCGTCTCTGTTGTAATTACAGTATCTGTGTCGCCTAGCCTCCATTAGCCTAACAAAAGGGCCTCAGAATCAGGCCACTTTCGGCAAATAACGGGAGCACACTTGACTTTTATGGAGAGATCGTCGCTCACATCTGACGCCATTACCGAACAAAAAGCCTTGAATGCCTGGCTGTGGCTGGTGAAGTCTTCGGTGCTACAGTGAGAGAGGCAGACAGTGGGATTTAAACTATCTCTGGATTCACTGCAGTGTACACAGAGAGCCATCGGTATTGTACAGTAGGCCTCATACAGTGACAGCGTTTTCTCTCCGTGCTCTTTCATTCCTTTGACAGCAACACAAAAACAAATATCATCAAACTGTATCCTGGGCTAGCCGAGCTTGTGTTTCAATCACACTGCGTTAGACGCTGCGTTAGACAAGTTACTTTCTCTCAGGCTACGGAGGACGCATTTTGTATTCTGAAGCGTGGCGTGTGTTTGATCTCAGCCATATCCCTAAGACATCATTGTGTAACACCGTGAAAGCAGAGGGATACAGAGCGTATGAAATACCAAGGAAGTTATTCATAAATATTAGATGAGATCAAAACAGCCGCTTGCTCTCCTGCGGCAAGTTCCTGGGTCAAGCCATCGAGATCCCTTTGATTTGTCCCACATGGGCTGAGTGGTGGACGAGACAGCAGGCCTGAAAGGAAAGTGCTCTGAACTAAGATGGAAGCTCTGAAAAACACAAATCCAAATCTCAAGCAATCAAATTGTGTTCCTAATAATAAAATGGTAATAAAGCCAAAATGTTTCTATTTTGTTTCATTTTCTGATCATTTGTATTATTATTTATTATTCTTTTGTTTTGATTGTGTCCCTAGCATAAGCCCAACCTGAGGAGATTCATCTGCATGCATTCTCTCAAACCTTCCTCTCCCTCCACCACAGCTGATGACACAAATTGGTGAAATATCACTTTGATCTTGCCTCCTGAACAACAAACAAAGCACAAACCTAATTAGCTTCATTCAGAATCGTTCCAAATGCCCTGGTTTGTTATGAAAGTGCTCTATGACTTGGAGGAGTTGAAAACAGGAGTTGAAACCAGTCCCACACCCTTGCATGGATTCTCTCTCTACAGCTAGGACCTTGACATGGTGTGGGCACTGTTGGCAGACGTGCCCTTAAAATGTTGCGTTGCTATACGACCTTTGAACTCTAGAATCCGTGTAGGCATGATCGCTCCAAGAGGAAAATCAAAATGAAAGACAAGTACCTATATTCAGTGTTTTTAAATCATGTCAGTAAACCATGCCTGTGAGGTATTTCACTTTGAAGTATACAGTGCCTTCATAAAGTATTCATACCCCTTGACTTATTCCACATTTTGTTTTGTTACAGCCTGAATTCAAAATGGATAAAATAGATTTTTCTCTCTCACCCATCTACACACAATATCCCATAATGACATAGTAACGCAAAATCTCAATAAATTTCAAATTCAGGATGTAACATGACAAAATGTTGAAAAATTCAAGGGGTGTGAATACTTTCTGAAGTCCGTGTAAGTGAGTATGGTATAGTACTGTATGGACTAAGCTGCAAACTCTCCCCATTACGTTTTGACATCATCAAAAGCAGTAGAAGTTCTTCCCAGGCAGTTAAAAGTGGGCTCAGCTCGGTGGGGATCTTGTAAAGGCAGTCTTTGGATGTGTGCCTCTTGGGGGACACTTCACACAGTGCTCTGCACAGGAGTCTCTGTGAAGAGAGGACAAGTGACAGCCATCAAGAAGGGAGGCTGTGGGCTCTGCCACCTCGCCGCATGGACAGGAACTCTGTTTCCCCTCTCACCATCTTTCTCTCTCTCTGTTTCTCTCTTCCTCCGCTCTTCATGTGGAGAACAATTAGTGTTTGTATCATGTGTATCGTGTTTGTATCGTACACATACACTGAACGTACTGAAACGCGGTCTTAGCATGCAGTATGGCACACATAGTCGCTTGTGGTCTCCAGGTCTAGTTAGGTTTTACTCACTTTATGCATTTTTTTATCAAATAGTATGTAATGTATTGTTTATTGCATTCCACCTGCCTGGGGACTAAAGCTCCCTGTTTGTGTATGCAGACACACACACACACATACACACACTCAGGTCCTCACTGCCTCCCTGCCTGTTCTTGCAGACGGATCAATGCAAATGCTGTTATTTACCCAACCCTGAAATTAAAAGACTATGGATCAATCTGACTTGCTTCCTCAAGCCAAGGTGTGCTCACAATGGCAAGCTGGCTTTTTTACATGTGCTGAAAGACCCATAGAAACGGCTGCAATTTTATTCCTATCTCTTGCACATAGAGACACACGCAAACCCCTCATAACCCTCTGTCTCCCTCTTACACATTCAAACAAACGCGTGCGTGCACACAAACACACACACACACACACTCACATACTGGCGCTGTGGAAGAGGGCTGCATCCTGAGCTGTTTTTCGGGCTGACCCAATTTCTGTGCTTGGCCAGGCAGGCAGGCTTGTGCTGCTGCTGTGCTGTGTTCTCTGCTGAGGAAGATCCCGGCAGATTCCCCCTGAACAGCCCCCAGCCTCCTGACAGACTAGAATAGTGGCATGTTATCCCCCCATGGATTCAAGGCCTACGCCTGTTTGTTTCTCTCTCTCTGTGTGTGTGTGTGTGTGTGTGTGTGTGTGTGTGTGTGTGTGTGTGTTCTCTGTCTGTCTGTCACGCACACACACACGCGTGCGTACACACAGACATTGAGAAATACATTAAAACCCAGATCTGTATTAATTTGGTCCCTCCCCTTCACTGTGTTTGTGTGAAATTATTGTTTCAATCTTGCTGCATCAGGAGGCCCTGAAAGTTATAAATTAAACATAAATGCAAATGCGCTGAGCCATTGTTCCTCTTCCCATTCAAACAGATCAGTGTGTCTGCGGATTAATGCGAGAACAGTGCGCTTGATAATGAGAGTGGAATATTTTAGTTGTAAAGCTACCATGACACACCCAAAGCAACACTTTCATATACAAGAGCAATGTGTCATATAACCACATATTTCACCATTAACTATAATATTCTTAATGATCTGTAACACCCTCAAGATAATGCTGTTACAATGTCCTTGCAAATCTTCACACACACACACACACACACACACAAACTACACACCAACGTAAAGGTGAACTCTACCCAGGATGTCCTAGAGTCACCTGATCAAGCTGTTCCTTCTCTGCCATCTGCTCTTGATGCTGTGATGTCTGGGCAGGCAGGCAGTTCTAAACGCTAGATAGTGTCAGGACTGTGTAGTTTACTATCATGATCTAATCTCTGTTACTCTTTACCATATGGACCCATCAAGACTAATGGGGAAGAGACTCTATTGATGTATTTTGCTTTCACTTTTCTGCTTTCCAACGAGTGTTTTAAACCGGGCCGTTGGAGCCATGAATGCTGATTGGCTGAAAGCAATGGTATATCAGACCGCATACCACCGCTACTTGTTTACTGTTTTAATTAAGTTGGTAACTAGTTTATAATGGCGATAAGGTTATTCGGGAGTTTGTGGTAAATGGCCAATATACCACAGCTAAGGGCTGTATCCAGGCACTCCGCATTGCGTTATGCATAAGAACAGCCCTTAGCCGTGGTATATTGACCATATACCACACTCCCTCATGCCTTATTTCTTAACTATAACATCAGGTTCACTTCAATGTTCTTTTTCATGTCTGGTCTACTTGTGCTTACACTCTGTCCCCACCAGGGGTCTTTCTAGGTCCCTACTGTCGATGGGAGCTGCAGATGACAGTGAGCGAGAGGAGTCTCATTCACTCAGAGCAGTCAGGTCAAACTGTCACATTCAAAAGCTTGCTATGACATGGGATATAATGTGCCGTCATCATCATCATCATCATCATCTTCACTATTTTTACTGTCATCCTCATCAGCGCCAATCTTCGCCATTATTGCTATCATCATCATCCTACTTCTGTAATGAACCGTCTCCATATCAATTCGATACAGCGTTTCCGCTGTTAGTAATCTCCGTCAAGTGAGCTGCTCTCCCTCTACCTATGTAAACCCCAAAGGACTCTCGCATCCAATGCTTTTACTATATTTGGCCAAATGTTACATTAATTACATAGGCCCAGTCATTATTGTAGGGAACTACCAGGGAGTAACGTATGCAATTATATTGTAGTACAAATGGTAAATGCAGTCTGTTACATAGTACTTACTATGGTGAATTCTGTTTTCCAAGAAAATACAAAAAGAGGCTTACATCAGATAATCCACTGGTAGTTACTCTGTTCTAAAGGCCTGTGCTCTGTCCGGTGTGACCCTGAAATCGTTAGATCAATGTATACATTTCACCCAAAACGAAACAAGCTGAGAGAACAGACAAAGGGAAAATAAAGGGACCTAATAAGCAAGGGCAGTGACGTCACTCGGGTTTAAATTCTGGAGCCTATTCAACATCAAGGGGATAAAAAGAAATGTGCTCATAACGGCTGAAGATGATTCAAATGTGTGTGGTTACATTTCCCATCTCGACTAGGGCAGTTACAGCGTGTGATTACATACTTATTCTGATGGCAACATTATTGCGCTCAGCAGCGTCTGTGGTTGCGTGTCTGTCTTTCAGAGCTGCAGAAACTGGATTGAGCCGAGGGAGTGCAGAGCGGAGTAGAGCAGGCAACACTCAAACCCAGATCTGGAATTTTGGCATGAATTTAAAATGGAGCTGCCCATCTTTAGAGGACACAAGCCACTCTGAGAGGTAGCCCTAGCCTACGTTCCAACATAATATTATGGCGGATATTCCTCTTTTCAATATAAATATTTCCTCCTGATACCATGCTATAATTCAACATTTGTCTTTTGCAAAATAATAGTGACTTTCCTTCGATGGATAACATAGGAAACTCCAGTCCGGGTTTTCCTTGTGATGCGCGTTGGACCCTGGAGGGGGATAATAGCTGGTGGAGCCTACTCTCTCTCATGCCATGCTGGGCCAGAAGGGCTCCGGGAGACATGCACTTACCCATATCCGGGTTGGAGGAAAAAAGTTTCATTTAAACCTGGACAACAAACTTTCAGCATGATGCCTCACTGACAGCGCCACAGCCGCGACTGTAAGCGACTCATTTCACCGCGGATTATTACGAGCATTACAGCGCTAGAACAGAGCTTCGTTTTTCAATTGAACATTTTTTACCTGCTTGACTTTTTCCTCAGTCTGTTTTTTTTGTTGTGTGTTCTTCTCGTGGGTCAGTGTCCCTGTCTGAAATGTTTAAGTGACAATGGCTGCGCAAGTGGCATCAGCACCGACGACAACTAACAATAAGAAAAATAAATTGTCTGGCAGTTTGGGGCAAGAGATACATTCGGGGAAATCGGGAGGAGGAACTATATCGAGATCTGGAGCAATGCTTGGAGCTGGAGATGGGACTAACACAATGAATAATATAGACCATCACCATCAAAACGAGCTCAACATGGTCAATTCAACTTCTCCGAATAACAATTCTGACACACGGGAGAAGGAGAGTGGAAATAACATAACATCGTCAAATTCGACGACCTCTCTGGAGGGAATGGAGACGGGTTTGATAGCAAACCATAAACAGAACAATGTGAGTGGAGATCCCCCTCTGCACCTCACGCCGCCGCAACAGCAGTCACAATTTAACCCGTTTCCTCAGCATCAGCAGCGCCAGATACAAAGTAACAACATCAACAACAGCCAAGCGACTAGGGGGGAGAGTGAGAATCAGCACCACGGAGGGAAGAGGGGTGTTTTGGCGAGCCAGACAGAGCAGCAGATGCTGAGTAAAGGTGAAGGGGATCATACCTGTAAACCAGGGGAGCGAATGGGTGCCAGGTATGAACATGCCAACTTGGGACCAACGACCGAAATCAGCAGCCAGCCCCAGAGCGCAGGAGGGAACAGCGCTATTTCAGAGTTTAATAACTACTATGGCACTTCCAGAGTAGGGGCCTGCTATGATCAACATGGCGGACAAAACACTGGGATGGGGATGATGCACTCCTCGGGACCCAACAACATGGACCCAGTGCACAACTCCCACGAAGGATACCACAACAGCCAGTACAACCACTACCCTGGCTACCGGCAGGGCTACGGTGGAGCGGGCTACGGTATGATGGCCCCGTCCAGACAGGGCAGTAACATGCTGATTGGCCCTGGCAGCAACACTCCAGCTAGCCATGTCAAGGCTGCTATGGGAGCTGCTTCCTCCGGTTCTGGTGGAAGTGTTGGGGGCTTTCAGAGATTCCCAGGACATACTCAGCATCCCTCGGGAGCCACCCCAACTCTAAACCAACTGCTGACGTCTCCAAGTCCAATGATGCGAGGTTATGGCAGTGGCTATCATCAAGACTATAACAGTCCCTCTGCACAACAACAAGCTGGCATCGGTTTAGGCAAAGACATGACTTCTCAGTATGGCTCCACAACCCATGGCTGGCCAGGGCAACAGAGAAACCACCCGTCCATGAGTCCTGGAAACGGAGGGCAAGGTATCAGCAGACCACAGGTGAGTACTAGTTTTACAAACTCAGCTGTAGCTCATTAACTTGAGAGGCACTCTGTGTCACACCTGGCATGAGCTGTCTGGCAGAGTTGTTGAAATGCACTAGGCCTAGGTTACATGTATTATTGCACTGCAATAACTTGTCCCTCTCGAATTCAAATAAATATGCTGTGTGCTGGTGAATATTGCACTTCTAATATTCATCTACAGGTAAAGTAATTGTAGAAGAGAATACTGTCTAGTTTCAGATCTGCTCAAGGTCACTCTTGCGAGAAAAACAATAGCCTGTCAGTCACGTATGAATGCAATACATTGTCATTCATAACATATTTTTTACACAATGAATTTATTAGTCCATGAAGCGTAAATATAGGCTTGGGAACTAAATATCATTTTGCGCGTAAAGGCGCGTAAAACGGAGTAAAATGATCATTATTAATGTTTATTTGGTTAAAATCGATGCAATGCATTTGCTTATACTATGTGTTTATTCTTTACCACAGCCTTTTGAATTGAAGAGCTTTATTTGTGTAAGATATTATGCTATTATTATTTTTTAAATTAAAAACAATTAATGGCGTTGGAGATTCGCTCTCTTGCTGACGTGGTTGGAGACACGTTGCAAAACGCCCTCTGGAAGGACGCGCTGTATAGGCTCTCGTCGAATTATAGACTTTATTCATGAATATTGGTTTGAATTACAATAATGTCATATTGCTATCTTCAAAATGTCATATATTTTAATTATTAATCGATGTTTGCACAAATAGAATAGCTGCTATGACTATCAAAGGCGAGACGTGTCTGTGTACCACGCTGTCCGCCTGCGCTATTGGTCTCCATCGCAAGGTTTGGAATTTGAATTGGAGGTAAAGTGGCTGTAATACTCTCCAGACGGCTGCCTCTGAGTTGACATCAAATCTGCCATCTGATTGGCGCTCCATCTCCCAACTGTGTGCTGAGCGCTGCTAATGTAAATCGAGCTGAACCCTCTGTTCAGGTGCGCGACCCGGGGCATGGTGAGAGCGGGATGGACCATTCACAACTCTGCCTACAGATAGAATGTCGTCTTCTAATGGGGCTGGGCGATATATCGAATGAATTCGATTAACTCGATTTTATGTTTTAGCTCGATGTTCCAAATTAGGTTTTTATTTTTGTTTGTTTTTATGAGCATTCTGTCTTTTTGGTCTCCTTCTGTGCTGTGTGCACTGTGCACCTTCCCACTTGCACACAGACACCAAGCCCCCCCCCCATCCCCATTTCCATTTTAGGTTTGGTCTGACAGAATGGGTCAAATGGACACCGAAACACAGAGACATTATTGTACCGTAATAGAGGAGACCTTAACCTTTCTAATGATACCCTTTTATGTCTCAACTCCCAAAATGTAGAACAGAGCAGACCCTACGAAAACTAGAGTACTGTATGAATGAACATGTGGAAAATGAATGTTGTGTGCTGCATTGCTGTACCACATACCACTGGCAGCATTTTAGCCACACACTCAGGGCTGGCTCCAGGTGACATAAACGGTTGCTTAGGACACCCGGCCATTAGGGGTCTCCGACCCCCCAAAAATTACTTTTTGTTTTACACATTCAGGTTGTCTCTCTGCCGCATGCCAAAATGTGTAGAACTGCTGAAAACGTGTTTTGAAACTGCAAAAATGTCTCTCTGCCCCATGGAAAAATGAATAGAATTGCATGAAATGTGTTATAAAATTGCTCAATTTTCTCTCTGACACGTGGCAAAATGTGTATAACTGCAGAAAACGTGCTTTAAAACTCAAATCAAATTTTATTTGTCACATGCATTGAATACAGCAGGTGTAGACCTTACTGTGAGATGCTTATTTACAAGTCCTTAACCAACAATGCAGTTTTAAGAAAAATAAGAGTTAAGAAAATATTTACTAAATAAACTAAAGTTTAAAAAAGGAACGCAATAAAATATATATTTTTTATTTATTTATTTTATTTAACCTTTATTTAACCAGGTAGGCAAGTTGAGAACAAGTTCTCATTTACAATTGCGACCTGGCCAAGATAAAGCAAAGCAGTTTGACACATACGACACAGAGTTACACATGGAGTAAAACAAACATACAGTCAATAATACAGTATACACAAGTCTATATACAATGTGAGCAAATAAGGTGAGATAAGGGAGGTAAAGGCAAAAAGGCCATGGTGGCAAAGTAAATACAATATAGCAAGTAAAACACTGGAATGGTAGATTTGCAGTGGAAGAATGTGCAAAGTAGAAATAACAATAACGAGGTTATATACATTGGTACCGAGGTACAGGTTAGTTGAGGTCATTGAGATAATATTACATGTAGGTAGGGGTAAAGTGACTATAGATAATACATAGTGAGTAGCAGCAGTGTAAAAACAAAAAAAAAGGGGGGGAGTCATTGTTCTCTCTGCCGTCAAGAGGGGAGCGCAAAACAATATATGCCCACTTGGTGGGGGGGCAAAAGGCCCCCAAAAGGCTAGAGCCGGCCCTTCACAGACTGTTTTGTGCTAACTGAGTTAGTCTGTGTTTTATACATGTGCAATCGGTATAAAAATATGCATTTATATAAGGAATTGGCAACTCGTTCTCATGCTGAGAAATAAGCATCATCCTATCCAGGAAGGCCACTTGATTTCAATATCTAAACAAAGTGAACAAGTTATGTTGTTCAAACAGTTGGAGACAGACAGAAGGGTGCGTTCATAACAGTCCAACTGTTCTACCTTTAGCAAGCAAATAGATCCACGATGGCTAGACTTGAAATATAAATATCAGCTGGCTATTCACTAGCACGTGAGCTTGTGCTTGAGAGATTGTTTGAGACTTGTGTTAAATTTCTATAATGCCTGCTACAACAAGTTGGCCATTATTAGTGGATGTGCATCGTGTTAACTTTGTAACAAAAAGGGCATTTTCATAGACAGACTTGAAAGCCAGATCAGTGATTATTGCAAAAAAAAGTAGGTTAAACAAAATGATGAAATTATGCCTCCCGAGTGGCGCCAGCGGTCTAAGGCACTGCATCGTAGTGCTTGAGGCGTCACTGCAGACCAGGGTTCGATCCCAGGCTGTGTCACAACCGGCCATAACCCGGGAGTCCCATAGGGCCCAGCTTCATCCGGGTTAGGTTAGGGGAGGGTTTGGCCGGGGGTGCTTTACTTGGCTCATCGCGCTCTAGCGACTCCTAGTGGCGGGCCGACCGCCTGCAGGCTGACTTCTGGTCGTCGGTTGAACAGTGTTTCCTCTGACTCATTGGGGCTTCCGGGTTAAGCGGGCGGGTGTTAAGAAGAGCGGTTTGGTGGGTCATGTTTCGCATGACTCGAACTTCGCCTCTCCTGAGCCCGTTGGGGAGTTGCAGCGATGAGACAAGATCGTAATTGGATATCACAAAGTTGGGGAGAAAAAGGGGGTAAAATACCAACATTGAATTATTAGTGGGTCTTATGGTTGTGGAAGGCTTATATTTAGCCTAGGTATAATTCATTAGATTCTTCCTGACCGTTAGAAATGCAGTGTATTTAATTGTGCAACAAATTAATTGTAGAGAAAATGTACCAAAAAAATCTAGATATGATTTTTAGGTCATATCGCCCAGCCCTATCTTCTAAGCTATTGAATAAAGAAGAGTGGTAATACAAACAGTATGCCTCTGGTTGTGTTATTATGTGTGATTGCATTTTTGTTCTCAATGATGCGCTCTGCTGAATTATGACCCAGATATTTGACCCCAGGGCAAAGTGGAGGTGTAGCCTACTCTCGGTCGGTCTCCTTCTTCCAAACAAAACGGTACATTTCTGTAGTTCCCAGGAAGACCTGTGTGCATGGGGGATCTTGATTACTGTTATCATTGTAGTGGGCCTAGTAATTCCATAGTAATTATAGCCCATATTTTATATCTTAGACATGTCATTCAACAGATCATAAACTCTTTGTCTGAAGTAGTTTTAGTACAGTCATAATTTAGGAAATGTGAAGGCCTATTTCGTAATACTCTTTATTACCACATGCCACAGTAGGTTTCATTCCACAATTGTTAATAATATTTTGGGATGCACACCAACCGCTGTTCTATGTATCGACAACACATCATACACCCCACATTGTCATGCATTTTGTCTTACATTACTGTACAGGAAAATAATTCAAAGTCATTTGTAAGATTATGCCAGGTTTCAGAATAGCAGTGTGGTGTATTTATTACAATTTACCATGCCATCCAAACAATATGAACTGCCGTGGCTATAATAATAGTTAGTCCTTGGAAAGTAATGATTGGATATGATACATACCGTAGCCGAGCTGTGCAGCCATTTAGATAATAAGCCTCTCCTTCAGCCTCAGAGAATAACGCCTTTCAAATTGTAATTGGTAAATACATTTTAGTAATGATATTTGTCCCTATTATTTAAAGACCTCTGTGGGTTAAAGATTGGATAATGGGTGCAGAAAAATACACAAGATCATACACATTCATTTACAGGCAGAAGATATCTCTAGAGGATATAAATTCAAAAATATATCTTATTATTATTAAAATGTACAGTATGTTATGCACAGGTTGCTTGTAATTGAACTCAGGTTATAATGTTTATATTTTCATACAATAGTATAATTAAGCAATAAGGCACAAGGGGGTGTGGTATATGGTCAATATACCACGGCTAAGGGCTGTTCTTGGCACGACGCAACGCAAAGCCCCAAAATGCCTTATTGCTATTATAAACTGGCTACCAACCTATTTAGAGCAGTAAAAATAAATGCTTTGTCATATCCATGGTATATGGTTTGATATACCACAGCTGTCAGCCAATCAGTATTCAGGGCTCAAATCACCCAGTGTATAATGTATTTTATTTCAACCCCAGAGAAGAGGTTGTATGTTTGCCGTTCCATATCAACAAAGACACTGTATACATGTGGAAAAACAGGTTTGTAATCGACTGTGAGCTGTACCTCAGTTCACCCACAGGATTTTTGGGTCAGGACCAGTCTAGTGTGGATCCTCCAAATTGGCCCATGATCTATGTTTATGCACCTCAAATTGTGTGTGTGTTTGAACACGTCAATATCAACTGTCGGCAGAATCTCTCTTTTTCAAGCTCATTTTCCCCACACTACCTCTCTTCGGGAGCTAGCTGTGTGAGGAGAACACTTTCCTCATTTACAAGCCTGTTTCCCTCTCTCTTTTCTGGCCAGCCACCAACAAACAGACTGGGACACACGCACGCACGCACACACACACCCACACACACACACACACACGCACGCACGCACGCACGCACGCACGCAAGCGAGCACGCACACACACATACACACACACACACACACACACTACAGGAAGGTGAGCCCTAGTTGAAGCTGTTCGCTCTTTTAAATGGCATTGTCCTGCATTTTCAATTACTCTGGCCAATTTGTTTGAGGAAACGAGAAGAGGAACAGAGTGGTAGTGGTCCAGATACACAGGGCTGGTGCTGGTCAATCAGAACACCTTAGTCAATAAAGAAACTATTTTATTTTAATAAAAGTAAACTGTTCTAGCTTCAGTGTTCACTGATTTAACACATTGCTTATTTTATTCTCTGTCTAGTTATGCCTTTTTGTCTTCAGATTTTTTGACTCACATATTTTCAGTAGTTTATGTGTGTTCGATTGTGTGTCCTTGTATGTCTGGCTTTATGTTCATTTTCTTGCTTGTCTGTCTGGGCTTGTGTGCACATTATTTTGAATTTAATTGGGTGAGTGTTTGGGTGTGTGCGTGTGTTTGTGTGACAGCGCAGTTGGTTTCAGACAGAAGTAGCCTCGTCAGCGCTAGTATACCAGGCCAGCCTCAACTCCAGCGCTCACTCCTTCCCTTGCTCGTCCTCCATGCTTTGTTTATGCTGGTTTGTTTACATCTCAGGCTCTCCTAGCCCAGTTTAGCTCAGCCTAGCGCTGGCTGATTAGGAACAACACAGTGAAATGTTCATGTACTCTGTTGCTTCCGATAAGGGGCTGATAGACGGCCTGGGTTTTCATCTTGCAGGATAAAAAACAATACTCAGGAGCGTAATTGGCAGCTAGGTTATCCCAGGACTGCACGTGCTTTTCTTAAAATGCCAATTAATTCTGATTTGCCATAAAAAATTGACCAGTCATATCGTCAACTGTACATATAATTAGCTGCTAATAAAATAATTGTAGCTTTTTGTTCGGGCCTGTGATGCACTTACAACAAACAGAGTCAAAGGTTAGCAGACAAATAACTTGAAGCAGAGCTGTTCCCTAATTATATATATTTTTAAAATCTGTATTATTTTTGTTTGGGTTTTGGCTGTTTGGACCATAGGGTGCAACTTTATTCAACCCAATATCACAGATTATTGTGAAATAGACACTAATTGCTTAAAATATTTGTTTTGCATACAGTGCATTTCAATTACAGATAAAGACATTAGGTTACTTAAGACAGAAACAATAAGAGAGAGGCTGGTCAGGGAGGATGGGTGGGTGTATAAAGTGAACATCTAGCAACACAAAGTGTGTGTTCAAATCTCATCATACATTTAGCTAATTAGCTACTTTGCAACTACTTACTACTTTTTAGCTACTTTGCAACTACCATAACCCTTTAACCAAACTCCTAAACCTTTAACAACTTAGCTAGCATGTTAACTAACCCTAACCCTTTAAAAAAATATATTTAACCTTTATTTAACCAGGTAGGCCAGTTGAGAACAAGTTCTCATTTACAACTGCGACCTGGTCAAGATAAAGCAAAGCAGTGCGACACAAACAACAACACAGAGTTACACATGGGATAAACAAACGTACAGTCAATAACACAATAGAAACGTCTATATACAGTGTGTAATGTAGTAAGATTACGGAGGTAAGGCAATAAATAGGCCATAGTGCCAAAATAATTACAATTTAGAAATTAAACACTGGAGTGATAGATGTGCAGAAGATGAATGTGCAAGTAGGGATACTGTTGTGCAAAGGGAAAAAAATAACGATATGGGGATGAGGTAGTTGGGTGGGCTAATTTACAGATGGGCTGTGTACAGGTGCAATGATCGGTAAGCTGCTCTGACAGCTGATGCTTAAAGTTAGTGAGGGAGATATAAGTCTCCAGCTTCAGTGATTTTTGCAATTCGTTCCAGTCATTGGCAGTAGAGAACTGGAAGGAAAGGCGACCAAAGAGAATTTGGCTTTGAGCGCGTGCTACAAGTGGGTTCTGCTATGGTGACCAGTGAGCTGAGATAAGGCGGGGCTTTACCTAGCAAAGACCCTAACCCCGTGTCTAGCTAAAGTTAGCCACAACAAATTGGAATTTGTATAATGTATACAAATGCGTTATGGAGAAAGAAAAGTGTGGTATACACACAAAATGCATTGTGATGAAAATCGTGTAATACACATGAAAAGTTGTTGTCTTAGCTCTCCTAATCAACACCTGTGTTTGCTTTATGCCTCTCCAATGTAAATATGCCATGTCTACTGCTGTCTTGGCTAGTTCTTACTGTTTTATTTCACTGTAGAGCCCTCAGTCCCGCTCAAAATGCCTTAGTTAGCTCTTTTGTCCCACCCCACACACATGCGGAGACCTCAACTTGTGCCTCCAGAGACGAAACCTCTCTCATCGTCAATCAACGCCTAGGTTTACCTCCCCTGTACTCACATCCTACCATACCATTGTCTGTACATTATGCCCTGAATCTTTTCTACCACACCCAGAAATCTGCTCCTTTTATTCTCTGTCCCCAACGCACTAGACAACCAGTTCTTATAGCCTTTAGCCCGTATCCTACTCCTCCTCTGTTCTCTTCTGGTGATGTAGAGGCCCTGTAGCCCCCAGTTCCACTCCTATTCCCCAGGTGCTATCTTTTGTTGACTTCTGTAACCTTAAAAGCCTTGGTTTGATGCATGTTAACATAGAAGCCTGTTAATTAACACAGAAGCCTCCTCTCTCAGTTTGTTTTATTATAACACACTCCGCCAACCCTGATTTCCTAGCCGGCTCTGAATCCTGGCTTAGGAAGGCCACCAAAAATTCTGAAATGTCCATCCCCAACTACAAAATTTTCCGCCAAGATAGAACTGCCAAAGGGGGTGGAGTTGCAATCTACTGCAGAGACAGCCTGCAGAGTTCTGTCATGCTATCTAGGTCTGTGCCAAAACAGTTTGAGCTTCTACTTTTAAAAATCCACCTTTCCAGAAATAAGTCTCTCACTGTTGCTGCTTGTTATAGACCTACCTCAGTCACCACCTGGACACCGTATGTGAATTAATTGCCCCCCATTTATCTTCAGTTTGTGCTGTTACAGTGCCTTGCGAAAGTATTCGGCCCCCTTGAACTTTGCGACCTTTTGCCACATTTCAGGCTTCAAACATAAAGATATAAAACTGTATTTTTGTGTGAAGAATCAACAACAAGTGGGACACAATCATGAAGTGGAACGACATTTATTGGATATTTCAAACTTTTTTAACAAATCAAAAACTGAAAAATTGGGCGTGCAAAATTATTCAGCCCCCTTAAGTTAATACTTTGTAGCGCCACCTTTTGCTGCGATTACAGCTGTAAGTCGCTTGGGGTATGTCTCTATCAGTTTTGCACATCGAGAGACTGACATTTTTTCCCATTCCTCCTTGCAAAACAGCTCGAGCTCAGTGAGGTTGGATGGAGAGCATTTGTGATCAGCAGTTTTCAGTTCTTTCCACAGATTCTCGATTGGATTCAGGTCTGGACTTTGACTTGGCCATTCTAACACCTGGATATGTTTATTTTTGAACCATTCCATTGTAGATTTTGCTTTATGTTTTGGATTATTGTCTTGTTGGAAGACAAATCTACGTCCCAGTCTCAGGTCTTTTGCAGACTCCATCAGGTTTTCTTCCAGAATGGTCCTGTATTTGGCTCCATCCATCTTCCCATCAATTTTAACCATCTTCCCTGTCCCTGCTGAAGAAAAGCAGGCCCAAACCATGATGCTGCCACCACCATGTTTGACAGTGGGGATGGTGTGTTCAGCTGTGTTGCTTTTACGCCAAACATAACGTTTTGCATTGTTGCCAAAAAGTTCAATTTTGGTTTCATCTGACCAGAGCACCTTCTTCCACATGTTTGGTGTGTCTCCCAGGTGGCTTGTGGCAAACTTTAAACAACACTTTTTATGGATATCTTTAAGAAATGGCTTTCTTCTTGCCACTCTTCCATAAAGGCCAGATTTGTGCAATATACGACTGATTGTTGTCCTATGGACAGAGTCTCCCACCTCAGCTGTAGATCTCTGCAGTTCATCCAGAGTGATCATGGGCCTCTTGGCTGCATCTCTGATCAGTCTTCTCCTTGTATGAGCTGAAAGTTTAGAGGGACGGCCAGGTCTTGGTAGATTTGCAGTGGTCTGATACTCCTTCCATTTCAATATTATCGCTTGCACAGTGCTCCTTGGGATGTTTAAAGCTTGGGAAATCTTTTTTGTATCCAAATCCGGCTTTAAAGTTCTTCACAACAGTATATCGGACCTGCCTGGTGTGTTCCTTGTTCTTCATGATGCTCTCTGCGCTTTTAACGGACCTCTGAGACTATCACAGTGCAGGTGCATTTATACGGAGACTTGATTACACACAGGTGGATTGTATTTATCATCATTAGTCATTTAGGTCAACATTGGATCATTCAGAGATCCTCACTGAACTTCTGGAGAGAGTTTGCTGCACTGAAAGTAAAGGGGCTGAATAATTTTGCACGCCCAATTTTTCAGTTTTTGATTTGTTAAAAAAGTTTGAAATATCCAATAAATGTCGTTCCACTTCATGATTGTGTCCCACTTGTTGTTGATTCTTCACAAAAAAATACAGTTTTATATCTTTATGTTTGAAGCCTGAAATGTGGCAAAAGGTCGCAAAGTTCAAGGGGTCCAAATACTTTCGCAAGGCACTGTAGGTGACCTAAACTGGGATATGCTTAACACCCCAGCCGTCCTACAATCTAAGCTAGATGCCTTCAATCTCACACAAATGATCAAGGAAGCTACCAGATACAACCCTAAATCCTTAAACACGGGCACCCTCATAGATAACATCCTGATGAACCTGCCCTCTAAATACACCTCTGCTGTCTTCAACCAGGATCTCAGTGATCACTGCCTCATTGCCTGCGTCCGTAATGAGTCCGCGGTAAAACGACCACCCCTCATCACTGTCAAACGCTCCCTAAAATACTTCAGCGAGCAGGCCTTTCTAATCGACCTGGCCCGGGTATCCTGGAAGGATATTGACCTCATTCCGTCAGTAGAGGATGCCTGGTTATTCTTCAAATGTGCTTTCCTCACCATCTTAAATAAGCATGTCCCATTCAAAAAATGTTGAACTAAGAACAGATATAGCCCTTGGTTCACTCCTGACTTGACTATCATTACACAAGACCCAGATGCAGACACAGGAGGCAGATGGTTGGAGTTGAAGATGTTTAATAATCCAAAAAGGAGTAGGCAAGAGAATGGTCGTGGACAGGCAAAAGGTCAAAACCAGTTCAGGAGGTACAGAGTGGCAGACAGGCTCGAGGTCAAGGCAGGCAGAATGGTCAGGCAGGCGGGTACAGAGTCCAGAAACAGGCAAGGGTCAAAACCGGTAGGACTAGAAAAAGGAGAATAGCAAAGGCAGGAGAACGGGGAAAACCACTGGTTGACTGGAAACGTACAAGACGAACTGGCACAGAGAGACAGGAATCACAGGGATAAATACACTGGGGAAAACAAGCGACACCTGGAGGGGGTGGAGACAATAACGAGGACAGGTGAAACTGATCAGGATGTGACATTGACTGCCCTTGACCAGCACAAAAACATAATGTGGCGTACTGCATTAGTATCGAATAGCCCCCGCGATATGCAACTTTTCAGGGAAGTTAATGAGAACCAATATACACAGGCAGTTAGGAAAGCGAAGGCTATCTTTTTCAAACAGAAATTTGCATCCTGTAGCACAAACTCAAAAAAGTTATTGGACACTGTAAAGTCCATGGAGCATAAGAGCACCTCCTCCCAGCTGCCCACTGCACTGAGGCTAGGAAACACTGTCACCACCGATGAATCTACGATAATCGAGAATTTCAATAAGCATTTTTCTACAGCTGCTTTCCACCTGGCTACCCCTACCCTGGGCAACAGCTCTGCACCCCCCACAGCAACTTGCCAAAGCCTTCCCCATTTCTCCTTCACCCAAATCCAGACAGCTGATGTTCTGAAAGAGCTGCAAAATCTGGACCCCTACAACACAGGTGGGCTAGACAATCTAGACCCTCTCTTTCTAAAATTATCCACCATAATTGTTGCAACCCCTATCACTATCCTGTTCAATCTCACTTTAGTATCGTCTGAGATTCCTAAAGATTGGAAAGCTGCCACGGTCGTCCCCCTCTTCAAAGGGGGAGACACTCTAGACCAGAATTGTTACAGACCTATATCTATCCTACCCTGCCTTTCTAAAGTCTTCGAAAGCCAAGTTAACTTACTTCTACCCCCTCCTTTTTCGAACATTCTGTTAAAAATCGCGCAACTTTTCAGCGTCCTGCTACTCATGCCAGGAATATAGTATATGCATATGATTAGTATGTGTGGATAGAAAACACTCTGAAGTTTCTAAAACTGGTTAAATCACGGCTGTGACTATAACAGATCGTGTGTTTCATTGAAAAACGCAAGAAAAACTGCTCTCTGAAAGCTAAAAATAATTTCCATAAGTCACTTCCACGAGTTGTTAAAAGAGAACAGAATTTAATATCGACCTGCCTGCAATTCATACAAATTCCACACGATGTGGAATGGATGCCATTGTCGTCATTTTCAATTGAATTAATTGTTGGAAAATCCATCTATCTGGCATCCATTTTCCCAGTCTTCACCCGGATGTTGTTAATGAAGACATTGGCAGCCATTGATTTGCAAGCGAGGAGCTATTGAATACACATCGCCCTGTAATCATTTTGATAGATTATAAACGTTTACTAATACCTAAAGTTGGATTACAAAAGGATTTCGAAGTGTTTTGTGAAAGTTTATCGTCGACTTTTTTAATTTTAAAAAATGATGCAGCGTTAAAAAACGATGTTTTTTTCTGAATGACACAGCTTCCATAGAAAGCTATTTTGGGTATATATGGACCGATTTAAACGAAAAAAAGACCCAATAGTGATGTTTATGGGGCATATAGGAGTGCCAAGAAAGAAGCTCGTCAAAGGTAATGAATGTTTTATATTTTATTTCTGCGTTTTGGGTAGCGCCGGCTACCGCAAAATCTGTTGTTTACGTGTCGTGCTGGCATTTTGGGGGGGTGCATGCTATCAGATAATAGCTTCTCATGCTTTCGCCGAAAAGCATTTTAAAAATCTGACTTGCTGGCTAGGTTCACAACGAGTGTAGCTTTAATTCAATACCCTGCTTGTGAATTTTGATCAAGGATTGAGTTGTAACGAGTACATTTAGCATTTAGCGTAGCGCATTTGCATTTCCAGGTGCATACTTGAGACGTCTGCGTCTCAAGTATGGTCAAGAAGTTTTAAGAAACAGATCACCGACCATTTCAAATCCCACCGTACCTTCTCCGCTATGCAATCTGGTTTCCGAGCGGGTCATGGGTGCACCTCAGCCATGCTCAAGGTCCTAAGCGATATCATAACCGCTGCCACTGTGAGGCGATCAGCTGACCGTCCTGTCTCCCTACAGCGCTGTAGTAGGCATCTCACAGTACTGACATTGCAATTTATTGCCCTGGCCACATCTGCAGTCCTCATGCCTCCTTGCAGCATGCCTATGGCAAGTTCACGCAGATGGGCAGGGACCCTGAGCATCTTTCTTTTGGTGTTTTTCAGTCAGTAAAAAGGCCTCTTTAGTGTCCTAAGTTTTCATAACTTTCATAACTTAATTGCCTACCATCTTTAAGCTGTTAGTGTCTTAACGACTGTTCCACAGGTGTATGTTAATTAATTGTTTATGGTTGATTGAAAAGCATGGGAAACAGTGTTTAAACCCTTTACAATGACGATCTGTGAAGTTATTTGGATTTTTACGAATTATCTTTGAAAGACACCGTCCTGAAAATTACATTTGCACACACTGTATATAGATTTTTCTATTGTGTTATTGATTGCACGTTTGTTTATCCCATGTGTAACTCTGCGTTGTTTGTGTCGCACTGCTTTGGCCAGGTCGCAGTTGTAAATGAGAACTTGTTCTCAACTGGCCTACCTGGTTAAATAAAGGTGAAATAAAAATACATATAATAAAATAAAATATATAATAATATATAAACAAGTGGAGTTTTTCGTGTGCATGGCACATATATTTAGAATAAGTCATTTGTGTCTATTTCACAATAAACTGTGATAGTGTGTTGAGTTTATTTCCAATCCCAAACTGCACTGCACTGCACTGCACTGCACTGCACTGCTCTGCTCTGCTCTGCTCTGCTCTGCTCTGCTCTGCTCTGTCTGTCTGTCTGTCTGTCTGTCTGTCTGTCTGTCTGTCTGTCTGTCTGTCTGTCTGTCTGTCTGTCTGTCTGTCTGTCTGTCTGTCTGTCTGTGAGTGAGTGAGTGAGTGAGTGAGTGAGTGAGACTTCAGGGAAGCTCCTGTCAACACTGCCTCAGCTCCACCAGCCAAACTTCTCTTTGGTTATTCCTCCCAGCAGGGGTGTGAAGAGGGCCTCATAGTGTCTTTTCTGTGGAGAGAGAGAGAGTGTGAGGCAATCGGAAAAGGATGGAAATATAGCAGCGAGCGACAGCAGCATTTGAACTCACACAGGGCTACTGAGGCATGGGGCAGACTTCAGAGACTGAGAGAGGGAGTTGTGAACAGGGGAAATGTCAGAGTATTTATAGCCCTCCATGTGAAACTTGCCCCAACCTCTCCAAGTCAAAAGAAAGGGATGATTATACAGTAATATGTGTTTACGACCAGAGTGGTTGGTCGGGTGATTTCAGCCCCTCTCTCTCTGGTATCCTGGAGCTATCCTATCCCCCTCCAACGGTGGGGTGCTGTGTGTGTGGCAGGCTGCCTGGCTGGCTGGCTGGCGGGAGGGGAGAGCTGGGCTGGGCAGGGAGCCAGGTCGGGGGCCTCGCTCACCTCCCACAATCCCCCTGACCTTCACACATGCAAATTAGCCACGTGCAGCCGGTGAATCGGAGGAGAGCAGAGCACACACTACCCCCTCTTCTCAGAGGAAAAGGGATTTCTCTCTCTCTATTTATTGTTATTGTTCCAGCCTGCCTGTCTCCCCCACTAGCCCACTCTTGCTCCCCCTCTCCTCTCCTCTATTCTCTGATCTCCTGGGTGTTTTCTAAGCATGTGGTCCTCCAGTGGACCACTGGAGGACCACACTTTTCGACTCCAAAGGGAGTCGAAAAGAGGGCATATACCCCAGTGGGGCTATCTCTACCTCTATATCCTCCCATCTGCATCTCTCTCTTCCTTTGCTGCCTCTTCCTCTCTCGCTCCCTCTGCCTCAGTACAGGAAAGAGTCAGGGGGTTCATGGAGAGGAGAAAAGCGAGAGGTGTTTGTATGCTACAATATTTATACACAGAGTATATCAGTATCATTCTGACATCACCCCCTTCCCCTGTGCCCAAGGGGAGAATGCTAGATGATAGGCCGGCACTCACTTTGTGTGTGTGTGTGTGTGTGTGTGTGTGTGTGTGTGTGTGTGTGTGTGTGTGTGTGTGTGTGTGTGTGTGTGTGTGTGTGTGCGCGCGTGTGTGTGTGTGTGTGTGTATGTGATGATCGGCACACTTCTCCGCCTGGCTGCCGGGGACTTTAGTTTGTTCGTCCGACACATTGAGACATAGCAGTCTGGCAGGCAGTTTGTTTGTCTCCATGTGTCTGATGGACAATATTCAACTGTTACTATTGTTCTGTGGTGAGACGCGGGACTGTGTTGACCACCTCTGTCGGAACAGGCTGTCATTTACACAAATCAAGACTGTAATAATATCATCTAGATCCCCAACACACATATGACACAGAAACACTGGCTGACTGGACATCAGCACAAAAGCATGAGAAAATATAGACGCCGTGTCTCTGTAAGTGAGCGCGCAAACAAACTCAGTAAACCCGTTCAAGTATTTCTGTGCAATCTTGAGAAATAATTTGGGAGTAAGGGAAGGTTTTGTTTGAAAATACGCTTGCAGATAGATCAATATGTAAATTCACTAACCGGTTTGTACCTACACTGTAGTTACACACTGAAAATATATTGTCTTAGCAAAAGCACCTACAACTGATTTAAAATTGAATGCAAAAGCAGAGTTTCTGGCATATTTCACTGAAAGCACGAAACACTGCAAACACGAAACAGAAACTTGTTGTAACACCACCTCCCTCCACCATGCCATGTTGTGTCTTCTTGATGAACATCCATTGGTATTGTTGAATCAACATGTAAATAGTTTACCATAATGTCAGCTGTATGTCTGAGGGCTGGTTGCTCTGATGGAGATTACGTTAGCATAGTCCATAGTTGGGCTAACAACAGGCTGCTCTGCCCAGTAGGGAGGCTGTGACATGCTCTGGGCTAGAAGGGACCTGGGTGTATTCAGACTGATGTGGTGGCGCGTGATGATCACACCCTGACACATTTGACATTTAACCTAAATGGAGTTAACTGTAAGGGAATGCTTTTAATACCAACATCTCCAGTAGTATATTACACCACATACAGAGTCTCGTCATTTCTTTTCACTGCGTATGTGGCTATTTGTTTATGTGTTGGAAATCACAGACCTGCACATTTCTCCGAAAATTCTGGAACATCCAGTGACAGCGACAGAATTGCAGACATGGCTTTAGTGGTTGCTGCAATCTGAAGGGAAGGCATTTCTAAAATGTCGTCCCTCTGTCTCCCACTGTCCCTCTCATTCTCTGTCTCTCTCTCGTCTTTCTCTACCCTTCTCACCCTCTGTCCTCTGCTATCGCTCTCGCTCTCTTTCCCAGAATGTTGTCAACTCTCCTCTCCGTCCTCCTCCCCAGTCAGTCAGCCAGTCTTTGGGGTTGACCTTCAGCGCTGTAGTTAGTTAGTGGATGACTGTGCTGCCTGCTGCACTCATTATCCATCTAAGATGAATAGTTCCATCATAGGAGAGGAGGAAATAAGGCAATCAGACCAATTAGAAATAGTTACGAGCTTGGAGGGCGAGAAGAGCTGGAGGACGAGGGGACCTGGGCTCTGGAGGTCCTTAGCCTGTGTGTGTGTGTGTGTGTGTGTGTGTGTGTGTGTGTGTGTGTGTGTGTGTGTGTGTGTGTGTGTGTGTGTGTGTGTGTGTGTGTGTGTGTGTGTGTTTGGCGAGTCACTGTGGTTTGGGGGTCAGTGGAAACACCCCTTGTTGACCTGTGACCCCTAACCCTCAGCCCCGTGGCTTAATGAGCGCTTGTTAAAGAGAGGATGTTTGAAATGCCAGGCTAATGCCATCACCTTAACGAACATCCTCACATTCCCTTCGTTTCTTAATTAGGTCATGGATTTTTATGCTGATTGTCACTTTCAATGTTTATATAGTATGTTGGGATGAAGTAGAAATCCAGGGTCAGAGTCGTCTCTCTGTTTTCTACCAATCAGGGCCCTTTATCTGTGCTCTGTTATGACTTGGGTCTGCTGTGAGATGTATTTACTTCATTTCTCCCTTCATATCTTCATCATTATGTGGTGGAATTGAAACAGCTGTACTCCTCTGGGTGTTGCACATGTAGGCCGATACAAATCATCTGCCACTTGGAGAAATGTGAGGGAAATGAGGCCGGGCACAAAGGAGAAGGCGATAGGGAAGTGATTGTGTTCCTAGGATGAGCCTTCTCCATTGAGAGCACTGCTGCTGCCCAACTGGGAAATTCAGGTGGGTCAATATTACATTGTTCAGAGTTGCACTGAGGAGCAGGAAACAAAGAGGTTTCTGTCACTTGTCAGATCAATTAGATCGAGCAGAAGAATCTCAGATTACAGAAGAGGACACAGATGATGTCATATGTCCTAATGTATGGGTATTGTGGAGTCCTGTGAATGTGTGTTTCAGAGGTAAATGGTGCTTGAGAGAGGCCCTATTCTCCCGGTGTTAGGGTCCCCCCTGCCTTCTGCCTGTGCTAATGTCTAGTTGGGCATGCAGCTAGCTCTGGTTTCTGCATGTTGGGTGTCACGTGTACCATTGGGCTAAACTATGGGCCCTGTGTGCATCAGAAACCATTATGTGTAATGGCCTTTCCGCATATCATTCTCCTCGTGTTATGACACTTATTTTATGACTGCTTACATATCAAATATTTAAATAAACAGAATAGGGGCTGGTTGATGCCGAGGGGGGGAAAGACATTCATTTCCAAGCGCAAAGGCGGCAGGCAGGCAGCGAGAAATAAAGAGAGAAGGGGGAGGGGGGGGCAGTGGAGAGGAAGGAGACAGAGAGAGAGAGGAGAAAGGCTGCAGACGCGGAGAAGAGAAATGCTTCACTTGCCTCCAATCAAAGTGGAGGAGGAAATTTTTTTGCTTACGCCTCGCAGCGGCAAGCGGGTGGCGGGCGGGCGGGCGGCGGCAGAGGGGCCATCCGTCAGCGTTTTTCCCCGGGCTGGGGCTGACGGCAGGCCCCAGTGGCTCATAAAAGCAGCCCAGCATAGTAATATCAATCGTGTGCCAAGGAGAGCGAGCGGGAGAGAAAGCGGAGGTAAAAACAGAATATAACACAACAATGTGTAAAAAAAAGAAAGGGAGGGAAGGGTAGCAGACTGATTTATATATCTATGTTTTCTCTGGAGAGAGAGAGAGAGAGAGAGAGAGAGAGAGAGAGAGAGAGAGAGAGAGAGAGAGAGAGAGAGAGAGAGAGAGAGAGAGAGAGAGAGAGAGAGAGAGAGAGAGAGAGAGAGAGAGAGAGAGAGAGAGAGAGAGAGAGAGAGAGAGAGAGAGAGAGAGAGAGAGAGAGAGAGAACACGAGGCAACAAGGTCTTGTGGCTGAACCGAGCCGTCTTGCGTCGGGAAGCGTTGGTGGCAAGCCCATTACTGTCAGGCTAATCTTAAAATAATTAATTGCGAAGTCGACGCTTTTAAAGAGTATTGTAATTGAATCCTAAATTAGGCCTGGGAAAGAGGACACGTCCTGCTTTACTGTGAGCCTGCTCCCATTCCCTCCCTCCCTCCATCTCTCTCTCCTTCCCGCATGTGGAGGAGATAGAACGCGAGGCAGGAAATGCTAATGAAATGCATATTTGGGGGAAAAGGGCCATCTATAATTTAGATGTTTCTTTGAATTTGAATGATGTGTGAGTGCTGTGATTTATTTTACTTGTGGAGAGGATCATTCTGTCAGGATTTTATTCTTGTAAACAAATGCGAAGAAAGGAGAATAAAAGCAGAGCAATAAAGTAAACAGAATGGAATGAATAAATTGAGCTTTTGTCATGAATAATTTGTGAGGGATGGAAGAGAAAGCCATGTTTCCTCAGAGAGATTGACATTTTGTTTTTATATTGTTACTTGTGACTGACTTGAAAGCTATTGGATATTGACCACAACATGAATTGTATATTGTTTTGCTCTGCACACACACACACACACACACACACACACACACACACACACACACACACACACACACACACACACACATTGAACTCTCTGTAGGCTCCAAGCCTCCATCTAACTGAGGTATGTTTTGAGTGGAGCTCTCAGCCAGTGGTCCTAGTAGAGGAATGGCTGCTTGCTCAGAGCCTTTAAACTGTAAAAGCAGCTCAATGTGCTTCCATTTACCCCTGCTGCCTCCCAGATGGGCTGCCTGCCTGCCTGCACTACGACCCCTGTCTGGCCTGCTGGATCAAAGCTCCGGGACGGGGCTGCCCTCCATAAAACGTCTGCCTTGACAATGGTGTTGGCTTTGAGGTTAGATAGAGAGTTTGAGCTCCATGGGGAAAAATGGGAGCCTTTAATGGTGAGACCTAAAACCATTTGTGTTGGGTGTGTAGCTTACTGCTGGTCTGCATTGGGCATACTGAGACTATTAGAATAAATAGTGTGAGACGGACTCTTCTCCCTGTTATTCTCTTTCTATCTATGGATCAAACAACACATTCCTCCTACAGTGTAAGTATTGCCAATTGTCTGTCCACTGTCCAAGACAAATACACATGGGGAAATGAAACAGACCGTGCAGTGCAATTTAAGGATTTGCTTTGGACTTTCTCAGTGCTTTAATATGTCTATGCTTTAAAAACAGAGCGATAAAACGTGTTACGGTTGTAGTCTATTAAAAGTAACAGAAATGAAGGTGATTCTTTCTGCCACCTAATTGTTTGTCCAGAGAAGGGCGCATATTGACAGTGTAAGTGTTTATGAATAAAGGATTAGTTAACTGTTCCACAGCCTTAGGCTTTAGTGGCCCTTCTACAGGCTGAGAGAGGCCTGGGTGGGTGGTGGCTGGAGCCTGGGTGGGTGGTGGCTGGAGCATGGGTGTGTGGTGGCTGGAGCCTGGGTGTGTGGTGGCTGTAGCCTGGGTGTGTGGTGGCTGGAGCCTGGGTGGGTGGCTGGAGCCTGGGTGTGTGGTGGCTGGAGCCTGGGTGGGTGGTGGCTGGAGCCTGGGTGGGTGGTGGCTGGAGCATGGGTGTGTGGTGGCTGGAGCCTGGGTGTGTGGTAGCTGGAGCCTAGGTGTGTGGTGGCTGGAGCCTGAGTGTGTGGTGGCTGGAGCCTGGGTGTGTGGTGGCTGGAGCCTGGGTGGGTGGTGGCAGGAGCCTAGGTGTGTGGTGGCTGGAGCCTGGGTGTGTGGTGGCTGGAGCCTAGGTGTGTGGTGGCTGGAGCCTAGGTGTGTGGTGGCTGGAGCCTGGGTGGGTGGTGGCTGGAGCCTGGGTGCGTGGTAGCTGGAGCCTGGGTGCGTGGTGGCTGGAGCCTGGGTGGGTGGTGGCTGGAGCCTGGGTGGGTGGTGGCTGGAGCCTGGGTGTGTGGTGGCTGGAGCCTGGGTGGGTGGTGGCTGGAGCCTGGGTGTGTGGTGGCTGGAGCCTGGGTGTGTGGTGGCTGGAGACTGGGTGGGTGGTGGCTGGATCCTGGGTGTGTGGTGGCTGGAGCCTGGGTGAGTGGTGGCTGGAGCTTAGGTGGATGGCTGGAGCCTGGACATGCATTTTGCTTTAGGCCAGCTGTCATTGATCGCTCAGCACCACCAGCCCATGTTCTCATCCAGCTTGCTGATTGATTCAGAGGTCTTAAGCGATTGGAAGTGGCCTGGGCTGAGCACGCTCGCCTGGGGTGGCCTGGAGAGGCTGTGGGAGTCACAGCCAGCCCATTTCCGGGGCACTCCCAGGTCGACCAGCCCATTCAGCCAGGGGCACAAGGCATTATGAGGACAATCAACCCCCTGACGCTCTCGCCTTGTGCCGCTTGTGAGGGGGGGTGATGGGGTGGACCAGGTTTATTGTTACACGCACACACACACATACACACACACCCTCTCCAACCCCCTCTCCATCCAGCCTCAATTTCTGAATGCAGTGATCAGTGCGAGTGTGTATTGCGATCAATTCAGCAGCCTGCTGTTGCCTCATCCAGACAATGCCCTGGCAGTGATACACGAACAGCAGCCAGCGCATTTATGGAGGAAAATAAAAAAATTAATGAAAATATATTATTTTTCAATTAACTTTGTAAATTTCCCGCTGAGCTATCAGACAGTCGCTGTGAGGAGTCCGATAATGAAATCAATTTGGTTCAAATTGTTTCAGGTGACTTTTAATGAGTATCTAATAGCCGCCGGAGGATAGAAGGTCAGGATATCTGTTTGTTGTTTTAAAAGTAATTGATGAAAACATGGATATCCAGAGAGGACTGGGCTGTGGCCCAAAACACAGAGCACGACGACATTCTGGCATTCCCTGCAGAGACGTGGTGATTCTCCTGGACTGCACTATGGCTTTGAATGCTGTACTTGAGAAGTGATGGGAACGTAGTTCGCCAAATGGATTGATGAACACCTAAGGGTTAAAACATTTCCATTATAATTAAGGAGCATATTTTATACTGTAGTAAGTGCGCAGTCTTCCATTTTTCTAATCCTCTACTTGAGGCCCGTCTTGCTCTGTGGTTACGGCGGCAGCTGAATAGCCTGTTTATTAGAACAGCTAGACACAGAGAGGCTGATGGATGAAGGAGCGAGTGTAGTTCTGCCCAGAGGAGCCTTTAGCTTCATTTGTGTATCTATTGCTCCTCTTAATATTCACTTATGTATTTTTCCCCTTCTCTGAACACATTACTGGGGAATAGCCATTGCTAATTCATAAACACGCTTGATAATTCTGCCTCATTTATAGTTATTGGAGCCGTAAACTATTACTTCCCCTTCCAGACCATTCTATTAGCGTAGATGGTAATTCCCCTGAATAACTGGTGTATATTTAATATCAGTGTTTATGGCAGGCCTGGTCTCTAAAGAGAGAGAAAAAAACACGGCAGATTTCTTGATAAACACATAGTCTCCTATCCTCCCTGGAGCAATGGGGTTATTGTTGTGTTTTTCCCTCTTTCATATGGCTGTGGCCGTCTGGCCCGTCGTCTCGTCTCTCCAGCAGCATGCCTCTCTGCCTGGCCTGCCTGGCTCTCCGTCTCTGGCTGACTGGGAGGGAAAGTGGAGCACATTCCTCTCGTGCCACGACTCCCCTCCCTCACATGAAATAACTGTGTGGCGGCTGAAACTCTTTCTCAGGGTTTCTTCTGACAGGAAGTGAAGCGTCTAGCACTCCAACACAGCGCAGGCCAGCTCCTCAGAGAGGCTGGGAGAGACAGGCAGCATCCGCCTCCTCTTCCTCCTCCTCTACATCAATATCAGCTCTCCTCTAAGACTCCTCAGACACCAGCTAGCCGGCCAGCCAGCCAGCAGAGATAGGTCTCATCATCTATTTATGTGGCTCGGAGGATTTAATGGTAGAATGAATGGGTGCATCTGCTGGCAGTGGCACTACCATTGCAGACCGGGCATAACACTGACAATTCATTACTGTCGACTGACTGGCGAGGGACACAGGATACTGGCATGGATCTGGTGTGGCGAGAGCTGGGCTGGTTGTTGGCAGAATCTTCGCCCAAGTTGTTTGGGTCCAAGCTGTTTTGAATGTGTCTCTTTCTGTTAAGTTCTTTATTTGTTTTCATTCTGTGCTGGTGTGTGTCCATTGTCGCACACCTCTCATTTTGTCATTGAGCTTTTTTCCTCCTCAGTCTCAGTCTTTTTCCATGAGGAAAAGAGTTCCTGCCATCGTCTGACCCCAATCTCTCCTCAGACAGATGAGCTCCCCTCCTCTCCCACTCTCCCCCTCGCCCCCCTCCATCCCTCCTCTGTTGCCTGCTCTAATGACGGCTGCGTGCTCGCCGTGAGGAACCAAACGCTCAGCCACTTTTCCTTAGCGCAGGGGGGATGCGTTTGCAGACGCACAGGGATGTGTTGTAAATATTGGTGTCAAATGCGGAGGGCACTCTCACCGACTGGCACCTTAGCAGCCTCAGCATCCTAACACCAGGGAGAGCAATTACCAGCATGATCTCAACACAATAGTATGATGCTACTGCTGCTGCCTGCCTGCCTGCATGACAACACACTCTTATCTGCCTCCTCTCTCTCTCTCTACCTCTATATCTGTCTCTCGCTTTCTATCTCGTTCTATTCTCTCTCTCACTATCTATCTGGCTCTCTTTCTCTGTCTTTCTTCTTCTCTCTCTCCCTCTCTGTCCCTCCCTCCCTCCCTCTCTCCCTCTCTGTCCCTCCCTCCCTCCCTCTCCCCCTCTCTGTCCCTCCCTCCCTCCCTCTCCCCCTCTCTGTCCCTCCCTCCCTCCCTCTCTCCCTCTCTGTCCCTCCCTCCCTCCCTCTCTCCCACTCTGTCCCTCCCTCTCTCCCTCTCTGTCCCTCCCTCCCTCCCTCTCTCCCTCTCTCCCTCTCTGTCCCTCCCTCCCTCCCTCTCTGTCCATCCCTCCCTCCCTCTCTCCCTCTCTGTCCCTCCCTCCCTCCCTCCCTCCCTCTCTCCCTCTCTGTCCCTCCCTCCCTCTCTCTCTCCCTCTCTGTCCCTCCCTCCCTCCCTCCCTCCCTCCCTCCCTCCCTCCCTCCCTCCCTCCCTCCCTCCCTCCCTCTCTCTCTCTACCTCTATATCTGTCTCTCGCTTTCTATCTCGTTCTATTCTCTCTCTCACTATCTATCTGTCTCTCTTTCTCTGTCTTTCTTCTTCTCTCCCTCCCTCCCTCCCTCCCTCCCTCCCTCCCTCCCTCCCTCCCTCCCTCCCTCCCTCCCTCTGTCCCTCCCTCCTTCCCTCTCTCCCTCTCTCCCTCTCTCCCTCTCCCTCCCTCCCTCCCTTTCTCCCTCTCTGTCCCTCGCTCCCTCCCTCCCTCTCTCCCTCTCTGTCCCTCCCTCCCTCCCTCCCTCTCTCCCTCTCTGTCCCTCCCTCCTTCCCTCTCTCCCTCTCTCCCTCTCTCCCTCTCCCTCCCTCCCTCCCTTTCTCCCTCTCTGTCCCTCGCTCCCTCCCTCCCTCTCTCCCTCTCCCTCCCTCCCTCCCTCTCTCCCTCTCTTTCCCTCCCTCTCTCCCTCTCTGTCCCTCGCTCCCTCCCTCTCTCCCTCTCTGTCCCTCCCTCCCTCCCTCTCTTCCTCTCTGTCCCTCCCTCCCTCTCTCCTTCTCTGTCCCTCCCTCCCTCCCTCTCTCCCTCTCTGTCCCTCCCTCCCTACCTCTCTCTCTCTCTCTACCTCTATATCTGTCTCTCGCTTTCTATCTCGTTCTATTCTCTCTCTCACTATCTATCTGGCTCTCTTTCTCTGTCTTTCTCCTTCTCTCCCTCCCTCCCTCCCTCCCTCCCTCCCTCCCTCCCTCCCTCCCTCCCTCCCTCCCTCCCTCCCTCCCTCCCTCCCTCCCTCCCTCCCTCCCTCCCTCCCTCCCTCCCTCCCTCCCTCCCTCCCCTCTCCCTCTCTGTCCCTCCCTCCCTCCCTCTCTCCCTCTCTGTGATAATTTCATGCTTCTCATTCGTAGCCGGCCTTCATGCCTAGCTGCCTGTGCCACCCAGAACTGAGCCTGTTGGGCTGAGCAAAGCCAATTTGCCCCGCCACGACTCCCCACGGACCATTCACACGCTCACCGCTGACATTTGTAAAGAGCCGCTTTGCAACGCGACGAGGGTTGATGTGTCAAGCGGAATGAGATTTTGTATTTATAAATATTCACTGACAAACGTTCAGTCCTGGGAAAGCTTCTGCTTCTTTACACTGCCAGGGGAACGTGGACCACACGGTCAATGTTGTTGTAGGGTTATTTAACCGTTTACCAGCAGAGTACTACTAGCCTGAATGTTATGTGGAGCCCCTTTGTAACATCAGTTTAGAAGATGCATGACACAAAACCATTCAGGCTAGTAGTTAAATATCAGTGACTGTGTAAAAGACTGGACAAGAGCTTTTACCTGTAAATTATTCCAAAGAATGCATGTACTCAACATTTGCTGTCAGATTATCTGTGTATTTTGCTGTCATCGTGACTGGGCAACGAAGAGTTAACCTGCCTGCTCCTCTCCTCTCCGCTTGATGACATCGGTATTGTCTTTGCATCCATGAAATTAATTTTCTAATCTTAGTCAGCAGGAGTGGGGAATTTGCACACATTAATATGGAAGTCGATCTCCCCTCCCCTCCCCAACCCTGCAGTCTCTTCCTCCCTGTTCTCTTCAGTATGAAACAACGGGCCGTAACCGTCTGTGTTTCGGGCTAACGCAGCGCTTTGTACTGCAGGCACAGCCATGTGGTTTCATAGGAAGCGGCGGATTTTGTGCTTCTTTACTTGGAAAGGATGTCATTCAGATTGTCTGTTGTTTCTGTGTCTGCATGTCAATTCTCAGGGGACAGGGGTTGGTACAATGGATGGAGAATGATATCCGTCTACAGTATAGCTAATTACATTAAACATTGGTGATTGGTTCTCTTTGTTTCTTGTGATGGACACATAGTGTTTGCATACTGGTATCCAGTATGATGTATGGACAAATGCTCACGATGCTGTCAGGCTTGGGACTGGACCAGAGCAGCCAACTACAGCTAGCCAACAGGGCTTTTCTCTGGGCGGGCTCAGACCTCGCTTCTCTCCCTCTGGACCATCCATCCAGCTCAGCCTTGGACCAAACCCATGCTAGAGGAGAGAGGATAAACACAGGTTAGCAGCTGTGGCTGGTGCGACAATCTTTCTGTTGGAGGGAGGTGGTGATTTGGTAATCTGTGTGGAGGACAGGACAGTGATGGTCACTGTGACTGGCCTGACTGCAGTGTTGTATCCATGTGTGTGTGTGTTTGTGAGCTGGGCTGACACTGGTTTCTCCTTTCAACAGTTCCAAGACTAGCAGTTTATGATGGAGCTGCATATGGACACATGCAGGCAGACACACACACACACACACACACACACACACACACACACACACACACACACACACACACACGCACACACACAGAAACACAATCACACAACCGCGTATAGGAGGCAAACAGTTAAATTAGCCAATAAATCTTTGATTTATGTACCCACATTCAAAATGAAATTATAATAATAACCATTAAATCATATTGCTTTTATATCTATTTGATTTTTATTAGTAAATTCTGTTGTTTTATAATTCACATTTCACATTGTTTTGTGGGGAGTGTTTTGTTTTTGCTGATTAACAACTTTGCACATTAATGTGAAAGACTGAAACCATTTTGAAGTCATAAAATCAGAGTCAATAGAAGTCTGAAAAGCAATTTAACAGGTTTCACCCGATACTAATTTTGCTCGTGTTCTTTCTTAATAGCTTTGTTTTGCAATAAGCTCACGAGAGTTGAAAACTGCAGGGGAGTTCATCAATTGAATTTCAGATGTAGTAGTGTCTCTTAACACCTCAATTGAATGGCATGCCCAGATGAACAAAACTGAAAATACATTGGAACAAATAAAAGCTATTTTACTCTATTCCCTGTGACTGTTTTATTTACACTCCCTTTTGGCGAAAACATGATTCAATTCATATTATTCATCTCTTTTCAAAAGTACAGATGTTTCTCCAAGGGACAACAGTTCCTCATCAAAGGTAGTCTTTTGGTATAGAATGAGCTATGCAGTTAACTCATCCCCAGAAATAGGCCTAGTTTGGGATGAAATCTCATTTGATAGAACTTTACATGACAGCATTGGAAAAAACATTTCTAAAATCAGTCTAGGAAATCAAGTTATGTTGCTGCAGCCTCCATGGCTTGCCGTTATGGTGTAACTTTAAGAGGTAACTCTTAGACATTTCAGCATTTCTCTGTCTCCTTCCAATTGAATAGTGTGTGTTTGTTTCCTTCCCCAATCTTAGGAGCCCTAATTCTTCGTCTTAGTGTAGCAGTGGCATTCTGAACTCGGAAGTGACACGAGGAGATTTGTTCAAGTTGCGCTCAGCGTTTTGGGGAAAGGGGGACCCACTTGAGATGACCTGAGGAAGAGAGTGGAAGGAGGGAGGTGCGACCTGAGTGTGTCTCGTATCAGAGCAGAGTGAGCGGCGCCGTGTCCTGGATGTGTGGATTGAAGAGCGGTACCCTTTAGCCATTCGCCTGTCTAATTAATAGGAGTGTTAGGCAGGCAGGGAGGGAAAGGCAGACACACTGCTGCAGGTAGGGAGGTAGGCAGGGAGGGAAAGACAGACACACTGCTGCAGGTAGGGAGGCAGGCAGGGAGGGAAAGACAGACACACTGCTGCAGGTAGGCTGGCAGGCAGGGAAGGAAAGACAGACACTGCTGCAGGTAGGGAGAATTCAGAAATACTAAAAGTGGCTATTATGTGTTCTAGGTTTAAAGTGATGAAGTTTAAAGAGGGTCATGTGGATAATGATATTCCTCCAAAACAATATTGTTCCAAAGAATTAACCTTTGAACCTCACACATTTGGGTGTACTTTATGTAATAGGCTTTTATCATTCTCGTGTATGTGTGATTATTTGGCTTTATCTAAAAATATACATGTAAATGCAACATGTAAAGTATTGGTCTCATGTTTCATGAGCTGAAATAAAAGATCCCAGAAATGTTGCAAATGCTCAAAAAGCTTATTTATCTCAAGTTTTGTGCACAAATTCCTTTACAACCACAGATCACGTTGATTGGCTGGGCCTGGCTCCCCAGTGGGTGGGCCTGGCTGTTCAGTGGGTGGGCCAATGCCCTCCCAGGCCCAACCATGGCTGCACCCCTGCCCAGTCATGTGAAATTCATAGATTAGGGTCTAATGAATTTATTTCAATTGATTGATTTCCTTATATGAACTGTAATTCAGTCAAATCTTTTAAATTGTTGCATGTTGCGTTAATGTTTTTGTTCAGTGTATGTGGTACCCAGATAATGTTTTCTCAGCCTTAAACCTTTCCATCCCATTGTCGTAGGGACCACGTTACATAGTAGACACATTGTGTTGAGTGTATTTTTTTTCACACTCTCTAAATGGTTAAATGAGTGGGAAATAGATGTAATTGCTGCAATAGTTTGTGAGTGGGCAACATATAATATCATCCAAAATTGATATTTTGCCATATAAAATGATTTTATAATGTGCTAATTTCCTTAATGTGGACAGTTTGTGTTGCCACCTTACACAAGGTCACATTGTTTACCTCATACAATTGAGTGAAATTACCTCAGATTGGTGACTGCTTTTAAACAGATTCATTTCTTTGGTTTGGTACCGTTCACTTCGTTATACGCGCCTGTCCGTCACAGGACTTAGAAAGCAGTTGTCATTTTCAAATAGCAAGGAAAGAACGGGGAGCTCCCTTTCTAAAAGTTGCTGGCCACATGTAAATATACAGATTTGACAGTCAAGCCGTCCTTTATTTTGAGCCCTTTCACTATTTAGAACTACCTGTGGAGAGATGATTCGTTGAAATTATCCAGTCAAAAAAGCGTTGTTTCCTTTTTCATATTGGCCATCTACCGGAAACATCGCCCCACAAGGAGATGAGTCGCTAAATGGATAGTTGCTTCTCGTCTATCGATGGGTAATATACCTAAGTTCGTTGTGGTTTGCCTTTTAGAGGAGCACGAATGGCACATGTAACGACAGCGAATCATCCCAGTTCCATTGGTTTTCACACAATGTCAATGTGAGTGATTCATTTGTTTGTGCTATTGATTATTGACGAACAAGCTCATCAACTCCAGCTTCAAGTGGACACTTGACTAATGTTGACACGTGTGCAGTTTACAAGGTACTAATTGAGCAAAATACTAGAAAATACTAGTAATCTGAACACAAATCAGATCTGTGTGTGTAGACGGTAATTTGACATTTTTGTTCTTCAAAATATCTCGACATATTTCAGCTTAATCCATTATTAATGTGGACATTTCTAACCAGTGTTTCGACACTGGGCTATAAATCAAAAAGCCATGACAACAGGAAGCAGCAACAGTATCATTTTCAACGGATCGTTTAGGAATATAAATGATTCTTTTAGCATTATTTTTCAACATGAGTCTACTTAATTAGGTCAAATCGACTGAACGAGCCCAGAAACAAGCTGTGATTTGTTGATTTTGATAAATATTAGTGAAATTGTGAAAATGTGTTTGTCTTGCCTATACATACTCCACATACAACATATTCAGTAGCATATCTCTGTTCTATATGTGGTCAGGTTATGGTCACTGTGGTCAATAGGCATGGTGAGTCGGTGGTTGTGGTCCTTGGTCTGTGGGTACAGTCAGTGGTTGTGGTAAATGTGTGGTTAGTTGGAGAGGTGATTGGTTGCAGAACAAGCTATAAAGAGCAGGAAACAGAAAACACCATCCATCACTCCCTTCTCACAGAATATTGATTTATTATTTTATATTATTTTTATGACATATTGCATTTACTACATAAACGTGTTTGGAAAGAAAACATAGTATAACTTTCCCCAACTGAATGAATGCCTTGGTATTTTCTCTGTGACATGTCTCCTGGATATTGTCCCTTGATGAGCAGCCAGGCAGCATGTGCAATACAGTACAGTAGGCCATTCTGCTTCTCCCAACAGGGTTGGTTCAGGCCTTATTGAGTGGGGATGTGGAGCTATTGTTGATGGAGGCAGGAGATGAGCCACACGTAGCCCCATGTCTGTCTGAGAGAGACAGAGGCAACACATGTCATAAATCATCCATGATGCAGCACAGCGGCGAGGAGACATCACACTCCACGTAATCTGCCTTGCTCACGAATCCACAATGCAGGTGACGGATTAACAGCCTGACATTTTGGCTACGATTTTCCCGTTAACTCGCCGAGACCCAGAAAATAACCTGTAAATGTGAAATACTTGAAAGGAATAGATTGCTCCTGGCACCTCTCTCTTTTCAGGTTCAGTGTGCTGTGTAACAGTTGTTCAAACAGAAGAAGGGTATTTGACAAACAGAAGTATTTGATATTACTGTTATATTATACCCCTGTAGTCCACTAACCAGTTGTGGATATGGACTAGATTCACCCGAGAGAACCCTTTGTAGGGAGGTCTAGGCCTAGGGGCGTCAACCCCCTGGAGAGATCTGACAGTGAATCATGCATTTTGGTGCGCTCTTAACTGCATATGGTATGAATAGATTTTCTAAAAGTATTGCAATAAAAAGTGGCACTAACCCTTTTCTCTCCCTTCTCCGGTGTTCCCCCTAGGTGGCTTCCGTGGACTTCATGGCTATGAAGCGCTCCCATCTCTACGGGATGGGCAACAACCCCTACTCTCAGCAGCAGCAGGGCGGGCCCTACCCCAGCCAGCCATACGGATCACCCGCTACACACAGATACCCAATGGGAATGCAGGGGAGGGGCCAGGCGGGCATGGGCGGCATGCAGTACCCTCAACAGCAGGTATGTACACTATGTCCATATGAGGAAGATGCTTTAAAATTGTGCTACTGTTTTGTTGCACACTTGCTCCCTAGGGTCAGGAGTTTGCTCCCTAGGGCCAGGAGTTTGCTCCCTAGGGCCCCCATGCGATATACCAGGAAAAAAACAATTTTCCTCCCTGATGGTTGACACTTGATTTGAGTGTACTTTAATACCAAGCCATGCTGTGTTCTCTGAGTGTATCATGTCATGGTACAGTAGTGTGTCAGATTGACTAGTAAGTATCTCAGTGTGATTGAGAAAGCATCCTCTGTACAATAGATTACAGGACCTGTCACAGTTGTCATAAGTAGCAGTACAAGGGATATTTGTTTCCCATTTGGAACACTATCTATTGTATTTCATTTCAGATTTAGCCCAAAGTGCCATGCAGTGCCACCACTCTTATTTCCGTGGCTGGCATCTGGTATTGTCAGCGGTGTTCATCAATGCGTTCCCCATTGTCTCGCTCTGAAATGGGCTCGTTGATGTCTGTAGTGTGATGAAACCAAACCCAGTACTGTGAAGTCATTCTAGCAACAGTCAAAATCTGTATCTCACAGCCCAGAGTTGCACTTCACTAAGACAATGATTCAAATGTGTCATGACTGTCCACGAGAATCCAAATAGGTCAGATCAGTTTTGCAATGAATAACTTAAATCAGACCCCCTCTCACCCCAGAGGGGGAAGAAAATAACTAGTGGGGGTTAACAACTCACGCCCTGTTGTAAATCAAGTCTTCAAGAGCGACTGGAAGCAAATTCAACTCTGTAGTTCTGTTCAGGACTACACAACAAGTCAAATTCAACTCTGTAGTTCTGTTCAGGACTACACGACAAGTCAAATTCAACTCTGTAGTTGTGTTCAGGACTACACGACAAGTCAAATTCAACTCTGTAGTTCTGTTCAGGACTACACGACAATTCAAATTCAACTCTGTAGTTCTGTTCAGGACTACACGACAAGTCATCGGACACTGGACAACTACAAAAGAGGACACCAGTAGAAGACTTGTTGGAACCATTTAGTACAATCAAAGCCTTACAAGCGTGCCACGAAAAGGCCCAACCCCCTTTCCAAGGCTGACCTGTTCACCGAGACATCCCCGGTGAACCCAGGCATTTCACGTAAATACATTCATGATTTCTTACTCAAAGCGGGTGGTGATTTGTGTGCGAAGTAAATGGTTACTGTAGGTAAGAGTAGTTTCTGAATGTACCAATGTTAAGTGTCTCTGTCCCTCTCTTCTTTAACACGCAGCCATGTCCACTGTTGTTTTCAGCATATTAAGTCTCTAGTCAATAACCGGTGCAAGGTGTGTATGTTTATCTTGTGTTCCCATTGAATTAGTAAGTAAAAAAATAATTAAATCAATTTGTGTAGTACTGAATCATAAGTAAGGCTGGGTTTTTTGCAGATGCAAGGAGGTTACGACTGTTCAGAATGGTGATATTGTACGAGGTTATGATTAATAAGTTGACTGTTTATTGATTTTAGAGTTAAATTTGGGAGATGGTAACTCTTTAAAGAACCGCTCTCGTGGTGCCCCAGATCCTAATGAGTTAATTGTTACATGATTAATATAATCGGGTAACAATTAAACATAGTTAGTTAATTAGATAAATAGCAGTCTTCAGATGAATGTTCAAGTCACGACAGGTGTATGTGTGTGTGTTTGTTTGTATGTGTGCGTACGTGCATGTGTGTGGGTCTGCGTACATGCATGTGTGTAGTGAGTTAGAGATACTGTATGTCTCAATACAGAGACTAGAACAATGGCTCAGTCAGTTTGGTTGGTTGGTTGGCTGGTTGAAAGCAGGCCAGTCTATTCTGGGTAGAATGCTCTCGTCCCCCTGCTGTACTTGCTATATTTAACCTGGCCTGATGGTCTGAGTTATAATGTGTCTCGCCAAGTTTTGTTGCCCACATAGTGAGAGGACAGATGATATTGAAGAGGACAAACAGACTTCATTCTTTCAGATTACATTTATATAAAAAATGTATGCACCCATGCACACACACACTCAGACCCAATGTATACTTTTTTTTACCCCTTTTTCTCCCCAATTTCATGGTATCCAATTGGTAGTTACAGTCTTGTCTCTACAGACTCGGGAAAGGCAAAGGTCGAGAGCCGTGCGTCCTCCAAAACGCAACCAACCAAGCCGCACTGCTTCTTGACACAATGCCCACTTAACACGGAAGCCAGCCGTACTAATGTGTCAAAGGAAGCACTGTACACCTGGTGACCGTGTCAGTGTGCACTGCGCCTGGCCCGCCACAGGAGTCACTAGTGCGCGATGGGACAAGGACATCCCTACAGGCCAAACCCTCCCCTAACCCAGACGACGCTTTGCCAATTGTACGCCGCCCCATGTGTCATCCGGTCACGGCCAGCTGCGACAGAGCCTGGACCCGAACCCAGAATCTCTAGTGGCACAGGCTTAGACCACTGCGCCACTCGGGAGGCCAGACCCAGTGTATTCTGAAGTAAATGCTGTACACAGTACGACCCAGTAATCCACACTGTTCATAAAGCAGTGGAGACTGCTTTATGAACTGTCATTTAAACAGTTTTCATTATTTACTCTCCCATTCTCATGTTCAATATTAGCTTTCCACTATGTTATTCTCATTGTTGTCCCTGATTATAGCTGGACCCCAGGGTCTATCCAGCGTGGCTGTGTGTGTGTGTGGGGGTGTGGTGTGTGTGTGTGTGTGTGTGTGTGTGTGCAGACTGACTGAGACTAGAGACCACGTCAGAGACTTCCTTGCTGTAGGCTGCTTCTGGCTTGCTCTGATGACATCAGCACACTCCGGCTCCACAACAAGATCTCATAGTTTCCCTTTGAAATTCGACGTATTATGGATGCTCGTGTATTTTTGACGCATTAATTCAGGTTACAGGGTTCAGTTACAGGGTTAACTCTGGGTAGTTACTAGGTTAAAACAGAAACAACTCAGAGGGTTAAGTTTAGGTATTAATCCCGAGTGGTTAAGGTTAGGGTTAAAACAACCCGCTGTTTACATCAACTATCATCAAGTATTATCATGGCATGGTAGAGCATTGTGAATTGCGGAGGCGCATTGGTCTAAGCAGTGCGCTCCGGCTGCGATCATCAGTGCTAGGTTAATCGTAGACATTTTTGTTGCGGTGAGCGCCGAGGAAGGCATATAATCGACATTTTCGGGAACCTTTTCGAGCGTCCGAAATCGCCATCTTTTTGCAGTGACCGGGCTGCCTCATACACACAGGCATCAGAAACCTACTCTAGCAGAGGAGAGGGATTTTGTGAAAAAACACACGTACACAGGCTAGCCCTCACACACGTATACATGATTGGGTAGTGGACGGGCACACTAGAGCCGGGACAATACCCGTATCGCAATATTTATTTTCATGGCAAAAATGGTTTGCTATAGCTTGGAAATTAAATAAATGTGACTCTGGATGGATGACAAGATAATGTTTGTTTCCAACATTAGGGCTGTTTTTCTAAAGAATTTAAATCTGATTTGTGTTTTGTTTCCTTGCTACGATACTAACGAGGGTCGCGATATTGGTATCGTCCTGGCCCAAATGCACACACACACATACACAAAACAAACTCCACACAAATTCCATTTTGGTCTATTGAAAACAAGGTGAAAGACCATAGGGCCAGCAGATATCAGAATAATCAGCCAAATAAAATGAGTTGTTGTCCCTCGCTATGGCCAAGGGAAGCGGACTTCTAAATGTTATAATTATCGGAAATATTTCTGAAATATAACCAACTGAAAAGTAATGAGTTTATATCTGGAGACGTGGAAGCATTTGAATCATCAGATTCATCTTTACAGGATAAAGAGCAAGACAAACGGAGACTAGGCGATGAGAGAGAGGTTCAAAGAGCCAGACAGGGCTGTCTGTGATGTACTGCTACATGACAAGCCTCTGACTGTCTTTCCCCCATGATGCATTGTGCTCCCGGCAGGCAGAGGGCTTGGTGTGCTGTAGACAGGCTTGCTGGATGGTAGCCAGGCAACGTGACGTCACAGGCCTGCGTCGGTGGCACCCAGGATGCCCTAGTGGCTGTCATGTATCGTGTGTCTGTGTGTCTGTGTGTTGTGTTTAGGCTGAGTGTTGGTTCACCATCCAGGTTACTACTTGTATCAGTACTCCCTCCCACTATGAATTGTAGTGGATAGGTTGGCTAGGGGTTTACCTTTACAATTCATGGCCCCAGAACATCGATCCCCTCTCCTCTTTTCCCAGTGACAGTGTGACTGGGCCTGCTGTGGCAGGGATGCTTTTCTGCCTCCTGCCACCCGCGCACACACACACACACACACACACACACACACACACACACACACACACACACACACAGCTCCAGCCCCAGCTCTCCTCAGCAGGCTCACCCAGTAACCCAGCAGTGTGGCGTCAATGTAAATGTTTTGTCTCTCCCACCTCTCCTTAAAACACAACTGAACTATGTTTTATCTCTGAAGGAAAGCCTCCGCCCTCAAGCAAATGTGGACCTGTGTTCAATTAAGTGTGTGTGTGTGTGTCTGTGTCTTTGTGCGTCAGTGATGTGACAGAGGCAACATTGGTCCACAGGAGGCAGAACAAACAGCGCAGGGAGCACGGCAGAAGGACCTGTCGGATGACAGGACTAGACAGGTATTTCTTTGGAAGTGGAATGAACTTGAAAGTAAAAAGGCTGCCAATTCCACTGTAATTTCCTGTGATGTCAAAGTTGGCAGACAGAAAGGAAAAGGAATTTGAAGGAAACATTAGCGTTTGATGTGTTGGAGGGGAGGGGAGGGGAGGGGGGGGGGGGGGGATTGTCTGTGAAATGAAAGAGGTAAAATGTGTCAACAAGCCAGGGAGGAACTATTACCAGTGGCTGCTGCTGCTTGTTCTGACAAACTGACTTTCCTCTGCCAAGTTAATAGAATCCAATCATTACACTGGAGTGGAAATGTGGCTGTGGCCAGCGTCCATTCTTCCATTGGTGAAGACCTCTGTCCTTTCTGCTAGCCTTTTCTTTCCACTGCTACTTTCAGAGCTTCTCATTCAAAGAAAGGTTGACTGAAGCCCTTTCCTCTCGTCTGTTCGTTCATTTCATCTATGAGGTATGACGTTACCCGTTTTCTTCGTTCCTTCCTGCACCATAAAATGTTGGATCTCACTCTCCCAGATGGGCTCCCATCACCTCTGTGCCGTGGCTATTGACTGCATGGAATTAGCCAGGGTAATTTATGGCATTGATTGAAATGTGTTTCTGCCCTGGTGAGGAACACTTTGAGCCGCTGGAATCACTTAGGAACCTGGTGGCTGTCTGGGGGGATAATGTACTGAGCGTTGGTCAGCCTGACGGATGGCTGAGAGGGACACATCAATTACACCCGGAAAGTCAGAGAAGATAGGGATCAGGGCCGGTGGGGGCCCATGGTGGGGGCTTGTGGGGGCCGGCGGTGGGGGCCAGTGGCTCTTTGAAAGGCATTTTGAAATGTTGAAGGCTGCTCTTCAAAGTCCTCCCTCTCCTCCATCCATCCATCCCTCTCCTCAGGGACCAAGGGCATAATTTCCAAACCACAATTAAAACAGGAGACATTATGAGGGATGGAGACAAGGATAGGAGAAATGAAAGATAGAGGGAAGGAAGGATGGAGAGAAAAGAGGACTGTGGTACGGTGCAGCTGCCAGGAGATGTACGGAGGCTGATTAATTAAGGTTCCTCCCACTGCAGAATACATGAAGTTTCAGGATCAATTAATTAGTGGGAACCCTGCGCTCGTCAATGACTCTAATGGCCTGTTCTCATTTGTTATTTTTATTACCATACTGTTCTATATGCCCCAGCCAATCAGCCATGAGGAGCGGGACGCCATGCGTCCATTAGCGACAGATAAAAATGTCTTTGCACATCGTCCCTCACACAGCCACTTTATTGTTTTTCCATTTGAACCCAGCGTCAGTTGTATCGAGGTACATTCAAATGTTTTTGCAGTCGCTTGTGAAAAGTGTTAGAATAGGTCAGGAATTGCTCCTGTTTTGAAGCTGTCCCCATTTTTGTGGAGATTAGTGGGAAAATGCTACTGTAGCTCTGTCTAAATTGGTGAATTGAATCCAGAGATTCCACATACCCTCCCCTATGCTTTGGATTCAGACAGACTTCAAATACAATCACTAATGGTGTATAGTGGTGGGTGTACATTCACTCTGTGTATCATAATGGCCAATGACTTTCTGATAGCTGATGGCTCATTTCTCCCACAAACAACAACACTCACTGGGGTATTTTGCATTGCCTTATTTGTGCTGAAAGCCTACAAACAGCAGGACAGAATGAAAATAGTATCTGCCTTTTAGCATTGAGCCAGATGGAAAGAGAGTGAGAGAGAGAGAGAGAAGGGTGGATAGAGAGACAGAGAAGTGGAAGTATAGAGTGATTGTGTGTATAAGAGAGAGTGGGGGGGAGAGAGAGAGACAGAGGAGAGAGAGATGTTTTATGTCTCTGTAGTTATGGGTAGATTTGTTTCTCCTCTAATTGGCAGTGCTAAGATTAATCTTCCTCTTGCTCCAAATTACAGATTTCTACAGTTCAAGTCTAGCTCATCAGTCCACTGTTTGTCTTGTATTTAGATTGGCTTAAATATGCTGAGTGTACAAAATGCTGGCCTTCTAGGCAGAGTTCCTCTGTCAAGTGTCTGTGTTCTTTTGCCCATCTTAATGTTTTCTTTTTATTGGCCAGTCTGAGATATGGCTTTTTCTTTGCAACTCTGCCTAGAAGGCCAGCATCCCAGAGTCACCTCTTCATTATTGATGTTGAGACTGGTGTTTTGCGTGTACTGTTCAATGAAGCTGCCAGTTGAGGCATCTGTTTCTAAACTAGGCACTCTAATGTACTTGTCCTCTTGCTCAGTTGTGCACCGGGGCCTCCAACTCCTCTTTCTATTCTGGTTAGAGCCAGTTTGCGTTCTTCTCTGAAGGGAGTAGTACACAGCGTTGTACGAGAGCTTCAGTTTCTTGGCAATTTCTTGCATGGAATAGCCTTCATTTCTCAGAACAAGAATAAACTGATGAGTTTCAGAAGAAAATTATTTGTTTCTGGCCATTTTGAGCCTGTAATCGAAAACAAATGCTGATGCTCTAGATACTCAACTAGTCTAAAGAGAGACAGTTTTATTGCTTCTTTAATCAGTACAGTTTTCAGCTGTGCTAACATAATTGCGAAATGATTTTCGAATGATCAATTAGCATTTTAAAATGATAAACTTGGAATAGCTAACGCAACATGCCATTGGAACACAGGAGTGATGGTTCCTGATAATCACTCGTATTTCATATGTCACAGTGCTTCACTGGTACGTATGCTATGACGCTGGTAAAGTTGTCTCGCACACCTGACACACCTGCATGAGCAACACAATTCCCCAAGCTCTGGGACAGTGCTGGTCAGAAAACAAACTAGCTAGCTGGTGTCGTCCCCGTCACCCAATTTTCTCCCCCAAAGATCTGCAAAAACAAAGCAAAACGATATCTGTTTCAGTAGCTAAATACAGTTGAAGTCGAAGTTTACATACACCTGAGCCAAATACATTTAAACTCAGTTTTACATAATTCCTGACATTCAATCCTTGTAAAATAAATCCCTGTTTTAGGTCAGTTAGGATCACTGCTTTATTTTAAGAATGTGAAATGTCAGAATAATAGTAGAGAGAATGATTTATTTAAGCTTTTATTTCTATCATCACATTCGCATTGGGTCAGAAGTTTACATACACTCAATTAGTATTTGGTAGCATTGCCTTTACATTTTTTAAACTTGGGTCAAACATTTCTGGTAGCCTTCCACTAGCTTCCCACAATAAGTTGGGTGAATTTTGGCCCATTCCTCCTGACAGAGCTGGTGTAACTGAGTCAGGTTTGTAGGCCTCCTTGCTCGCACACGCTTTTTCAGTTCTCCCCACAAATTTTCTACAGGATTGAGGTCAGGTCTTTGTGATGGCCACTCCAATACCTTGACTTGGTTGTCCTGTTGTCCATTTTACCACAACTTTGGAAGTATGCTTGGGGTCATTGTCCATTTGGAAGACCCATTTGCGACCAAGCTTTAACTTCTTAACTGATGTCTTGAGATGTTGCTTCAATATATCCACATCATTTTCTTACCTCATGATGCTATCTATTTTGTGAAGTGCACCAGCCCCTCCTGCAGCAAAGCACCCCCAAACATGATGCTGCCACCCCCGTGCTTCACGGTTGGAATGGTATTCTTTGGCTTGCAAGCCTCCCCCTTTTTCCTCCAAACATAACAATGGTCATTATGGCCAAACAGTTCTGTTTTTGTTTCATCAGACCAGAGGACATTCCTCCAAAAAGTACAATCTTTGTTCCCAAACTGTAGTCTAGCTTTTTTATGGCAGTTTTGGAGCAGTGTCTTCTTCCTCGCTGAGCGGCCTTTCAGGTTATGTCGATATAGGACTCGTTTTAATGTGGATATATAAACTTTTGTACCTGTTTCCTCCAGCATTCATCTCTAGGAGACAGAACACGTCTCCTTCCTGAGCGGTATGACGACTGTGTGGTCCCATGGTGTGTATACTTGCGTACTATTGTTTGTACAGATGAACGTAGTACATTCAGGCATTTGGAAATTGCCCCCAAGGATGAACCAGACTTGTGGAGGTCTACAATTTTTTTTTCTGAGGTCTTGGATGATTTCTTTTGATTTTCCCATGAAGGTAGGCCTTAAAATACATGCACAGTTACAACTCCAATTGACTCAAATGATGTCAATTAGCCTATCAGAAGCTTCTGAAGCCATGACATAATTTCCTGGAATTTTCCAAGCTGTTTAAAGGCACAGTCAACTTAGTTTATGTAAACTTCTGACCCACTGGAATTGTGATTTAGTTAATAGTAAGTGAAATAATCTGTCTGTAAACAATTGTTGGAAAAATTACTTGTGTCATTGTCACGCCCTGGCCATAGAGAGGCTTTTATTCTCTATTTTGGTTAGGCCAGGGTGTGACTAGGGTGGGCATTCTATGTTCAGTTTCTATGTTTTGTATTTCTTTGTTGTTTGGCGGTGTGGTTCTCAATCAGAGGCAGCTGTCTATCGTTGTCTCTGATTGAGAACCATACTTAGGTAGCTTTTTCCCACATGGGTTTTGTGGGTAGTTGTTTTCTGTTTTGTGTGTCTACACCAGATAGAACTGTTTAGTTTGTGCCGCTTTGATAATTTTTGTTCTAGTGTTCGGTAATAATAAAAATCATGGACATGTACCACGCTGCACCTTGGTCCTCACCTTCTTCCACCAACAGCCGTTACATTCATGTACGAAGTAGATGTCCTAACCGATTTGCCAAAACTATAGTTTGTTGACAATACATTTGTGGAGTGGTTGAAAAATGAGTTTGAATGACTCCAACCTAAGTGTATGTAAACTTCTGACTTCAACTCTTCATCTTAATCCATCAAATGTAGAAAACAATATTCATATTTGGTTGATGGTTGGGGATGTTCTGGTCAAGCCAGTAGTCAGAATATGAAACTCTCTTGGGGCAATATTGCTAGGTTGTTTAGTTCGCTATCTAGCTAGTTAGCTAGCTCTTTATTTTCATGAACTAAAGTCTGATTTTAATTGGAAAATAGTAAGGATAAATCAGGTGCAACTGCTTGGGTTGTGGCTGGCTGGCAGCCATCCTTTCTCCCCTGCCACGGGGATGGTATGTTGGGGAAAATGTTGGACTACCTAGCTAACATTTTCTATCCTGCTTGTTTGATCCTGATCTTATTTCAAATGCTCACAGAGCCGTTTTCCCATTCGGTCGAACAAATTATGGCATTTTGCCAACGCGGTTTTGGCAAATACATGATTAGAGGCTGTTGTGTGCGTTTGTTTGCAGACCTTTGTTGACAGCTTCGACAGTGCTACTGACGGTAGTGGTGGCGCTTGGCTTGCGCTTTCAAATGATATAATATATTTAGCTATTTTACACCTCAAATGAAAAGGATATTTGACGCATCAGATAGTGTTATTTGACGTGTATCTTTTGACACACAGTGACCCGAACAGCCATTGATTCTGCGCTGGTCACACTCCAGTAGCGCCTGATGGAACTCCACGGGTCACAATGTCAATGTGAAAATCATTTACAACGGCTTTATATGACTAAGGTAGCGTTTACAGTCACTAATCTAGCAGTGTGTTCTATGGCAATGTGCAGTATAATCTGCTGTCCTAATGTCAACCACTAATGATATGGTGCCGTGTTTGACTAGCAATGTGTGGTTTGCATTCACAGCGTTCAAAAGTAATTGACACAAGTTATAGCTTGCCTCTACACTCTGTATGGTGATAAAAGAGAACTTTCAACGGAAGAAAATTGAATTAAAATGGCCCAAGATAACATTCTAGCATCAGGGGTATTGTTACTCTTTTAAAATTGATTGATGATTTGGGTCACATGTAAATGGAATTTAAGATAGCTCTCTCTGAAATTGGTTGACTCCCAAAGATTTCCAGTATTTCCAGGATATTGTGGGGGTAGAGGGTCAGAGGAGAGGTAAGGAGGTTTAAAGTCTCCCCCCCAGGTTTTAAAGAGACTGGGAAATCCTTCCCTCCTTCCTTTCCTAGCTGGATCACAGGCGAAATTCCTCCTCCCTAAAGACCAGGGCTTATTCAAACATTTTCTGCTCACATCTCCTTTCTTTCGTTTGAGTGTTTTTTTTCTCTCCCTATTTTTCTTGGCCTCAGAATGGGGTCAGCAGTTTAGTGGGGAAAACATTTGAATCGGTGGCACCAGCCCAGAGCTTGGCGGTGCACGGTGCTGCTTACACATTACAGAGCGGTATTAACCTCTCCTCTCTCCTCAGACATCTCCATTACAGCCCCTGTAACAACACAGCCGCACCGTACTACAGCCAGTTAGCAATAAAGACCAACGATACAGCTAACTGCCTGCCCAGGTTTTTATCCATCGATTGAAGCGTGCTAGAAAAGAGCAGAGGCACAGCACAGTGTCTCTCTCTCTCTCTCACACACACACACACACACACACACACACACACACACACACACACACACACACAGCAGCCTCTGAACGGAGGGAAACAGGAGCCAAGGCTAAATGAGAACAATACAATACAACCACACGCTGTCAAATTCCCTCAATCAATGAAATACTATTAGCTCCCACTCATTCAGCCAGTTTCAGTCTCAGGCTGCATTCAAGCTGCAGATTTAGTGTCGATAGTGTCATCAGGTAAATATGAGTCCCTTTTAGGCCGCACTGTTGATTTAAACTGTTCAATGAAACAGAATGGAATAACCAGCAGTATTTTATTAGGATCTGCATTGGCTGTTTCTGAAGCAGCAGCTACTCTTCCTGGGGTCCACACAAAACATGAAACATGGCATAAAACAGAACATTAATTGACAAGAACAGCTCAAGGACTGAACTACACAAATGTTAAATAAGAACAATAGAACCATAAAAAAGTCCCTACTGACATTTACACACATTGCTGACAGTCACCCACACATCAGTACATATACATATGCCTGAGTTATTGCTGATGTGTATAATGTTGAATCATCAGTGTACATAGACGCACGAGCTTTGTTCAAAGCTAGTGGTAGATCATTAGTAAAAATAAAGAACAGTAAAGGGTCAAGAAAGCTGCCTTGAGGAATACCACACTTGACATGTTTTACATTAGAGAAGTTTTCATTCAGGAAAACCCCCTGTGTAACATGCATTTCGCTACACTCGCATTAACATCTGCTAACCATGTGTATGTGACAAATAAAATTTGATTTGATTTGAATGCATCAGTTATAGGTATAGGGAAAAGTCTGGGCTCATGTTATAGACTACAATTAGGGCTCAGGGTTTTTCTTGGTCAGTAAATGTGGTCAGAAAAAAACTGTTAATGCATTAGTAATTGCACTGGTGATAGTAGAGAGAGTAGAAAGGGAGAGAAGAGAAGAACAAGATGGAGAGACAGAAAAATCAAGAGAGACAGAGAAGTGGGGTCGAGAAAAGCGGAGAGACGGAGAGAGAAGAAGAGGGGAGAGAGAGAGAGAGAGAGAGAGCGAGAGAGAGAGAGGAGGGAGAGTGGAGATCAATGGAGGCAGTTGGAGGTTAGTCACCTTGGCAGCCACGGTAGGCCATGTAATCTCCCTCCTCTATGTTTAATCATGAGCCCAGATTGTTGATCGCCTCAGCGGGCCGGCCGCATCTCATTTTGGGGCTCACTGCCACTCCGGCACGCACACACACTCATGCAGGGGGAAATGAAAAGGAAATCGTGCACTTATCTACCGCGGCTCCACATCACCAGCCTATAGTGCTTACTCAGAGAAACACCTAATCGTATCAGCTCCTCACCTGACGTGGCGTTGCTGGCTGATGGGGCTTTCATCTAGAAGCAGCCTGATAACCTTTGTTAACAGCTCTGTCTATGAGGTTGACTCAGTACGCACACCTGGCATTGAGAAAGTCAATGGTCTTTCATCTGAGGTCAAACTGATAACCTTTGATAGCAGCAACCCTGCTAGCTTGCTCAATGTACCCATTCTGCATTGACATGGTGTATTATTAGCCTAGCTGTACTGTAGCTTATGGTGTTGCTGGTGATGTCCAGTTCTCTTAATCTCTGGTCTCCCTCTCTCTCTGCCTCTCCCCACCCTCTTTCTTAGCCTTCTCGCATCTCCCTGTCTCTTTCCCACCCTCCCTCTCTCTCTGTCTCTGATGTGCTTGCAGTGTTGTGATCCGTATCGAGGGCGTTAGCGTGCTAATGCTAATACAGTCCTCTGTATTCCCTTCATGTCTGTTCTGGGTGCTTACGGCTCCAACACCGCTCTGGTTGGTTGGATCCATATGTCACTCAAATGGGCAACCTGTGCTCTGGCAACAGCCCAGTTGCCATCCAGCCGTATCGCCACAACGATAGAATTAAGAAAATTCTGTATATGCTCATTGGCCCAATTGAATTACAAGCAGGTTTTTCTATCCCCCACCCCCATAGGGTTCTAAATGGGTTGTCGTGGTGATGGCTGTCTATTTTCTGGCTTCGTTCTCTCATGACTTTTGTTTTCATATGTTTTTGATGGTTTGTTTGGATTCTTCTGTGGCATTGCACTTTTTTTATTGGTCTGCGTTTTTCCTGTTTGAAGCCCGAGCCTTGGATTTTATGATATCAGTATTACATTTTATGGTGAATTATTTGCGTCACAAAACATAAAGGCTGTCTGTTTCTATGAACACCCGTCTTTCATGTCCTGTTAAGTTTTAAGATCTGTATTTTTCACCTTTATTGCATACGGCTGTGCGTTATTGACTGAGAGAGTCTGCAGGACTCAGCAAATATTGGAACAGATACTGTGTGGTGCTTGTCTAGTCTATAACAGACATATTCTCATTCATACTGTACACTGAACAAAAATATAAAACGCAACAATTTCAAAGATTTTACTGAGTTACAGTTCATATAAGGAAATCAGTCAATTGAAATAAATTCATTAGGCCCTCATCTATGGATTTCACCTGACTGGGAATACAGATATGCATCTGTTGGTCACAAATACCTTTAAAAAAAAATGGGCTTCACAATAGACCTGAGGATCTCATCACGGCATTTATGTGTCTTCAAATAGATAAAAATGCAATTGTGCTCCCTCAACTTGAGACATTTGTAGCATTGTGTTGTGGGACAAAACGGCACATTTTAAAGTGGGCTTTTATTGTCCCCAGCACAAGGTGCACCTGTGTAATGAACATGCTGTTTAATCCACTTCTTTAATCCACTTCTTGATCCACTTCTTAACACCGCTCAGGTGGATGGATAATCTTGGCAGAGGAGAAATGCTCACTAACTGGGATGTAAAACAATTTGTGCACCAAATTTAAGAGAAATAAGCTTTATGTGCATATGGAACATTTCTGGGTCTTTTATTTCATCTCATGAAACCAACACTTTACATGTTGCGCTTATATTTTTGTCCAGTGTAGCACACTGTTAAGCTCTCAGGAAACACACCTGAATGCAAACATGAGCTTATGTATGTTGTCTTCTCCTCCTCCTGGCTGAGCCAATCAATACCATGGCATAACTACACATGACATTATTATGACAGTGTTCTTCATACTACTGTGTAGTGTAGTACTTGCCCCACCATACATAGACCTATTATCGCTACAACAAGGCCTCCTGAAAAGAGGTTTAGCATAGCAACATTTCAGCTCACAGAGTAGACCTACCTATAAACGCAACTAATGCAGTCAGACAGGTTGCTGCTTGTCGAGGTTTAATTCTGTCTCATCTGATCTGTCTGTCTTATAGAAAGGAAGGGAGCAGGCAGCCCACGGTTGTCGTCAGGGCTGAATCACCATGGAGGATAAGCCTCGATACCAAACCTGTCCTGTCTGTTAGCGCCTGACAACGACTAGACAGGGAAGGATCGTCAACATAGTGTTGAGCCTGGTTCTCATTGGCTTTAATGGTGTGTGTGTGTGTGTGAATTGCTAATAGGCTAAATAGTGTGCGTTTGTCTTTTTTTGTGTTTGTTAATGCATGTGTGTGAGAGTCTATATAATATGCGTGGTGTATGTATATGTGTGTGTGTGTTTATACAGACTGAACGTGGGATGTCTCATTAAGCTCAGTAGACGCAGTGAGATCAGACACACACACGTAGAACACGCACGGACACATACGCACAAAAGCCATGTCAAATATATACTCAAAACATCAGAATTCAGATTCAGACAACGTTAACGTCCTCAGAGGCAATTCATCTTGCGGCAGTCATAAAAACACATCACATCTACAAATGAACGTGTCTGTTAGGTTTCCAATATATTAGACTGTGCACTTTGGACAGTATCAGGTGCGTACTGACCTGGTCTTTGGCCTGCTCGGGTTTCAGTCCGTTTTACCACTGGTTTATCAACTTTATGAAGAGGGTTTGGGTGGACCGTCACTCCCACGCTCATTTAAAGGATCAACTCTGAACGCTCCCACTTTGATCTGATACAGACTCATAGCGACTGTTACTAGTGAGATCACAGTAATATCAGCATCCTAAAAATAAATCAGTTATTTGTGGAGCCTGCTTGTGTCAGGGAGGGATGTTTCAAATGAAAATGTTTGGAGCGTGCGTGTGTCTCTGAGAACTCCTTACATCTGGGATATTCAAACTGGGGTCCGTGGCCCCCAAGCTATTACAGGGGGTCCGTGGGTCCCCAATTTCTTGATATCCAATTGCGATCTTGTCTCATCGCTGCAACTCCCCAAAGAGCTCGGGAGAGGCAAAGGTCGAGTCATAAGTCCTCCGAAACATGTCCCGCCAAGCCGCGCTTCTTAACACCTGCTTGTTTAACCCTGAAGCCAGCTGCACCAATGTGTCGGAGGAAACACCGTTCAACTGACGAACGAAGTCAGCCTGCAGGCACCCGGCCTGCCACAAGGAGTCACTAGAGCGCGATGAGCCAAGTAAAGCCCCCCCGCCAAACCCTCCCCTAAACCGGACGACGCTGGGCCAATTGTGTGCCGCCCTATGGGACTCCTCAATTGTTGTCACACAGGAATATCTTCCTTCTAATGATGTCAAAATTATTTCTCAACTCCTAATATTGAGCAAAGTACACTAATTGGAGACAATTACAGTCACTGTAGTATCTGACATAGGCTTTAAAAAAAAGCACCCAGGAATACCAGTCACTGTAAGTGTGACTATCTACTAGTAAGCTTTCTTGACTTGGACATTTGTTTTTGCCAACACATGGCTAACCATTGTTTATCAAGTTAAAAAGCTGCTACTAGCGAAAATGGGTTAGGGTTAATGCGTTCGAGTTAGCCTATTACATAGAAAGTTATATTAGAGTTGACGCTCCCTCTACCATCTCCCAAATCTATTAATTAAAAAATGTTGATGACTTCTCCTTGCCATAATCATTCACCTGATAAAACATTTAAAAAAATTATTTGTGATGGTGGGGGTCCCTGGTTTTCCTGGGCGGGGGCCTCTGGTCAATATTAGTTTGAAGACCCCTGCCTTACATCAGTTTGTACAGTGGAACTCAGGAATGAATACATGCGCTGAAATTGCCACTTATGCCACATTTAACGACGGTTAACAAGCTCGTGGCCGGGGCTGAAAACGATTCAAGGAAAACATGGCAAGAAAAGTGTCGTCAGACTGACTGGCAGCAGTAAACGTTTGGATTTCTGGGGCAGAGTAAACCGCGTGATGCATGTGTGCGTTTGCTGGGGCAGCTGCTCATTAGAACGTGTTACGTAAGCAGAGTTTAACATTGGGATGGAGGGATGAAACGAAAGATTGTAGTGAAGGGGTTGTGTTTGATGGCACGCGGGGCGGTCGGGTTGGGGAAGCTACTCGTGCATTCCAAAGACAACAGCAGTTATTTTCCTGGCTCCCATCACCACGACATCGAGGAAATCCTCAGAGAGGAGGGAGAGAGCCTTTCATTATGTCGCCATAAAGCCCAACACGGAGGGATCAACACTGGGACAATACACGGATTAGCCCAGTGGTGTTGGCACACGTTGGGGAAACTAATACACATTTATGGACACGTTTCTGTGAATACACACACAGACAAAACAAAGACACACACACACACTTAGTAGCCTTGTGTTAGTGTAATGAAAACCACAATGCGTCTCTGGGAATACCTAGCCCATAGGTAGTGTGAGTCTTAACTGCTCTCTCTCAGCCATGTTTCCTCTATTACAGTTATGGCCTGGTCTGGGCTCACAAAACAGAACAACTTATACAGTCTGTCCCCCTCCCTATGTGTGTTCTGGCAGGGGGAGAGCGGATGGAGGGAGGGAGAGGGGGTTGGCACGAGATGGGACATGTGAAGACCCCAGTTGCTCTGTGACTGGAGTTGGCAGGGGAGCATGGCTAGAATGGTTTGTCACAGTTGAAACAGAGCTGCTAACATGATGTGGCCATAAGTCAACCAGGAATAGATGGAGGACCTGGTTGAAGCATAGAGGTGGGTCCAGGCTCCTCGGAATGCTCTCTCTGGGGAAGGAGGGTCAATTAATGCCTGATTGGTTGTTCCAGCAGAGGGGAGGTGCTAGCAGCTCTAACTATTGTGTGATTGGTTGTTCAAGCAGGTTCCCCCCCAGTACGGCCAGCAGGGTATGGGAGGATACAGCCAGCAGCAGCAGGGAACACCTCCGGGATCCTACTTCAGCCCCCCCCAGCAGAACCCCACCGCCCCCACACAGCCCCCCTACCTGCCTCCCCGCGCCCCACCCCAGCAGGTAAGACCTCACTTACAGTCAGAGAGGGGGTAAATGTAAAACAGACTGAAGATCCGTGTCTAAGGGACACTTCATCCTGTTCTGTTATCCCAGAATACTTTGCTCCCACACAGACCTCTTGCGGTGTGTGTGGGCAGAGAGTCTGGCTCTGGCCCGGAGGTTTGATTTGTCGTCCAGATTATTCATATGGGCTATTTCTGGCATTCCCTGCTTCCTCTACTTTACTTCCATTCAAACACACTACACACCAGACCTCGAAAATACCAACTTTTCAAATACTCAAGGTTGTCAAATATAGTTTCGAGTTTAAAGTAAAAGGCAACTATTTTCTTTGATAGTCGAATACAGGTCCAGAAAAACAAATCATATTTGAAGCTATTTGAATATACACTGAGTGTACAAAACATTAAGAACACCTTCCTAATATTGAGGTGCACCCCCCTCCCCCTTTCCCTCAGAACAGCCTCCATTCGTCGGGGCATGGACTCTGCAAGGTCCAGGCCCTGGCGTTTCACATGGATGCTGGCCCATAATGACTCCAATGCTTCCCACAGTTGTCAAGTTGGCTGGATGTCCTTTGGGTGGTGGACCATACTTGATACACATGAGAAAAACCCAGCAGCGTTGCAGTTCTTGACTCAAAACGGTGCACCTACTACTACTATACCCCGCTCAAAGGCACTTAAATATTTTGTCTTGCCCATTCACCCTCTGAATGGCACACATACACACTCCACGTCGCAATTGTCTCAAGGCTTACAAATGCTTCTTTAGCCTGTCTTCTCCCCTTCATCTACACTTGATTGGAAGTGGATTTAACAGGTGACATCAATAGGGGATCACAGCTTCACCTGGATTCACCTGGTCAGTCTATGTCATGGAAAGACCAGGCGTCCCTAATGTTTTGCACACTCAATGTATATTACATATAAGTTATTTGAAAACAAACAAATATTTATTGGATAGCGGCCAAAGATTTGATGAAGAACCAAAAACTACAACAGTTAGTTAAATGAGTCTAAATACATGATCATAACCCTGGTTTGGAGGGCTCTTTAGGTATGAATTCTCGATAGAGCCTATAGCCTAGAATTACATACGAGGGACATGCAGTCTCCTCAACATTAGAGTAACATTAGAGTAAAACCACGTTTGCAGCTTCAAAATGACTAACAAATGTATTTTCATAACGAGTGACATAAGGTCATGCAGTAACACTTGAGATCCAGTTCCCTGTACATTTGTAGTAACTTTGATTATGACAATAGCAATATTGTCGTTACACAGGACATTGGAAATGGCTTTATAATTGCATACTAATGTAGTTATTACATAAGTGGAGTAAGGAACAGTCAGTATTCCTCTCGTGTACAGTAGTTACAAAAACTCTGTTCTTTGCTATGCAATTCAAATGCAATTACCTTTGGTCAGGTTTATGCAACAACACGCTAGTAAAATGTTGCTCCTAAAGTCATTTGTTTTATTACACAGGCACAAGAACAGTTTAAAGGTAAGTGTTACTGAGAATTCTAGCAGTAACAAAATATGGCTATTAAGTGTCAAAAGGAAAGTAAATATCCCCAAACTGTCTTGAATCAACTACAGCCAGGTTGAAAATCATGTAATTTAGCACTATGAGTAAACCACCCCTTTAAAGATGGTATAGTGCCCTCAACTCTGGAGCTCGAAGCCAGTGCCACTGCGTTTTTTCATTGTTCCCCTCTAATCAGGGACTGATTTAGACCTGGGGCACCAGGTGGGTGCAGTTAATTATCAGGTAGAACTGAAAAGGTAGAACAGAAAAGCAGGAGGCTCCGGACCTTGTAGGGTCAGTGTTGAATACGCCTGATATAGTGTGTGTTTGAAAAATAACACTTACGCTCAGATGCCTCCCTCTGAAGTATTTTCAGGTATCATACAATTAATTGCAGTTTTCTGCCTTTTCAGTGACATGTTGAAAGAGTCATACATTAGCAACATATTTATACTTATCTGTACAATATCATTGGTTGATTGGTTTGACTTGATTATGTACACCTGGGGCAATGGACATTCAGGAGAATGGACATTTATGAAAATGTTCAGATAGAAATGTATTGCGTAGATCAAATTCGACTGTGAGATAGATTCATTATTTTTCTATCTTCAACATGCAGTTCCAGATACAGCTCTGCCATTAGTTGAAGGCGGCCAATCCAATAGTTTCAGAACGGCAGTCACCTCTGAGATCTATATTCCAATATTTAATTTAAGTAGTTGCTTTCTCAGGTCTGTATTCAAATAGTTTTGAAAAGTAGTCACGTTCTCAGGTCTGTATTCAAAGAGTTGTAGTCACCTCCAAAGTAACAATTGTTCCCTTGGAATAGTTACTTTCCACAAAGCACAGCTAAAACTATAGTTATCCCAGGTCTGCCACACACACACACACACACACACACACACACACACACACACACACACAGACACACACACACACACACACAGACAAACACAGACAAACACAGACAGACAGATGTGGTTGAGTCAGTGTGGGGGCGCTCCAGGATTTTAGTGAGAACTGAGTTCTGCAGGATATGGCCGGAGAGAGAATGCAGTCAGTCAAGGATTGCGTGTTTCTGCCCCTTTTACAACTCTGGTTGCATTTCAACTACTTTGGATTACACAGTCCAGTTGAGGCTTTCTCAATGTTGGCCGCAAGGTCAACACTCTCTCTTTCTCTCTCTCCCTCTCTTGCTATCTCTCTCTCTCCCTCTCTTGCTATCTCTCTCTCTCTCTCTCTCTCTCTCTCTCCCTCTCTTGCTCTCTCTCTTCTTCCTCCTCAAAGACTCATTAATCAAATCCTTTATCTGAGTTTCTTCTCTTCTGGCTAGGCCTGTAGTGTCTCCAGACTGCAGGTTGGAGCAGGGTGAGGTGGGCCAGCCAAGCTCAAGGCTTTTTTTGGATCGAGCCAGCCAGCCCTCTATAGCACACAGCCTCCGGACCTATGTAGGGTTCTAAAGATTTAGTGTCAAATATTTTTAGGCCATTGGAGGATGTAGAGTGGTCTAAGAGGGTAAGGGGTAAAGATGGATGATCATTTCTGTAAGGTTACTATATAAAAACCGACCTGTGAGTGAGCGTGTGTATGTGAATTACAGTAGAGAGAGTCCCACCGTTGTCACCCCGATGCCATTGTGGCTGTGTGAAATCCTTGTCTCATGTCAGCTCCCAATCATAAAGAAAGGTCAACATTTGACCTTTTCACAGCTTTCTGTGCCGATCAGTGGAAACACACAAACACAAAGCACTGTGAGAGAGATTAGGATGTTATTGTGGTTGTGTACCCTCTCTCATGACCTCTAGTTACCAGAGGAGGGAAGTTCCACCCTGTGTGATTTGGGTGGTTAGCCATTCCACTCAACATCTATTAGGAAGGTGAAAGGACATCCTTCACTTGATTGAGTGATTGCAGCTTCTCTGGCCATCATATTGGCTGTGAAACCCAAGGTTCCTACAGAAACACGACTATTATCCTTCTTTTATATCCCCCTGAAGGGGAAGTGTGCTCTTTATTGGGGTGTGTTTCACTGGCATAACCCTGGCGATGGTCGAAAGGCTTTCTGGTTCTGACCCGTCAAAGCTGTTACTTCAGAACATCTCAGAAAAGCATCTGTCGTGATGAAGGGGAATGAACACCCTGGGTCTTTGTTATATTCTCAAGCAATTAAAGGTGCAATATGCAGAAATTGCTCCGCCGTTTCCTGGTTGCTGAAATTAGAATAGTTACAGTTTATGTGACAAAACAAGCAATGTATAAGTGTAGAGAATCGTTGTACCATCTAAACCGCTGTTAAATATATTTTCAGCTGTTTGAAGTTGAGTGTAGAGAATCGTTGTACCATCTAAACCGCTGTTAAATATATTTTCAGCTGTTTGAAGTTGGTGTACAAAGCCATAAGAAATGACGCAAAAACAAAACTTAAGAACGGGAAGCCTAGAAATAGCTCCCATAGAACAGATCTTCTTAGCCTAGCTTTCAATGGGAATGACAGATCTATAACTCACATTTCTTTGTGAATTTGGTCAGCTCACCCAAAAAGTTACATTGCAGCTTTGATGAATTGCTGTTAGCACTCATAATAGCAGTTTCTCTGTCTGAAGGGTTGCTCACCCGTCTCTCACCGTTTTATTGCTGTCTGTCAGTAACTCTTCTTCGTCTTTGTCCATCAGTTTTGTTAACACAATACACGTTCCTCTCTGCCTACTTTGCTAGGAAGGCGATTCTCTTTGTGTGTGTGTGTGTGTGTGTGTGTGTGTGTACTTGTGTGTTTGCGTGCATGACTGTGTGTGAGTGTGTGTGTGCAACTGTGTACTTGCTTCCTCGGCAGATAGACACCTTTCCCTCTCGGGCTGCCATTCTTTTATTTTCCTAGGTAGCTAGCTGGTATAGTGTGTAGTGATTGAAACATCCATGTCCTGTTCCTATCTAGGGCCCTTATCTAACTGAAGGAGGCAGAGTGTGACAGGACTACTCCAATGTGGGGATTTGTCATGTTGTTCACAATGTTACCAGGCAGGGTCATCGATTGGTTACACCTTAAGCGGTGTCACTCTCAGGAGTGACACACAAAGATTTCACCAAGGAGAATTGTACTGCATTGCCCCTCATTTCTTTAGTGAAAGTTTCCGGTCTGTTCCTCTGTGAGACTGCTGATCTCTAGGGTGGTTTCCTGTTTCCTGTATTACGCCCAACGACTTCCTGTTGTCTCTCTGAGGGGTTTTAGCCCCTCTACTCTACTCTGCTGTACTCTGCTCTGCTGTACTCTGCTCTGCTGTACTCTACTCTGCTGTACTCTGTTCTACTCTGCTGTACTCTACTCTACTGTACTCTGTTCTACTCTGCTCTGCGGTACTCTACTCTACTCTGCTGTACTCTGTTCTACTCTGCTCTGCTGTACTCTACTCTACTCTGCTGTACTCTGTTCTACTCTACTGTGCTCTACTCTACTGTGCTCAGCTCTGATGTACTCTGTCCTGCTGTACTCAGCTCTGCTGTACTCTACTGTGCTCTACTCTACTGTGCTCAGCTCTGATGTACTCTGTCCTGCTGTACTCTGCTCTGCTATACTCTGCTGCACTCTGCTGTACTCTACTGTGCTCTACTCTACTGTGCTCAGCTCTACTGTGCTCAGCTCTGATGTACTCTGTCCTGCTGTACTCAGCTCTGCTGTACTCTACTCTACTCTTCTCTGCTCTACTATGCTCTGATGTACGCTACTCAGCTCTGCTGTACTCTACTCTACTCTTCTCTGCTCTACTATGCTCTGATGTACGCTACTCAGCTCTGCTCTACTCTACTCTACTCTTCTCTGCTCTACTATGCTCTGATGTACGCTACTCAGCTCTGCTGTACTCAGCTCTGCTATACTCTGCTGCACTGTGCTGTACTCTGCTGTACTCTGCTCTGCTATGCTGTACTCTGCTGTCCTCTGTTCTGCTCTGCTGTACTCTGCTGTACTCTGCTCTGCTCTGCTGTACTCTGCTCTGCTATGCTGTACTCTGCTCTGCTGCACTCTGCTGTACTCTGCTGTACTCTGCTCCGCTATGCTGTACTCTGCTGTACTCTGCTGTGCTGTACTCTGCTGTACTCTGCTCCGCTATGCTGTACTCTGCTGTACTCTGCTGTGCTGTACTCTGCTGTACTCTGCTCTGCTGTACTCTGCTGTACTCTGCTCTGCTGTACTCTGCTGTACTCTGCTGTGCTGTACTCTGCTCTGCTATGCTGTACTCTGCTGTGCTGTACTCTGCTCTGCTGTACTCTGCTGTACTCTGCTCTGCTGTACTCTGCTGTACTCTGCTCTGCTGGGCTTTATTCTGCTTTGCTCTGCTGTGTTCCCATCTCTCTCTCTCTCTCCTCTATCACCTAATGACACAAGGTTAATTAAAACACAGTCACCTTCGCTGGCTGCTCGTCTTCATCGCCACTCCTGCTCTTGCCACCGTCCACCAGTCTGCCACCGCCGGTTTAATCATGGCCGCGGATAACACGTCTCCCATTGCACCGCACTCGAGGATGCCACGGCAACAACTGACTGGGAGAGGGGGAAGGGAGGGATGGAGGGCCATTCAAAGTTCAATGTCATTAATTGGTCAGCATTTGAATATTAGCTAAGAACTGTTAATTAACTGGATCATAAAAGTGCTGCTACAATTCGGAGGGGGGTGGATGGAGAGAGAGGGAGGGAGGGCGGGCCTGGGAGAGAGAGGGCATATGGTAGAGGGAGCCGGGTGCCGGGCGATAAGGGAGACCCATCCATGGTAAAGGTCTGGCCACTGTAATTTGCGGGAGCTGCTTTAATTGTCGTAACCTTTTAAATGGCATAGTTTATCAGAGTCCTCTAAATGTCCCTGCGTATCGCTAGGCGCCAGCGCCACGGCAACCAGCACAGCGCTCCCGTTGGCTGCCCGCAACAAGCACTTAAGCCTGATGAGTTTAGAAAAAAAGGAGGATAGGAGAAAAACGGTTGCTTCCATTTTTTTTGTCAGTTGGATTGTGTTTTTAGTTGTGTGTGTTTTCACC